>NC_045977.1:32704953-33304953 GCF_010909765.2 Amblyraja radiata | reverse complement strand
AAGATTTATTAATGATGTTAAATTATAATCGACATTTATAAAAAACAATATGATTTTAAACTCGCAATGCAGAGAATGTTAAAGTGGTGAATAAATTGCTGAGGGGTACCATCACTTGAATGCCACAGATTCACCATCCTCTGACCAAAATAAATCCTCCTCATCTCCTTTCTAAAGGTACGTCCTTTTACTCTGAGTCTATGGCCTCTGGTCCAAGACTCTCCACTAGTGGAAACATCCTCTCCACATCCACTTCGCTCAGGCCATTCAGGCAGCATCCCTGGAGAGAAGGAATGGGTGACGTTTCGGGTTGAGACCCTTCTTCAAAACATCAACCATTCCTTCTCTCCAGAGATGCTGCCTGTCCCGCTGAGTAACACCAGCTTTTTGTGTCTACGCCATCCTTTGTCTAGTTCCCAGACTATAGCCATTTTTAGACAGACACAATTGCTTGGGCCCATTGATGTGAGTTGTGTAAGTAGAGATGCTGGAACCAATCAAGGAATAAAGTATATCCACAAACCAGCACTGCTCAATTTGATTAACACTTCTCATCCTTCCAGATCATGTCAGAAATATCAATAAGTTCCTTCCCTAGAGCTCTGCGAGTTCTATTACCTGTAACTGGAGGCTACAACTTTCCAAATAGTATAAGGCTGTATTATGGTATTGAGGTATCAGAATGAATTTAAATATTTTTCTACACAAAGCCCAGTAGAATATCTTCACATGGCACAGTGGCGCAGCGGTAGAGTTGCTACCTCACAGCTCCAGAGATCCGGGTTCGATCCTAACCGTGGGAGCTGTCTGTAGGGAGTTTGTACTTTCTCTCTGAGGCCGCCTGGGGTTTTTCCGGATGTTCCAGTTTCCTCCCATATTCCAAAGACATGCAGGTATGAAGATTAATTAGATTCTGTAAAATTGTCCCTAGTGTGTAGGATAGGACTGGTGTGTGGGTGATCACAGGTCAGCGTGGACTCGGGGGGGGGGGGGGCAAAGGACCTGTTTCCATGCTGTATCTCTAAACTAAACTAAACTAAACTAGACTAAACATGTTAGAGAGTTAACACGATAGAGTTATTGATCTCATTGTTGGAATAATCATAACACGTAGTTTCCTTATGTTCTTTGAGAACCTGGGAATTATCTCATATTGGACAAAATGCATAAACAGTAGTAATTTTATGTATGTATGTTGGCAAAGAGAAGAATAGTAAAATGTTGAAATAATATTGCAGACAATTTCCACTTAAAGGCAATTAATGAGAAGGCTGAGGCGGGTGGTAAAAATGAGAAGGCTTTGATGCATAGTGGTGAAGCAAATTGGTGGAAGAATATTTGATCTGGATTCTATTGCTTACTAATTCTGATATTTGCAAGTCATGAAATGTGTTGCCGGATTGACACGATATGCATGTGGTTGATAACTGATTTCCCTCTAATCATGCGTGTTTGAGGGGCTGTGTGTGAATAGCTCGCACGATAAAGCCTAAGGTACAAGGGTACGGCCATCAGTTCAAAGATGATTAAAAATAAGATTCATCTTCGCAAGATACTCAGAATCTACCACGACTCAGCAGTGAATGTTTCGCTGAAATGTGTTGAGTCATTGTGCCTGAGGCCAGCTGATTGACACAGAGGTGGCCAAGAACTTGGATGGGGTTATTTTGCAGCACAACAACAGTTTTAGAAAAGTGGGGTATGAAATCCAACAGCCCACCCCTTTCGCACACACAGATAGACAGTAACATCAGGATGCTGAGGCCTTCTGGTTAGCTACACTCCCGTTCCTGAACTTCTCATGATCCCAAATGCTTCTTCATTTCTTCCCAAAGAGTAAAAACTTAGTGGGTAGGAAATAACTGCAGATGCTGGTTTAAATCGAAGGTAGACACAAAATGCAGGCATCTGAAGAAGGGTCTCGACCCGAAACGTCACCCATTCCTTCTCTCCCGGGATGCTGCCTGTCCCGCTCAGTTACTCCAGCATTTTATGACAATAGACAATAGGTGCAAGAGTAGGCCATTTGGCCCTTCGGCCCTTCGAGCCAGCACCACCATTCACTGTGATCATGGCTGATCATCCACAATCAGTACCCCATTCCTGCCTTCTCCCCATATCCCCTGACTCCGCTATCTTTTTCTAACTCTCTCTTGAATGCATCCAGAGAATTGGCCTCTACTGCCTTCTGGGGCTGAGAATTCCACAGTCACAACTCTCTGTGTGAAAATGGTTTTCCTCAGCTCCGTTCTAAATGGTTTACTTCTTATTCTTAAACTGTGGCCCCTGGTTCTGGACTCCCCCAACATCGGGAACATGTTTCCTGCCTCTAGCGTGTTCAAACCCTTAATAATCTTATATGTTTCAATAAGATTCCTGCTGATCCTTCTAAATTCTAGAGTGTACAAGTCCAGCGCTCCATTCTATAAACATATGACAGTCCCGCCATCCCAGGAATTAACCTTATGAAACTACGCTGCATTCCCCTCAATAGCAAGAATGTCCTTCCTCAAATTGGAAGATTAAAACTGCACACAATACTCCAGGTGTGGTCTCACTAGGGCTCTGTACAACTGCAGAAAGACCGCTTTGCTCCTATACTCAACTCCACTTGTTATGAAGTCCAAATGCCATTAGCTTTCTTCACTGCCTGCTGTACCTGCATGCTTACTTTCAATGACTGATGAACAAGGTCCCCCAAATCCCGTTGTACTTCCCCTTTTCCCAATTTGACACCATTCAGATGATAATCTGCCTTCCTGTTTTTGCCGCCAAAGTGGATAACCTCACATTTATCCACATTAAACGGCATCTGCCATGCATCTGCGCACTCACCCAACCTGTCCAAGTCACCATGCATCCTCATAGCATCCTCCTCACAGTTCACACTGCCACCCAGCTTTGTGTCATCTGCAAGTTTGCTAATATTACTTTTAATCCCTTCATCTAAATCATTAATTTATATTGTAAATAGATGCCAGCACCGAGCCTTGCGGTACCCCACTAGTCACTGCCTGCCATTCTGAAAGGGATCCGTTAATCCCTACTCATTGTTTCCTGTCTGCCAACCAATTTTCTATCCATGTCAGTACCCTACGCCCAATAACATGTGTTCCTATGTGGGACCTTATCAAATGCTTTCTGAAAGTTCAGGTACACTACATCCACTGTCTCTCCCTCATCCATAACATTAGCTACCCTCCAATCCACAGGAACTGATCCTGAATCTATAGAACATTGGAAAATGATCAACAATGCGTCCACAATTTCTAGAGACACTTCCTTCTGTACTCTGGGATGCAGACCATCAGGTCCTGAAGATTTATCAGCCTTCAATCCCATCAGTCTATCCAACACCATTTCCTGCCTAATGTGAATTTCCTTCAGTTCCTCCGTCACCCTAGATCCTCTGGCCACTAGTACATCAGGGAGATTGTTTGTGTCTTCCTTAGTGAAGACTGATCCAAAGTACCTGTTCAACTCATCTGCCATTTCCTTGCTCCCCATAATAAATTCACCTGTTTCAGTATTCAAGGGTCCAACTTTGGTCTTAACTAATGTTTTTCTCTTAATACCTAAAGAGGCTTTTACTATCCTCCTTTATATTCTTGGCCAGCTTACATACGTACCTCATCTTTTCTCCCCGTATTGCCTTTTTAGTTATCTACTGTTGCTCTTTAAAAGTTTCCCAATCCTCTGGCTTCCTGCTCATCTTTGCTGTTATACTACTTCTCTTTTATTTTTATACTGTCCCTGACTTCCCTTGTCAGCCCCTTACTCCCCTTGCAATCTTTCTTCTTCTTTGGAATGAATTAATCCTGCACCTTCTGAATTATTCCCTGAAATACCTGCCACTGTTGTCCACTGTCACCCTGCTAGGGTATCTTTCCAGTCAACATTGGCCAGCTCCTCCCTCATGGCTCCATAGTTCCCTTTGTTCAATAGTAATACTGACACTTCCGATTTTCCCTTCTCCCTCTCAAATTGTAGATTAAAACTTATCATATTATGGTCACTACCTCCTAATGGCTCCTTTACCTCGAGTTCCCTTATCAAATCTGGTTCATTACACAGCACTAAATCCAAAATTGCCTTCTCCCTGGTAGAGGCACTCCACAAACTCCCTTTCTTGGGGTCCAGTCCCAACATGATTTTCCCAGTCTTCCTGCATGTTGAAATCTCCCATGGCAACTGTAGCATTACCTTTGCTACATGCCAATTTAAACTCTTGACTCAACTTGCACCCTATATTCAGGCTACTGTTTGGGGGCCAGTAGATAACTCCCATTAGGGTCTTTATACCCTTACAATACCTCAGTTCTATCCATACCGACTCTACATCTCCTGATTCTATGTCTCCCCTTGAAAGGGCCTGAATTGCATTCCTCACCAACAGAGCTACCCCACCCCCTCTGCCCACCTGTCTGTCTTTTCGATAAGACATAGACCCGTGAATATTCAGTTCCCAGCCCTGGCCCTCTTGCAGCCATGTCTCTGTAATTCCCACAACATCAAACTTGCCAATTTCTAACAGAGCCTCAAGCTCATCCACTTCATTTCTTATACTTCGCGCATTCATATACAACACTTTAACTTCGGTATTCACCTCCCCTCTCACACCAGTCACTATTGGCCCTGACCTTACTCTCATCGAGCAAAAACTTAGTGTTGGGCTTCAAAAATAGTTTTCATACAATTAAAAATGCCACATCATAATACCAATCTTAAGTGTTAAGTACTTCAAGTGATTAAGCAAAGTGCTCAAAACTATATTGTCAAACACATAAGAGTTGCAAATGCTGGAAAATATAACAGATGAAGAAGCAACTGTGTAGTGAGACCTGTCCTATCCATGTACTTGTCTAAAAGTTTCTGAAACGTTGCGATTGTACCTGCATCAACTATCTCCTCCGGCAGCTCGTTCCACACACCCAACACCCTTTGTGTAAGCAAATGACCTCTCAGGTTCCTATTAAATCTTTCCCCCCTC
Source organism: Amblyraja radiata (assembly GCF_010909765.2). Classification (NCBI taxonomy): domain Eukaryota; kingdom Metazoa; phylum Chordata; class Chondrichthyes; order Rajiformes; family Rajidae; genus Amblyraja; species Amblyraja radiata. Next base: position 33,299,963 of record NC_045977.1, on the reverse strand, counting down.
ACCAAAAACCTATGGGGTGTGGTTCTTGATTCCATACTCTGGGCAAGATACTGTGTGTGTCTACCCGATCTATTCCTCCCATGATTTTGTACAGGTCTATGAGATCACCCCTCATCCTCTTGCTCTCCAAGGAATAGCGTCCGTGCCTGCTCAACCTCTCCCTGTGCTCAATCCGCATCTCTGGTGCTGTAAGGCAGCAACTCTACCGCTGCGCCTTCGTGCTGCCATTTCGCTAACACTCTGATTCACTAACACCCAGTCAGCTCAATTGCACAAAGTCAGAGTTAGCTGACCATAACTCAATGGTCTTCACAAGGGTTTCTGTTACACTGTTTGATCAGGTGCTCCAAGAAAATGGCCAACCATGACCTCGTCTTACAATGGTCATTTTGATCAAGCAGTATACACAGACGCTGAAGTTAGGATAATTTTGTACTGCATCATCGACAAACCAATGCATGACAAGGTACTATGTTCTAGTTTCCTTATTATTCTGTGTAGGGAGGAACAGCAGATGCTGGTTAACACCCAACATAGGCACAAAATGCTGGAGTAACTCAGCGAGTCAGACAGCATCTCTGGAGAAAAGGAATAGGTGATGTTTCAGGTCGAGAACCTTCTTCAGACTGAGAGTCAGTGGAGAGGGAAACTAATTGTATGAAAAGGGCCATCAGTGCATGCTTTGATTTGTCCTGGACCCTCTCCCCTGACTGTCAGTCTGAAGAGGGGTCTCAACCCGAAATGTAACCTATTCCTTTTCTCCAGAGATGCTGTCTGACTCGTTGTGTCTTTTTATTTTTCTAAAATGTAAATACTGGTTCTGTTCTGTTGTTCTGTTGTTTTGCACAAGCCTGCGGGCATTGCCACTTTCATTTCACTGCACATCTTGTATGTGTATGTGACAAATAAAGTTGACTTGACTTGATCAGTGCCGGCTCTGATTTGTTCTGGACCCTCTCCGCTGACTCTGAGTCCGAGGATGGGTCTCAACCCGACATGTAACCTATTCCTTTTCTCCAGAGATGCTGTCTGACCCGTTGAGTTACTCCAGCATCTTGTGGCTGTCTCCCTCATCATTCTGTAGCATCAGGGCTTCAAATAAAGGCAAATGTAAAAAGAGAAGTAAAGTTTGTGGCCCACTTCTAAAAAGCAAGGAATAAGGGAAAGAAATACGATGAAGAGTTGTTTACGGATCTGATGAATGTTGAGCAGATCATGGACCTCTGCCCTTGAGCACCACATATCTTTGCAACACAAGTCTCTGGCTTATAGCCTGGAAAATTACAATGTTGTTTATGAATTTTCTTATGTTAGATGACTGTGCATATCGCAGCTTTCCAGTTGCACTGGGCGGTACTGAGGCAATGACATAGCAAAATTGTACCATTTTACAACTGTGCAAAATATTAGTAATAGTAGCAATTTCTGTTTAAAAAAAAAGATTGAACATGACAAAAATATAAAGAATTTTTGCATTATGTGACTTATTTCATGCTGTTCTTTGTGGGTTCCTGGTTTCCTATCCACAAGGAGAGTTGAATATTTTTTAACATTGCTTTAGACTGCTTTACATCTTAGGGTCTTTCATTATTTTCCTTGTTTGGTACAATCAATAAAATGCCCGTGAGTTGGAAATATTACAACTTCTAGCCCAACTCGGCACCGAGTTCGTGCCGACCAGCGATCACCGCACACTATCCTACACACTTGGAACACTTTATCATCCTTTGTGTAGGAAGGAACTGCAGATGCTGGTTTAAACCAAAGATAGACACAAAAAGCTGGAGTAACTCAGCAGGACAGGCAGCATCTCTGGAGAGAAGGAATGGGTGACATTTCGGGTTGAGATTCTTCTTCAAAACACCAACCATTCCTTCCCTCCAGAGATGCTGCCTGTCCTGCTGAGTAACTCCAGCTTTTTGTGTCTACATCATCCTTTGTCTAGTTCCCAGACTATAGCCATTTTAGGCAGACACAATTGCTTGGGCCCATTGATGTGAGTTGTGTAAGTAGAGATGCTGGAACCAATCAAGGAATAAAATATATCCACAAACCAGCACTGCTCATTTGGATTAACAGTTAGTTATCACCCTTCCAGATCATGTCAAAAGGAACATTTAATACCTTCCCTAGAGCTCTGTGAGTTCTAAAAACTGTAACTGTCTGTGCATACTCTTTTCCAAATAGTATAAGGCTGTATTATGGTATTGAGGTATCAGTATGAATTTTATTTTTTTTCTACTCGAAGCCCAGTAGAATATCTTCACATGACACAGTGGCGCAGCGGTAGAGTTGCTGCCTTACAGCTCCAGAGATCCGGGTTCGATCCTAACTACGGGTGCTGTCTATAGGGAGTTTGTACTCGCCTGGGTTTTCAGTTTCCTCCCATATCCCAAAGACGTGCAGGTTTGGAGGTTAATTGGCTTCTGTAAAATTGTCCCCAGTTTGTAAGATAGAACGGGTGTGTGTGTGATTACAGGTCAGAGTGGACTCGGGGGGGCAAAGGGACTGTTTCCATGCTGTATCTCTGAACTAAACTAAACATGTTAGAGAGTTAACACGATGGAGTTATTGATCTCATTGTTGGAATAATCATAACACGTAGTTTCCTTATGTTCTTTGAGAACCTGGGAATTATCTCATATTGGACAAAATACATAAACAGTAGTAATTTTATGTATGTATGTTGGCAAAGAGAAGAATAGTAAAACGTTGAAATAATATTGCAGACAATTTCCACTTAAAGGCAATTAATGAGAAGGTTGAAGCAGGTGGTAAAAATTAGAAGGTTTTGATGCATAGTGGTGAAGCAAATTGGTGGAAGAATATTTGATCTGGATTCTATTACTTACTAATTCTGATATTTGCAAGTCATGAAATGTGCTGCCGGATTGACACGATATGCATGTGGTTGATAAGTGATTTGCCTCTAATCATGCGTGTTTGAGGGGCTGTGTGTGAATAGCTAGCACGATAAAGCCTAAGGTACAAGGGTACGGCCATCAGTTCAAAGATGATTAAAAATAAGATTCATCTTCGCAAGATACTCAGAATCTACCACGACTCAGCAGTGAAAGTTTCGCTGAAATGTGTTGAGTCATTGTGCCTGAGGCCAGCTGATTGACACAGAGGTGGCCAAGAACTTGGACGGGGTTATTTTGCAGCACAACAACAGTTTTAGAAAAGTGGGGTCTGAAATCCAACAGCCCACCCCTTTCGCACACACAGATAGACAGTAACATCAGGATGCTGAGGCCTTCTGATTAGCTACACTCCCGTTCCTGAACTTCTCATGATCCCAAATGCTTCTTCATTTCTTCCCAAAGAGTAAAAACTTAGTGTGCAGGAAAGAACTGCAGATGCTGATTTAAATCGAAGGTAGACACAAAATGCTGGGGTCTGAAGGAGGGTCTCCACCCTAAACGTCACCCATTACTTCTCTCCAGAGCTGCTGACTGTCCCGCTGAGTTCCTCCAGCATTTTGTGTCTACCTTCGAGCAAATATTTAGTGTTGGGCTTCAAAAATAGTTATCAGACAATTAAAAAATGCCACAGCGAACCAACCTTAAGTGTTACGTACTTCAAGTGATTAAGCAAAGTGGTTTAAACTATATTGTCAAACACGTAAGAGCTGCAAATGCTGGAAAATATAAGCGATGATGAAGCAAATGTGGAGTGGGACCTGTCCTATCCATGTACTTGTCTAATAGTTTCTTAAACATTGCGATAGTACCTGCCTCAACTACCTACTCCAGCAGCTCGTTCCACACACCCATCACCCTGTGTAAGCAAGTTACCCCTCAGGTACCTATTAAGTTTTTCCCCCCTCGCCATAAACCAATGTCATGTGGTTCTTGATTCCCCTACTCTGGGCAAGATACTGCGTGTGTCTACCCGATCTATTCCTCCCATGATTTTGTACAGGTCTATGAGATCACCCGCCATCCTCCTGCTCTCCAAGGAATAGCGTCCCAGCCTGCTCAACCTCTCCCTGTGGCTCAGGCCCTTGAGAATCCTCGCCAATCTTCTCTGCACCATTTCCAACTTGACAACATCTTTCCTGTAACATGGTGCCCAGCACTGAACCGAATACTCTAAATTGCTCCTCTCTCTGTTATTCACCAGTCTGCAGCTCTTCACTGCACCCTTGTGGTCATTTGTCTCATCAGCATCCTTCTCAGGTCTTTGTGCAACAGGCTGCGCACATCACTCCTCAAGCACAACCATGGCTTGTCATTGATGTGATTGATCATATTATCAAGTCGTTGAAGGTAAAAGACGTACAGGTTTGTAGGTTCATTGACTTGGTAAAATGGTAAATTATCCCTGGTGTGTAGGATAGTGTTAAGGGCCTGTCCCACTGTACGAGGTAATTCAAGAGTTCTCCAGAGTTTTCCCCTGATTCGAACTCGGAGAATGTCCGTGGCGGATCCGTAGGAGTTCGTGGATGTCTCGTAGCGGCTCGTACGAGTAACGGTAGGTACTCGGGAAATCCGGTAAACTCGTGACGGTTTTTCAACACTGTGAAAAATGTCCACCAGTAAAAAAATACTCGTGATCAAAAGAATTGTTACTTTTTACTTGTACGGGCCGCTACTAGACATCCACGAACTCCTACGGACCCGCTACGGACATTCCCCGAGTTTGAATCAGGGGAAAACCCAGGAGAACTCTTGAATTACCTCGTACAGTGGGACAGGCCCTTTAGTGTGTGGGGGTCATTGGTTGATGTGAATTCCGTGGGCCAATGGGCCTGTTTGCTCACTGTATCTCTAAACGAAACTAAACTCTGCAAAAGCTTTGTTCTAGTGCTTTCTGCTAACCAAAGTAAGGAACCTATAGCGTGCGGAGTATTTGATTCATTGAGCCCAAGATGTTGTTCCTCTTTTTTTTGGAGAAACAGCGGAGAAACAGGCCCCACGGCCCACCGAGTCTGCGCCGACCAGCGACCCTACACACTAACACAATCCTACACACTAGGGACAATTTACAATTTTACCAAAGCCAATTGATCTACAAACCTGTACGTCTTGGGAGTGCGGAAGGAAACAGGAGCACCTGGAGAAAACACATGCGACCACGGGGAGAACGTACAAACTCCATACAGACAGCCACCCGTAGTCAGGATCGAACCCGCGTCTCTGGTGCTGTAAGGCAGCAACTCTACCGCTGCGCCTTCGTGCTGTCATTTCGCTAACACTCTGATTCACTAACACCCAGTCAGCTCAATTGCACAAAGTCAGAGTTAGCTGACCATAACTCAATGGTCTTCACAAGGGTTCCTGTTACACTGTTTGATCAGGTGCTCCAAGAAAATGGCCAACCATTACCTCTTCTTACAATGGTCATTTTGATCAAGCAGTATACACAGGCGCTGTAGTTAGGATAATTTTGTACTGCATCATCGACAAACCAATGCATGACAAGGTACTCTGTTCAAGTTTCCTTATTATTTTGTGTAGGGAGGAACTGCAGATGCTGGTTTACACCCAAGACAGACACAAAATGATGGAGTAACTCAGCGATTCAGACAGCATCTCTGGAGAAAAGGAATAGGTGATGTTTCGGGTCGAGACCGTTCTTCAGACTGAGAGTCAGCGGAGAGGGAAGCTAATGGTATGTCTGCTGGAACTGGGGTTGAACATTCCCCTGTGTGACTGGGTCCTGGACTTTCTCTCCGCCAGGCCCCAGGTGGTCAAGATGGGGAGACATACCTCCAACCCCCTCACCCTGAACACAGGATCCCCCCCAGGGTTGCATCCTCAGCCCCCTACTGTACTCCCTGTACACACATGGCTGTGTGGCCAGGTTCAGCTCCAACTCCATCATCAAGTTTGCTGTTGACACTGTGGTGGTGGGCCTGATCTCCGATAACGATGAGAAGGCCTACCTGGAGGAGGTGGCTGACCTGGCACTCTGGTGTCAGGACAACAGCCTCCTCTTGAATGTCACTAAAACGAAGGAGCTGATTGTGGACTTTAGAAGGGCTCAACAACCGAGGACGTACACGCCACTGGAGATAAATGGGACTACTGTGGATAGGGTGAGCTGCTTTAAATACCTGGGAGTCCACATCACAGAGGATCTGACATGGCAACACACACACTGCTCCACTGGTGAGGAAGGCAAGGTAGAGCCTTTACCACCTCAGGCAGCTGAGGGAATTCAGAGTCTCTCTGAGGATCCTCCAGTCCTTCTACTCTGGGGCTGTAGAAAGCATCTTGTCCGGTAACATCTCGATCTGGTTTGGGAACAGTGTCCAGGACAGGAAGGCTCTGCAGAGAGTAGTGCGTTTGGCCGAACGCACTATAGGAACTACACTCACCCCCCTGCAGGACCTATACACCAGGAGGTGCAGATCCAGAGCCAGCAACATAATGAGGGACCTCTACCACCCCAGCAACGGACTGTTCCAGCTGCTACGGTCAGGCAAACGCCTCCGCTGTCACGCTGCGAAAACAAATAGGATTAGACGGAGTTTCTTCCCACAGGCCATCAGGATTGTAAACTCTGATCTCACCAGGGACTAATTTACTGTTGTGTTGTGTCTTTTTATTTTTCTAAAATGTAATACTGGATCTGTTCTGTTGTTCTGTTGTTTTGCACAACCCTGCGGGCATTGCCACTTTCATTTCACTGCTCATCTTGTATGTGTATGTGACAAATAAAGTTGACTTGACTTGATCAGTGCCGGCTTTGATTTGTTCTGGACCATCTCCCCTGACTCTCAGTCCGAGGATGGGTCTCAACCCGACATGTAACCTATTCCTTTTCTCCAGAGATGCTGTCTGACCCGTTGAGTTACTCCAGCATCTTGTGGCTGTCTTCCACATCATTCTGTAGCACCAGGGCTTCAAATAAAGGCAAATATAAAAAGTGAAGTAAAGTTTGTGGCCCACTTCTAAAAAGCAAGGAATAAGGGGAAGAAATACGATGAAGAGTTGTTTACGGATCTGATGAATGTTGAGCAGATCATGGACCTCCACCCTTGAGCACCACATATCTTTGCAACACAAGTCTCTGGCTTATAGCCTGGTAAATTACAATGTTGTTTATGAATCTTCTTATGTTAGATGACTGTGCATATCGCAGCTTTCCAGTTGCACTGGGCGGTACTGAGGCAATGACATAGCACAATTGTACCATTTTACAACTGTGCAAAATAATAGTAATAGTAGCAATTTCTGTTTTTAAAAAAAGGTTGAACATGACAAAAATATAAAGAATTGTGCATTATGTGACCTATTTCATGCTGTTCTTTGCGGTTTCCTGGTTTCCTACCTACATGGAGAGTTGAATAATGTTTTAACATTGCTTTAGATTGCTTTACATCTGAGAGCCTTTCATTATTTTCCTCAAATAATCTGCCTGGTACAATCAATAAAATACCTGTGACTTGGAAATATTACAACTTCTGGTTTAGTTGAGAGATACAGTGCGGAAACAGGGCCTTTGGACCACCGAGTCCGCACCGACCAGCGATCCCCGCACACTAGCACTATCCTACACACACTATGGGCAATTTACCATCTTTGCCGAAGCCAATTAATCTACAAGCCAGTATGTCTTTGGAGTGCGGGAGGAAACTGGAGCATCCGGGGAAAACCCATGCGATCACGGGAAGGACGTACAAATTCCGTACATACAGCACCCCTAGTCAGGATCGAACCCAGGTCTCTGCAGCTGCAAGGCAGCAACTCTACCACTGCGCCACCTTGTACAGATTGTCATCATTCTTTTACCCTATGACTGTCTAATGAATGATTTGTATAGGCTGTGTATCTATAACTTGGATAATGCCTTAAAGGCTCATTGTTTCACTGTTTAAGAGAACCAGGATCTCACTGGGGCAAGGACTAATTTAGTGTTTTTCAAGTGAAGCTCAACCCAGACCCTGAGTGAAATAAAAGCCCAATATCAAATCTAAATTAAAACAGAAAATGCATGAAATTCTTTGCAGGTCAGTCAGGCAGCATCTGTGGTGAGAGGAACATAGTTTAGCCAATGTCCACTGGAACTTAATGGAGAACTTGGGCGGCACGGTGGCGCAACGGCAGAGTTGCTGCCTTACAGAGCCAGGGATCCGAGTTCGTTCCCGACTACGAGTGCTGTCTGTACGGATTTTGTACGTTCTCCCCATGATCCAATACACAATAGACAATAGGTGCAGGAGTAGGCCATTCGGCACCGCCATTCAATGTGATCATAGCTGGGCTTTTGTGATCCACGTGGGCTTTCTCCGGGATCTCCGGTTTCCTCCCACACTCCAAAGACTTACAGGTTTGTAGGTTAATTGGCCTGGAATCATTGTAAATTGTCACTAGTGTGTGTAGGATAGCGTTAGTGCGTGGGGATTGTTGGTCGGCGTGGGCTCGGTGGGCCAAAGAGCCCGTTTCCATGCTGTGTCTCTAAACCATGGGTTCACAACCTTTTTCGTCCCGTTTACCCCCTGGCAACTTTTCTAAAGTAAATTTACCCCCACCCTGTTTTGTTCAGTTATTTGAATTTACACTTCTACCATAATAAAGCAACCAACACAGGGGAAATTTTAAAATACTATTTTTAACATTATTATTTTAAGATCCAGAATCAACAAATTTACCCCTTGCTCTAAACTAAACTTAACTGCAGATGCTGGTTTCCACAAAAGGACATGAAGCCCTGGAGTAACTCAGCGGGTCAGGCAGCATCTCTGGAGAACATGGACAGGTGACAATTTGGAGTGGGGCCCTTCTTCAGACTGATTGTAGGGTTGGGTGGGAGAAGAACAGGAAAAAGCAGGAAATCGGTGGGATACAGGCGAGGCGTGGGCGGGTCGGTTTGATAGCTGAATGGTTGGGAAAAAGACCAGAGATTAAAGCAGAACTCAATAGACAATAGACAACAGGTGCAGGAGGCCATTCGGCCCTTCGAGCCAGCACGGCCATTCATTGTGATCGTGGCTGAAAAAGGGGTATCGGTGGGGGCGCTGCAGTGGCAGCAGCCCTGTCAGCAGCGCGTTAGTTATTTCAACTTTAAAAAATTTTTTTAGTATGTTTTAAAGTATGTTTTTAATGTTTCTTTGTGTGTTTTGTGTGGGGGGTGGTGTGGGGGGGTGAGGGGGAAACCGTTTCGGCCACCTCCTCCATGGAGAGGCGACTTTTTCCAGGTCGCCTCCCCCGTGGCCTAACATCAAGGATCGGCGCGGCCTTTCCTGGAGACGCGCCCGGGGCTTCAGCGGCGGGCGCAGCGTGGACTCTCGGCGTGGAGCGGGTGAGCCCTCGCTAGGGCTCGCTGGAGGGAAGCGCTCCGTTTCGCTGGCCCGGGGCAGCCGGCAGCCTGAAGCCGCGCGTGGTCTGCACAGCTCCAGCTGGTGCGGCGTCTACGGCCCGGGATCCCTCGTGGGGGACCCGGGGGAAGAAGAAGCTCCATCGGCCGGCCCGCGGCCAACTTCTACCGCGGGCGCGGTGGCGACTTACCATCACCCCTGGAGGGGAGCTTCGACCGCCGGCCCTGCGGTCTGCGGTGCATCTGGCTGCGGCATGGCGGGAACTTTAAATTTTAAATCTCGACCGCCGGCCTGCGGCCTACACCAACTTAAAGCCGCGGTCTCCGGTGGGGAAGAGCCGATCCTGGACTTACCTGGACTTGTACCTTGTCCTTTTACCATCTGGACGCCCGCAGCAACGACTGCGGAGGGTTGAGGTCCCGACCATGGGGGAAAATGGAGGAGGACTGGCCAAATTGTGTGCCTTCCACCACAGTGATGAATACTGTGGTGGATGTTTATGTTAAATTTTTATTGTGTTTTTGTGTGTGTTCTTTACCGCTGCTGACATATTCATTTCACTTGCACTTTATGTGTAATGTGACAAATAAACCGTATTGTATTGTATATTGTATTGTATCATCTACAATCCGTACTCTCTTCCTGTCTTCCCAATGCAACTTTTGCACTAGCTCATTCATCACAACATATCATCATGTCTATTTAATCCCAAGCAGGATAAATTTAAAGTATTGGTAAGTTTCTGTTGCCCAGTGGTTGTGCATGATTGTGAGGGTGTTTGGCCCTGTTTATATCACAAAAGCTTGCAGTACATTTTTGGTCCTTGTGATGGCGTAGTATATCTGTGTAAGGACAGAAGTGATGTCGCTATCCTGGGTATGAATAGTGGAGCCATGACCCCAGTAACTGGGCGACATGGTCGCACAGTGATAGAGTTGCTGCCTTACTGCACCAGAGATCCAAGTTCTATCCTGACTAAGGGTGCTGTCTGTATGGAGTTTGTATGTTCTCCCCATGACCTGCAAGGGGTTTTCTCCGAGAGCTTAGTTTTCCTCCCACACTCCAAAGACGCACAGGTTTGGAAGTTAATTGCCTTGATATGAAAATGTAAATTGTCCCTAGTGTGTGTAGGATAGTGTTAATGTGCGGGGATCGCTGGTCGGTGCGGACCCGGTGGGCCGAATGGCCTGTTTCCATGCTGTATCTCTAAACTAAACTAAACTAATCTGAAGCAGAACTGTTATTTCTTTCTGTACTTCAATACGTGCCTTATTCTGCAATATTTTTCCAATGCTCTATTATTTTATGCTCTTTTAACATTATCTTCAGCATTCCTCTCAAATCTAATTACTACCTCATCAACTATGTTCCTATATTTAACATACAATCCAGTGCTGATCCTTCCCCAATATTCCTTGTTTGACCCCCACACATAGAACCAGGCCAAAGTTACAGCTTCTATGATGTAAAAACAATGAGTTTAATTTAGTCTAGTTTAGTTTAGTTTTACAGTCACAGAAAAATGGAAGGTATCAGATGTTGCTGTATTCATGAAGGCCCACCGAGTCCACGCCCACCAGCAACCACCCCGTACATTAGTTCTGTCCTATGCACTAGGGACAATATACCAAAGCCAATTTAACTACAAACCTGCACGTCTTTGGAATGTGTGAAAAAACCGGAGCACCTGGAGAAAACCCACACAGTCACAAGGAGAATGTACAAACTCTATACAGACAGCACCTGAGGTCACGATCGAACCTGGCTCTCTGGCGTTGTAAGGCAGCAGCTCTACCGCTGCACCAACATACTACCCAGGGCAGTCACGGTGGCACAGCGGTAGAATTGCTGCCTTACAGCAAAATGCAATGCCAGAGATCCGGGTTCGATCCCGACCACGGGTGCTGTCTGTATGGAGTTTGTACGTTCTCCCCGTGATCTGCGTGGGTTTTCTCCGAGATCTTCGGTTTCCTCCCACACTCCAAAGACGTACAGGTTTGTAGGTCAATTGGATTGATTAATTGGCTTGATAAAAGTGTAAAAATTGTCCAAGTTGGCGATATGCAGAGTACTGGCTGCCCTGCCGACTACAAAATTCAGAAGATTCAGAAGGTTGTAGAGAGACTGCCAAATAAAGTAATAATAGGACATTTAGACAAAAATATGATTAGGCAGGATCAATGTGGTCTTATGACAGCGATATCAGGTTTAAACAAATCTAATGGTGCTATTTTGAGCATGCGGTTACCAAAGGAAATAAAGGAAGGCCAATCTATGACATATATCTGAATTTTCAAAGTATTTGCTAAGGCCTCTTTATGAAGGTTAACCAATAAATGGGTTCACAAGGGCTCACAAGGTCGCAGGTAGCATGGTCCTGGCAAGTATGGTTCGGGAGTTAGTGGCCTGGTATTGATTTGTGGGGAGATTTCCAGATGCTCCAAATCCAGGGGAATCTCAGGGAAAACGTCAATAAGTTTATTGGTAAATTCTTCCGGCAAGAGAGCTCAAGGTTATTATATCAACGCTATTCTTTGGGATTAAGATACAGGACAGCCTTGATGTATTTGATTGATGGGATATTGTCTATTGTCTGTTGATAGAAACAGACTCCTATATATATTATATATTTCCCATAAGGGGTTCCACTGGGTAATGAAATAAGCAAAGGTTGGAATCCTGCATCTGTATATAATTGATGTCTGTCAGAGTTGCCAAAAATATTGCAAGGTTTATAATAAATTAAATGGGAGATGTGTTCAGAGCCAGGACTAAGACTTTCTAAGATGTTAAGCACATTACAATCTGTTAAGTTCCACGCTCCAGATGGCTCCCTTCTCATCTCTCCTTCAGGTTGTCTCCATGACTTTAATCTTAATTTTATGTTAAATCTCTGTTAAACATAGGAAGAGTTAGAAAGATATCACAAGGCATTACATAAACCAACTCATAATCTAACACAGCGATTCATCTGCATTGAAAAACTTAAATATAAACATTAGATAAGAGTGTTTTCGTGTTGTTTTAGTGCATCATGAGACAGAACCACTAACGTTGTAGTCAGAAGTTCGACACACAAAATGCTGGATTTTGTACCGATCTTTGGTTTAAACCAGCATCTGCAGTGCCTTCCTAAACATCGTGTCAGATATGGGGCCTAAATCTGGTGCCTCAACCACACGATATCAAATGTGAACAACCAATTACTTTGCATCAAATACCTGTAGATTCCTTGATTATTTCTTAACCCTAACCCTAACATGGCAATGTGATATGCACACTGAAACCAAACAAAATGTCCAGTTACCAAGCAACCAAAAATCTGACCATTCTGATCCTCTAGATGTTATTGAAATAATTTACTATTCTGCAATGATTAATGTGAGCAGAATTTGTAATATTTGTTTATAATCTCTAGATGTTCTGAAGTGCTTCAGATGCTCTTTGAATCTAGCACTTTTTAAAGTAATGAAACACAATAATTCCCGCAGAGCCAAGTCTCAATCCAATCCTTGTCCCTCCTTGTGCAGGAAGGAACTGCAGATGTTAGAAACATAGAAACATAGAAAATAGGTACAGGAGTAGGCCATTCGGCCCTTCGAGCCAGCACTGCCATTCAATATAATCATGACTGATCTTCCAGAATCAGTACCCTGTTCCTGCTTTCTCCCCATATCCCTTGATTCTGTTAGCTCTAAGAGCTATATCTAACTCTTTCTTGAAAACATTCAATGAATTGGCCTCCACTGGCAGAGAATTTCACAGATTCACAACACTCTGGCTATTTTTTTTCCTCATTACAGTCCTAAATGGCCTACCCCTTATTCTTAAACTGTGACCCCTGGTTTTGGACCCCCAACATGGGGAACATTTCCTGCATCTAGCATGTCCAATCACTTAAGAATTGTATACGTTTCTATCAGATACCCTCTCATCCTAAATTCCAGTGAATATAAGCCCATTCTTTCATCATATGTCAGTCCTGCCATCTTAGGAATTAACCTGGTGAACCTACCCTCAATAGCAAGAATGTCCCTCAAGAAGTACTCCCTCAATGGTAAACAAATCGTGTTTTGGTTATGATATGTATATGCTTCTAATAAAAATATTTTAAAAAAGAAAGAAAAATAAGAAGTACTCCCTCAACAGCAAGAATGTCCTTCCTCAAATTAGGAGACCAAAAACTGCACACAAACCTCCATGTTGGTTTGAGGAAGTGTCCAGACCCGAAACGTCACCTATTCCTTTTCTCTAGAGACACTGCCTGATCCGCTAAAGTTACGCCAGCATTTTTTTTCTTGTCCCTCACTAATCATTCCTTGTTCTCCCGCACCCATTGGGCAGAAGGTACAGAAACTTGAAAGCATGCATCACCAAACTCTTTCATGTAATATGGTGGCCAAAACTGAACACAATACTCTAAATGTGGCCTCACCAATATCTTATCCAACTGTAACAAGACTACCCAACTTCTATACTTAATACTCTGGCCGATGAACCCCAATGTGCCAAAACCCTTCTTGATCACCTTATCAACTGGTGACGCCACTTTCAGGGAATGAAAAATTCATTGCCAAGAATTCTCCAGAAGAACCACATAAATGTGGTAACGCAGGTGTTTTTAGTTTGTTTCATTATTATTAATAATCACGATGTGTTACTGTTATAAAGATGAGAAGGTTGCTGGCCCTACATTGCTTTCCACTCCCCCATGCCAGCATTATAATTTGTAGGTTAATCTTCATAAAGTAACTGTAAGCGTTTTCCAAAGTAAGTCCAGATATATGAAGTTGTAGTTTGAAACTCAATCTAACCTTTCTGTCCTGGGCCTCCTCCATTGTCAGAGTGAGGCCCAGCGCAAATTGGAGGAACATCACCTCATATTTCGCTTGAGCAGCTTACACCCCAGCGATATGAACATTGACTTCTCAAACTTCAAATAACCCTTGCTTTCCCTCTCTCTTCAACCCCTCCCCCTTCCCAGTTCTCCCACCAATCTTACTGTCTCCGACTACATTCTATCTCTGTCCCGCCCACTCTCCTGACATTAGTCTGAAGAAGGGTCTCGACATGAAACGCACCCATTCCTTTTCTTCAGAGATGCTGCCTGCCCCGCTGAGTTACTCCAGCATTTTGTATCTAGCAGCAAACAAAGCTATCTGTCAGGATGTGATCGATTTATTTACCTAGTGAAAACAAATACACTTTGCAATGTGACTACTCTGCAATTCATAATCTGAATAGTAAGATTTCCAAGTACATTTGTACATGAATTTTTGTAACTCTAGATGTACCATCATTTCTCTGTTGGAGCAGGGAGGTTCTACTGCAGTTGTACAGGGTCTTGGTGAGACCACACCTGGAGTATTGCGTACAGTTTTGGTCTCCTAACCTGAGGAAAGACATTTTTGCCATAGAGGGAGTACAGAGAAGGTTCACCAGACTGACTCCTGGGATGTCAGGACTTTCATATGAAGAAAGACTGGATAGACTCGGCTTGTACTCACTAGAATTTAGAAGATTGAGGGGGGATCTTATAGAAACGACAAAATTCTTAAGGGTTGGACAGGCTAGATGCAGGAAGATTGTTCCCGATGTTGGGGAAGTCCAGAACAAGGGGTCACAGTTTAAGGATAAGGGGGAAATCTTCTAGGACCGAGATGAGGAAAACATTTTTCACACAGAGAGTGGTGACTCTCTGGAATTCTCTGCCGCAGAAGGTAGTTGAGGCCAGTTCATTGGCTATATTTAAGAGGGAGTTAGATGTGGACCTTGTGGCTAAAGGGATCAGGGGGTATGGAGAGAAGGCAGGGATGGGATACTGAGTTGGATGATCAGCCATGATCATATTGAATGGCGGTGCAGGCTCGAAGGGCCGAATGGCCTACTCCTGCACCTATTTTCTATGTTTCTATGTTTCTAAGTAAGAATGAGGTTGAGGTATTAGGAAAAATAATGTTACAAACTTCAACTGTTCATTATCTCTGAATTGTTTATAGTTTAAAGGCACAACATGGCAACAGACCCATCAGCCCACCAAGTCCATGGCAACCATCGATCGCCTGTCAAACTAGTTCTATGTTATCCCACTTTCTCATCCAGGAGACCTTTACAGCAGCCAAATGAACTTGTAAACCCCCAAGTCTTTGGGATGTGGAAGGAAACCGGAGCACCCGGATGAAACCCGAGGGGTCATGGAGAGAAGGTGCAAACCTCACACAGACAGCACCCGGGGTCAGGATCGAACCCGGGTCTCTGGCATTGTGAGACAGGACCTCTACCTGTTGCGCCACTGTGCCGCCCCTAATTGCCTTCATTGAATTTCAGAGCTAAAAGAGAATGATTGGTTTTATAACCAAGATTGGCTCCAGTTTTCTGTTTATTTTGGCATTGAAACAGAATTATGGCAATTCTTAAGGCGATTGCCTTCAAAAGTAAGAATTGACTGCATGCGTGTTAACCAACTACATATGGGCATAAAGAGCATCATTGCAAAGTTAGAGGAGACTGACAGATATGTTTCAAACACCAATGTGATTTTTGTAGACCTCAGTAGGAAGTAGAGAGATAGTTTAGTTTAGTTTTGTTTAGTTATTGTCACATGTTACGGGGTTTAGTGAAAAGCTTTTGTTGCGTGCTACATGATACAGCATGGAAACTACCCCTTCGGCCCATCGACTCCATGCCGACCGTTGATCACTCTATGTTATCCCACCTTCTCATCCTACACGCTAGTATACTGAAATCAATTAACCTCCAAGCCTGCACATCTTTGGGATGTAGGAGGAAACCGTAGCACCCGGAGAAAACCCACGCGGTCACAGGGAGAACACACAGACACCACCCGTAGTCGGGATCGAACCCGGGTCTTTGGCACTGTGAGTCAGCAGCTCTGGACTGCGCCACCGTGCTGCCCCACCTAGGCTGTCCCATGTGCGGTGACACCAAGTCAAAAAATGTGTTTCTTCAGAGCTGTGAAATATTTTATTTCAAGTGGAAGGATGATGAAAGGCAATGGGCCTTTACTTTGGTGGCATGACTCAATCACAAAATGCTATTTTGCCTGAAGCAAAATCACACCTATTTTAAAATCGTTTGTGCGTACAGTTGCTGAAAATGTAAGCCAGCACAGCAGGTAAAACAAGGTGCCCGTGACCAATCACTGACATTGAGTAAGATTAAAGCATGGAAGCACGCAGAGAGTGGTGAATCTCTGGAACTCTCTGCCACAGAAGGCAGTTGAGGCCAGTTCATTGTCTATATTTAAGAGGGAATTAGATGTGGCCCTTGTGGCTAAAGGGATCAGGGGGTATGGAGAGAAGGCAGGTACAGGATACTGAGTTGGATGATCAGCCATGATCAAATTGAATGGCGGTGCAGGCTCGAAGGGCCGAATGGCCTACTCCTGCACCTATTTTCTATGTTTCTATGTTTCTAAGTAAGAATGAGGTTGAGGTATTAGGAAAAATAATGTTACAAACTTCAACTGTTCATTATCTCTGAATTGTTTATAGTTTAAAGGCACAACATGGCAACAGACCCATCAGCCCACCAAGTCCATGGCAACCATCGATCGCCTGGCAAACTAGTTCTATGTTATCCCACTTTCTCATCCAGGAGACCTTTACAGCAGCCAAATGAACTTGTAAACCCCCAAGTCTTTGGGATATGGAAGGAAACCGGAGCACCCGGATGAAACCCGAGGGGTCATGGAGAGAAGGTGCAAACCTCACACAGACAGCACCCAGGGTCAGGATCGAACCCGGGTCTCTGGCATTGTGAGACAGGACCTCTACCTGTTGCGCCACTGTGCCGCCCCTAATTGCCTTCATTGAATTTCAGAGCTAAAAGAGAATGATTGGTTTTATAACCAAGCTTGGCTCCAGTTTTCTGTTTATTTTGGCATTGAAACAGAATTATGGCAATTCTTAAGGCGATTGCCTTCAAAAGTAAGAATTGACTGCATGCGTGTTAACCAACTACATATGGGCATAAAGAGCATCATTGCAAAGTTAGAGGAGACTGACAGATATGTTTCAAACACCAATGTGATTTTTGTAGACCTCAGTAGGAAGTAGAGAGATAGTTTAGTTTAGTTTTGTTTAGTTATTGTCACATGTTACGGGGTTTAGTGAAAAGCTTTTGTTGCGTGCTACATGATACAGCATGGAAACTACCCCTTCGGCCCATCGACTCCATGCCGACCGTTGATCACTCTATGTTATCCCACCATCTCATCCTACACGCTAGTATACTGAAATCAATTAACCTCCATGCCTGCACATCTTTGGGATGTAGGAGGAAACCGGAGCACCCAAAGAAAACCCACGCGGTCACAGGGAGAACGTGCTAACTCCACACAGACACCACCCGTAGTCGGGATCGAACCCGGGTCTCTGGCACTGTGAGTCAGCAGCTCTGGACTGCGCCACCGTGCTGCCCCACCTAGGCTGTCCCATGTGCGGTGACACCAAGTCAAAAAATGTGTTTCTTCAGAGCTGTGAAATATTTAATTTCAAGTGGAAGGATGATGAAAGGCAATGGGCCTTTACTTTGGTGGCATCACTCAGTCACTAAATGCTATTTTGCCTGAAGCAAAATCACACCTATTTTAAAATCGTTTGTGCGTACAGTTACTGAAAATGTAAGCCAGCACAGCAGGTAAAACAAGGTGCCCGTGACCAATCACTGACATTGAGTAAGATTAAAGCATGGAAGCACGCAGAGAGTGGTGAATCTCTGGAACTCTCTGCCACAGAAGGTAGTTGAGGCCAGTTCATTGTCTATATTTAAGAGGGAATTAGATGTGGCCCTTGTGGCTAAAGGGATCAGGGGGTATGGAGAGAAGGCAGGTACAGGATACTGAGTTGGATGATCAGCCATGATCAAATTGAATGGCGGTGCAGGCTCGAAGGGCCGAATGGCCTACTCCTGCACCTATTTTCTATGTTTCTATGTTTCTAAGTAAGAATGAGGTTGAGGTATTAGGAAAAATAATGTTACAAACTTCAACTGTTCATTATCTCTGAATTGTTGAGTTTAAAGGCACAACATGGCAACAGACCCATCAGCCCACCAAGTCCATGGCAACCATCGATCGCCTGTCAAACTAGTTCTATGTTATCCCACTTTCTCATCCAGGAGACCTTTACAGCAGCCAAATGAACTTGTAAACCCCCAAGTCTTTGGGATATGGAAGGAAACCGGAGCACCCGGATGAAACCCGAGGGGTCATGGAGAGAAGGTGCAAACCTCACACAGACAGCACCCAGGGTCAGGATCGAACCCGGGTCTCTGGCATTGTGAGACAGGACCTCTACCTGTTGCGCCACTGTGCCGCCCCTAATTGCCTTCATTGAATTTCAGAGCTAAAAGAGAATGATTGGTTTTATAACCAAGATTGGCTCCAGTTTTCTGTTTATTTTGGCATTGAAACAGAATTATGGCAATTCTTAAGGCGATTGCCTTCAAAAGTAAGAATTGACTGCATGCGTGTTAACCAACTACATATGGGCATAAAGAGCATCATTGCAAAGTTAGAGGAGACTGACAGATATGTTTCAAACACCAATGTGATTTTTGTAGACCTCAGTAGGAAGTAGAGAGATAGTTTAGTTTAGTTTAGTTTAGTTAATGTCACATGTTACGGGGTTTAGTGAAAAGCTTTTGTTGCGTGCTACATGATACAGCATGGAAACTACCCCTTCGGCCCATCGACTCCATGCCGACCGTTGATCACTCTATGTTATCCCACCATCTCATCCTACACGTTAGTATACTGAGATCAATTAACCTCCAAGCCTGCACATCTTTGGGATGTAGGAGGAAACCGGAGCACCCGGAGAAAACCCACGCGGTCACAGGGAGAACGTGCTAACTCCACACAGACACCACCCGTAGTCGGGATCAAACCCGGGTCTCTGGCACTGTGAGTCAGCAGCTCTGGACTGCGCCACCGTGCTGCCCCACCTAGGCTGTCCCATGTGCGGTGACACCAAGTCAAAATATGTGTTTCTTCAGAGCTGTGAAATATTTTATTTCAAGTGGAAGGATGATGAAAGGCAATGGGCCTTTACTTTGGTGGCATCACTCAGTCACAAAATGCTATTTTGCCTGAAGCAAAATCACACCTATTTTAAAATCGTTTGTGCGTACAGTTGCTGAAAATGTAAGCCAGCACAGCAGGTAAAACAAGGTGCCCGTGACCAATCACTGACATTGAGTAAGATTAAAGCATGGAAGCACGCAGAGAGTGGTGAATCTCTGGAACTCTCTGCCACAGAAGGCAGTTGAGGCCAGTTCATTGTCTATATTTAAGAGGGAATTAGATGTGGCCCTTGTGGCTAAAGGGATCAGGGGGTATGGAGAGAAGGCAGGTACAGGATACTGAGTTGGATGATCAGCCATGATCAAATTGAATGGCGGTGCAGGCTCGAAGGGCCGAATGGCCTACTCCTGCACCTATTTTCTATGTTTCTATGTTTCTAAGTAAGAATGAGGTTGAGGTATTAGGAAAAATAATGTTACAAACTTCAACTGTTCATTATCTCTGAATTGTTTATAGTTTAAAGGCACAACATGGCAACAGACCCATCAGCCCACCAAGTCCATGGCAACCGTCGATCGCCTGTCAAACTAGTTCTATGTTATCCCACTTTCTCATCCAGGAGACCTTTACAGCAGCCAAATGAACTTGTAAACCCCCAAGTCTTTGGGATATGGAAGGAAACCGGAGCACCCGGATGAAACCCGAGGGGTCATGGAGAGAAGGTGCAAACCTCACACAGACAGCACCCGGGGTCAGGATCGAACCCGGGTCCCTGGCATTGTGAGACAGGACCTCTACCTGTTGCGCCACTGTGCCGCCCCTAATTGCCTTCATTGAATTTCAGAGCTAAAAGAGAATGATTGGTTTTATAACCAAGATTGGCTCCAGTTTTCTGTTTATTTTGGCATTGAAACAGAATTATGGCAATTCTTAAGGCGATTGCCTTCAAAAGTAAGAATTGACTGCATGCGTGTTAACCAACTACATATGGGCATAAAGAGCATCATTGCAAAGTTAGAGGAGACTGACAGATATGTTTCAAACACCAATGTGATTTTTGTAGATCTTTGTAGGAAGTAGAGAGATAGTTTAGTTTAGTTTAGTTTAGTTATTGTCACATGTTACGGGGTTTAGTGAAAAGCTTTTGTTGCGTGCTACATGATACAGCATGGAAACTACCCCTTCAGCCCATCGACTCCATGCCGACCGTTGATCACTCTATGTTATCCCACCTTCTCATCCTACACGCTAGTATACTGAAATCAATTAACCTCCAAGCCTGCACATCTTTGGGATGTAGGAGGAAACCGGAGCACCCGGAGAAAACCCACGCGGTCACAGGGAGAACGTGCTAACTCCACACAGACACCACCCGTAGTCGGGATCGAACCCGGGTCTCTGGCACTGTGAGTCAGCATCTCTGGACTGCGCCACCGTGCTGCCCCACCTAGGCTGTCCCATGTGCGGTGACACCAAGTCAAAAAATGTGTTTCTTCAGAGCTGTGAAATATTTTATTTCAAGAGGAAGGATGATGAAAGGCAATGGGCCTTTACTTTGGTGACATCACTCAATCACAAAATGCTATTTTGCCTGAAGCAAAATCACACCTATTTTAAAATCGTTTGTGCGTACAGTTGCTGAAAATGTAAGCCAGCACAGCAGGTAAAACAAGGTGCCCGTGACCAATCACTGACATTGAGTAAGATTAAAGCATGGAAGCACGCAGAGAGTGGTGATTCTCTGGAACTCTCTGCCACAGAAGGCAGTTGAGGCCAGTTCATTGTCTATATTTAAGAAGGAATTAGATGTGGCCCTTGTGGCTAAAGGGATCAGGGGGTATGGAGAGAAGGCAGGTACAGGATACTGAGTTGGATGATCAGCCATGATCAAATTGAATGGCGGTGCAGGCTCGAAGGGCCGAATGGCCTACTCCTGCACCTATTTTCTATGTTTCTATGTTTCTAAAGGAAGAAAGACATTGAATTCTCCAGATCTATGTAACCTCGCACTACCCCCCCCTCCCCCCCCTCCCCCCCCCCGCCCCCCCCCCTCCCCCCCCCACCCTCTCCCCCCCCCCCAACCTCTCCCCTCCCCCCCCCCCCCCCCCCCCCCACTCCCCACTAGACAAATCAGAGTCGGCACCAAATGATATCAGGCAGTGAATGTCATTAAAAGTAAATAAGACTGATTTGAAAGAACAGTAGTGAAACTAGTTCTGCTATTCATATAAACTAAAGTATGTATCTACATCAGACGTCTGAATTCAATAATGTTATAGGAATTCTTTTGTGTGTAGGATGTTTATAAATCATGCATTTCATTTCCCAGGACAGCCAGCAGTCAGATGTGCAGTTGCATAATACTTGAAAAAGACATAAGCAGAACTCATGTTTAAACCTAAATAGCCTCTGGAAATGTTTCTGTTCAGAGAATGGATGTAGACTTTTTTGCAGCACTATTGAAAGTTGGATAGAATGGAAGGTCACGAGTGTTTCATATTGTTGCACTTCAGGATTAGATGTGACTTAAGGTTCATTGTTTGAAAGAAATTCTTTAGGGTTACAAAAAATCATTTCAGTTGTTTATCATAGACGTTGTTTAATCATAGGTTCACAAGTTATGGGAGCAGAATTAGGCCATTCGGCCCATCATGTCTACTCTTCCATTCATTCTTGGTTGATCAATCTTTCCCTCAACCCCATTCTCCAGTCTTCTCCTCATAACCCCTGACACCCAGACTAATCAAGAATCTACCAATCTCTGCCTTAAAAATATCTTCATTATTAAATCCATTCAAAGTGGGTTTTAGAAAGGGCTCTTGTTATTGTTACCTTGCTGATTAAATTCAACCCGGACTGCCTGAAATAGTTGTGTTGGCCAACTCCATATTTATACTGGTGCTTTTGGGGGTCTAATTTTCTTGGCAGACTGTACCTTTTAACATTAAGTCTTTCAAATCTCTCTCACTATCTGGCTAGTTTATGAAGCACCTTGCAACAGCCTTCATCTTTACAATGGAGATATTGTACAAGGAATTACAGAAGGTGATTTACAAAAACTGATGCAAAGTGCTGGAGTAATTCAGCGGGTCAGGCAGCACCTCTGGAGAATATGGATAGCTGAAGATTCGGGGTGAGACCCTTCTTCAGACCGAGTCTTAATATTTACAATATCGGTATGTTCTGAGTCTTATCCATCAGCAAATCATTATCTTGGGCTAACCTTTCCATATACCCATTTCAGACATGCTTGATTTGTGGACATACAAATCTTCTACTGCAAAATAACTGCATATTCATATTTGGACACTTATTTGAATTGGTCCAACCTTTGAAAAGTTAATTGACTTGGTATAATAGTAAATTATCCTTAGTGATGTGTAGTATAGTGTGCGTTAGTGTATAGAGATCGCTGATCGGTGCGGACTCGGTGGGCCAAAGGGCCTGTTTCCGCACTATATCTCTAAACTAAACTAAAAGAATATAGATAGGCACAAAATTCTGGAGTAACTCAGCGGGACAGGCAGCATCTCTGGAGAAAAGGAATGGGCGACGTTTCGGGTCGAGACCCTTCTTCAGACATAGGATCTACCACATATCTGTTCATGAAATCTGACCATTAAACTCTAAAGGCTGTACCACAAAGCTGCCTGAATTAGAGGGTTTCAGCTATAGAGAGCGATTGGATAAGACTTGGATTGTTTTCTGTGGAATGTTGGAGGTTCAGGGGAGAAATGATGAGAGGCATAGATAGGGTAGATAGTCAGAACCTTTTTCCCAGGGTGGAAATGTCCAACACTACAGGGCGTAGCTTTAAGGAGAGAGGGGAAAAGTTTAACGGAGATGTGCGGGGCAGGGTTTTTACACAGAGAGTGTTGGGGACCTGGAACATGGTGCCAGAGGTGGCGGTGGAAGCAGATACGATTGTAGCGTTTAGGTAGGCACATGGAAGTGCAAGGTATAGAGGGATATGGGTCATGTACAGGCAGGTGAGATCAGTTCAACTTGGCATCATGTTTGGCACAAACATTGTGGGCCGAAGGGCCTGTTTCCTGTGCTGTACTGTTCTATGTTCTATGTTCTATGTTCTATGAAGCTGGTAGCTGAATGGATCAGTTGAACGCTTCGCTGGAAAGATAAAGATACAATTTCCTGGGAAACCAGGTCAAGTAATGGGACAGGTGGGACCAGTGCAGGTCAGGTGGGTTGAACCTTAATAGAGCTGCGATCAATATCTTCATGGGGTGTGCTGTTGGGAAGGACTTATACTGTCTTGGCAGAATTTAGGAAGCTGAACACGGATTCAGAGGGGGAAAAAAAAGTAGAATTGGAGACACAAGGAACTGCAGATGCCGGAATGTTGTGTAGAGCACAAAGTGCTGGAGGAATTCAGTGGGTCAGGCAGCATCTCACGAGGACATGGATAGGCGACGTTCTGGGTTGGGACCCTTCTTCGGGAGAAAATTAGGAAGGAAAGATTGAATACTAGTGCAAAAGTTAGGAAGGCACAGGGAACAATGGTTGGAAAATAAACAAAAATGGAATATGGCTGTGCTTAATGGTGTGACTTAAATTGCGGGTCCGGCATGGACTTACCATCACCCCTGGAGGGGAGCTTCGACCGCCGGCCCTGCAGTCTACGGTGCTTCTGGCTGCGGCGGGGACTTTAAATCTTGACCGCCGGCCTGCGGCCTACAACAACTTAAAGCCGCGGTCTCCGGTGAGGAAGAGCCGATCCTGGACTGACTCTGGACTCTGGTCCTGACCACGGGGGGGAAATGGAGGAGGACTGGCCAAATTTTGTGCCTTCCACCACAGTGATGAATGCTGTGGTGGATGTTTGTGTTACAGTTTTATTGTGGTTGTGTGTTCTTTATTATTGTATCGCTGCAGACAACCCAAATTTCCACCAGCCTGGCTGTGTGGCAATAAATTATATCTAATCTAATCTAATCTAATCTAAGTAATACGGTGAATAAGGCAGGTGAAGGGAATGTGCTGATAGATGTACGCGATGATAATGTCATTATGGAAATAGGGAGCAGACAGGAGCACAAGATAAATGGAGCAGGAGTGGGTGATCAGGGATAGAAGAGGGATGGAATGGGGTCTAACATTGATGAGGAAGAGAAAAGGAAGTTGCAGCATTGGTTACAGAGAATCACAGCTGTGAGAAGGGATGATATTTAGAAATAGCCTAAAATGGGCCATAGAGCAGTAGAGTTATATAACGGGGAAAATCATGAGGGTATTAGATCGGGTGAAGACGCATAGTCTTTTACCCAGGGTGGGGCAACCACTCTGAATCAAAGGACAGAGGTTTAAGATGAGAGAGACAAGATTTAATAGGAACCTGAGGGGCAACTACTTCAGTCAGAGGGTGGTGGGTATATGGAACGAGCAGCGAGACAAGGTAGTTGAGGGGGGTGGGAGATTGCAACCTTCACGTGGTCCGCCCTGTTTCGACGAATGCAATCAACCCGGCGTGCACAATCAAATAAGATCAAATAGAACAAGTTGTCCTACAACTTTAGACTGTGCACGCCATACGCAAGAAGCCGGTAGTTGAGGCAGGGAGCATAGCTGTATTTTAAAAACACAACAGGAATGTTTTAGAGCGATATGGGCCATGCGTTGTACAGGTCTCAGAGGTTATGGGGAGAAGGTAGGAGAATGTGAGGGAGAGATAGATTAGCCATGATTGGATGGCGGAGTAGACTTGATGGGCCGAATGGCCTAATTCTACTATTCCTTATGACCTTATAAAATGTGACTAGCTTAGATGGAGCATGTTGGTCGGCGTGGAAGAATTGGACCCAAGAGCCTGTTTCCGTGCTGAATGACTCTATAACAATCTCATTGGCGACCTGCCCATTATTAGTCATCTCAAAAGTATTCAAAGGTTTTTTTTTATTAGTCATATTCACATACACCGAGGTGTAATGAAGTGAAATGCTTTTTGCCATTTTGCAGCACACAAAAGAATACAGACATAACACCAATGAGAGTCTTAAACACAAAGAACATCCCTCCACAATGGCTCCCACCATGAGGGAAGGCACAAAGTCCAGTCCCCAACCCCAGTTCACCCATAGTCGGGCCTATTGAGGCCTTCACAGTTGCCTCTACGGAGGCCCGATGTTCCTGGCCGTTCTCGCCGGGTGGTGGTGCTCCGGCGTCGGGAGAGTCCTCATAGCGGCATGGGAACCCTGGAACGGCCGCTTCCGCACTGGAGGCCGCGGCCTCCGAAGCCGACAAGGCCGCGCCGGTTGGAGCTCCACAACTGGCGATCTCGTCGCGAGATCCCAGGCTCCCGATGTAAAGTTCGGCGCCGCCGCCCGCAGCTGGCCGCTCCACAGTCCCGCAGCTCCGCGATGTTGTTCCCGGCGGTCTCAGCTCACCGGAGCTTCCAGCGCGGCGACCCAGGGCAAGGCATCGCCCGCTCCACGATAGCGCTCCAGCGCTGTGCCGCCGCCGAAGCCGAGGTTCCGGGCGGTCCGCGACAGGAAACGCCGCTCCAGGCCCGCTGGTAGGCCGCGAGGACGGGTCGAAGCTGCAGCCCGGAGAAAAGCCTGCCTCTCCGACCAGGTAGGGACCCTGAAAGGCAGTTTCCCCCTTTCCCCTTAGTGATCTGCCCTTCTCTCTGTGGTCTCCCCAAGTCCACTAACATTCTTCTCACTGTTTACTGCTCCAGTGTGTAACTCTTTAACTTGATGCTCTTTACACCAATCATTGTGCATTGAGAACCAGCTCTCTGCAAGAGGGAGGACATTTGCCCTGGTGACAACTGCTGCTGTCAAAAATACAAGAAGCTTTTGTCAGTTTTGAAAAAATGGCTGTGAAATTGACCAGGACAGTGCTCAGAGCCAAGAAACAGAGCTCAAAGCAAGATTAAAATTACTTTTAAAGCCTTCGCAACCTCCCTCCAGCTTGGGAACAAAGGGACACGAAGGGTTACACCAGCTTGCAACGGACTATAACAGGAAACATTCATCAAATGCAATCCAAACCATGGGACCTTTCAGGGCAGTCACATTAGCAAAGTATATTTGCCTACATTGAGTACTTAAATCGGGCGCGGGGCTTGTTTTCACAGAGGCCCGGGACCGTTGGAGCGAGTGGAGGAGGGTCAGGGCTTTTACCAAATCCCGTAACGTTCCACACTCCATAGGGAGGGTTTCTGGTGGAAGCCTCAGGTTAGCATTTCTGCTTTCTGGTTAAAGGTACAGTGCTTTAGTAAAGGTACAGTGAGCTAAGGGTACAGTGGGCTAAAGGTACAGTGCATTAGTAAAGGTACAGTGAGCTAAGGGTACAGTGGGCTAAAGGTACAGTGCATTAGTAAAGGTACAGTGAGCTAAGGGTACAGTGAGCTAAAGGTACAGTGCTTTTTGTTTATATAATAAAGGTACAGTTTAAAGGGCAAGAGGGAGCAGCTGTTTGTGTCAGATACCTGCTGATTTCTCCCAGCAGTTTCTATTGTATTATACTGGTATCGGATCCAGGGTAAGGCGAGAGAATGACAGTCAGAGCAGTGTACTGTTCTGGATGTCAGATGTGGGAGGTCATGGTGTCGGATGGCCCTCCAGACGTCCACATCTGCACCAGGTGCAGAGAGATGGGGCTCCTAAGGGACCGTATTAGGTTCCTGGAGCAGCAGCTCGATGACCTCTGTCTGGTCAGGGAGAGTGACGAGGTCATAGAGGGGAGTTATAGGGAGGTGGTCACTCCAAAACCACGGGAGAGAGACATGTGGGTCACGCTAAGGAAGGGCAAGGGGCAGAGACAGGAAAGAGGGAGTACTCCAATGTCGGTACACCTTGCAAATAAGTACTCCTGTTTGAGTACGGATGGGGGTGGCAGCCTACCCGGGGGTAGCAACAGCGGACGGGCCTCCAGCACAGAGACCGGTCCCTGTTGCTCCGAAAGGTAGGGAAAAAAAGAAGAGGGCAATAGTAATTGGGGACTCTATTGTTAGGGGGTCGGATAGGCGTTTCTGTGGACGCAGTCGGGAGACCAGGATGGTGGTCTTCCTCCCTGGTGCCAAGGTCTCGGACGTGTCTCAACGCATCCAAGATATCCTGAAATCAGAGGGAGAGGAGCCTGAGGTCGTGGTACATATTGGTACAAATGACATAGGTAAAAAAAGTGAAGAGGTCCTGAAGGGAGGATTTAGGGAGTTGGGAGGAGAGTTAAGGAAAGGGACCAACAAGGTAACAATCTCAGGATTACTGCCTGTACCACGCGACAGTGAGAGTAGGAATGGAGCGAGGTGGAGGATAAATGCGTGGCTGAAAGACTGGTGCAGAGGGCAGGGATTCAAGTTTCTGGATCATTGGGACTTCTTTTGGGGAAGGTGGGACCTGTACAGAAAGGATGGGTTGCACTTGAACCCGAGGGGGACCAATATCCTGGCGGGGAAATTTGCAAAGGTCACTGGGGAGACTTTAAACTAGAATGGTTGGGGCGAGGGACTCAAATAGAGAAAGCTAGTAGACAGAATGGGAGGCAGGAAGCAGAAAAGGGAAGCACTCGGACACAAGAGGAGAAAGAAAAAAAAGGAAATAAACAGAGAAGAAGAGACGGGGGGTTTCTTAAATGTGCATATTTTAATGCTAGGAGCATTGTAAGAAAGGTGGATGAGCTTAGAGTCTGGATAGACACCTGGAAGTATGATGTTGTGGCGATCAGTGAAACATGGTTGCAGGAGGGCTGTGATTGGAAACTAAATATTCCAGGATTTCGTTGCTTCAGGTGTGATAGAATTGGAGGGGCAAGAGGTGGAGGTGTTGCATTGCTAGTCAGGGAAGATATTACAGCAGTGCTTTGGCAGGATAGATTGGAGGGCTCATCTAGGGAGGCTATTTGGGTGGAACTGAGAAGTGGGAAAGGTGTAGCAACACTTATAGGGGTGTATTATAGACCGCCAAATGGGGAACGAGAATTGGAAGAGCAAATATGTAAGGAGATAGCAGATATTAGTAGTAAGCACAAGGTAGTGATTGTGGGAGATTTCAACTTTCCACACATAGACTGGGAAACACATTCTGTAAATGGGCTGGATGGTTTGGAGTTTGTAAAATGTGTGCAGGATAGTTTTTTGCAGCAATACATAGAGGTACCTACTAGAGGAGGGGCAGTGCTGGACCTCCTGTTAGGAAATGAGACGGGACAGGTGGCGGAGGTATGCGTTGGGGAGCACTTCGGGTCCAGTGATCACAATACCATTAGTTTCAATATAATTATGGAGAAGGTCAGAACTGGACCTAGGGTTGAGATTTTTGATTGGAGAAAGGCTAACTTTGATGAGATGCGAGATGATTTAAAAGGAGTGGACTGGGACATTTTGTTTTATGGGAAAGATGTAGAAGAGAAATGGTGGACATTTAAAGGGGAAATTTTAAGAGTACAGAATCTTTATGTTCCTGTTCGGTTGAAAGGAAACAGTAAAAATTGGAAAGAGCCCTGGTTTTCAAGGGAAATTGGACATCTTGTTCGGAAAAAGAGGGAGATCTACAATAATTATAGGCAGCATGAAGTAAATGAGGTGCTTGTGGAGTATAAGGAATGTAAAAAGAATCTTAAGAAAGAAATTAGAAAAGCTAAAAGAAGATATGAGGTTGCTTTGGCAAGTAAGGTGAAAGTAAATCCAAAGGGTTTCTACAGCTATATTAATAGCAAAAGGATAACGAGGGATAAAATTGGTCCATTGGAGAAACAGAGTGGGCAGCTATCTGCAGAGCCAAAAGAGATGGGGGAGATATTGAACAATTTCTTTTCTTCGGTATTCACCAAGGAGAAGGATATTGAATTATGTGAGGTAAGGGAAACGAGTAGAGTAGTTATGGATACTATGAGTTTCAAAGTAAAAGAAGTACTGACACTTTTGAAAAATATAAAAGTGGATAAGTCTCCAGGTCCTGACAGGATATTCCCTAGGACATTGAGGGAAGTTAGTGTAGAAATAGCCGGGGCTATGACAGAAATATTTCAAATGTCATTAGAAACGGGAATAGTCCCCGAGGATTGGCGTACTGCGCATGTTGTTCCATTGTTTAAAAAGGGTTCTAAGAGTAAACCTAGCAATTATAGACCTGTTAGTTTGACTTCAGTGGTGGGCAAATTAATGGAAAAGATACTTAGAGATAATATATATAAGCATCTGGATAAACAGGGTCTGATTAGGAACAGTCAACATGGATTTGTGCCTGGAAGGTCATGTTTGACTAATCTTCTTGAATTTTTTGAAGAGGTTACTAGGGAAATTGACGAGGGTAAAGCAGTGGATGTTGTCTATATGGACTTTAGTAAGGCCTTTGACAAGGTTCCTCATGGAAGGTTGGTTAAGAAGGTTAAACTGTTGGGTATAAATGCAGGAATAGCAAGATGGATTCAGCAGTGGCTGAATGGGAGAAGCCAGAGGGTAATGGTGGATGGCTGTTTGTCGGGTTGGAGGCAGGTGACTAGTGGGGTGCCTCAGGGATCTGTGTTGGGTCCTTTGTTGTTTGTCATGTACATCAATGATCTGGATGAAGGGGTGGTAAATTGGATTAGTAAGTATGTAGATGATACCAAGATAGGGGGTGTTGTGGATAATGAAGAGCATTTCCAAAGTCTACAGAGTGATTTAGGCCATTTGGATAAATGGGCTGAAAGATGGCAGATGGAGTTTAATGCTGATAAATGTGAGGTGTTACACCTTGGCAGGACAAATCAAAATAGGACGTACATGATAAATGGTAGGGAATTGAAGAATACAGTTGAACAGAGGGATCTGGGAATAACCGTGCATAGTTCCTTGAAGGTGGAATCTCATATAGATAGGGTGGTAAAGAAAGCTTTTGGTATGCTAGCCTTTATAAATCAGAGCATTGAGTATAGAAGCTGGGATGTAATGTTAAAATTGTACAAGGCATTGGTGAGACCAAATCTGGAGTATGGTGTACAATTTTGGTCGTCCAATTATAGGAAGGATGTCAACAAAATAGAGAGAGTACAGAGGAGATTTACTAGAATGTTGCCTGGGTTTCAACAACTAAGTTACAGAGATAGGTTAAATAAGTTAGGTTTTTATTCTCTGGAGCGCAGAAGGTTAAGGGGGGACTTGATAGAGGTCTTTAAAATGATGAGAGGGATAGACAGAGTTGACGTGATCAAGCTTTTCCCTTTGAGAATAGGGAAGATTCAAACAAAAGGACATGACTTCATAATTAAGGGACAGAAGTTTAGGGGTAACATGAGGGGGAACTTCTTTACTCAGAGAGTGGTAGCGGTGTGGAATGAGCTTCCAGTGGAAGTGGTGGAGGCAGGTTCGTTGGTATCATTTAAAAATAAATTGGATAGGCATATGGATGAGAAGGGAATGGAGGGTTATGGTATGAGTGCAGGCAGGTGGGACTAAGGGGAAAAAGTTGTTCGGCACGGACTTGTAGGGCCGAGATGGCCTGTTTCCGTGCTGTAATTGTTATATGGTTATATAGTTATTCGTTAATAGACTAACCGATTACTTTGTTTACATTCAAGTGTCAAACTACAAGCCCACATCCAAGGACAGAGTCATAGCGTAATACAGTGTGAAAACAGGCTCTTCGGCCCAACTTTCCCACACTGGCCAATATGTTGCAGCGACACTAGTCCCACCTGCCCGCGTTTGTTCCAATATCCCTCCAAACCTGTCTTATCCATGTACCTGTCTAACTGTTTCTTAAATGTTGGGATAGTTCCAGCCTCAACTACCTCCTCTGGCAGCTTGTTCCATACACCCACCACCCTCTGTGTGAAAAAGTGACCCCTCTGATTCTTTTTAAATCGTTCCCCCTTCACCTTAAACCTAGGTCGTCAGATCCTCGATTCAACTACTCCGGGCAAGAGACTCTATGCATCTACCCGATCTATTCCTCTCATGATTTTATACACCTCTATAAGATCACCCCTCATCCTCTTGCGCTCCAAGGAATCCAAGTCCCAGCCTACTCAACCTCTCCCTATAGCTGAGACCCTCTAGTCTTGGCAAAATCCTTGTAAATCTTCTCTGTACCGTTTTCAGCTTGACAACACCTTTCCTATAACATGGTGCCCAGAACTATACACAATACTCTAAATGAGGCTTCACCAAGACTTGTACAACTGCAACATGACCTCCCAACTTCAATACTCAATACTTCCTTCGCAAAAGTGCTCAAAGTTGGTTTGCTGTGATTAGTTTTGAAGTTACAACACTGATCTAAAGCAATAAAACAAATGAAATAAAGTTTACTCTTTGTCCTTGAGTTTCATCCTCACAGATAACCAGTGACCTGGAAGCAAGTTGAGATTAAATTTGCACAACTTTTAAGAAGTGTAGGTTTTTATACTGATACCAGGGTTCCCAAGCCGCTGAGAGGACTCTCCCGACGCCGGAGCAACATCACCCGGCGAGAACGGCCTGGAACATCGGGGCTCCGTAGAAGCAACTGTGGAGGCCTCAATAGGCCCGACTATGGGTGAACTGGGGTTGGGGACTGGACTTTGTGCCTTCCCTCATAATGGGAACCATTGTGGGGGGATGTTCTTTATGTTTAAAACTCTTATTAATGTTATGTCTGTATTCCTTCTTTATGTGCTGCAAAATGGCAAGAAGCATTTCACTTCACTACACCTAGGTGTATGTGAATGTGACCAATTAAATACCTTTGATACCTTTGATACCATTCTTGTTTATTCTGAAGAACTATTACTTGGTCTGAAGAAGGGCCTCGACCCACAACATCACCTATTCCTCACGGCGGCCGAGATCTGGGTTTGATCCTTAACTCTGGTGCTGTCTGTGTGGAGTTTGGACGTTCCCCTTGTGACTGCTTGGGTTTCCTACGGATTTCCCAAAGATGTGTGGGTTTGTGGGTTAATTGGCTCCCTGTAAAATGTGTAGGAAGTGGATGCGAAAGTGGGATAACATAGAACTACTGTGAAGGGGTGATGGATGGCCGGTGTAGACTGGGTGAGCACAAAGTAGGTATGTTGCAAAGCGTACCTGAAGCGTCGCTGAAAATCTGTCGCTGTGGGTGTGCGTGATTTTGGCGCCGTTTAGAGGGGGGCGGATTTAAAACGCGATTTTCTCTAGGCTGTTCCAATCGAGGATTTTCAGCCTAGTTAATTATTAATGAAAAATCGCAGGAAGATTACGTCGCTTCAGCTATTATTAGTTTTAAAGGCTTTAGCTTATTGTTATAGTAGTTTAAAAATTAACCTCGACCACCGGCAACCAGCAGGGTCTCATAGAGCAGACAATAGAAGGTAAGCTGTTTATTTTTACATTAAAAAGGGCTTCTTAAGATCCCTTTATACAAAGTTTAATATTGCGAGTAGCTAATTTTGGGCCCATTATATCCCGCAGTATTTTTCTGGGCATTTGAGGGCACAAATCTACTGCAATGTGAACGTTCTAAACCAGCACGTTCACAGAATCCCACTAGAAAGCTGATTTAAATGGACTTTAATTTACAGCAATTGAACACTAAATTCCTTCCATTTGGCCTATAAATTAATGTAAATGAGATTTAAAAATCATGTTTTATTGTGAATTATTTGTGAATATTATTTGGACACTTAGGCTATTTAAAAATGTTAATCATTTATTAAGAAATGGATAGATGTTTAGATCTTTAATTGAAGTTTGAAATTAGCTACAATTGGGTAACTAACTAATTATATGCTTTAATTCCAGGTCATCCAAGTAAGATTATTTTATATTTGTTTCAGAATGGTTCAATCTATGATAACTGAAAATTTCATTCAGTTCTCTTATTTTTTAAGAAAGTTATGGGCTTTTGACTGTCCACGATCACAGCTTTTTTGTTATGTCCATAGAAAATCAACAGGGAACAAGATGCTAATTTCCGAGTATGAAAATGGCCATAACTTTTTAAATACTTGAGATATGAAAGTGAATTAGGTGTCAAATTAAACTTCTTTTTATGCTTTATCTGATGGGATAAATTGCAGACTTGATTTTTTAAATCTCAAAATTTTGTAACATTGCTACACAAAGGGACTGTTTCCATACAGTGCTTCCAAATTAACAGTAGATTTCTACACCAATATCCTTTCTGACATTGCAATATTGCTGGAAACAAATGTGCCATAAATTGGCCATGTGCCCAATGTTTCAGAATGTAGTTGGACCTGATTTAAAATTTTCATTCAGGAAGCTCTAAGGTTGGGTACGTTCAAGTTCAAGTTCAAGTGAGTTTATTGTCATGTGTCCCTGTATAGGACAATGAAATTCTTGCTTTGCTTAAGCACACAGAAAATAGTAGGCATTTACTACAAAACAGATAAATGTGTCCATATACCATGATATAAATATATACACACATGAATAAATAAACTGGTAGTGCAAATAACAGAAAGTGGTTGCTAATAATCAGAGTTTTGTCCGAGCCAGGTTTAATAGCCTGATGGCTGAGGGGAAGTAGCTATTCCTGAACCTGGTTGTTGCAGTCTTCAGGCTCCTGTACCTTCTACCTGAAGGTAGCAGGGAGATGAGTGTGTGGCCAGGATGGTGTGGGTCTTTGATGATACTGCCAGCCTTTTTGAGGCAGCGACTGCGATAAATCCCCTCGATGGAAGGAAGGTCAGAGCCGATGATGGACTGGGCAGTGTTTACTACTTTTTGTAGTCTTTTCCTCTCCAGGGCGCTCAAATTTCCGAACCAAGCCACGATGCAACCGGTCAGCATGCTCTCGACTGTGCACCTGTAGAAGTTAGAGAGAGTCTTCCTTGACAATCCGACTCTCCGTAATCTTCTCAGGAAGTAGAGGCGCTGATGAGCTTTTTTGATAATTGCGTTAGTGTTCTCGGACCAGGAAAGATCTTCAGAGATGTGCACCCCCAGGAATTTGAAGTTCTTGACCCTTTCAACCACCTTCTGTTTCCTATGTGCATATATATGAATGGCCAGCATTACACTTCCTCATAGAGTCATGTCAGTTCTCCTGTGCACCTATAGGGGGCGGCACTGTGGCGCTGTGGTAGATTTGCTGCCTTACAACCCGGGCGGGAACAACCTTCATGAGAAAGGGGACCTTGAGTTTGAAGCTCAGAGAAGACTACCAGCAGAGTGGATCTGCAATATTGAATCAATCTGGTGGTATCTGCGTGCAAGTCATGAGTCTTGTGATTAAGTGTCAGAAGGGATAAGTTGAAATGGTAACTCAAATGAGAAGTTATTAGAAGATTGTAGGAATGGCATTAAGGTCAGTATAGTGGTGCAGCGGTAGAGTCGCTGCCTAATGCCCCTGTCCCACTTAGGAAACCAGAACGGAAACCTCTGGAGACTTTGTGCCCCACCCAAGGTTTCCGTGCGGTTCCTGGAGGTTTTTGTCAGTCTCCCTACCTGCTTCCACTACCTGCAACCTCCGGCAACCACCTGCAACCTCCGGGAACCGCACGGAAACCTTGGGTGGGGCGCAAAGTCTCCAGAGGTTTCCGTTCAGGTTTCCTAAGTGGGACAGGGGCATTACAGCGCCAGAGGCCCCAGTTCGATCCTGACTACGGGTGCTGTCTGTACGGAGTTTGTATGTTCTCCCCGTGACCGCGTTGGTTTTTTCGGGGTGCTCTGGTTTCCTCGCATACTCCAAAGGGCCGAATGGCCCACTCCTGCACCTATTTTCTATGTTTCCATGTTTCTAAGCTTCTTAAGGCAACAACAATAGCAATTGACATGAGTGAGTTATGGGAAAAGGAAATTGACTTCTGTAAATTACCCAAGATGCAAGTGGGATAATTCATGTAATGGTGATCGTCGGGCAGCACAGGCTTGGTGGGCCAAAGAGCCGGCTTCCACGCTGTATCTCGCTGTTAGTGATTCGAATGCATGCTTAAGTAACTCGAATGCTAACAAAGATTAAGTTGTGCTAAACCTAGGTTGCGGGTGATGGGGGAGTTGACAGTTGACATCCCTGGGTGGGCATGATTGAGTGGTTAATTTTCATGCTCCCAGCATGTCCAAATCAGAGATGTGTCAAACCAAACAGTGTTGATAAAGGAAGGAAATTCATCGAGGGACAAGGGTAAACTTTACAAGTCAGCCTTTAGGGTTGTGCAACATATCTCCTGTGAACTGCTTCAGTCACTAAGGATTTAAAAAGTCTTCCGTATGCCCCCCTCCCTGAACGCAGATCCTTACCCCAATCATCTCCCAAGTTCCTTGGCTGGGATCCAGAAACGGTATAATAATGGGTGATAGCTCATAATGGGACAACGAGGTACTAACTAGATGGTAAATGACCCGTATGAATTGAATTGAATTGAATTGAATTTATTTGTCATTCTGACCTTTCGGTCTGAACGAAATTTCGTTGCCATGCAATCATACATATAATAAAAAAGACAAAAACACACAATAAACACAAATTTAACATCCACCACAGTGAGTTCACCAGGCACCTCCTCACTGTGATGGAAGGCAAAAGTCTTAAGTCTTTGTCTCTTCCCTCCTTGTTCTCCCTCTGCTCCGAGGCGATCCAGGCTTCCGATGTTGTGACCCCACCGGGCCGAATATGTTGATGAAACATTGGAGGGTCCAGAAACTGTTGGAGAATTGGCCCCACTGTAAATTGCCCCTAGTGTGTAGGGAGTGGATGCGAAATTCAGATAACGTGGAACTAGTGTGAACAATGGTCAGTGTGGACTAGTTGTGCCAAAGGGCCCGTTTCCATGCTGTATCATAGAAAAATAGAAAATAGGTGCAGGAGGAGGCCAGTCGGCCCTTCGAGCCAGCACCGCCAATCATTGTGATCATGTTTGATCGTCCCTAATCAATAACCCGTGCCGTTCTTCTCCCCAATAGAACTAAAACTAAAACTGAAACTAAAACAAGCCCCGTTTTCAAGAGAGAATTAGATTTAGCTCTTAGGGCTAAAGGAATCACGGGCTATGGGGAAAAAGCTGTAACGGGGTACTGATTTTAGATAATCAGCCATGATCATATTCAATGGCAGTGCTTGTTCGAAGGGCCAAATGGCCCACTCCTGCACCTATTTTTTATGTTTCTATGTTTCTAAGCTTCTTAAGGCGACAACAATAGCAAGTGGCATGAGTGAGTTATGGGAAAAGGAAATATAGAATTCAAAGTACAAGAAGGAATTAACAAGAAGCACAGGAGGATCGGGTGCAATTAAAGCAGGGATCAGAAGCTGTAAATCAAGAAGGTTATGCAAGAAAATGGCAAAGGAGGAGCAAAAGAACCGGCTGCCTAGGCTGCACCCCTCGATGTGTGGAAAGGAACTGCAGATGCTGGTTTAAACCGAAGATAGATACAAAAAGCTGAAATAACTCAGCAGGTCAGACAGCATCTCTGGAGAAAAGGAATAGATGACGTTTCAGGTCGAGACCCAAGATGAGTCTTCAGCTGCGCCTGAATCAGTTTCAAATGCAGTTTGAACAAGTTTATCAGGAAAAGGAGAGAGCTGTCAGAGTGTGTGAGGTTGCTGAGCAGCAGACTGTAGCAGCAGTAAAAAATGCACAGACCTGCAAACAGCAGTAAAAGCTCTTCTCCAGGCTGAGAAGGAAGATCAGTATAAAGCAGCTGATCATGTAGTACCAACATGAAATTCACAAGTCAAACGTGCAGATCTAAACTAAATCACAACTAGAAAGCAGGGATATAGGTCTAGACAATAGACAGTAGACAATAGGTGCAGGAGTAGGCCATACGGACCTTCAAGCCAGCACCGCCATTCAATGTGATCATGGTTGATCATCCACAATCAGTACCCCGTTCCTGCCTTCTTCCCATATCTCCAGACTCCGCTAACATTAAGAGCCCTATCTAGTTTTCAGAGAACCGGCCTCCACCGCCCTCTGAGGCAGAGAATTCCGCAGACTTCCACAGTCTAGCTTAGATTGTGCATCTTGGTTGGCATGGATGAGTTGGGCCGAAGGGGGGTTTTCCGTACTGTATGACGCTATTACTCTATGACACACCAACACAGAGACACGTCTGTCTGAAAGAGAAAAGTGTTAAACACTCATGATGGGCTCCAGGAACAGTAGAATATTTCCCCTCTGAGGAAACACACAGGAAACCGAGTGCAGAAAATAAGGCCAGTCTAGAGAGCAATGGAGAGATCCTAGATGGCAGATGTTGATACGCCTTCGAGGAGTACATCTTCACCTTATCAGGAAGACAATGATGGGGGAAAATTCTCAAGTGCACTACCCAACTCCAGTGCTGCAACTATGAAGAAGGGTCTGAAGAAGGGTCTCGACCCGAAATGTCACCCATTCCTTCTCTCCCAAGATGCTGCCTGTCCCGCTGAGTTACTCCAGCTTTTTGTGTTTATCTACGGCTGCAACTATGATACCTCCATATTCAGGGGCAGTTTCTTCCCAGCTATTATCAGACAATGGAACCAACCTATCACCAACCAGAGAGCGGTGGTGACCTGCCATCTACCTCTTTGGAGACCCTCAGACTATCTTTAATCGAACTCTGCTGGACTTAATCTTGCACTAAACATTATTCTCTTTACCTGGTGTCTGTACACTGTGGACGCTTTGATTGTAATCATGCATAGTCTTTTCACTGACAGGATAGCATGCAACCAAAAAGCTTTTCACTGTACCTCAGTACATGTGACAATAAACTAAACTAAACTAATCAGAGTTAACCTAAACTAAATGGATACATGGATAGGACAGGTTTGGTGGGAAATGGACCAAACGCAGGCAGGTGGGACTAGTGTAGCTGGGACACGCTGGCCGGTGTGGGCAAGTTGGGCCGAAGGGCCTGTTTCCACACTGTTTCTGAAGAAGGGTCTCGACCCGAAACGTCACCCATTCCTTCTCTCCAGAGATGCCGCCTGTCCCGCTGAGTTACTCCAGTTTTTTATGTCCATCTTCACTCTATGACTCGATGACTCTAAATAGCTGCCCAGTGTGCACAGATAAAGATTTAAAAGTGGAACGATCGTGCTGGTTGACAGCTCTTCTGGGATCAGCACACAATAATAGGCTAAACTAAATTGGTTTTACAGTCCTATCATAAATTTAGAATCTGACGTTTGATAATTGCTGTAGCTTTGATTGGTGTGGGGATGTCACTCTTTGGACATGTTGAATATTTATTGGATCAAAAGCTTCCAGCATTCCTTGGTTTTAAAGTCTAAATGTTTCATAAAATTTGGCTAGATTGTGTTCTTGTCTTCTGAACTGCTTAACCTTTCAAGAGCAGGTCATGAAAGCGGTCACAGTGGCGCAGCGGTAGAGTTGCTGCCTTACAGCGAATGCAGCGCCGGAGACCCGGGTTCGATCCCGACTACGGGTGCTGTCCATACGGTGTTTGTACGCTCTCCCCGTGACCTGCATGTGTTTTCTCCGCGATCTTCGGTTTCCTCCCACACTCCAAAGATGTACGGGTTTGGAGGTTAATTGGCTTGGTGTACATGTAAAAATTGTCCCTAGTGGGTGTAGGATGGTGTTGATGTGCGGGGATCGCTGTATCTCCAAACTAAACAAAACTGGTTTAAAATATGATGATCTCAGTGTTTTTTAATGTTGCAGGTGTGGCCGT
Organism: Amblyraja radiata; assembly: GCF_010909765.2. Classification (NCBI taxonomy): domain Eukaryota; kingdom Metazoa; phylum Chordata; class Chondrichthyes; order Rajiformes; family Rajidae; genus Amblyraja; species Amblyraja radiata. Next base: position 33,261,098 of record NC_045977.1, on the reverse strand, counting down.
GCAAGTTTAATTTGATTTTCACTGGCAGAAGGGATGTGTATGACGTGAGTCAGTGCCAAAGCCGTGCAAATGTAGTTGTGAAATCTTTATTGGGAGAACTCTGCCCAGTCTATCACGGGTGCCGACCTCCCCACCATCGAAGGGATTTACAGGAGTCGCTGCCTCAGATAGGCAGCCAGCATCATCAGAGACCCACATCACCCTGGCATGCTTTCATTTCACTCCTGCCATTGGGAAGAAGATATACAAGCCTATCATCTACCACACATCTATCCTGCCTCTCCTCTCTCACAGCTTGGAATTCAAATTGAAACACCATTGATGTACTTTGGAATATTCACTTGCCGAGCCGCCAGCAGATCACTGCTACATCAAAGTGTAATTTTGAGACACAGGCCCTTCAGCCCACACAGACCATCGATCAGCCTTTCCCATTAGTTTTAGATTATGCTACTTCCTCGAACACTCCCTACACACTGGGGGGAAATGTACAGAGGCCAATTAACCTACAAACCTGCTCGTCTTTGGGATGTGGGAAGAAACTAGAGCACCCAGAGGAAACTCACTCGGTGGCTGTTAGAACGCGCTGTCTGTGTGGAGTTTGCAGCCAAGGTCAGGATTGAACCCGCATCTCTGGCACTGTGGGGCAGCTGCTCTACCAGCGGAGCCATTGTACTGTACAGTCTGATTTTATAAGACCTTGCTGAATGGAAGTGAATATTTATCTTTAACCATCCACAGATTTCAAAGCTCTGCAGCCGTTTCCTCCTTGTTTACCTTTTGAACACATTTTTACACATATTTCCAGCTACTTTGATGACAAGAAAGGCTCTCAATATTTTAGAGCAGCAGAATGTCAATGTGAAGATAAACATTATGAGCAACAAGTTTTTATTACACTGAAGAATTAAATACAAGCTTGCAAGATCTGCTACATCACCCATCACTTTGCAAATAACTTTGAAAGCTATAACATGAGCTAAAAATTGATAAAATAAAATTCCTCCATTGTATGAATATTGGTAAATGTATATTCGAAAAGATATAATTTAGATTAAAAAAATTATCATATTCATGAAATAAATTGTACATCATCTATAATATCAGATGATAGCATGCATTAAATAATTTGCTGGCCATTTGAACAACTTGTATAACGTTATTTTTAATTAATTGTTGGCACACGTTTTAAAACCAGGACACATATTAACTTCCTGCATTATACATAATAAGATCAAAACAGGTTTATCAATAAGGGATATCGAGGACCAGAGGACATATGTTCAAGGTGAAGGGGAAAAGCTTTAATAGGAATCTGAGGGGGAACTTTTTCACACAAAAAGTGGTGGGTGTATGGAACAAGCTGCTAGAGGAGGTAGTTGAGGCTGGGACTATCCCATCGTTTAAGAAACAATTAGACAGGTACACGGATAGGACAGGTTTGGAAGGATATGGACCAAGCGCAGGCAAGTGGGACGAGTGTAGCTGGGACATTGTTGGCCGGTGTGGGCGAGTTGGGCCAAAGGGCCTGCTTCCACACTGTATCACTCGATGACTCTATACATAATTCAGTGCATATACGCCCCCAAGTATCTGAAATAAAAACAAAGAATGCTAAAAAAAAAAAAAATACCCAGAAGATCAGGCAGCATTGGTAGATAGAGAAAAATAATAACATACGAGACCTTTCAGCAGTTACAATGGTAGATATTTCTCAGCATTTCGGGCTTGCATTTCAGATATCAAGCATCTTCATATCTTTCCTTTTAATACTAAATATTTTAATACTATTAATAATATTTCACTTTGCTACTTCATTATTCTAAGCTTTACATTTTGATTATTTTTCCTCCCCATTATTATTTTTGGTTAATGATCCACGGAGGTTTGGAGCATAAAAAACCACAGCACTAGAACCGGCCCTTCGGCCCACAATGTCTGTGCCAAACCCGATGTCAAGAGAAACTAATCTCATCTGCCTGCACGTAACCCATATCCTTCCGTTTCCTGCAATTGCAGGGAGTACAATTGCAGATTAGAAGGGCCAAGGTGAAACAAAATATGTTCTATCTCAGGTACACAAAAATGCTGGAGAAACCCTTTTCTCTAAAGATGCTGCGTTACCCACTGAGTTACTCTAGCATTTGTGTCTATCACCAGTATGTGTCTATCACCAGTACGTAGGTGTAAGTCTGGTGAGAGAGAAGCCATGAAATTAATGGAGGGAATCCAAACAGAGATAACTGCACTCAAGGGGACGTGGAGCGTACCAATCTCAGATTAAAAGGACAGATTATAAAATATACAAAGTGGAGCATATCAGAGCACAGTTCTTTAGAAAGCCATTCACCGTAAATGAAAGTGGTCCAAGTTTATACATTTCCATTGAATTAAAATGTTATTTTATCTTAAACCACATTAAAATATGACATTAAATATGACATGCTAGTTGATCAAATAATCCCCGCAAAAAATTACTTCTTACTTTGATGCGATTTAAACAAGAAGGTTTGTCATTTTTTAAAAATGATATTCCAAGTCTTTTATTCATCAGTTTTTGTTTAAAATATGTATTAAAATTCTGGTCATGTTATTGTATGCTGTACACAGTTTAGTGATAATACGAGTCGATTAATTCATCGCTTGTGGGAGGAACGTCAATTTAGGAAGCTGCTTCAATTGTCTTGTAGGAATTCTCGAGATAATTGTAAATGATATTGAACAGCTTTTGCCAGGCTTCACGGATCTCAGGGGTAAAACCGTCTCCCAATGTCTCTGCCATAATTGTGAGGATCACGTTAAATATAATCTGCAATGACAAAATAAAATAACGTGAGAATGGAACAGATCTCAGAACACAGTTTGACTTGCAGTAAAGTGAACTCACTTTGCATCATTTCAACTGGTGAATCATTGCCAACATTAACCCCATTTCATTTTCCCCGCGTTCCCAAACAATCCCGCCGAGTTTGTACCACTCACCTGGACCAAAGGCAATTTTCAGTGGTCGACTAATTTATCAACCCACACATCTCATAGAGTCATGGAGTGATACAGTGTGGAAACAGGCCTTTCTGTGTATCTGCCTGATTTATACCTCTCATGATTTTATACATCTCTACAAGATCACCCCTTATCCTCCTGCGCTCCAAGGAATAGAGACACAGCCTACTTAACCTTTCCCTATAGCTCAGACCCTCTAGTCCTGGCAACATCCTCGTAAATCTTCTCTGAACCCTTTCAAGTTTGACAATATTCCTATAAAATGGTGCCCTGAACTGAACACAATACTGTAAATGCGGTCTCACCAACGTCTTACACAACTGCACAACTGCTTTGTGTTGCGTGAATCTAGTCCGATAGATACTAATGAAGTCTATGTCTTATTTTTTAAATATATATCATCCAAGATATCCATTATTTCTCATATGGTTTCTAAATGTTATTTTTCAAATGTATCTAACAGTTTCTTTTTATAGGCATACTGTTCAAGATACAGCTGAATCAAGCCAAAGGGAAAAGGTTGAAGTGGCCCTTACTCACTCCAAACTCACCCCCTTCTGAACGCACAGCTGCTATTTTTTTTAAATATTAATTTTTCATTAGTCATTTTGACCTCCCTCCTCCCTTTACCCACTCCAATCTCTCAAGGCACAACTCTCCGTTTAAAAAAAAAACATTTTTTCTACATACTGACTAGAAACAATCTTCAACATTGAATTATGTTGCAAAAAGCGTTACATTAATGGCCTTGTCATAATCAGTGGAGTTGAGTTTATAGTCACGTACACCGAGATACAGTGTACAGCTTTTATTGCCTTTGTTAATCAGTTATTGTTTTATTATTTCTTTGGCACAAGCCCTTTGCTGACAACATATTATGTGCATAAAACGTTAAATATCCAGTGAAGTTCAGAATACGAGGTTGGTGTGGGGAAAGTGACACTGAGGTGATAAATCAGCCAACTCCTGCTTCCACTTCTAATGTTATTATGAAATCACATTAATCTTAAATATCACAATGACTTTAAAAAATATATTTTCTTTGTTTGCGCTCAGAAAGTTAGTATTTAGCATTATAAAACAAATGTTAAATTTACAATACAGGAGTCCAAACAAAACATTAGGCAGAGAATTTTAAATGCAGTAATTACAGAGGAAGTCAGGTAGGACAGATAATGACATGGAACGCTACAGAAATTATAGCAGTTAGATGCTGCAAACTAAAAGGGAGCTGCCAGACCATTTAACATGCATTGATTTTACATAGCAGCATAATACTCATTTCAGATGATATCATTATTTGGATTTTGTTTTAACCAATTAGGATTCCAACAAAAGCGGACTAATATATTGTTTGAGCTTGAGTTTAGTTTATTGCCACGTATACCGAGGTACAGCGAAAAGCTTTTGTTGCGCGCTAACCAGTCAGCGGAAAGATAATGCATGATTACAATTGTTCCACCCACAGGGTCCAGATACATTTTAAAGGGAATAACGTGAAGTGCAAGATAAAGTCCAGCAATGTCCGATCAAAGATAGTCCGAGGGTCTCCAATGAGGTAGATGGTAAGTCAGGACTGCTCTCTGGTTGTCGGTAGGATGGTTCAGTAGCTTGATTGGGTATATCCGAGCACATTGTGGGAAACTAGAGAGGAAATTGCAGGGAGCCCCTGGTCAACATTTACGAGTCTTCATTAAATACAGGAAAGGTGCCGGAAGACTGGAGGGTGGCAAATGTTGTGCCTCTTTTCAAGAAGGGCTGCAGGGGAAATGCTGGGAATTATAGGCCGGCGAGCTTAACATCTACAGTTGGAAAGTTACTTGAGAGTATTCTGAGGGATAGGATATACAGGCATTTGGATGGGAAAGGGCTGATTAGGGACAGTCAGCATGGTTTTGTACATGGGAGGTCGGGTCTCATAAATCTGATTGAGGTTTTTGAAGACGTGACCAAAATGTTTGATGAGGGCAGAGCTGTAGATGTTGTGTACATGGACTTCATGGAAGGAAGCAGAGGGTGATGGTGGAAAGTTGCTTCACGGAGGCCCATGACTAGTGGTGTGCCTCAGGATTCGTTGCTGGGCCTGTTACTGTTTGTCATGTACATCAATGATTAGGATGAGAACATACTGGGCAAGATTAGCAAGTTTGCTGATGATACAAAAGTGGGTGGATTTACAGATAGTGAAGATGGTTGTGAAAGATTGCAGCAGGATCTTGATCGATTGGCCAGGTGGGCTGAGGAATGGTTGACAGAGAAGTGTGAGGTGTTGCATTTTGGGATGTCAAACAAAGGCAGGACCTACACAGTAAATGGTAGGCCTCTGGGGAGTGTTGTAGAGCAGAGGGATCTAGGAGTACAGGTGCATGATTCCTTGAAGGTCGAGTTACAGGTAGGTAAGGTGGTCAAAAAGCCTTTTGGCACGCTGGCCTTCATCAGTCAGAGTATAGAAGTTGATAGGTTATGTTGCAGTTGTATAAGACGTTGGTGAGACCGCATTTAAGATATTATGTTCTGTTCTGGGCACTATGTTATAGGAAAGATATTGTCAAGCTTGAAAGGGTTCAGATAAGATTTACAAGGATGTTGCCAGGACTAGAGGATCTGAGCTATAGGGAGACATTAAGTTGGCCGAGTCTCTATTCCTTGGAGCGGAGGAGGATGAGGAGTGATCTTATAGAGGTGTACAAAATCATGAGAGAAATAAATCTGGTAGATGCACAGAATCTCTTACCCAGAGTAGGGGAATCGAGGACCAGAGTACATAGGTTCAAGGTGAAGGGGAAAAGATTTAATAGAAATCTGAGGGGTAACATTTTCACACAAAGGGTGGCGCGTGTATGGAATAAGCTGCCAGAGGAGGTAGTTGACGCTGGGACTATCCCAACATTTAAGAATCAGTTGGAAAGGTACATGGATAGGACAAGTTTGGATGAATATGGACCAAACACAGGCAGGTGTGTAGCTGGCACATGAATGAATGAATAAGTTTATTGGCCAAGTATGTACACATACGAGGAATTTGCCTTGGTGCTCCGCTTGCAAGTAACAACACGACATAGAGTAACAACTGAGAATGACACATAAAACAATAAACATAAAACATTATAGTTTAAACATGTGATTGAAATAAAATACAGAGAGAAATCCAGAATGATGTTTGGAGGTACCGTATGTCTGATGTTAATGAGTGCCTCTCTCATGATCTTTGTGAGTTTTTCCACAGATGACACAAACGAACAAACACATGCAAAACAGCAAGGAACCATACACCGTGGCAGCCATCGTCAGCACCAGCCGGTTGGCCGGTGTGGGCAATTTGGGCCGAAAGGCCCGTTTCCACACTCTATCACTCTATGATAACAGCTGGGAAGAAACCGTCCCTGAATCTGGAGATGTGCATTTTCCAATTCTGTACCTTTTGCCCGATGGGAGAGGGGAGCAGAGGGAGTGGCCAGGGTGCGACTCATCCTGCAGTAATAATCTCATTCAGCATTCATCAAAGATAGCCATTATTTCTCATGCAACGTCTTAATTTGTTATTTTACAATGAATCTAAACACTAGAGTTAGTCAGGTTTTTTTTGTTTATGGGCACGTTGTACTAGATACTGCTGAATCATGCCACAATGTTAGGACTTTGTTATGAGATTGATTTATTAAGGAATCACGTTTTAAACTGATAAGGTTTGGTTCATCTATTACTTGTAAATCAATATTTACATATTAACCTAATCAGAATGGACTTTAGTCAAAAGAGTGGCACAAAGCTGGTAGAGCCACTGCCTCATAGCGCCAGAGACACGGGTTCAATCCAGACCTACGTGTGAAGTTTGAATGTTTTCCACATGATCGCATGGGTTTCCTCCAGTTGCTCCGGGTTCCTCCCACATTCCCAAAGACGTGCAGGTTTGTAGGTTAATTGGCCCCCTGAAAAAATTGCCCCCAGTGTGAAGGGAGTGGATGCGAAAGATGGATAACATACGTGTTATAGGTGTCATAGAACACACAACATATAAAATGTTTCTATACAACATGGAGCACATAGATCATTGGTTAGATCGATGATCCAACATCGAACTAGACCATAGATGCTCGATAGTGATCAATGCTCAGCATGGACTCGGTGGGCCATGCTGTTTCTCCAAACTGAACTAAACTGAGCTAAAATGCAAGATTTTGTTGAGAGTCATCAGCTTTCTTTCTATCAAGTTTGAAAAAATCATAAAGTGAGGTGAAGAGAGAGACCATGGTAATTTGGGAACTTACCCGAAAGTTCTGCACCCCCACTTTGTGTACATGAATGTGCCTCTCCGCCAAGTGTGTCATAATGTCACAGGCTGCGTCCCAGTTATCCAGATTCTCAATGAGGTCATTGAGCCGGTTCATCACAGACTTGCCATGTCTCTTGATCTGAGCCGATTTTTGCATTTCTTCCTCGGTCGAAATGTTCTTGAACGTTTTGAAGTACTTCTTTGTTTCAGGGTAATCCGTGAACAATCTAAGTCATACAAGTTAAGCAAAATTTTAATTCATTGGCAATAACAAAAATAGCGAGGTCTCTTTTCACCAAAACACTCTCGATTTTGGTACTCTCAATCGAATATAAAAGAGAGAAACATCGATGAGATTCAGAAAACTTATTAATTTGAATACAATACATTTTGATACTATTGTTTGAGATGTGGAGAGTTTAATCAGGTACTACAATCTTTCTTGGTGGTTTACTGCTGTTATCCGCTTTGCAATATTAACTACCATAGAGTCTAACGTAACATTTAAAAAACATTTGCACGACTGTGACTAAGATAGTTAATATTGTGAAGCAGATAACAGCGATAAACCATCACGAAAGACCGCAGGTAGATAAAAATGCTGGAGAAACTCAGCGGGTGAGGCAGCATCTGTGGAGCGAAGGAATAGGTGACATTTCAGGTCGAGACCCTTCTTCAGACTGATGGAGGGTCTCGACCTGAAACGTCACCTATTCCTTTGCCCCATAGATGCTGCCTCGCCCGCTGAGTTTCTCCAGCATTTTTATCTACCTTCGGTTTTCCCAGCATCTGCAGCTCCTTCTTAAACAAGAAAGACCGCAGTATCTGATTACACTCTCCACATCTCAAAATAGTTAGATGAAGAGAGAAGCAATACAAGTGTCAGACAACTGGAAGAGGAAGAGAATAGAGGCTGCAGCGGAGAAAATAATCACTCAATTGGGCAATACAGAGATTATCAAGTCCGTATTTTGCAGATTGCAGCTTTCTGGCACAAAACAATGCAGGACAATAAGAGGGGAAAACATATCAGGGGGTTTCATTTGTAGGAGGATCAGAAAAAGTTAGGAGGTTACAATATCCATTGAGAAAGCAGACAATATTATCATGTTGAAGCTACAAAACGTGGAAGAGCAGAAATGTTGAGTAAAAATGGCCGGCAAGTTCAAATATTCGAAAAAGCAGAATGTTGATGTCATGACGAAAAACAATGAGGTATTGAGGCAGAAGTAGATCAGAAACAGTGGTAGACGCCAGAGAAAATGAGAGCTTTCAAGACAAGGAGTCAACCTAATCGGCACAATGGATTTTCATACATCGTGGAATGATAATTGTATTGGCCCAGTGCCATCTAAGGAGTTTCGAAAGAAAAAAATAACTGAAACTGAGCAACCACAATCATATAATAACTGTAATTATATTACAAACTGTAATTATGTGAATAATGGCTTTTCACTGTCTGCAGCTTATATTTTTAGGTTTTAACAAATCTGCAAATATATAACTTTTAGAAATGGTTCGTTCATGCAACTAATAACAAGTTATCTAACTATATATTAAATGTTTTTTTTTGTGCGTCACTAATTTTGTTTGACAGTACCAGCGAACGTTAGTTTCGTGCCCTGCCTCTACTTGCAAACGCCATAAGTATATGGTGAGGAGTTACTCTGGTAATAAGTCTACAAATATGTGATGATGACATTCAGCCAAATAGCGAGGCAAACCCTGGAGGTTCACAGACAGCACGCAATTGAGTGCATGAATTATGAAATAAGAAGACACATTTTGGTTTCACTCGTTGTATATTATCATACATTATGACAAGGATGTGCAACACTCAGGCATAATGAAGTCAATTCAGCAACGTTGAACAGGGAAAGGGCATTAAATGCACATTGAATATTCACTTGATGTGGTACATCTTGACTCTGCATCACGGTACAAGTGCACCGAGATGGTGGTCTGCGTGACAGAGATCTCCCTGAAGCATCTCATGTATGAAAGGCTCTTATCACTCAGACAATGCAGGTAATTTGTGGAGACTCAAGTGAGCATTGCATCAAGTACAAGCATGCCGACATTATGGTGCTGCATGAACAATAAGCGTAGTCACATTCGCTACAATGTGTTGCTTGCGACTTGGTGATTTATTCAACATGCAATCCTACTCTACTGCATGCATTTATGGAGTGATACCACTGTAGGCTTTAGATATCCAGGGTGGAAACAAGCCCTTTGGCCCATCAAGTCCGCGACGACCAGCGATCCCCGTACACTAAGACTATCCTAAACACTGGGGACAATTTACAATTTTATCGAAGCCAATTCACCTGCAAACCCGTACGTCTTTGGAGCGTGGGAAGAAATCAGAGCACCTGGAGAAAAGCCACACAGGTCATAGGGAGAACGAACAAACTCCATACAGACAGCATCCCTAGTCAGGACTGAAGCCGGGTCTCTGGCGCTGTGAGGCAGCAACTCCACGGCTGTGCCACCATAGGTTTAGGTTTATTATTGTCATGTGTACCGAGGTCGAGTAAAAAGCTTTGTTTTGCATACAATACATTCAAATAATACTATAAATACAACCAGGACAAATTCAGTACAATAGATATATCAAGGGGGAAGATGCAGAGTACAGAATATAATTGTGATGTTGTTGTGTATCAGATTCATAGACAAACTGTAATGTCTGTACTTACAGGTAGAAAATAGAGTGATTGTGTCAGATAATAGTAAATCCCTCTCTGGGAAGAACACGCAAAGAGTCGCCACATTCCAGCGTGGAGAATCACTTGATAATTTCTAGTGTTCTTTACAATTCCTAAAAAAATCTATGCGGAGCAGTACAAGATTAAAATTCCTAAAATATTTTGTGCAGTGGAATCAATGAGTGGGACTGAGAAGCGTCTCGACCCGAAACATCATCTATTCCTTTTCTCCAGAGACGTTGCCTGACCCGCTGAGTTACTCCAGCATCTTGTGTTTATCAGTGGGACTCGGTGCCGAGTTCACACTGGAGCTGCCCCTAGATATGGACGATTAAGTGGCGTTCTCCTGGGAATTATGGATGAACGAATGAAGGGAAGAGCAGGCGAAAGGTTGGAGAAAAGAAAGAAGGTGGCAGGTGGGGGGAGTGGTGATGTTGGGGTGGGGAGGGGAGCGAGGAGGGCTGAGAGCAGCATGGTGGTGCAGCGGTAGAGTTGCTGCCTTACAGCGCCAGTGAGCCGGGTTCGATCCCGACTACGGGTGTTTGTCTATATGGAATTTGTGCGTTCTTCCTGTGGCCTGCGTGGGTTTTCTCCGGGTGCTCCGGTTTGCTCCCACACTCCAAAGATGGACAGGTTGTAAATTGTCCCTGGTGTGTAGGATAGCATTAGATTGCGGGAATCGCTGGTTGGTGCGGAATCGGTGGGCTGAAGGAACTATATCCGCACTGTATCTCTAAACTAAACTAAAAGCAGGATGCCCAAGTGAACAAAGTGTCGAGAGATCTATTCATCTTCCTGTATCTCAGTGTGGAAGAATGAGTTTCAGTAAAGGCGTTCTCACTAAATGTAGGCACCCGCTTCAAACACAGCTGGAACCACAGAGCAAGGCTAGGATTACAGCAAGAGTGGCTGAACAGGCACCCACAACCATAAACCTTTACACATTTTGATCCTCCCATTTCTCCCTATGATACATTTGATGCATAACATTCAAGAGTCAAGACAAGAGTGTTTTATTGTCATATGTCCCAGATAGGACAATGAAATTCTTACTTGCTGCAGTACAACAGATTATGTAAACATAGTACATAACAGGAGAAGAAAAAAGTTCAGTGTGTATATACACATGCACACATACTCAATAAATAACAAATATAGTGCAATAATAATAATAATAATAATAGCCTGTTGTAGTTCAGAGTTTATTTGTTGTTGTGTTTAATAGCCTGATGGCTGTAGGGGAAGTAGCTGTTCCTGAACCTGGACATTACAGTGTTCAGGCTTCCCGATGGCAATGGTGAAATGAGTGTATGGCCAGTATAGTGTGTGTCTTTGATGATGTTGGCTGCCTTTTTGAGGCACCGTGCCAATGGAGGGACAGTCCTTCAGTGAATCAAAAAGTTGCAGTTCTCTCTCAGGGCGACTGCATTCACCTCCATCCTCCGCATATTTCTCTCCTGCCCCGTGTCACCAAACAACCTCATGCTGGTCTATCTGATAAAGTTAAAAAAAACTGAAATCTTGGCTTCAAGCTCTTCAGATTAGGGGAAGCACAATGGCTGTTAGTACAAACATCAGTGCAGCTTTGATTTTAAAGATTTGCACTGGATTATTTATTTACTTCTGGCTTTTAGTCATAGGTTCCAGGAGCAAAATTAGGCCATTCAGCCCATTAAGTCTACTCTGCCATTCAATCGCAACTGATGTATGTAGTTTTTATTTTTTTTTAAACTGGGTATGTGTGTGGGGGGCGAGGGGTGGGGGGGGGGTGGGGGAAACGTTTTAAAATCTTTCCCCTGCACAGAGAACCCGACCTTTTCTCTGTCGGGTCTCCGTTGTCGTTGGGGCCGAGCACCGTGGAGCGGCCTCCAACCGGAACGACCTGGGGCTCCAGTCACGGAGCTGCGGACTTACTTACCATCGCGGAGCTGGCCGAGTTCGGAGCGGGAGGAGCGGTGGTGGCGAGCTGCTGCGGCCCGACCCAGGAAATTCGGGGGCTCCAGCCGCCGGCCTGATGGACGGTGACACCGGGAGCCCGCTGGGAGTTCCCGCTGGGAGACCGCTTCCGCAACGGCGACTTCTCCCGCCCGAGTTGTGGGGTTGAGGATGACCTGGGGCGGGGCCTTACATCGCCCGGCGCGGCTTTAAATGGCCGCGGGACTTGTTAGCGCACGTCAGGGGCTCCAACACCAAGACCCGGAGCGCGGCCTTGCATCGCCCGGCGCGGCTTTATAATTGCCGCGGGACTTATTTACCATCGCCCGCCGGGGGCTTTGACTCAGACATCGGGAAGAGAATGAGGAGAGCAGGGGAGAGATAAGACTTTGCCTTCCATCACAGTGAGGAGGAGATTCACTGTGATGGATGTCTGTGTAAATTGTGTTGTGTCTTGGTTCTTCTTGTTTGTATGACTGCAGAAACCAAATTTCGTTTGAACCTCTGGGTTCAAATGACAACAAATGAATTGTATTGTATTGTATCTTTCCCGAATCAGCCCCATTCTCCTGCCTTCTCCCCATAACCCCTGACACCAAACAAGAATTTGCGAATAGACACAGAATGCTGGAGTAACTCAGCAGGACAGGCAGCATCCCTGGAGAGAAGGAATGGGTGACGTTTCGATTCGAGATCCTTCACAAATTCCTTCTTTCCAGAGATGCTGCCTGTCCTGCTGAGTTACTCCAACGTTTTGGGTCTATCTTCAGTGTTAACCAGCATCTGCAGTTTCTTCCCACACAAGAATCGGTCAATCTTGATTTTAGTTTTGCAGCATGTTGATCAGTAACGGAGAAAGAGTAGAATTACTGAACACTGAAACAGGCATGTGCTTCACGGTACCCTGCTCTTTCTTTCCTTTCTCTTCCACCTGAATGATTTCTTCCATTTGTGTCTTCCCCTTTTGGCTGCTCCTTTGCAACTGGAGGCAAATACTCCGCCGTCTTGTTATTGAGATTCAGAGACAAGGAATTCACATGTTTTCACATTTAATTTGCACAGTGATCCAGGCTTCACCTGAAGTGAAACAGGCAGTGACAATGTGTCACCGAGCTGTGTTTGTTTCGTGACATTTAATGCAGCGGCATAGCTTTTCCTGGATGCATTCCGGTCCAAGACTGGAGTCGCCAAACTTGTTCACAACTAATGAAAAGACTGGTCCCCGTCCCGGTCATTCCTTCATCATCCTGCTCCTGTTCGGCAGAAGATACTGAAGCATGAAAGTGTGTGCACCACCAGGCTCAAGAACAGCTTCTTCCCCTCTTTTATTAGAACGGTCCTTCCATAAGCTAGGGTACTGTCCAATTCACCTCTACCCCATTGTGGTCTGTATTATTCAAATTTCACTGTGCCAATTGGTGCAAGTGACAATAAATGTAAACTTGAAGTTAGTTGATGCACTTCTGCAGACTGAAGTAGGGTCTCGACCTGAAACGTCACCCATTGCTTCTCTCCAGAGATGCTGCCTGTCCCGCTGAGTTACTCCAGCTCTTTTGTGTCTATTAACAGATGAAGAATGGCAGGTTTGTAAATCTTAATACTCAGAATGCCTGCAAAGATCGGTGGTGGAAGCTTGCTCTACTCTTCTCATTCTGAGCTTGCTGATCTCCGCCATTGTGAAGCAAGCTCAACGTTCACCTATTTATTTACTCTCTTTGTCCACCATATCACATACTTGCCTGTAGCTCAGTTCAGTTTATTGTCAGGTGTGTCGAGGTACAGTGAATAGCGTTTGTTGCGTGCTACCCATTGTAATTGTAGTTATGCTATAATTGTGGTTGCTCAGTTTCAGTTATATTTTCTTTTGAAACTCTCATGTTAGAACTCCTTGGATGCCACTGTGCCAATTCAATTCAATTATCATTCCACAGTGTTTGAAAATCCATTGTGTCTGGTAGATTGACTCATTGTCTTGGAAGCTATTAGTTTCACTGGCATCTACCATAGTTTCTTACCTACTTCTTCCTCAACAACACCATTTTTGTCATGATGCCAACATTCTGGTTTTTCGAATATTTGAACTTGCTAGCCATTTTTACTCAACATATCCGCTCATCCGAGTTTCGTAGATTCAACATAATGATATTGCTGTTCTTGAGCCTGGTGGTGCACACACTTTCATGCTTCTGTATCTTCTGCCGAACAGGAGCAGGATGATGAAGGAATGACCGGGGCAGAGACCAGTCTTTTCATTAGTTGCGAACGAGATTTGCGACTCCAGTCTTTGCATCCAGGAAAAGCTATGCCGCTGCATTAAAAAGGTCACAAAACAAACAGCTCGGTGACACATTGTCACTGCCTGTTTCACTTCAGGTGAAGCCTGGAGCACTGTGCAGATTAAATGTGAAAACATGTGATTTCCTGGTCTCTAAATCTCAATAACAAGACTGCGGAGTATTTGCCTCCAGTTGCAAAGGAGCAGCCAAAAGGGGAAGACACAAAAAGGAAGAAATCATTCAGGTGGAAGAGAAAGGAAAGAAAGAGCAGGGTACCGTGAAGCACATGCCTGTTTCAGTGTTCAATAACACTACTCTTTCTCCGTTACTGATCAGCATGCTGCAAAACCAAAATCAAGGTTGACCGACTCTTGTGTAGGAAGAATCTGCAGATGCTGGGTACCACAATAGACAATAGGTGCAGGAGTAGGCCATTCGGCCCTACAAGCCAGCACCACCATTCACTGTGATCATCCACAATCAGTACCCCGTTCCTGCCTTCCCCCCATATCCCTATCTTTAAGAGCTCTATCCAACACTGAAAATAGACTCAAAATGCTGATGCCAAGAATTTCAGTTTAAAAAAAAAAACTTTACCAGATAGACCAGCATGAGGTTGTTTGGTTGGCACTGGGCAGGAGAGAAATATCGGGAGGATGGAGATGAATGCAGAAACAGCTCTGAGAGGGAACCGTGCCGTTTTGTTTCACTAAATCACTGTCCCTCTCGCGGCTCGGTGTCTCAGCATCTCCTGCAACCTGGTGGAAGGCACTCAGTGGGACCGGCAGCATCTCTGGAGAGAAGGAATGGGTGACGTTTCGGGTCTGGACCCTTCTTCAGACTGGTTAGGGAAAAGGTAAACGAGATATATAGACGGAGATGTGGAGAGATAAAAGAACAATGAATGAAAGATATGCAAAAAAGTAACAACTGTAAAGGAAACAGGCCTTTGTAACCTTTTGGAGGGTGAAAATGAGAAGCTAGTGTGACTTGGGTGGGGGAGGGATAGAGAAAGAGGGAATGCCGGGGCTACCTGAAGTGAGAGAAATTAATATTCATACCACTGGGCTGTAAGCTGCCCAAGCGAAATATGAGATGCTGTTCCTCCAATTTGCATTTAGCCTCACACTGACAATGGATGAGATTTCTTTGGAGGGTGGTTATAATGGAACTTGCCATTACAGGATGGATGCAGTACTGGTGTGGCAGTACACTTAGTTAGTTTATAAATTTGATGTGGTCTCGTAACTCTGTGGGGTGTTGGCAGTGGAGGCGAGCGGCTCAGGGAGGTCATATGGTGAACATTTTAGAGGGTGGGGTTCCTAGAGGCCAATGTCAATTTCAGTAAGACATTGTGGTTCAGCTTCAACAAAGCCTGCCAGCAATGGACCAAAAAAAAAAGATCAAGGAAACTGTGAGAAGCAGATGAGGATCCATTTGTGTAGGAAGGAACTGGAGATGTGGTTTTACACTGAAGATAGACACAGAATGCTTGAGTAACACAGCGGGACAGGCAGCATCTCTGGATAGAATAAATGGGTTTCATTTCGGGTCGAGACCCTTCTTCAGCTAGTCAAGAGAGAGGGAGATACAGATGTATGGACATGTAAGGTGTGAAAATAGTTTTTCTCATTTGATGTCTCGTTTTCACACCTGACCCTTCCATTTCTCTCTGTCTCCCTCTCCCCCGACTCTCAGTCTGAAGAAGGGTCTCGACCCGAATCGTCACCCATTCCTTCTCTCCAGAGATGCTGCCTGCCCTGCTGAGTTTCTCCGGCATTTTGTGTCTATCTTCGAGAATCCATCTTCAGTGGATACTGAAGCCTGTTAACCTACAAACCTGTACATCATTGGAGCGTGGGAGGAGACCGGAGCACCCAGGGAAAACCCACGCAGTCACATGGGGAACATGCAAACTCTGTACAGACAGCACCAGTAGTCAGGATCGAACCCAGGTCTCTAGCGCTGTAAGGCAGCAACTCTACCGCTGTGCCGCCGTGCCACCTCTCGTGATTGATTGTGGGCACGGACTCGACGGGCTGAAGGGCCTGTGTCCATGCTGCATCTCTAAAATACAAAGCCAGCCAAGCCACGGCTCACCCGCCTGGTTTAAAGGTTAGAGAGGTCAGCACGCACTGAAAGCTTTTCCCTGTACCTCGGTACACATGGCAATAAACTAAATTAATGTTCCAAATATCAGAAACATTCAATATCGCAAACCTATCACAGATTTATCATCGTTTCACAAATAGTCAGAAACAACTGAACAGAAACAACCAAAATAAATCTATAAAGACATTAAAACTCATCTTGAGCCTCACAGTGACGTCAGTAGAGGACTCTCTGGGGCAGACCAAACATGGTACAGATTGCTCATTCAGTTTCCTCCCTGCAAATGGTGTGAATTGTTGCAATAATGCACTGCCCATGATGGGCTTAGCAGCTGCATAAAGTGTCCAGCAGCACTACCACAACCCCAAGTTGCCTGCATGTAGCTGTGTACACATGTTATCTGTGATCTACTGAAGTGCCGCCTGTGGAGAGTTTGTAGGTTCCCCCCGTGACCACGTGGGTTTTCTCAATGATCTTTGGTTTCCCCTCACACTCCAAAGACGTACAGGTATGTAGGTAAATTGGCTTGGCATAAGGGTAAATTGTCCCTAGTACGTATAGGTTAGTGTTAATGTGTGGCTATCGCTGGTCGGTGCAGACTCGGTGGACCAAAGGGCCTGTTTCCACACTATCTCCAAACTAAACTACCTTGCATCACACACAAAGAATAAATAGGTACAAGCCTTTCCAGACATGGATGGGACAGGTTTGGATGGATATGGGCCAAACGCAGGCAGGTAGGTCCAGTGAAGGTGGGACATGTTGGCCGGTGCAGGCAAGTTGGGCCAAAGGGCCTGTTTCCACGCTGTATCACTCAATGACTCTATAACACACCAGCAGCTAGGCATTTTAAAAGTTCACCAAAATCCCCAAATCACACCTTGCCTACAATTAATAATAATAATAATAATAATAATAATAACTTTATTTATAAAGCACTTTAAACAACTGCAGTTGCCACAAAGTGCTGTACATGAGAACTCATGGACAAAAAGCTATTACAAACAATTAAAAACCATTAAAAACCGTAAAACGAAGGACTATAAAAACACACTAAAAATTAAAAGACATTAAAAGCACTAAGAACAGGAGCAATGCCTCAGCCAGTGTCGAAAGCCAAAGAATAATAATGTGTTTTTAGGGAGGATTTGAAGATGGACAGTGAGGGGGCCTGTCTGATGTGCAGCGGCAAGGTGTTCCAGAGTGCCGGAGCAGCAACAGAAAAGGCTCTATCCCCTCTGAGCTTCCACTTAGACCTTGGTACCTCAAGGAGCAGCTGATCAGCTGACCTGAGGCACCGGGCAGGAGCATATAGGTGGAGCAGCTCAGAGAGGTAAGGCGGGGCGAGCCCATTCAACGATTTAAAACCAAATAAAAGAATTTTGAAATGAACTCGAAAGTGCACTGGGAGTCAGTGAAGGGAGGCCAAAATTGGCGTAATGTGCTCCCTCTTTCGAGTTCCGGTCAAAAGGCGAGCAGCAGCATTTTGAACAAGCTGGAGACGAGCCAATGAAGCTCGTGTAACTCCAGAGTAGAGTGCGTTACAGTAATCCAGCCTAGATGTAATAAAGGCATGGATTACTGTTTCAAAATGCTGCCGCTCGAGAATGGGCTTCACCTTTGCCAGCTTCCTTAGGTGAAAGAAGCTGGACTTAACCACAAATAAACTATTTGTTTATCTAGTTTAAAATCACCGTCCATCCTAAAACTCGTCAGAGGGCCACTAATCACCTACAAACTGGAGAGAGACAGAATAGAAACATATAATAGCATTGACATATCCTTCCACAAGTTAGGATATACCTACAGTGTGGCAAGCAGTTAATACTGACATTATACCCAGCATGTTCTTTATAGTTAGTTCTCCATATTTAGTAATTTCCTCCAGGTTTATTCAACTTTGCAAATTCCATTTATCATCTATGGTTCTTGCAATGCTTGGTATTTATGATTCACTAGGTAGTCTAAAAAAATGTAAGGAACTGCACATAAAGCTATAGATTGAACTAGTTTATACTACTGTTTTTTAAAGAATATCTAGAATTTAGTTTTGTTTCGAGATACATCATGGAACAGGCCATGCAGCCCACACCGACCATCAATCACCCATTCATACCACATCTATGTTATATCACTCTCTCTCACCCACTCCCTACATACTACAGGCTAATTTACAGATGCCAATTTACAGAGGCTGTATAATGTTTAAGAAACAGTCTCCATAACGTATAATGCTTAACAGTTAGACAGATACATGGTTTGCAGGGTTATGGACCAAAAACCAGCAGGTGGGAATAATGTAGCTGGGACATGTTGGCTGGTGTGGGCAAGTTGGGCTGAAGGGCCTGTTCCCATGCTGTCTATCATTCTATGACTCTAATTAACCTACAAACCCACACATCTTTGGGATGTGGGCAGAAACCAGAGCAAACCCAGGGGGAGAACATGCAAACTCCACACAGACAGCACCCAGGTCATGATCAAGCCCAGGTGTCTGGCGCTGTGAGGCAGCAGCTCTACCAGCTGTGCCACAGATTCACATTCTAATATATATGTTCTCTACACATCTTTCAGAGAAGGTGAGAGACCAAGGCACGAATCCCATATCTGCAAGATCCCACAACACTATCTCACAAAAGAGCTAGGAATGGCAGCCAATATATTTAGTTCAATTACACCAAGACATCAGTTATCTGACTTACCTGACAGTGCGGTCTGCTGAGTTGCTACAATGCCAAGATGTCAAAAGTATTTGTGAGAAGCTGTGTAATAGTCCAACTTCTCTCACTTCCAGCATTTTTACTCTGTCCTTGACCTCACCCCACCACCAAGGTTACAAGAAAAGAGACCATCTCTAAAAATAGATCTTGTTACTGCCTGGATTATTAACCGCGTGTTTATTTTTTTCCTCCTTGCAGGGGTACCGGTTTCCTGGAGGGCATAGCGGGGAGGGGACAATAGCCGCCAAGGGAAACAACAGGTACGATCTCCTTCCTCTTACCTCAACACCACTGCCCTGCCGTTCCCCTCTGGATCCGCAAACAACTGTTTCCAGATGATGCGAACATGGCCTTTGTCGGCTTCTGTCAGGTCAGTCATCTCTGCAGCGATCAACGGGAGAGCGAGAGCAACAGCAGCCAGACAGCGAACCTTTCTCCCTCCACTCTCTGGTGCACAAGTCCGGGCTGCCGGCGACTTTTAAGTTGTTACAAAGGCTCCCTGCGATATCACGTGGCGATCCTCTAAATCACGCCCAGTTACTGTCTATACCGCCCCTATACCCCCTCTCTCTCTCTCTCTCTCTCTCTCACACACACCCACTCACACACACCCCCACTCACACCCACTCACTCACACCCACACACACACTCACTCACACACACATACTCAAACACACACACACACACCAACACACCCACTCACACACACACACTCACTCATACACACACTCAAACACACACTCACACACGCACACACACTCACCACACACTCACCACGCACACACTCACACACACTCACTGACACACACCAAGGCTGGTATTAGTTTGTGTGGGAAGGAACTGCAGAAGCTGGTTTACACCGAAGGTAGACACAGAAGGCTGGAATAACCCCGTTGGGTTACTAGCTACTAACACAGCCGATTTACTCCAGCATTTTGCGTCTCTCTGGGATTAGTTAGCGCGGTCATGTTACAAGGAAGGCGGTGTAGCGTGCACGACCTCCAATTGTTCTTGGCCCTTTTAATTTCATGCTTATTAATAACCCACAGACACTGCCAAGAAAGACCCCCGAGCGGCGGCAGAGTGCCACCCGGAGCACGGAACTACACGCTGGAACTACCCGGCCCGTAAGCCCTCCGGCTGACATTTCTCATGTTAGGAATCCACTGCGCGCAGGCACGAGATCCCTCCAATATCGCAATTAAAAGGACGATTTGGAATGAAGTTGCGCCACTCGAACCCGTTTCATAATTGTTGCTTAGATTCCCACAAAGTGACAATAAAACAGATGTCGAATAAAGTTGTTCCAGTGTTGGTTAGTTTTCTGAGATTTCCCATTTTGAGATAAAGTTCTTCTACTCTCTCGCTTTATGGCCACCTAGGTTTGAAATTCTGGACAAATTTCAAGTTAATTCACTTTTTGATATAAAGAGTGATGACATAATAACAGGCATATTTTAAGAGGTTGGGTTTAGCTTTTATGGTAAAAATATCAGAGGTCTCGGTACGTCATGGCTAAATTCAACTTAACTTTTATCAATTTGGTTATTAATTATTCAAATTATTTTTCTAAGACAGCTCCCACACTTCACATATAACTGAGAAGGAAAAACTCCAAGATTGGGCCAATAATCATTGAATGTATTACTTTCAAGCCAGGAAGAAAAATAGTTATCCATGTGGATAGACTCAAAAAGCTGGAGTAACTCAGCGGGACAGGCAGCATCTCTGGGGAAAAGGAATGGGTGACGTTTCGGGTCGAGACCCTTCTTCAGACTTCCTTCTCTCCAGAGATGCTGCCTGTCCCGCTGAGTTACTCCAGCTTTTTGTCTTTATCTTCAGTCTGAACTAGCATCTGCAGTTCCTTCCTACACAGTTATTAATGTATCATAGAAACATAGAAAATAGGTGCAGGAGGAGGCCATTCGGCCCTTCGAGCATTCATTGTGATCATGGCTGATCGTCCCCTATCAATAACCCGTACCTGCCTTCTCTCCATATCCCTTGACTCCACATGAGCCCCTAGAGCTCTATCTAACTCTCTCTTAAATCTTAAACCCATCTGGGAGGGGCTCATGTTGTCGACCTCCCCGTGGTGAGCCCCTGTCAACTGACCTCAGTCAAGCGAATGACAACAAACAGAGACAGCGGCATAAATAACAGAGAACAAACAACAACAGCTTGCAGCCCTAATGCAACCTGAGTCGCTGCGGCTCGGCACCAACCCAGAGCATGCGCCCTTTTTAGGGCGGGCACCTACGGATGTCGAACCGGATGGCATCACCCTGCTGCAGCTGAATGCGGAAGGCCTCACCAAGGCCAAGACCACCATCATTGCATTGAACTGGCTACAGCGCCTATAGGGCGTTACATAACCTCTGCTGCCTCAAACGCAAGAAGAAGATGTATCTGGGACTTAATAGTTAATAATTTTAAATATCTTTATCAAAGGAATCGGGGTTTTTTTAATGTCTCGGACATTTAAAAAAAATCTCTTAGCCAACATCACCAAAGCTAACTGGTGTTTGTACAACGTGTGACCTTGCAGCCAAATGCAAGTTAGCTAAGATAAGGGGAAATCAATAACTAAGTTATTGAGATGTCGATATTGGGTCATGCCTTGATGTTTGATGCATGTTATGCCAAACAGAACCGCCAGTGTTGAAACTCTTAAGCAAACTTTGGGACCTCTGGGACATGTGCCAAACAGAAGTCCCAGAATTATTGACTGATTGGGATCCTGCGGCGCAGTCTTGCTAAGATTCCCCAGTAATTACTTTCCCAGAACAGACCACTCATATACTGTGCCAAGTTAAATCTAACGAAGCATTGGAGAAGCCATTGATTTGAATGGAGAATATGGCTGCAAATTCAAAAGGGATATGTAAATGTTATTATTTTGCTGTCATTTAGTGGGGGTTTTTATTGCATTTCCAGGAGTTTTAAGTTCGCTTTCATTTACATTTAATTTTTTTTTAATTTAAATAACTTTTGCAACTGTAATTATAAACGATTATAAATAGCAGTAAACTAATATTGTTAGTGCACTATTATTGTTTATTTATTTTCTGTTTTTAAAATCTATGTGTATGTGTACTGAATTTTCTTTTGTTATTTATTACGGGTTTTACAGAGCTGCTGCCTGACCCACTGAGTTACTCCAGCACTTGGTGTCTATCTTCAGTATAAACCAGCATCTACAATTCATTTCTACATACTACGTTTATATATCAGTTGTGCTGCAACAAGTAAGAATTCCATCATACGAGACATATGACAATAAAACACTCTTGACTCTTGAATTATCTCCAAATGTCAGGATTTTTTAAGAACTGTTATAACAGGCTGATAAAGGGTTCGGACACAAAACATCACCTATCCTTTTCTTCAGGGATGATGCCTGACCTGCTGAGTTACTCTAGCACTTTGTGTCTATCTTTGTTGTAGACCAGCATCTGTAGAGGCATAGAGTCATAGAGTCATAGAGTGATACAATGTGGAAACAGCCCTTCGGCCCAACTCGCTCACACGGGCCAACAATGTCCCAGCTACACTGGTCCCACTTGCCTGCGCTTGGTCCATATCCCTCCAAACCTGTCCTATCCATGTACCTGTCTAGCTTTTTCTTAAATGATGGGTTAGTCCCAGCCTCAACTACCTCTCCTGGCAGCTTGTTCCATACACCCGCCACCCTTTGTGTGATAAAGTTACCCCTCAGATTCCCATTAAATCTTTTCCCCTTCACCTTGAACCTATGTACTCTGGTCCTCGAATCACCTACTCTGGGTAAAAGACTGTGCATCTACCTAATCTATTCCTCTTATGATTTTGTATACCTCTATAAGATCTCCCCTCATCCTCCTGTGCTCCGTGGAATAGAGACCCAGCCTATTCAACCTCTCCCAATAGCTCCCACCCTCTGGCAACATCCTCATAAATCCTTTCTGAACCCTTTCAAGCTTGACAATATCTTTCCTATAACATGGCGCCTAGAACTGAACACAATATTCTAAATGCCGTTTCACCAACATCTTATACACTGCAACATGACCTCCTAAGCTCTATAATCAATACTCTGACTGATGAAGGCTAAAGTGCCAAAACCCTTTTTGACCACCTTATCTACCTGTGACTCGACCTTCAAGGAATCATGCACCAGTACTCCTAGATCCCTCTGCTCTATAACACTACCCAGAGGCCTATCATTTACTGTGTTGGTCCTACCCTTGTTTGACGTCCCTAAATGCAACACCTCACACTTCTCTGTATTAAATTCCATCAACCATACCTCCGCCCACCTGGCCAATCGATCCAGATCGTGCTGCAATCGTTCACAGCCATTGTCACTATCTGCAAAACCACTAAACTTTTGTATCATCAGCAAACTTTTTAATCCTGCCCTGTATGTTCTCATCCAAATCATTGATGTAGATGACAAACAGTAATGGGCCCAGCACCAAACCCTGAGGCATACAACTCGTCACAGGCATCCAGTCTTAGAAGCAACCTTCCACCATTACCCTCTGCTTCCTTCCATGGAGCCAATTTGCTATCCATTCAGCTATCTCTCCTTGGATCCATGCGATCTAACCTTCGAGAGCAGCCTACCATGCAGAACCTTGTCGAACGCCTTACTGAAGTCCATGTACACAACATCTACAGCTCTGCCCTCATCAACCTTTTTGGTCATGTCTTTAAAAAAATCAATTGTTGTGAGACACGACTTCCCACGTACAAAACCATGCTGACAATCCCTAATCAGCCCTTACCCATCGAAATGCCGGTACATACCTCTAGTAACTTACCAACTTCAGATGTTAAGCTCACCGGCCTATAGTTCCCAGCATTTTCCCTGCAGCCCTTCTTGAAAAGAGGTACAACATTTGCCACCCTCCAGTCTTCCGGCACCTCTCCTGTATTTAAGGATGACTCGTAAATTTCAATCAGGGCTCTGTAGTTCCATGTTATTACATTAAAGCATCATTCTCTTGCAGTTCCTGATCCCCATAGTCTAACTTTAAGCCTGCCATTTAAAGAGCTACATTGTGACAACATGGCAACTTTCCATAATTCAATGGACAGATTTGCACGTTGCACAAGGTCTAAATAAAGTGGAAACAAAGAACTGCAGGTGCAGGTTTATCCCGAAGATAGACCCAAAGTGCTGGAGTAACTCAGCAGGTTTGAAGCAACGCTGAAGAAGGGTCTCGACCTGAAACGTCACCCATCCTTTTTCTCCAGAGATGCTGCCTGACCCGCTGAGTTACTCCAACACTTTGTGGCTAATGTAAGTGGCATCTTGCGATCCCTCACCACTATCTAAAGAATGTTAAAGTTGCAGATGCAATTGTAGTGGAAAAATGAATGAGAACTGTGTGACCTTGTCAGTAGTATTCTTTTGGCAGGAGCCCTTTTTGAAAGGGGATAGGATGGCTGAAAAATACAGCAAATACTGGAGTAACTCAATGGGTCAGGTAGCATCTCTGAAGAACATGGAGAGGTGACAGGAGGTACACAAAAATGTTGGAGAAACTCAGCGGGTGCAGCAGCATCTATGGAGCGAAGGAAATAGGCGACGTTTCGGGCCGAAACCCTTCTTCAGACTGATGGGGGTTGGGGGGGAGAAGGAAGGAAAAAGGGAGGAGGAGGAGCCCGAGGGCGGGGGGATGGGAGGAGACAGCTCAAGGGTTAAGGAAGGGGAGGAGACAGCAAGGGCTAGCAAAATTGGGAGAATTCAATGTTCATGGAGGGGTGACATGTTGGGTTGGGATAAAGTTTTCTTTAATACACAAGAATGTGCCATCTGAGAGAAATAAAATCAACATGAGAAACCAGTTCTACTGAAACTTGGCACAAGCGTGGTACAACATTCTGAATACTTCTGCTGGGTTCGGCCCCATAGCACATGGTAGTTGTGGCAGAGTGGTTAAGGCAATGGACTAGAAATCCATTGGGGTTTCCCCGCGCTGGTTCGAATCCTGCCGACTACATGTCCAGCCGGTCTGCCCAAAATATCCGGGGTGTATGTGTAACTTACACCTCCAGATTCAGGGACAGTTTCCTCCCAGCTGTTATCAGGCAACTTAACCATCCTACCAACAACTGGAGAGTCCTGACCTACTATCTACCTCATTTGAGACCCTTGGACTATCTTTGATCAGACTTTACTGGACTTTATCTTGCACAAAACATTATTTACGTTATTCCCTTTATCTTGTATCTGTAGACTGTGGATGGCTCGATTGTAATCTGCTGACCCCTTCTGAAGAATGGTCTCAACCCGAAACATTACCCATCCTTTTTCTCCAGAGATGCTGCCTGCCCGCTGGGTTACTCCAGCACTTTGTGTCTATCTTCGGTTTATACCAGCATCTGCAGTTCCTTTCCACACATGGACTGGGTAATGTCCACCACTTTCTGCAGCCTCTTTTGTTCCTGTGCCATTGAATTGCCCAACCTGGCCATAACGCAACCAGATGATTGATCGAGTATTCGGCGACATGCCGAACCCTCGCAAACCTCTGAGCAAGTAGAGACGTTGGTGAGCTTTCTTTGTAATTGCATCACTGTGCTGGCCCCAGGACAGATCATGGGAGATCTGGGTGGCACGGTGACACAGCGATAGAATTGCTGCCTTACAGCGCTTGCAGTGCCAGGGACCCAGGTTCAAACCCGCTAAGGGTGCTGAATGTACGGAGTTTGTATGGCCTCCCCGTGACCCGCGTGGGTTTTTTCCGCGATCTTCAGCTTTCTCCCACACTCCAAAGACGTACAGGTTTATAGGTTAATTGGCTTGGCATAAATGTAAATTGTCCCTAGTGTGTGCAGGATAGTATTAGTGTGCGGGGATCGCTGGTCGGTGCGGACTCGGTGGGTCAAAGGGCCTGTTTCCGCGCTGTATCTCTAAAATTAAATTAATCTAAGATGTGCACAGCCAGGATCTTGTTGACTCTCTCCATAGCCATCCCGCTGCTGATAACATGTTCATGGCCCACAGTTTTTCTTTCCTGAAATCAACAATTTGGTTTAGGTTTAGGTTTAGGTTTTATTAATGTCACATGTATCGAGGTACAGTGAAAAGCTTTGTTTTTTTTTAAATAGGTCCGATCATATTTGCCCCCACAAAACTGCACAAAAAAACCTATAAAGAAAACCCCATAATACATAGTGGAATACGAATTTGGAAACAAATAATAAAAGATTTAAAATTGGATAATATACCACTATGCCTTCCCATCGTAAATAATCCTTCATTCAAATCATCCTTTATGGACAAAGGTTTCACACAATGGAAAAATTATGGAATCAAAAATATTGGACATCTTAATGGGAAAGGCACTTTTCTTTCATTTCAAGAGTTACAACAGAATTATGAACTGCACTCAAATAATTTCTTCAGATATCTACAAATTAGAGATTATGTTAAATCTAATACACATGTCTACAGGAGTAGGGAATCAGAAATTCTTGATGAATGTTTGAACAAGCATCCTAATACTGAAAAACTAATAGCTTATATTTATAACACCCTACTAAACAACGAGGTACCACCGACCGAACCATATAGATACAAATGGGAAAATGAAATAGGTCACCCTATAACGAAAGATATGTGGGACGAAAGTTTACAACAAATACATCAATGAAATACATTCATTAAATGCCAGACATACTTTAATACAATTCAAGGTCTTACATAGATTACACTACTCTAAAATAAAACTAAATAGAATCTTCCCACAAATCTCTCCTATTTGTGATAAATGTCTACATCTAGAGGCTAATTTAACACATACGTTTGCAAACTGTATAAAACTTAAACATTTCTGGACTGATATTTTTGAAATAATTTCAGAAGTTATTAATACAAAACTGGACCCAAACACAAAATTAATAATACTTGGAATATCAGAACAAAGTTTAACACTCACAACAAACCAAAGAAATTTCCTCGACTACAGTATAATAATCGGGAAAAAATTAATATTAACATTTTGGAAAGGATCTACAACCCCCACAATTAATATGTGGATTACGGAAATGTCGGAGACCCTATACTTAGAAAGAATTAGACTTGTCTTAATGGACAAACAAGATATTTTCGATAAAATCTGGGCTCCATTCATTAACTATCTGAAGGGATAGATTGGCACAGCACGAGGACCCAACTGAAACTTGAACTCAGGATCAGATGAAAAGCTATACTTTATAATCTACGAACCTATCTCCATTGATGTATT
This sequence comes from Amblyraja radiata, assembly GCF_010909765.2. Lineage (NCBI taxonomy): Eukaryota > Metazoa > Chordata > Chondrichthyes > Rajiformes > Rajidae > Amblyraja > Amblyraja radiata. Next base: position 33,233,828 of record NC_045977.1, on the reverse strand, counting down.
ACAGGTAACCCATTCCACCTCCTCTGTTTTTCTAATTTGTAACTTTCTACCCTCTCTTTCTCTCTCTTTCTATAAAAAATAAAAACACTAGAAGCAGAAGTAATTGATAATTGAAAATTTTAATAATGTATGACTGATGTATATGAAAAGTCTTTTTACTATAATATGTAACTATACTTTATAATATGTCTACTTCTAATAAAAATATTAAAAAAAAAAAAAAAGGAAAGCTTTGTTTTGCATGATATCCAAGCAGATCAGATATACCAAACATAGATACAATCAGTTTAATTCAAGTGCAATAGATAGAGTAGTGGCGAAGATACAGAGTATGGATAATATCTTTCTCAGAAATGGAGTGCATGAAAGATAGATACAAAGTGCTGGAGTAACTCAGCGGGTCAGGCAACATCACTGGAGAAAAAATAGACACCAGCACTCAGTGGTGGAGTTGCTGCTTTACCGCGCCAGAGAACCAGGTTGGATCTTCTTCTTTAGTAGGGTTTCCAACCAGAAACTCCAACCATCTTTTTGCTCCAGACCTGCTGCCTGACCCGCTGAGTTACTCCAGCACTTTGTGCCTATCTTCGGTACAAACCAGCATCTGCAGTTGCTTCCTACACATTGCAGAGCATCAGTTCTTTAGGACAAGGTCCAATGTCCTCAGTGGGGTGGAGGTGAATCAGACAGTACCCCGGCTTATGGAAGGACCAATCTGATATTGGAAGGGAAGAAGTTGTTCCTTGACCTTGCAAACGTTGAAAGCGCCACATCCGGCGCCACATAACCAGATCAGAACAGGTGTGAAGAACCCTCAAGAGCTGCAAGTTGTTTTGCGATGCATGACATGCGATAGATTCGTGAGAAATGAAAGGTAATTCATGCGGAAAAATGGACTCAAAGCAAAGCATGTCAATGGACTAGACAGAAATAATCAGTCATGTTAAAATACTCCATTGCAACGTGCTGAATGATGGATTGTACACAAAGATGAGGAATCCATGCTAAACGCTTATAAATCTTTGCTCTGTCCTCAGCCGGCCCACAGCCGGACCACCCTTACGATCAGTCTGAAGAAGGTTCTTGACCCAAAACGTCACCTATCCACGTTCTCCAGGGTTGCTGCCTGACCCGATAAGTTGCTCCAGCTCCAGCACTTTGTGTCCTTTCATTGTTGAAACCATATGTTGAAATATGTCAAGGCTTTTGGCTAGGATACAGAAATGTTTTAATTGAAGATTACAAGAATGAACGGTTTCCCTTATATAGAGATTGGTGCGATTATTTTTGTTTTCTCCTTTGATCAAAAGAAAGTTCAAGACCAGGTGGACGATTTATGAAGGCTTTAACTAGAGATAACTATTCCCAACACATAGGAAAGGTGTAAAGACCGTAGAGAAGGTGCAAGCAGAGATTCCAAACAAAAGGGTTCGGTTATGCAAGTATAGAAAATAGGAGTAGGCCATTTAAACATTCAGATCTGATCCAACACTTAACATGGTCATAGCTGGAGATCATAGTTTAGGACGGCACAGTGGCGCAGCGGTAGAGTTGCTGCCTTACGGCACCAGAGACCCGGGTTCGATCCTGATCACAGATGCTATTTGTACGGCGTTTGTACGTTCAACCCGCGACCACGTGGGTTTTCTCTGGGTGCTCGGGTTTCCTCCCACTCTCTAAAGACGTCCAGGTTTGTAGGTTAATTGCCTTCGGTAAAATGTGTAAACTGTCCCTAGTTTGTGGGATAGTGTTAGTGTAGGGCTTGACTAACACTATCCTACAAACTAGGAACAATTTACAATTTTTACCGAAGCTTGCGGAGTTTCAAACCTTTCAATCCTCACCGCAATCTTGACTGGAAATCAGAGCTTGAACTTCCCGAGCTCAGAAGGGGTGAATATTGTTGCAATTTCTATCCACTGGAGCTTAAAATGATTTTTCAGCTGCACAAACAAGCCCTTCCTTTCAGCACTATGGCAGCGGATGTTCAGGCCTGTAGTGTGCTCTTGTTAATTTGTCCCTGTGTTGACAGAAATAACCCTCTCACATTTCTAACACTGAGCAGAGACCGTATCCCTGGAATACGTGCTTCTTCTTTGCTTGCTAGGCAACTAAAAGCTCACAGATTATACAACACACTTCAGACCTTGGGTCGGTCAATCTGATACCGGTAATCATCGGCTGCTGTTTCTTTCTTCACAACTCCTTGTTGCCTCTCTTGCCTGCAGCAACAGGGAACTGAAGCATCCTACGCCAACTAGACGGCACTCCCAAACCTTGTGTAAGAAGGAACTGCAGATGCTGGTTTAAACCGAAGATAGGCACGAAAAGCTGGAGTAACTCAGCGGGACAGGCAGCATCTCTGGAGAGGAATGGGTGACGTTTTGGGTCGAGACCCTTCTTCAGACTGTCTGAAACGTCATCCATTCATTCTTCCCAGGAGACGCTGCCTTTCCCTCTGAGTTACTCCAGCCTCTTGTGCCTATCTCCACTATCTAACCTCACTGGAGACCTTCGGACTATCTTTGATCAGACGTTACTGTCTTTATCTTGCACTAAACGTTATTCACATTATTCCCTTTATCATGTTCATTTTTGTTTTGTTTAGAGATACAGCACGGTAACAGGCCCTTCAGCCCAGCGAATCTGCGCTGACCAACGACCTCCGCACACTAACATTAACTATTCTAGACACACTAGGGACAATATTTTGTACATTTATACCAAACCAATTAACCCTGCAAACCTGTACGTCCTTGGAGTGTGGGAGGAAAGGAACGATCTCGGAGAAAGCCCACGCGGGTCACGGCGAGAACGTACAAACTCCGTACAGACAGCGCCCGTACTCAGGATCTAACATGGGTCACTGGTGCTGTAAGGCAGTAGCTCTACTGCTACGCCACTGTGCCAGCCTGTATGTGTGTATACATGTATGTATGTATCTGTGCACTGTGGACGGCTCGATTGTAATCATGTACTGTCTTGCCACCGACTGGTTAGCACGCAACAAAAGCTTTTCACTGCACCTCGGTCCACGTGACAAAGTCAAAGTCAAAGTCAAAGTCAAAGTAGCCTTTATTGTCATTCAGACCTTGCGGTCTGAACGAAATGTTATTGCCTTGCAGTCCTACATATAGTACCAAAATGACAAAAACACACAATAAACACAAATTAACATCCACCACAGTGAGCTCACCAGGCACCTCCTCGCTGTGATGGAAGGCAAAAGTCTTAAGTCTTTGTCTCATCCCTTCTTGTTCTCCATCTGCGCCGAGGAGGCGATCCAGGCTTCAGATGATGTGACCCCGCCGGGCAACAAACTAAACTCAAACTAAAGATAGACACAAAAAGCTGCAGTAACTCAGCGGGACAAGCAGCATCTGTGGAGAGAAGGAATGGATGACATTTCGGGTTGTCCACATCCCACAGACACACGGGTGGGTTGTTTAATTGGGCCACTGTAAATTCCTCCAGTGTGAAGGGGAGTGAAGGAATCTAGGGGGGGGGGGGGGGGAGTTAATGAGAATTGGGAAGAACAAGATGAGCAAAGGATGGTACAAATGGATGTTTTTCTAGATCAATACTGAGTCCAGAGGCTGAATTGTCTTTTACCATGCTGTACTTCTCTGTGACTTTACCAGCTCAGATTAAATTAATCTTTCATGAGTTCTTTTTCATTGATAATTGGAGATGGTTCCTTTTGGTGATGTAACCAAAGACGACTTTCTCCCTTTGGAACCCTTCCTGTCCTGTTGAGTTTCATTGTCTGTATAGACCGTTATCACCTAGCCCACAGCCAACAATGGACCATTGTGGGCTCCACCTTTTCTTGATCATCGTTACTTTTTTGCATATCTTTCATCGTTCTTTATCTCTCTCTATATCACCGTCTATATCTCCCATTTCCTTTTCCCCTGATTCTCAATCTGAAGAAGTCTACCTATTCCGTTTCTCCGGAGATGCTGCCTGATCCGCTGATTTTCTCCGCCTTTTTGTGTCTACCTTTCTCCCTTACGAACCGCGCACAATAACACAGCTGTAGCTGTGGTTACTGCTAGGTGTACAATAGGCTGCTGTGGTCCCTACATTAGCACAATATCTACCCTTCACTGCTCTAAAGGTGTTTGGTTTCTCCGTGGGTGTGCAAGCCACTGCTGAAACAAAGTTAAAAAAAAACAGCTTTTTTTTTTCCATTTCCAAAAAATTCACCACCTTTTTCGTTGCTGCATCTGTTCGCAGCCACAAGCAAAGAACTGCGGTTTGTTGTTGTTATTGCAGTGAATCTTTCCCTTTTATCTGTTACTGAGAAAAATCTGTTTTTGTGTTTAGCTTAGAGGCTGCGTTTCCCATTAATCGAAGATGGCAAAAGTTTATGACATATGAATGAACCGAAACAATTCCTCTTGCTGGAAGGAGAAGCTTTCATCTCCTGTGACCCCGTATGATCCTGACATCTCTACTCCAGGAACCCAAGTCTGGGCCGCCGGGAGGAACAGTCACTTTGTGGGGGCCGGGGTCAGGGGGAAGTCAGGTTGTGGGTGTAGAACCTCATGTCTCACCTGTATATGAGGGCAGAGCATTACAATACCATCATATCTCTCCACAGTACTATCTTGTCAAAAAGTGTACGTCTGTGAATTCACTTGTGCGTGGAGGGAGATGGAGTTTGCTTGTGTGTGTGTGAGTGCATCTGAGTAGTGTGTAGGTGCGTCTGTGTGTGTGTGTGTCCATCTGTCTGTGTATGAGTTCATGTGTGTTTGTCTGTGTATGTGTGTCCATGTGTGTGTGCATGTGTGTGTGTCAGCCTGTCTGTGAAGGTGTGTGTGTTTATGCATCTGTGTGTGTATCTGTGTGTATATCTGTGTGTGTGTGTGTGTATCTGCGTGTGTGTGTGTGTGTGTGTGTGTGTGTGTGTATCTGTGTGTATCTGTGTGTGTGCGTGCGGGTGTGTGCGCGAGTGAGCATGTTTGGTGTCTGCATCCTGTAATGCGTCTGCATGCATGTGTGTGTGTGTGTGTGTGTGTGTGTGTGTGTGTGTGTGTGTGTGTGTGCGCGTGCGTGCGGGTGTGTGCGCGAGTGAGCATGTTTGGTGTCTGCATCCTGTAATGCGTCTGCATGCATGTGTGTGTGTGTGTGTGTGTGTGTGTGTGTGTGTGTGTGTGTGTGTGTGTGTGTGTGTGTGTGTGTGTGTGTGTGTGTGTGTGTGCGCGTGCGTGTGTGGGTGTGTGCATGAGCATGTTTGGTGTCTGCATCCTGTAATGCGTCTGCATGCATGTGCATGTGCCAGTGTGCATGAGTGTATGCATGAGTCCGTGTATGTGTGCGGGCCATGCATGTGGGCGTGTTTGTATGCTTGGTTTTAATTTTAGTTTAGAGATACAGCGCAGAAACAGGCCCTTCAAACCTCCGATTCTGGAGAGAAATCTGAAAAAGGGTCTCGACCCGAAACGTCACCCATTCCTCTCCAGAGATGCTGCTTGACCTGCTGAGTTACAGCAGCATTTTGTGTCTATCTTCGGTGTGAACCAGCCTCTGCATCTTCCTGCACATTTCATCGAGCAAAATGGGTGCAGCAGAAAACAGATCAAAGTGCAACATTATGTGGAATCAGCATCATTTCTCAAGGTTCATCAGCATTCTTGATAATTGCTTCACACTAATTTTGGAGGGAAAGATGAATCTGGTAACGCTCATTTGTTTCCCCTCACCCTGCAGCGCAGCCTGACCAACTGATACCCTTTTAGTTCATGGTCTGAGAATGGGTCAGCTCCAGCGCATGAAGCTGACGCAATGCACGGCGTATTGCTGAGGCTTTATAAGTCACTAGTCAGACCGCATTTGGAGTATTGTGAACAATATTGGAGCCCATGTCTGAGGAAGGATGTGCTGGTGCTGGAGAAGGTCCAGAGGAGAATGATCCCAGGAATAAGTGGGTTAACATAAGATAAGCATTTGATGACGCTGGGCCTGAACTCGCTGGAGTTTAGGCGGCTGACAAGGCTGCAGAATCTAAATTAGTTAATTGGTAAGCTAGTTAATTAGTAAAGTAGTTAATTGATTAGTAAATATAGGTAGAGTTTGGTCTAGGTGGAGTGGCCTTGTTGAGGTGAAGAGCCTTGGGAGGTAAAGTGCCTGTCTTTGGCTCAAGAGTCTTCGATGAGGAGGCTGAGGTGAGGAGGCTACATTTATTCAGGTGCGTGTTTAATTTAATTTAAATATTTAAACTTATTGGCGTGATGTCAGGAATATTACTGCAGTGTGTTTGCTGCAGGACGTGGGAGGTCCGGGGTACCGCAGGTGTCACTGACCACCCAACGTGTGTGAACTGTGACCAGGCGCAGCTCCTCAAGGAGCGAGTTAGAGAGCTGGAGCAGCAGCTGGATGACCCGCGGTCCATCCGGGAAGACAAAAGCTTCCTGGACAGGACCTACAGTCAGGTTGTCACTCCAGGAGTACTAGCGGTGTGAGGGTTAGAGACGGAAAGGAAGGGGATGAAACTAGTGCTGGAGACCTCGGTGGAAGTGTCTCTTGAAAACAGGTACACCCTCTTGGGAGCTGTCAGGGGCAGAGGTCGCTTCCAGTCCGAGTGGCGGACAGATCCTTGACTTGAAACCTGCCGCTGAGGCTCGACCGGCGAGACTGATGTCAGGCAGAACCATAGTGGTGGGTGACTCCATTGTCAGAGGTGCGGACAGGAGATTCTGTGGCCACAGGTGAGACTCGAGGATGGTGTGTTGCCTCAGTGGTGCCAGGGTCCAAGACGTCTCAGACGGACTTAAGAACATCCTTGTGAGGGAAGGCGAGCAGCCGGAAGTAGTTGTGCATGTAGGCACTAATGACGTAGGTAAGAAGAGGAAGGAGGTTCTGCAACGTGAGTATGGGGAACTAGGTAGGAGGCTGAAAAGCAGGACTTTGAGGGTGGTTATCTCTGAGTTGCTTCCAGTATAACCATATAACCATATAACAATTACAGCACGGAAACAGGCCATCTCGACCCTTCTAGTCCGTGCCGAACACATAATCTCCCCTAGTCCCATATACCTGCGCTCAGACCATAACCCTCCACTCCTTTCCCGTCCATATAACTATCCAATTTATTTTTAAATGATAAAAACGAACCTGCCTCCACCACCTTCACTGGAAGCTCATTCCACACAGCCACCACTCTCTGAGTAAAGAAGTTCCCCCTCATGTTACCCCTAAACTTCTGTCCCTTAATTCTCAAGTCATGTCCCCTTGTTTGAATCTTCCCTACTCTCAGTGGGAAAAGCTTATCCACGTCAACTCTGTCTATCCCTCTCATCATTTTAAAGACTTCTATCAAGTCCCCCCTTAACCTTCTGCGCTCCAAAGAATAAAGCCCTAACTTGTTCAACCTTTCTCTGTAACTTAGTTGCTGAAACCCAGGCAACATTCTAGTAAATCTCCTCTGTACTCTCTCTATTTAGTTGACATCCTTCCTATAATTAGGCGGCCAAAATTGTACACCATACTCCAGAATTGGCCTCACCAATGCCTTGTACAATTTTAACATTACATCCCAACTTCTATACTCAATGCTCTGATTTATAAAGGCCAGCACACCAAAAGCTTTCTTTACCACCCTATCTACATGAGATTCCACTTTCAGGGAACTGTGCACAGTTATTCCCAGATCCCTCTGTTCACCTGCATTCTTCAATTCCCTACCATTTACCATGGACGTCCTATTTTGTACCTCGTAGTGCTAGTGAGGGGAGGAACAAGGAGATAGGGGGATCTGAAAGTGTGGTTGAGGAGGGGCCAGGGATTTAGATTTCTAGATCACCGGCATCACTTCTGGGGCAGGGGTGACCTGTACAAAAGGGATGGGTTGCACCCTAATTGGAGGGGGACTGACATTCTGGCAGGCAGGTTTGCTAGTGCCACATGGGTGGGTTTAAACTAAACAGTGGGGGGGGGGGGGGGAGTCAACAACGTGGAAGCGTATGCGTGCAGCTAACGGGAAAGAGAGTGTAGGAAAGGACACGTTTAAACTAAGGGCAGAGGAATAGAGGCAAGGAGGCAGAGGGACATAAAAGGAGGATAGAGGTCGAGAGAACATTGGAAGACAGAAAATGATCACAAATGCATCCACGATTTCTCGGGCCACTTCCTGGAGTATTCTGGGATGCAGACCATCAGGACCTGGGAGGATAGGAAAAACAAACTTGAAAGCTTTGTGCATAATGCGAGGAGCATTCGAAATAGGATGGATGATTTGAATGCACAGTTAGTAGTTAAGGAAAATGATATAGTTGGAATTCCGAAGACATGGCTCCAGGGTGACCAAGGCTGGAAGCTGAACATGCAGGTGTATACGATATTCAAGAAGGTTAGACAGAAAGGAAGAGGAGGGGAGTGGCATTGCTGGTTAAAGAGGAGGTGAATGCAATAGCAAGGAGAAATATTAACTTGGATGCTGCAGAATCAGTACGGGTAGAACTGTAAAATAACCAATGGCAGAAAACGCTTGTTGGAGTTATACCGACCACCAAGCGGCAGCAGGGAGGTTGGGGATAGCATCAAGCAGGAAATTTGGTATGCGTGTAGCAAAGGTCCAGCAGTTGTCATGGGTGACTACGGAAGTGGCGGCGCTGTTAACAGCTGCGGCTCGCCTGCAGTCCGTCTGTCTTTACTTTTTTCTGTTGTTTTTTTTTGTCTTGTTTTGGTTAAGTTTTAGTTTGTTGGGTTGTGTTAGAGGGGGTGAAACATGTTCTCTGTCTCTTCCTTCGGGGGAATGCGACTTTTTCGTGTCGTATCCCCCTTCTCTGCCTCCGTCTGCGCTGAGGCCTAATGGCGGAGCTGGCGGCCTCCAACCTGCGACCGACACCGAGGCTCCGGAGGCAGAGCCAGCCAGGACTTACCAACGAGAGGCTGGCCGTCTTCGGGGCTAAGGCAGCGGTGGCCCGACTTGCTGGTGCGGCTTTCTGGTTTTCGGCGGAGACCTGGAGCTGATGCAGCGGAGCTCGGAGCTGGGGAGGCGGCCCGGAGCGGAGACTGCGGGATCCGGAGCTGGGGCGGCGGCCCGGAGCGGGGGCGGCGGCCTGGAGCTGATGCTGTGGCGGGCCGTCTCGGAGCGGAGACGGCGTTCCGGCTTTCAGCGGCGGCGACATCACCACAGAGGTCCGCTGGACTGGAGGACGGCATCTCCGGCCTGGATCAATCGCCTCAGCGCAGAGGGAGAACAAGGAGGGAAGAGACGGAGACTAAGACTTTGCCTCCATCACAGTGAGGATGTGCTTGGTGAACTTACTGTGGTGGATGTTTAGTTTGTGTTTATTGTATGTTTTGTTTTTATTGGTTCTGTGTATGACTGCAGGCAACATAATTTCGTTCAGACCGAAAGGTCTGAATGACAATAAAGGAATCTAATTCTAATTCTAATTCTAATCGACATATTGATTGGGCCAACCGAATTGGTAACAATGCTGAGGAGGACGATTATATATGGGATGGTTTTTAAACCAATATGTAGAGAAACCGACTAGAGGGCCGGCCATCCTAGACTGGGTATTGTGTAATGAGGAAGGATTAGTTAGCGATCTTGTTGTGCAAAGCCCCTTGGGCTAAAGTGACCATGATATGGTGGAATTCTGCATTAGGATGGAGAGTGACACGGTTAATTCAGAGACTAGAGTCCTGAACTTAAAGAAAGGAGTGTTTGAAGGTATGAGACAGGAATTGGCTAGGATAGACGGGCAAATTATACTTAAAGGGTTGACGGTGGAGATGCAATGGCGAAGATTTAAAGACCGCATGGATGAACTACAAAAATTAAATGTGACATCTGCAAGTTTGCAGATGGGCTTGTATTCACTGGAATTTAGGATGAGAGGAGATCTTATAGAAACATATACAATTCTTAAAGGATTGGACAGGGTAGATGCAGGAAATATTTTCCCGATATTGGAGGAGTCCAGAACCAGGGGTCAGTTTAAGAATAAGGGGTAGGCCATTTAGGACTGAGATGAGGAAAAACTTCTTCTTCACCCAGAGAGTTGTGAATCTGTGGAATTCTCTGCCACAGAAGGCAGTGGAGGCTGGGTGTTTGCAAGAGATTTAGCTCTTAGGACTAAAGGAATCAAGGGAAATGGGGAAAAGGCAGGAACGGGGTACTGATTTTAGATGATCAGCCATGATCATAATGAATGGTGGTGCTGGCTCGAAGGGTTGAATGGCCTACTATTTTTCTATGTTTTCATGTGGAAGGATGAGGGGGAAACTGTGAAACTTACCGAATAGTGAAAGGTCTGGATAGAGTGGATGTGGAGAGGATGGTTCCACAATTGGGAGAGTCTAGGACCAGTCATGGTCTCAGAATAAAAGGACGTTCCTTTAGGAAGGAGATGAGGTGAAATTTCTTTAGTCAGTGGGTTGAGAATCTGTGGAATTAATTGCCACAGAAACCTGTGGAGGCCAAGTCAGTGGATATTTTTAAGGCAGAGATTGATAGTATTTCCTGTTGGTTGAACCATCGGGTTTCGGCCCGAAACCCTGCTTATTTCCTTCGCTCCATAGATGCTGCTGAACCCACTGAGTTTCTCCAGCACTTTAGTCTACCTGGGAAATACAATTGGTTTTGTCATGAGGGATCTTGTACACTCAGCACCCACCACAACAGATAACAATGACCAAAACACAGCAATGCTTTGAAAGATGAGATGGTAAAATAACCCATTGCACAATCCCAGCTCTCCCTCATTCCATTTTGTGTATTTAACACATATTTCACTTTTTGTTGGCAGACCCAGAGAAGGCATCAAAGCTTTCAGTGCGATCAACCTTTAACCCCGCACAGAAACAGTGAAGGACATGTGTTCGTAAAGGCCTTGTGAAAGGTCAGTCTGAATAAAAAGGCAAATCCTTTGCAATGGCATGGAGCAGCGATGTAAGTATTTTGAAGTTCGGGGTTATTGAACAGAAGTGCTTTCATAGTCTTGGAAGTGAATTGCAAAGGCAGAAATAATTCTAATTAATCTTCCAGTCTCCTTATCACACTGGAAATCATACTCTATATATTACATGGCACAGGGTAAAGGCACACTGAAGTAATGACAGAAGGTATTATTTTATTCATTGAATTCCATTGTACAGTAAAGTGCATCCTCTTTACGTGTATATGTATTTTAAAATGTAATATTTTATATCAGGAGTCCAGAGTGTTTTCTTGTCATATGTCCCAGATGGAACAATGAAATTCTTACGAGCAGCAGCACAACAGAATATGCAAACATAGTACACCGTAAACAATAGAATAAATGAGAAAAAAAAGTTCAGTGTGTGTTTAGATATGTTTTTTTTTCATACAAAATAAAATTACTGTTTAAAAGAGTATTAAAAGGGATCTGTGTATTTCCACACATCGACCATTTTAATACAAATCTTATAACTCATTGCAGTATATGTAAAATTCAGTCCTTTATGTCACATTTTAATCTCCCATCAGTATCACTAGTCTTGCCTGTTCTTTATGCACTAAGAAATACAAACCTATAAACTGAAGGTGGACAAAAATGCTAGAGAAACTCAGCGGGTGAGGCAGCATCTATGGAGCGAGGGAAATAGGTGACGTCACCTATTCCTGCGTGCCATAGATGCTGCCTCACCCGCTGAGTTTCCCCAGCATTTTTGTCTACCTTTGATTTTTCCAGCATCTGCAGTTCTTTCTTAAACTATAAACTGAAAGTGATTTACTGCACTTTTGCCTGTATTTTCCTCTGTAGAAAAACTACTGAAAACAGTTGGGGAGAAACATAATGGGACACAGTGGGCATATTTCAGGTGGCACGGTGGCGCAGCGGTAGAGTTACTGCCTCGCAGCGCCAGAGACCCAGATTCAATCCTGACTACGGGTGCTGTCAGTGCGGAGTTTGTACGTTCTCCCCGTGACCTGCGTGGGTTTTCTCCTGGTGCTCCGGTTTCCTCCCACATTGCAAAGGCATGCAGGTTTGTAGGTTAATTGGCTTCTGTAAATTATCCCTAGTGTGTAGGATAGAACTAATGTACGGGTGATCGCTGGTGGCCAGCGGGGACTCGGTGGGCCGAAGGGTCTGTTTCCATGCTGTATCTTTAAAACTAAAAGTAATAGACTTATATTGATTAGCTGGTGGTGATAAAGCAGATAGATGGTGCTCGAGATGGGACTTTACAAGGATGTTGGGTGGGTGCTGAAAATGTTGGATTATACATAGAACGCTCCAGCTTTCCAGAGGATTAGGGCAATGTCCAGTTTTTATACTTTGGCCTTGATATTATAGGTATCTCTTTAATTTAACCATTGAAATTTTCTGATTGGCACTATGGCGATTGTCTTTAAGTTCACCTTCGTATTTCCTCCGTTAAGAGAGAAAACGTGTCTCAGTAGTTCAGTGATTTAACTGTGTGTTATAATGTAGCCAAGGTCCGAGACATCTGCTGAAACATGAAGCATAATCGTGGTCATGGAAGGTCATGCAGATGACTCGAATTATTGGGAATAAATAGGATTGCAAAACAAAACAGTTAAAAGTTTTGAGGAAAGAATGTGAATAATGTAGTGACACAGAACATCTGTGCAAGGGGAACTGGACTTCCTGCCCAGTGTTTATGCAGCAACATTTAATTAAAAACATTCATAACCTCAGGTTCATAAGTTATAGGAGCAGAATTAGGCCATTCAGCCAATCAAATCTACTCCATTCAATCATGGCTGATCTATCTTTCCCTCTCAACCCCATTCTCGTGCATATCCCTGAAGATCTCTCCTGGTCCCAGAACATTGATGCAATTATAAAGAAAGCACATCAGCGCCTCTACTTCCTGAGAAGATTACGGAGAGTCGGTATGTCAAGGAGGACTCTCTCGAACTTCTACAGGTGCACAGTAGAGAGCATGCTGACCGGTTGCATTGTGGCTTGGTTCGGCAACTTGAGCGCCCAGGAGCGGAAAAGACTGCAAAATGTTGTAAACACTGCCCAGTCCATCATCGGCTCTGACCTCCCTACCATCGAGGGGATCTATCGCAGTCGCTGCCTCAAAAAGGCTGGCAGCATCATCAAGGACCCACACCATCCTGGCCACATATTCATCTCTCCGCTGCCTTCAGGTAGGTACAGGAGCCTGAAGACTGCAACGTCCAGGTTCAGGAACAGCTTCTTCCTCACAGCTATCAGACTATTGAACTCCTCAAACAAAAATCTGAACTTTAATAGTACTTTATCTGGTTATTTATTGTGTGTGTATATATATATTCAATGGTATATGGACACACTGATCTGTTCTGTATTTATTTCATGCCTACAATGTTCTGTTGTGCTGAAGCAAAGCAAGAATTTCATTGTCCTATCTGAAACACATGGCAATAAACTCTCTTGAATCTTGAATCTCCTGACACACTTACTACTCAAGAATCTATCAATTTCCACCTTTAAAAATATCTATTGACATGGCCACAGCTTTCTGTGGCAATGAATTCCACAGATTCAACACCGTCTGACTAAAGAAATTCCTCCTCATCTCCTTTCTAAATTCTTATACTGAGAGTATGGCCTCTGGTCCTAGACTCTCCCACTAGTGGAAACATCCTCTCCACATCCACTCTAACCCGGCCTTTCATTATTCGGTAAGTTTCAATGAGGTCGTTCCTCATCCTTCTAAACTCCAGCGTGTACCATCAAACGCTCATCCAATGTTAACCCAATCATCCCTGTGATTATTCTTGTAAACCTCCTCTGGACCCACTCCAGCACCAGCATGTCCTTCCTTAGATATGGGGCTCAAAACTGCTCACAATAAGCCAAACGCGGTTTGACCAGTGCCTGACTCATCATTCTGATGAAGGGGACGTCTGCCTAAAATGTTAATTCTGTTTCTTTTCCCACAGATTCCGCCTGACCTTCTGAGGTTTTCCGAGCGTTTTCTGCTCTTATTTAATGTAGAGAAATTCACATTGGAGAATGAAATGATACAGGACAAAGAAGCCCAGCTTTATCAAGACCAATCAAACACAATCAGAGACCACTGCTGTTTCTGTGTGTGCTTTGAGAAACCAATTGGATTTTAAAGCAAATCATATCGAAGGCTGCTCTCAACATCTCCTTGCTGGTAGCTCGTCACAGATTTATGTACAAGTTAGACACAAGAAAAGGAACAAAGGAATCGGGAAGAAAAGAAAGAAATTACAGATCCACATCAAACATCAAAAATGAACGGAGAAATATTCTGGCCAAGGCAACTATAACACACCCTTGCATTGCCTTTATTTTCATGTTGTGTTCCTTTAAATGTATGTGTTTGAAGTCTTTTTTTCAGACTCTTTGAAAAATAAACTCTCAGAGAGATAGAAGACACATTCTCATTCATTTGCCAGAGGTGAGGCTTTGATCATGAACTTTCACAATAATGTCACCAGCTGCAGATGGCTTTTACTAAAGTGCATTTTTGAAAGTGTGCTTGGTTCGAGTCCCGTAAAGATATAAGATATGAGAAACAAAGAACTGCAGGTGCTGGTTAATACGCAAAGGACACAAACATAGAAACATAGAAAATCGGTGCAGGAGTAGGCCATTCGGCCCTTCGAGCCTGCACCGCCATTCAATATGATCATGGCTGATCATCCAACTCAGTATCCTGTACCTGCTTTCTCTCCATACCCCCTGATCCCCTTAGCCACAAGGGCCACATCTAACTCCCTCTTAAATATAGCTAATGAACTGGCCTCAACTACATTCTGTGGCAGAGAATTCCAGAGATTCACCACTCTCTGTGTAAAAAAATGTTTTTCTCATATCAGTCCTAAAAGATTTCCTCTTTATCCTTAAACTATGACCCCTTGTTCTGGACTTCCCCAACATCGGGAACAATCTTCCTGCATCGAGCCTGTCCAACCCCTTAAGAATGTTGTAAGTTTCTATAAGATCCCCCCTCAATCTTCTAGTGCTGGGGTAACTCAGCTGGTCAGGCAGCATCTCTGGAGAACGTGGATTGGTGACGTTTCGGGTCGAGATCCTTCTTCAGATTGATTGTAGAGGGGGGAAGAAGAAAGCTATAAAGGGGGAGAGGCAGGACAATGCATGGCTGGTGAAAGGTCAGTGCAGGTGAGGGGAGGTTTACTGTGGCACGATTTAGAGCCTGTAAAGCAGGAAACGTTGAAGGATTACACAATTATAGTTATGATTTTTTGTTCAAAACGTTTCCTTCCAAATCAGGGATAGTTCCTTCCCAGCTGTTATCTGGCAACTGGCCAATCCTATCAATAATTTGTGGTTCTGTGGGGTCTAGCTTAGTTTAATTTATTTTAGTTTCGACATATAGTGCGGAAACAGGCCCTTTGGCCCATCGAGCCCGCGGTGACCAGCGATCCCTGCACGCTAACGCTATACTGCACATTAGGAACAATTTACAATGATACCAAGCCAATTAACCTGCAGACCTGAACGTCTTTGGAGTGTGGGAGGAAACCAGAGATCCTGGGGAAAACCCACACTGGTCACGGGGAGAACGTAGAAACTCCGTACAGACAGCACCTGTAGTCATAGAAACATAGAAAATAGGTGCAGGAGTAGGCCCTTCGAGCCTGCACCACCATTCAATATGATCATGGCTGATCATCCAACTCAGTATCCTGTATCTGCCTTCTCTCCATACCCCCTGATCCCTTTAGCCACAAGGGCCACATCTAACTCCCTCTTAAATATAGCCAATGAACTGGCCTCAACTACCTTCTGTGGCAGAGAATTTCAGAGATTCACCACTCTCTGTGTGAAAAATGTTTTTATCATCTCGGTCCTAAAAGATTTCCCCCTTATCCTTAAACTGTGACCCCTTGTTCTGGACTTCCACAACATCGGGAACAATCTTCCTGCATCTAGACTGTCCAACCCCTTAAGAATTTTGTAAGTTTCGATAAGGTCCCCCCTCAGTTTCGAACCCAGGTCTCTGACGCTGTAAAGCAGCAACTCTACCACTGCGCCACCATGCCGCCCCGTGTCCTTGAGGCTCAGAACCTCTTCATTGCCGGGCTTTGGCACAATCTGAATTCAGACCAATTCTGGAAATGGAGTGACTCATGAAGTTCAGAGCCTTCAATTTAAACTTCAATTTCTGTGTCGTCAACTTCAATTGACTGTTTTGTTTTGTCTGATAGATTTAGGGGAAAGCTTAGGTGTCAAACAAACAGAAGCGGTTACTGGATATGGTGATAATATCTTCAAGATTTCTTTCATCTTTGTCTGGGTGTGGGCCAAGTTTCTTTCCTTTTGCAAAGAGTCCAATTTCAGAAACGTATTGGCTTGTAAGAATTATTTTATCATCAAATCATGTAATTTAATAAGGGTTTCTTTTATTTCACGATACACTTTAAGGGCCTGTCCCATTTGCTGATTTTTTTCGGCGACTGCCGGCATCATTGACTGACGTATCAGGTCACCGATAAAGTCGCGGCGTGATGTGGCGTGGCGTAACTGGCCGGTGGCGCGTAGTGACACGGCGTGATGACGTATTGACGCACGGTGTTTCCTCAAGTGCCGCGACATTTTTTTTCGTCGTCGCTGGATTTTGAAATGTTCAAAACCTTTTGGGGACCCTGATATGACGCCGGCAGTCGCCAAAAAAATCTCCAAGTGGACAGACCCTTCCTCTGCATTTGGAACATCACGGTGGCGCCATGGTAGAGTTGCTGCCTTACAGCGCCAGAAACCCAGGTTTGAACCTGACTACAGGTGCAGGGAATGTGTAAGAAGGAACTGCAGATGCTGGTTTAAACCAAAGATAGACTTAAAAAACTGGAGTAACTCAGCGGGACAGGCAGCATCTCTGGAGAGAAGGAATGGGTGACGTTTCGGATCGAGATCCTTCTTCAGTCTGAAGATGCTGCCTCTCCAGAGAGGCTGCCTGTCCCGCTGAGTTACTCCAGCATTTTGTGTCTACTTCGCAACACAGCTTGGTTTGGGAACAGCTCTACCTGAGACCCCAAGACATTGCAGAGAGTTGTAGATGTAGCCCTGTCCATCACACAGACCAGACTTGCCACCATTGACTCCATCCCCACTTCACGCTGCCTCGGAATAGCAGCCAACATAATCAAAGACTTGTCCCACCCTGGTCAGTCCTTCTCCTGACTCCCGTCTGGCAGTAGGTACAGAAGCTAGAAAGCACGCACCACCAGACTCAGGAACTGCTTCTTCCCCTCTGTTATCAGGATTCTGAACGGTCCTTCCATTAGCTAGGTTATTGTCTGATTCACCTCTACCCCATTGCGGACATTGGACTTTGTCAATGGAACTGATACACTACAATACTGTAAGTATTTTGCATTGTATCTTCATCTTCACTCGATTTATTGTTCTTGAGATTGACTTGAATGCGTTCATGTACAGTCTATCTGAAATGTGTGGATAGCATGCAAAACCAAGGCTTTTCACTGTACCTCGGTACATGTAATAATAATATATCTAAACCCAAACCTTCCCATTTAGCATGTTACATAGAAACATAGAAAACAGGTGCAGGAGTAGGCCATTCGGCCCTTCGAGCCTGCACCACCATTCAATATGATCATGGCTGATCATCCAACTCAGTATCCTGTACCTGCCTTCTCTCCATACCCCCTGATCCATTTAGCCACAAGGGCCACATCTAACTCCCTCTTAAATATAGCCAATGAACTGGCCTCAACTACCTTCTGTGGCAGAGAATTCCAGAGATTCACCACTCTCTGTGTGAAAAATGTTTTTATCATCTCGGTCCTAAAAGACTTCCCCCTTATCCTTAAACTGTGACCCCTTGTTCTGGACTTCCCCAACATCGGGAATAATCTTCCTTGTTATCATCCATCATTCATCTACAAATTTGTGGAGTTTTAACAGAGATTTCAACTGATTAATACAAAAGGTCCATATTTCTGCTTCTTGGGTAGCTAAGAACCAAATGGTATAGTCATTGAATTCTCCAATTTTATATAACCTCTAAAAAAAACCTTCCTCTCCCCTTTCTCCCCCACGGTGGCGCAGCTGTAGAGTTGCTGCCTTGGAGCATCAGAGACCCGGGTTGGATCCAGACTACAAGTGTACGGACTGCGTGGGTTTTTTCAGGTGCTCCGGTTTCCTCCCACATTCCAAAGGCGTTCAGGTTTGTGGCTACAGTTGTAAATAGTCCCTGGTGTGTAGAATAGAACGTACGGGGATCACTGGTCGGCGCGGACTCAGTGGACTGAAGGGACTGTTTCTGCGCTGTATCTCTAAGCTAATCCCCATCCCCAGACCCTGTCCTCTCTCCAGTGTGTCCTAGATCCTGTATCAGTGGTCCACTGCCGGGTTCCTCTGAGGAGTTACAAATTTTGGTTCGTTTTCGGAGTCACTTTATTGCCAAGTGGTCCCACTTTCTAGGTGCAAGCCCATTGCCACAAGCAAAATAAAATGCATTTTGTGTGCCATTTGATCTTACACTATTTGTTGCTCTCCCCACCCTGCTTGGCCAACATGACTAGCTCTTCCCCCCCCCCACTCCTCCATTTCGCTCTCTCGGAGGTCACTATAATTTTACTGTAATAATGTCATCATTTTAAATTGCATTCCAAATACAATTAAATAATATTTCAATAGCCACCACAGGCCACTTCACTTCAGTATTTCGGATGTGATTCCGTGCTTTCAGAAAGGGAGCATGTTTTAAGTGATAAGAAATCTTTGACTTCTTTGCTGAAAAAGGAATCAGCTCACGTCAAAATTCTAAAAGCATCTGTGGACATAGGTTGTTTTAGGCCAGTATTATAAAGCCGAGCTCTTTAGATACGTAAATATCTCCGGAGGCGAGACGTCTCCGAACCTCCTCTGTCACACGCAGAGCTGCTGCTGTTTCTGCTCCTGCTCTCAGGCCCTTTTAAAGTCAGTCTCTCAGGCGGAAGGGAAAGGAAATTTTCAATCAATCTCTGGTTTGTGCAAACAAACCTTCACTTATAACGAGAGCGGCGCGGTGGCGCAGTGGTAGAGTTGCCGGCTCACTGCACCAGAGGACCTGGTGCGATCCTGACTACGGGTGCTGTCTGTATGGAGTTTGTACGTTCTCCCCGTGATCGCATGGGCATTATCTGGGTGCTCCGGCTTCCTCCCACAGTCCAAAGACGTGCAGGTTTGTAGGTTAATTGGCTTAGGTAAAATTGTAAATTGTCCCTAGCGTGGGTAGGTTAGTGCTAGTGTACGGGGCGATCGCTGGTCGGCGTGGACTCAGTGGGATGAAGGGTCTGTTTCACACTGTATCACTAAAGTCTAAAGTTTACAGTAAAGTGCCTGTATCATCAACCACTCCTATAGATATAGGTACAGCCAGACACTTTTCCTGCACGTAGTGCTACGTTGCAAGAATCTTCTAAAGCCAACTACACAAAAGGACCTTTGCTCTTTGAGCTTTGAAACCCTTCACAGGGGTTATATATCTGCCATCATAATCCTTAGAGTATTGAAGTAATGCAGAATGGCACGTAGTATTAGAGTTGTGGAATGGGATAGATATGATTATCAATCATTGAGTCAAACGTGACCAACCCATGTTTTAGAATGGTGAAGCCTTCAGCATTGTCCTTCAGATAGAATTAGACAAATGTGTTTGCCGTTCTTCTGAAGCCCCCCGTGATGTTGACACCATTCTGTCTCACCAAACCATCAACGGTTTCCTTCTCCTTGCTCTCCAACTAGTGGGAGAGTCCAGAACCAGAGGGTACAGCCTTAGGATAAAAGGAGCACCTTTTTTAAATGGGAGGGGGTGGGGGAAGGGATAAAGTGAGTAATGATAGGCCCAGCAGCCTGATGTCAATTAGTCTGAAGAAGGGTCTTGACCCGAAACGTCGTCTATTTATTCTCTCCATGAATGCTGCCTCACCCGCTGAGTTTCTCCAGCATTTTTGTCTACCTTTGATTTTTTTCCAGCATCTGTAGTTCTTTCTTAAACCTTTAGAAATGTGATGAGGAGGAATTTCTGTAGCCACAGGGTGGAGAATTTGTGGCATTCATTGCCACAGACGGCTGTGGAGAAAATGTCTTTTGGTGTTTTTAAAGCAGAAATTGACAAGTTCTTGATTAGTAAATGTGCCTAAGGTTACAGGGAAAAGGCAGGTGAATGGGTTGAGAGGAAAAGGTAAGTCAGCCATGATTGAATGGCGGAGTAGACTCGATGGGGGTCGAACAGCCTAATGCTACTATAATTTATGAACTTATGACTTACCAAGTGATTAACCTGTGCTTCTTTAAATACTGTTTTATGGTGTCCCTCAAAGATTTTTTCCATCAGTTTTCCCATAGGGTGGCAAGGTGGCACAGCGGTAGAGTTGCTGCCTTACAGCGAATGCAGCACCGGAGATCTGGATTCGATCCTGACTACGGATGCTGTCCGTACGGAGTTTGTACGTTCACCGCGTGACCTGTGTGGGTTTACTCCGAGACCTTCGGTTTCCTCTCACACTCCAAAGACGTACATGTATGTAGGTAAATTGGCTTGGTAAATGTAAAAAAAGTTGTCCCTAGTGTTAGGAAAGTGTTAATGTGCGGGGATCGCTGGTGGGCGCGGACCCAGTGAGCAGAAGGGCCTGTTTCCACGCTGTATCTCTAAACTAAACTAAAAAGTTGCCCACAATTGACATCAGGCTGCTGGGCCAATCATTACTCACTTTATCCCTCCGCCCCCCATTTTAAAGAGCTGCACCAGAGGTTCAAAGAAGAACCCATTCTGACTGACTTGGTTTTCTTTGGAATGAGAGGGACTGAGAGGAGATTTCGTCGGGGCCTAACGTAATGAAAGGATCAAAGATGGTTATAGGGTCATCAGAAAGCACCTGGAAGAGAAGCCAGCAACCAGAGAGCACAGATTTAAGTTACTTAGCTAGGAGGATTGGAGGGTGATAAGAAATAATGATTTACCAACAATTTGTTGTGGATGAGAACATACTGTCTGAAATGGTGCTGGAGTCAGAAACATTCCTTGTGCTTGAAAGGTATGATTTCATGAGTAACCGCAACTGCAGGGCTGTGGAACAAGATGATCCTGAAGCTCACTTTTACCCAGCATGGACACAATGGGATGAATGGCCTCCTCTGTATCAGAAGTAGCAATGATCTGACTGCTTAAAAAGTGAATATTATAACGCTGTTTTTATTCAGTTCTGGTCGCAATCCAAGGTAACATATCTTCCTGTCATCCTGTCACCTGATTCCATCAATCATCGAACAATGCGTTTATCAATCCCTTCCAACAAAATTTGTTCAAACATCCAGAAAGACACCGTGGTATTGTTCATTTCCTTGTGGTTTGAAGGAAATGTGACTTCAGGGCACCTCATAACTAAAGCATCTCCAAAACAGTCTATGGACTGCTGAAACACCTCCGGCTTGTATTCCAAGGAGTGGGGCTTGTTGGACTCTAGACTTTACTTTACTATAGACGTTTAGGCATTAGAGATACAGCGCAGAAACAAGCCCTTAATAATAATAAACCAAACCAAACCTTTCTCCTATCACCCTCAAGCTCCTGCCTCCTCCTCCCCCTCTCCCTCCTCCTCCCCCCTTTACACTGGCTATATCCCTTCTGCACTCTCAGGATTTTGACCCAACTCAAACCAACCAAGGTGCCGGCACGGATGATGCCTGACCCATTGAGTTCTTCCAGCAGATAATGTTTTTGCTCTGGATTCCGGCTTCTGCAGACTCTTTTTGTCTCCTTTAAACTCAGCAATGCTGAAGTAGCAATGTATCTCCAAGTGAGGATGGTTGGAGCGTTGTAGGGAATACTGAGATGGGGTATCTGTGTTCCTACTGCCCTTCACCTTCACCTTCTAGGAGGCAGAAGTTAAATCTCATGAGCTGAGTGCAGGAAGATGTGATTAAAATGGAAGACTGCCAACTCATCAGTGTGGATGTGGTGGGCTGAATGGTTTGTTTCCACACTAATGACTCCACAATTTCACAACTCTACACTCCCACAGTACCGTTGGGAATAGCATTCCTGGATTTGGACTAAGCCCCTTGTGGCTGAGAGTGCCTCCTGAGACCTAGGACTGAGAAATCTTCTCTTTGCAAGTACAATCAGATGTCGTAGCAACAGGGCTAGCCAAGGAATGAAGCAAGTAGCCACCCATCCTCACACACACTCCCCTCCCTTTTAATGCTAAACAAAGATTAGTTTAGTTTAGAGATACAGCACGGAAACAGGCCCTTCGGCCCACCGTGTTCACTCCGACCAGCAATCCCTGCACACTAACACTATCCTACACACTCTTGAGACAATTTACAATTTTACCAAGCCAATTAACGTACAAACCTGTACGTCATTGTAGTGTGGGAGGAAACCAGATATGCTGGAGAAAACCCACGCAGGTCACAGGGAGAATGTACAAACTCTGCACAGACAGCATCCCTAGACAGGATCAAATCCGTGTCTCTGGCACTGTAAGGCAGCAGCTCTACTGCTGAGCCACCATGCCACCCATGAAGTAAATAGTTTGGTTTGGTTTATTGTCACGTCTTTGGAGTGTGGGAGGAAACTAGATCACCCAGAGAAAACCCTTGCGGCCACAGGGAGAATGTACAAACTCTGTACAGACAGCACCCGTAGTCAGGATCGAACCCGGGTCTCTGGTACAGTAAGGCAGCAACTCTACCGCTGCACCACCATACCACACATTCCTGTTGAAGGCTCCTGTAATTCTTCATCCAACAGGAGTACATTAATGTACATTGCATGTCCATCGATGCCACTATTGCAGGGCCAATGCATGCCTGCAAGAACATGCAATAAGCATGGAGCCCGCAACTAAATACAAGTTAATGGCTTTGGCTTCTCGGAGTCCAGATCTTATTTAACTATTCCTTTTACTCTTCTATTCAATTGCATGGCATTTAAGAACAAGTGCCAAACGATTCAATTTCCAGATTGAATTCTAAGCTATTGTCTCCAAATGTTTTATATTTCTTACAACATCATCTGGTGAATTATTATCTTTGAAGATGAATCTTATATAGGGTTACACGGAGAAACCAAACCAGCACATCCATAAGGGAAAAGGCAAATCTCAAGAGAAATACCAGATGACTCTGAACAATTGTCTACACAAAGAAGTGTGTATACAACAGGCAGGGTCGTCATTAGATTGATACCAGATCTCTTACAACCGAGTATGATCACATTTATTTTTTACCATAGTCCTTCAGAAGTCCCAGAGGGAAGTCAAAGGTACACCCAAAATGCTGGAGTAACTCAGCAGGACAGGCAGCATCTCTGGAGCAATGGAATGGGTGACGTTTTGGGTTGAGACCCTTCTTCAGACTTATCTTCTTCAATTTAGCCACTCTCCCGGAGAAATCATCTGTTCGATATGATATGACACGATATGATAGAACTTTATTTATCTCATGAGGGAAATTGGTCTGCCAGTCATAAAACACAACAAGATACATCAAACATGAAATTAAAGGATCTCCTGTGGCGTACTGTGCTGTTCATTGTCTATGTTGCTTGCTTATTGATTGTCTTGTTATATATAAATAAAATTGATAACGAATATTTGTCTGTAACATAAAATATGTAGGAAGGGACAGCAGATGCTGGTTTACGTTGAAGATAGACTCACAATGCAGGAGTAACTCAGCGGGACAGGCAGCGTCTCTGGAGAAACGATATGTGTGTCACCTTCCCCTTGCTAACGATGATCTACATGGGCCGCGGAAACAGGGGGGGCTGTAGCCCCTCCTCTTTTTTGGCGAGACATGCTTCATAACCCGAAATTATCCGGGCCCGCAGGCGTATTTTTCTCTTCTTCTGAGGACCTCCGCCATCCAGAATCTCCGAACAAGCGCACAGTGGGCGCGGCAAACCACGACCAGCCGTGGTGGAAACCCCCCCTCCTCAAAACCCTCCCTCCCCTTCGCTCAACGGGCAGTCACAGTTCACAGTCACGGCCTGTTTTTGGAGGTCGAGCAACAACAAAAAGGAATAATTGTCCCCCCCCACTCCCCTCCCCCCCACCCGTCGCTCCGCTCTCTCACCGGGTACCCCCGAGGCCGGTGATCAGTGATCGCTCAGCCCCCCCCCCCCCCCCGCCCCACTTTCAAAAACATTCTGTGGCCCGTGATCTATTCTACATTTCTCTTTGAACTTTGACCCCTTTGATGTCTCATTTTCACACTTTACATTCTTTATCTCTGTGCCTCACTCTCTCCTGAATCTCAGTTTGCAGAAGGGTCTCGACCCGAAACGTCACCCATTCCTATCCAGAGATGTTGACTGTCCCGCTGAGTTACTCCAGCATTTTGTGTCTTCATAAAATATGTCACCAGGACTAGACGGTCTGACCTACAGGGAGAGGTTGAGTAGGCTGGGACTATACCTTGGAGCGCAGGAGGATGAGGGGTGATCTTATGGAGGTGTATAAAATCATGAGAGGAATAGATTGGGTAGATGCACAGAGTCTCTTGCCAAGAGTAGGTGTATCGAGGACCAGAGAACATGTGTTTAAGGTGAAGGGGAATAGATTTAACAAGGAGGGGTAACATTTTCACACAAAGGGTGGTGGGTGTATGGAACAAGCTGCCAGAGGTTGGGACTATCCCCATGTTTAAGAAACAGTTAGACAGACAACATTTTCCACGCTGTATTACTGTAAGGTACATGGATAGGACAGGTACACAAAAATGCTGGAGAAACTCAGCGGGTGCAGGAGCATCTATGGAGCGAAGGAAATAGGCAACGTTTCGGGCCGAAACGTTGCCTATTTCCTTCGCTCCATAGATGCTGCTGCACCCACTGAGTTTCTCCAGCATTTTTGTGTACCTTCGATTTTCCAGCATCTGCAGTTCCTTCTTAAACACATGGATAGGACAGGTTTGGAGGGATATGGGCCAAACGCGGGCAGGTGGGACTAGTGCCGTTGGGACCTGTTGGCCAGTGTGGGCAAGTTGGGCCGAAGGGTTTTTTTCCACGCTGTATTACTGTATGACTCCAGTACATTGTGTAATATGAAAACATCTGGACCCATTTAATGTTCATGTTCATGTAACGCCTACATCCCAGGAACATCATGGGCACTGTGCCACAAAGCAAGCCATTTATGCTGCAACAGATACCTTAACACGCATGATACCATCAAAGGAGAAGAATGAGATCCTTTTAAATTTTGCTGACTCATCAACGTATTATGATATTATTAATTTTCCCCGTGGAACTCTATACAGTGGTGGAGTTCTACATTCTATCTCCCTGAAAAACTCGGATGGTATTTTTTAAATTAGGATTATCACACACACACACACACACACACACACACACACACACACACACACACACACACACACACACACAGACAGACGCACGCACGCGCGCACACGCACACGCACGCGCACACGCACGCACACGCGCACACGCACGCGCACACACGCACGCGCACACACACATATGAAGGCCAATTTTTCCGAAATGGTATCAAGGTCCAGTGTTAAAGGAAGAAACACTGAAATGTGGTCAGTATTGGAGAGTCTTCCCAAGGCAAGAGTTCAGGCTTGATCACATTTGAGGCATGAGGGACTAAAATGGCTTACTCCTGCTCCTGCTCCGAATTCCAATGCTCACCAGAATCGAACTGAATCCAAAGTACGGACTGGAAGGATTATCCGGGGCGTGACGGCAACGTTTTCACTGGTTGCGTGACAAGAGTTAAAATGTGAAAATAATCCAAAAATAAGAAAAAGGGAGTGAATTGAAAACCTGATCATAAATAACATTAATGGTAGCTGTAATCCTTCAGGTTCAGAGATACATAGGAAAAAGCAACATTACAACAAATAGAAAAGGGATCATAAAATCGAGACTGATAAAAGAAATGAAAACAGCAGCACCAGGTGTAAAGCCAAAATTAATCATAGATCAAATGTGAGTTCATACAGCATAGCACGTAGCATTGGAAATTAAACTGATAACTTAGGTGGGAATTGGTTATGATCTCTTGATTGCAATAAATATAAACACTGAGAACAGAGTGCTAGTTGTAAAAGATTACTTATAATAAGTTCCTTCATCGTTATCTTGGCTGAGACACGCATAAGAAGTCAGAATCTGAGAGGACTTCTTCAATGTTCCAAGACAACATTACTAGAATATGATATGATGGAACATAGGACAGCACAGGAACAGGCTCTTTGGCCCACAATGTCCATGCCGAATATGATGCTAAGTTAAACTACATTAGTCAATATTTTGCCCCTCAATGTTTAATTTAATTTACAATTATTGTCATGTGTACAGAGGTACAGTGAAAAGCTTTTGTTTGGGTGACCCAAAACATCACCTATTTCTTTTCTCTAGAGATGCTGCCTGACCCGCTGAGTTACTCCAGCTTTTATGTCTGCCTTCGGTTTAAACCAGCATTCCTCTCTACACAAGATGTCCATGTCCCATGCTTCCTGTTTTTTTCAACGTTACAGCTCCCCCATTCATTCCCCATCACGTTGTAAGATCAATGAGCCCTCAAATCATAAGTTCATATGTGTAGGAGCAGAATTAGACCATTCGGCCCATCAAGCCTACTCGGCCCATCCAATCATGGCTGATCTATCTCTTCCTCCCCTAACCCCATTCCCTGCATTCTGCCCATAACCCCTGACACCCGTACTAATCAAGAATCTATCTGTCTGCCTTAAAAATATCAATTGAATTGGCCTCCACAGCCTTCTGTGGCAAAGAATTCCACAGATTCACCACCCTCTGACCCTCAGCAAGGTAACAGCCCAAATTAAAGTTGATAATGAGTGATAAGCCTGAATTAGTTTACAAATTATTGGGAGGAAAACACCTTGCATAAGTGACAATAATATACTTACCGTAAGCTGCTGGAGAACTCAACGTATCAGGTAACATCTTTGGAGGAATGGACAGATGCCGGTTTTGGTTGGGACCCAATTCAAGGTAAACCTAAAGCAAGTTAAATCCTCAGGTAATGTAGATGTTGTTGATATGAGGCAGATATTGATAGCACTTGGCTGTGTGGAATAACTATTAAATGAGCAATTGCAACTATTCATACATGTTTGCAGCGAAATATAAGACCACACGCCCCAGATATTAAGAAATCTGTGTGGGTAATTAAATGGCAGGAGAAGGAGAGACATTGCAAAATTAGAAAAAGTGCTTATGCAAAGAACAGTTAAGATCTTTCAGGCAAAAATGCATCATTCAATTCAATTCAATTCAACTTTAATGTCATTGCACAAATACTGAGTATCGGTACAACGAAATGCAGTTTTGCGTCAGTCCGTAGTAGTGCAATATAGAAATTAAAAAAAAAAAAAAGAGGATACAGAACAATAGAAAATGCAGAATAATTAAACAATGGGGACGGAGGGACCGGAGGAATCTATCGGCGGGACTCCGAGTTCAGCAATGCGACGGTATGATTGTAGAAGCTGTTCCTCATCCTACTGGTACGAGACCTGAGGCTCCTGTACCGCCTCCCTGATGGGAGGAGGGCAAACAGTCCATGATTGGGGTTTGCCCATTGAGTCCAAATGCGATAGTTCCAGACTAGATTGTCGTTTAGTTGAGAGAAACAGCGTGGAAACGGGACTTATGGCCCACCGAGTCCATGCCGACCATCGATCACTCATATACTAAGTAGTTCTATACTATCCCATTCTACACACTAGGGGCAATTGTATACATTGGGTATACAGCGAAGAGTTCCACTGCGCCCAGTCACATGTGACAATAAAGTATTCCTCTCCATTCCATTTACCGAAGCCAATTAACCTACAAACCTGCACGTCTTTGGAATGTGAGCGCACCCGGAGAAAAACCACGCAGTCACAGAGAACGTACAAACTCCACACAGACAGCACCCGTAGTCAGGATTGAACCCGTGTCTTACGGTTTTCGGCAGCTGCTCTACCGCTGTGCCACGGTGCTGCAGGCATCACAGTGGGCATGGATAAGGTGGGGGCAAATAAAACCCCTGGCTGTGTTGCTCATTTCGATGATTAACTCTGATTCTATGAAAATATAAATTCTTATTGAGTAATAACTCTCTTGACTCACGATACAGGTTTTCCTGACTTACAGTAAAATCTTTGGGAAATAGCAAAGTCATTCTTCCAGGTTTTTGGCATAATTCCCAAAGCGGACGAGAAAGAGTCTTGCTGGGAATATTCCCCGTGGAACTGTACTGGGGTACACCCTTTTTAATATATGTGTAAAAACCTGGACTTAGAGATAGAAAGAATAATTTAATAATTTTCAGATGACAGAAATGCTATGCACAATGAGAAAGGGGGGAACCAATTTTGGGCAGCATGTTGGCGCAGCTGTAGAGTTGCCGCCTTTCATAGAAACATAGAAAGTAGGTGCAGGAGTAGGCCATTCGGCCCTTTGAACCTGCACCGCCATTCAATATGATCATCCAACTCAGTATCCTGTACCTGTCAGCGCCAGAGACCCGGGTTCGATCCTGACTACAGGTGCTGTCTGTACGGAGTTTGTACATTCTCCCCGTGACTGCGTGAAGAACACACACACACACACACACACACACCACACCACACCACACCGCTAGTCAGGATCGAACTGTGTCTCCAACACTTTAAGGCAGCAACTCTGCCGCTGGGCCACGGTGCCACCTGTGTATCTTTCTATTTGTATCAGGACTGGTCATTTTCCGCCTGCGTCCATTTTCTTCCTCGGTCTGCTGAACGGTCCCGACCCGAAAGGTGGCCTTTCCATTCCCTCCATAGATGTTGCCCGTCCCACTAAGTTCCTCCAGCAGTTTGCGTTTTTGCTGAAGATTCCAGGATCTGCAGATCCTCGTTTCTGTTCCTTCCTTTCCTTTTCATTTGAATATCCTGCCCTGACTCAGCAGTTACCCAGATTTATCTAGATCACCTTACAACATTCGCAAAACATTGCGCAAACAAAACCACTTAACTCCCTCACAGCCACTCCATTGCACCATCTCAGGGACTGTCCCTTTGTTCCATTCAGTGTTCTCCCACACCTCCTATGCCAGCCAGACTAACTAGTTTTCTCTCTCAGTTCTGATGGTAAGCCGTTAGTCTGCAACATTGACCGTTTTTTCCTTCCATAGATGCTGCCTGACCTGCTGAGTTGTTCTAACATTTTCTGCTTTTCTTACTAGCTTTTGCCTCAGTTTTTCCGGAAGAAGGTACAGATGCTTGAAAGCCCACACCACCAGACACAGGAACAGCTTCTTCCTCTCTGTTATCAGGCTTCTGAACGGTCCTTCCATAAGCTAGGATAGTGTCCGATTCACCTCAACCCTATTGCGGACATTGGACTTTGTATAGGGAACTGATGCGCTCCTATGTTGAGAATTATATTCTGCATTCTGTATCTTCCCCTTTGTTCCATCTATTGTACTTGAGATTTGACTTGATTTTATTTATGTATAGTTTATCTCATGTTTAGTTTAGTTTAGTTTAGTTTAGTTTAGTTTAGTTCATTAGTTTAGTTTGGAGATATCGGGTGGAAACAGCCCCTTCGGCCCACTATATCCACACCGACCAATGATCACCCATACGCTGGTTCTGTCCTACACCATAGAGACAATTTATAGAAGCCAATTAACCTACAAACCTGTACGTCTTTGGCGAGTGGGAGGAAACCGGAGCACCCGGAGAAAAGCCACGCGGTCACAGTGAGAACGTACAAACTCCACACAGGCAGCATTACAAGTAAAACATAAAGTACTTACACTGTAACTCCAGGATAAGCGCTCAACAAAGAAAGCCAAGCTCAAATCCAAAGTATTATCTAACTATCTAAACCAACTTACAATAACTAACTCCATATGCAAAAATACAACTACCTATATTTTAACTAGCTCTTAAATTAACTGATCCTGTAGATGCAAGTATATCATTGTATATCATCAAAGGATAGGGTGACGTTTTCGGTTCGAGATCCTTTTTCAGACCTGAAGAAGGGTCTTGACCCGAAACGTCATCCATTCCTTCTCTCCAGGGATGCTGCCTATCCCACTGAGTTACTCCAGCATTATGTGTCTATCTACAATACTCTAAATGTGGCCTCACCAACGTCTCATATAACTGCAACATGACTCCCCAACCTCTAGACTCAATACTCTGATTGATGAAGGCCAATTTTTCCGAAATGGTATCAAGGTCCAGTGTTAAAGGAAGAAACACTGAAATGCGGTCAGTATTGGAAAGTCTACCCAAGGCAAGAGTTCAGGCTTGATCACATTTGAAACATGAGGGACTAAAATGGCTTACTCCTGCTCCTGCTCCGAATTCCAATGCTCACCAGAATCGAACTGAATCCAAAGTACGGACTGGAAGGATTATCCGGGGCGTGACGGCAACGTTTTCACTGGTTGCGTGACAAGAGTTAAAATGTGAAAATAATCCAAAAATAAGAAAAAGGGAGTGAATTGAAAACCTGATCATAAATAACATTAATGGTAGCTGTAATCCTTCAGGTTCAGAGATACATAGGAAAAAGCAACATTACAACAAATAGAAAAGGGATCATAAAATCGAGACTGATAAAAGAAATGAAAACAACGGCACCAGATGTAAAGCCAAAATTAATCATAGATGAAATGTGAGTTCATACAGCATAGCACGTAGCATTGGAAATTAAACTGATAACTTAGGTGGGAATTGGTTATGATCTCTTGATTGCAATAAATATAAACACTGAGAACAGAGTGCTAGTTGTAAAAGATTACATATAATAGATTCCTTCATTGTTATCTTGGCTGAGACACGCATAAGAAGTCAGAATCTGAGAAGACTTCTTCAATGTTCCAAGACAACATTACTAGAATATGATATGATGGAACATAGGGCAGCACAGGAACAGGCTCTTTGGCCCACAATGTCCATGCCGAATATGATGCCAAGTTAAACTACACTCGTCAATATTTTGCCCCTCAATGTTTAATTTAATTTACAATTATTGTCATGTGTACAGAGGTACAGTGAAAAGCTTTTGTTTGGGTGACCCAAAACATCACCTATTTCTTTTCTCTAGAGATGCTGCCTGACCCGCTGAGTTACTCCAGCTTTTATGTCTGCCTTCGGTTTAAACCAGCATTCCTCTCTACACAAGATGTCCATGTCCCATGCTTCCTGTTTTCTTCAACGTTACAGCTCCCCCATTCATTCCCCATCACGTTGTAAGATCAATGAGCCCTCAAATCATAAGTTCATATGTGTAGGAGCAGAATTAGACCATTCGGCCCATCAAGCCTACTCAGCCCATCCAATCATGGCTGATCTATCTCTTCCTCCCCTAACCCCATTCCCTGCATTCTGCCCATAACCCCTGACACCCGTACTAATCAAGAATCTATCTGTCTGCCTTAAAAATATCAATTGAATTGGCCTCCACAGCCTTCTGTGGCAAAGAATTCCACAGATTCACCACCCTCTGACCCTCAGCAAGGTAACGGCCCAGATTAAAGTTGATAATGAGTGATAAGCCTGAATTAGTTTACAAATTATTGGGAGGAAAAACACCTTGCATAAGTGACAATAATATACTTACCGTAAGCTGCTGGAGAACTCAACGTATCAGGTAACATCTTTGGAGGAATGGACAGATGCCGGTTTTGGTTGGGACCCGATTCAAGGTAAACCTAAAGCAAGTTAAATCCTCAGGTAATGTAGATGTTGTTGATATGAGGCAGAAATTGATAGCACTTGGCTGTGTGGAATAACTATTAAATGAGCAATTGCAACTATTCATACATGTTTGCAGCGAAATATAAGACCACACGCCCCAGATATTAAGAAATCTGTGTGGGTAATTAAATGGCAGGAGAAGGAGAGACATTGCAAAATTAGAAAAAGTGCTTATGCAAAGAACAGTTAAGATCTTTCAGGCAAAAATGCATCATTGAGTCCAAATGCGATAGTTCCAGACTAGATTGTCGTTTAGTTGAGAGAAACAGCGTGGAAACGGGACTTATGGCCCACCGAGTCCATGCCGACCATCGATCACTCATATACTAAGTAGTTCTATACTATCCCATTCTACACACTAGGGGCAATTGTATACATTGGGTATACAGCGAAGAGTTTCACTGCGCCCAGTCACATGTGACAATAAAGTATTCCTCTCCATTCCATTTACCGAAGCCAATTAACCTACAAACCTGCACGCCTTTGGAATGTGAGCGCACCCGGAGAAAAACCACGCAGTCACAGAGAACGTACAAACTCCACACAGACAGCACCCGTAGTCAGGATTGAACCCGTGTCATACGGTTTTCGGCAGCTGCTCTACCGCTGTGCCCCGGTGCTGCAGGCATCACAGTGGGCATGGATAAGGTGGGGGCAAAAAAAAACCCTGGCTGTGTTGCTCATTTCGATGATTAACTCTGATTCTATGCAAATATAAATTCTTATTGAGTAATAACTCTCTTGACTCACGATACAGGTTTTCCTGACTTACAGTAAAATCTTTGAGAAATAGCAAAGTCATTCTTCCAGGTTTTTGGCATAATTCCCAAAGCGGACGAGAAAGAGTCTTGCTGGGAATATTCCCCATGGAACTGTACTGGGGTACACCCTTTTTAATATATGTGTAAAAACCTGGACTTAGAGATAGAAAGAATAATTTAATAATTTTCAGATGACAGAAATGCAATGCACAATGAGAAAGGGGGGAACCAATTTTGGGCAGCATGTTGGCGCAGCTTTTCATAGAAACATAGAAAGTAGGTGCAGGAGTAGGCCATTCGGCCCTTTGAGCCTGCACCGCCATTCAATATGATCATCCAACTCAGTATCCTGTACCTGTCAGCGCCAGAGACCCGGGTTCGATCCTGACTACAGGTGCTGTCTGTACGGAGTTTGTACATTCTCCCCGTGACTGCGTGAGTCTTCCCCAGGTGCTCCGGTTTCTTCCCACACTCCAAAAACGTAGAGACATAGACATAAATAATAGATGCAAGAGTAGGGCCTTTCGGCCCTTCGAGCCAGCACTGCCATTCAATATGATCATGGCTGATCATCCAAAATCTGTAGCCCTGCGGTAAAGATTGTAAATTGGCCCGAGTGTGTGGGATAGTGCTAGTGTACGGGGATCACTGGTCGGTGAGGACTCGGTGGGCCGAAGGGTCTGTTTCCGCTCTGTATCGCCAAACTAACCTAAACTAAACTAAATTGACAGACTTGTGAAATGACCCATCCCGGCAGGAGAAATATAACAGGGAGAAATGTAAAGTCATTCATTCTGGCAAGGAAAGTGAAGAGAGGCGATCTCAACCAAGTCATACAATTTGACAGGAGGAGCTGCAAGAATGAAGCCTGCAGGTTGTAGGTTGACTGATCTCGGTAGCCAGGGTTACAAGTTGAGAAAACTATTTTAAAGGATTTGGCAACCCAGGACTTTATTAGCAGAGTTCGTGGTCAGGTTCTGTGGTCAGCAGGGTGGTTAGTAAATCATCAGTGAAAATCACAACAAAACA
Source organism: Amblyraja radiata (assembly GCF_010909765.2). Lineage (NCBI taxonomy): Eukaryota > Metazoa > Chordata > Chondrichthyes > Rajiformes > Rajidae > Amblyraja > Amblyraja radiata. The sequence goes on along the minus strand of NC_045977.1, from coordinate 33,200,350 downwards.
GAAACTAAAGATGCCGGGGATCTGCATCCCAGTCAGAAGAGTAATTACAGTAAGATAGACAAAATTGCTGGAGTAACAGCGGGACAGGCAGCATCTCTAGTGGGAAGAAATGGGTGACTTTCGGGTCAAGACCCTTCTTCAGGCTGATCTTTTTCAGGGTAATCACAGTACATAGTAAGTTATAGGAGCAGACTTGGGCCATTCGGCCCATCAAGTCTATTCCATCATTCAATCACGACTGATCAGTGAGATGGAGAGACAAGTCTTTTTAGACTCTTAGAGTTACAGCGCGGGAACAGGCCCTTCGGCCCACGGAGTCCACACCAACCAGCGATCACCCCGCACACTAGCCCTATCCTACACTCTAGGGACAATTTTACAATTTGCAGAAACTAATTAACCTACAAAGCTGCACGTCTTTGGAGTGTGGGAGGAAACCGGAGCACCCGGAGAAAACCCGCACAGGTCACGGGGAGAACGTACGAGCTCCGTACAGACAAGCCCGTAGTCAGGGTCAAACCCGGGTCTCTGGCGCTGTAAGGGAGCAACTCTACCACTGCGCCACCATGCCTCCTGGAATCCAAAGTCTACATGGAGATTTGAAAACAATTGAGGAATTGGTTAACACTAGAGGCCACTCTAGGACTCAGAAGGTAACGTTTTTGCAGGACCTCAAATGTAAACAAGGTTAGACATGGCAGGTCACACAGGAGTGCATGGAAATAGTTAACAGTTAGGAGGTAGTTAAAATTATGGAAGAAGGTTTCAGCAGCAAACAAGATCAGGCAGAGGTGGAGGTAGCTCATGTTGCTGAGGTAGGAATGGGCACCAATATTTGGTCCAAAGCTCATTACAGTGTCGAATGTGGTGCCACGATTGTGAATGGAACTCATACTTCTGTCAGGGAGAGGGATGAATTAGTGGCTATAGAATAGTGTGAGTGGCAGAGGCTGAAGCATAGCAATGCCATTAGCTACCTGACACTGGGCGCCCTTCCCTTTGTGCCTTACCATTATAAAGTCAGAGATTCATGTAGTGTGGAAACAGACCCTTCAGCACAACCTGCCCGCGCCAACCAACATGTCCCATCTACACTCGTCCCACCTGCCTGCTTTAGGCCCATATCCCTCTGAACCTACTCCACCCATGTACCTGTCTAAATGTTTCTTAAACATTGCGATAGTACCTGCCTCAAATACCTCCTCCGACAGCTCGTTCCACACACCCACTGCCGTACGTGTAAGAATGTTACCCCTCAGGTGCCTATTAAATATTAAATCGCCTTGAACCTATGTTCTCTGGTCTACTGGTCTTATAGACTACTAATTTCAGTGACGCTCCCAGGCAAAATTTTTGTCACAACGAGTTCAAATACTTTCATTGATATTAAGTTGTGTAAACTGCTTTTCAAACAAAAACTTAAAATGCTGCGTAAGTAACTAAAATTAAATCTTTCCAATTTACATAGGCACACAAAGCCACTGGTTGCGTCCAATATTTCAGCTGTTTATTTGTGCAGAACACTGTGAATTTGGAGGAGGGTCAGGAACAACTATTCCTTTGTTTGTCTGTAGATTAGTTGCTTCTTGCAGTTATTCTGCATTAGATGCGACTTGTAATCCATTGCACCATTTGCTCTCGCATGCAGTGCTGCTGCTATAAGACCATAAGATCATATGGTCACCATAAGACATAGGAACAGATTTTAAGCCATTTAGCCCATCGAGACCACTGCCATTCGATCATGGCTGATCTATATTCTTCCTTTCAACCCTATTCCTCAGCATTATCTCAATAATCGTTGATGCCCTTACTAATCCCCACTTTAAAAATGCCCAATGACATGGCCTCCACAGCCATCTGTGGCAATCAATTCACCACCTTCTGGCTGAAGAAATCTCCATTCTAAAGCTATGTCATAAATTCATAAATTCTAGCAGCAGAATGAGGCCATTCTGCCCATCAAGCCCACTCAACCGTTCGATCTTGGCTGATCTATCTTTCCCTCTCAAGCCCATTCTGCTGCCTTCTCCCCATAATCCCTGACACCCGTACTGATCAAAAATCTGTCAATCTCCACCTTAAAAATATCCATTGACGGCCTCCACAGCTGTCTGTGGCAATGAATTCCACAGATTTGCCACCCTCTGACTAAAGAAATTCCTTCTCTTCTCCTTTCTAAAGGTACGTCCTTTTATTCTGACGCTTTGCTCTCTGGTTCTCGACTTTCCAATTACTGGAAACATCCTCTCCACATACACTCTATCTAGTCCTTTCACTATTACTTGCATACCATTAGATCGCCCATCCTGTCTAAGAAGCACCTGCAGATGCTGGAAAATCGAAGGTACACAAAATCACCCATCCTGTATGTCTCTTGGAAAACAGATGATTGCTTTATTTCTTCAGATGCCCATGTAGTTTTAGACCGAGGCTGAATGTCTATGGTCTTCCTTTTTTTTTGAATACGCAAATTTATTCTGTGTTATAGAGTTTTAGAGTTTCCCAACATAAACAGGCCCTGCGGCCCAACTCACCCACACCGGCCAACAATGCCGCAGCTACCCTAGTCCCACTTGCCAGCACTTGGTCCATAACCCTCCAAACCTGTCCTATCCATGTACCTATCCAACTGTTTCTTAAACGATGGGATAGTCCCAGCCTCAACTACCTCCTCTGGCAGCTTGTTCCACACACCCACCATCGCCTGAGTGAAAAAGTTACCCCTCGGATTCCTATTAAATCTTTTCCTCTTCAGCTTGAGCCTATGTCCTCTGGTTCTCGATTCCCCTACTCTGGGTAAAAGACTCTGTACATCTACCCGATCTATTCCACTCATGATTTTGTATACCTCTATAAGATCTCACCTCATCCTCCTACGCTTCATGGAATAGAGACCCAGCCTACTCAACCTCTCCCCATAGCTCGCACCTTATATTACCTCTTCAATATTTCCTTTCACCTGGATTATCACTTAAATTGGGAAATTAAATAAAGTTTTCTAAAAGAAATGCACTTGGAAAAACTTAGGTCAAAGTTTAACTTTTGTTTACTTTACTTTACTAAGATCAATGAGCCCTCAAATCATAAGTTCATATGTGTAGGAGCAGAATTAGACCATTCGGCCCATCAAGCCTACTCAGCCCATCCAATCATGGCTGATCTATCTCTTCCTCCCCTAACCCCATTCCCTGCATTCTGCCCATAACCCCTGACACCCGTACTAATCAAGAATCTATCTGTCTGCCTTAAAAATATCAATTGAATTGGCCTCCACAGCCTTCTGTGGCAAAGAATTCCACAGATTCACCACCCTCTGACCCTCAGCAAGGTAACGGCCCAGATTAAAGTTGATAATGAGTGATAAGCCTGAATTAGTTTACAAATTATTGGGAGGAAAAACACCTTGCATAAGTGACAATAATATACTTACCGTAAGCTGCTGGAGAACTCAACGTATCAGGTAACATCTTTGGAGGAATGGACAGATGCCGGTTTTGGTTGGGACCCGATTCAAGGTAAACCTAAAGCAAGTTAAATCCTCAGGTAATGTAGATGTTGTTGATATGAGGCAGAAATTGATAGCACTTGGCTGTGTGGAATAACTATTAAATGAGCAATTGCAACTATTCATACATGTTTGCAGCAAAATATAAGACCACACGCCCCAGATATTAAGAAATCTGTGTGGGTAATTAAATGGCAGGAGAAGGAGAGACATTGCAAAATTAGAAAAAGTGCTTATGCAAAGAACAGTTAAGATCTTTCAGGCAAAAATGCATCATTGAGTCCAAATGCGATAGTTCCAGACTAGATTGTCGTTTAGTTGAGAGAAACAGCGTGGAAACGGGACTTATGGCCCACCGAGTCCATGCCGACCATCGATCACTCATATACTAAGTAGTTCTATACTATCCCATTCTACACACTAGGGGCAATTGTATACATTGGGTATACAGCGAAGAGTTTCACTGCGCCCAGTCACATGTGACAATAAAGTATTCCTCTCCATTCCATTTACCGAAGCCAATTAACCTACAAACCTGCACGTCTTTGGAATGTGAGCGCACCCGGAGAAAAACCACGCAGTCACAGAGAACGTACAAACTCCACACAGACAGCACCCGTAGTCAGGATTGAACCCGTGTCATACGGTTTTCGGCAGCTGCTCTACCGCTGTGCCCCGGTGCTGCAGGCATCACAGTGGGCATGGATAAGGTGGGGGCAAAAAAAAACCCTGGCTGTGTTGCTCATTTCGATGATTAACTCTGATTCTATGAAAATATAAATTCTTATTGAGTAATAACTCTCTTGACTCACGATACAGGTTTTCCTGACTTACAGTAAAATCTTTGAGAAATAGCAAAGTCATTCTTCCAGGTTTTTGGCATAATTCCAAAGCGGACGAGAAAGAGTCTTGCTGGGAATATTCCCCATGGAACTGTACTGGGGTACACCCTTTTTAATATATGTGTAAAAACCTGGACTTAGAGATAGAAAGAATAATTTAATAATTTTCAGATGACAGAAATGCAATGCATAATGAGAAAGGGGGGAACCAATTTTGGGCAGCATGTTGGCGCAGCTTTTCATAGAAACATAGAAAGTAGGTGCAGGAGTAGGCCATTCGGCCCTTTGAGCCTGCACCGCCATTCAATATGATCATCCAACTCAGTATCCTGTACCTGTCAGCGCCAGAGACCCGGGTTCGATCCTGACTACAGGTGCTGTCTGTACGGAGTTTGTACATTCTCCCCGTGACTGCGTGAGTCTTCCCCAGGTGCTCCGGTTTCTTCCCACACTCCAAAAACGTAGAGACATAGACATAAATAATAGATGCAAGAGTAGGGCCTTTCGGCCCTTCGAGCCAGCACTGCCATTCAATATGATCATGGCTGATCATCCAAAATCTGTAGCCCTGCGGTAAAGATTGTAAATTGGCCCGAATGTGTGGGATAGTGCTAGTGTACGGGGATCACTGGTCGGTTAGGACTCGGTGGGCCGAAGGGTCTGTTTCCGCTCTGTATCGCCAAACTAACCTAAACTAAACTAAATTGACAGACTTGTGAAATGACCCATCCCGGCAGGAGAAATATAACAGAGAAAAATGTAAAGTCATTCATTCTGGCAAGGAAAGTGAAGAGAGGCGATCTCAACCAAGTCATACAATTTGACAGGAGGAGCTGCAAGAATGAAGCCTGCAGGTTGTAGGTTGACTGATCTCGGTAGCCAGGGTTACAAGTTGAGAAAACTATTTTAAAGGATTTGGCAACCCAGGACTTTATTAGCAGAGTTCGTGGTCAGGTTCTGTGGTCAGCAGGGTGGTTAGTAAATCATCAGTGAAAATCACAACAAAACAGAAACTAAAGATGCCGGGGATCTGCATCCCAGTCAGAAGAGTAATTACAGTAAGATAGACAAAATTGCTGGAGTAACAGCGGGACAGGCAGCATCTCTAGTGGGAAGAAATGGGTGACTTTCGGGTCAAGACCCTTCTTCAGGCTGATCTTTTTCAGGGTAATTACAGTACATAGTAAGTTATAGGAGCAGACTTGGGCCATTCGGCCCATCAAGTCTATTCCATCATTCAATCACGACTGATCAGTGAGATGGAGAGACAAGTCTTTTTAGACTCTTAGAGTTACAGCGCGGGAACAGGCCCTTCGGCCCACGGAGTCCACGCCAACCAGCGATCACCCCGCATACTAGCCCTATCCTACACTCTAGGGACAATTTACAATTTACAGAAACCGGAGCACCCGGAGAAAACCCGCACAGGTCACGGGGAGAACGTACGAGCTCCGTACAGACAAGCCCGTAGTCAGGGTCAAACCCGGGTCTCTGGCGCTGTAAGGGAGCAACTCTACCACTGCGCCACCATGCCTCCTGGAATCCAAAGTCTACATGGAGATTTGAAAACAATTGAGGAATTGGTTAACACTAGAGGCCACTCTAGGACTCAGAAGGTAACGTTTTTGCAGGACCTCAAATGTAAACAAGGTTAGACATGGCAGGTCACACAGGAGTGCATGGAAATAGTTAACAGTTAGGAGGTAGTTAAAATTATGGAAGAAGGTTTCAGCAGCAAACAAGATCAGGCAGAGGTGGAGGTAGCTCATGTTGCTGAGGTAGGAATGGGCGCCAATATTTGGTCCAAAGCTCATTACAGTGTCGAATGTGGTGCCACGATTGTGAATGGAACTCATACTTCTGTCAGGGAGAGGGGTGAATTAGTGGCTATAGAATAGTGTGAGTGGCAGAGGCTGAAGCATAGCAATGCCATTAGCTACCTGACACTGGGCGCCCTTCCCTTTGTGCCTTACCATTATAAAGTCAGAGATTCATGTAGTGTGGAAACAGACCCTTCAGCACAACCTGTCCGCGCCAACCAACATGTCCCATCTACACTCGTCCCACCTGCCTGCTTTAGGCCCATGTCCCTCTGAACCTACTCCACCCATGTGCCTGTCTAAATGTTTCTTAAACATTGCGATAGTACCTGCCTCAAATACCTCCTCCGACAGCTCGTTCCACACACCCACTGCCGTACGTGTAAGAATGTTACCCCTCAGGTGCCTATTAAATATTAAATATTAAATCGCCTTGAACCTATGTTCTCTGGTCTACTGGTCTTATAGACTACTAATTTCAGTGACGCTCCCAGGCAAAATTTTTGTCACAACGAGTTCAAATACTTTCATTGATATTAAGTTGTGTAAACTGCTTTTCAAACAAAAACTTAAAATGCTGCGTAAGTAACTAAAATTAAATCTTTCCAATTTACATAGGCACACAAAGCCACTGGTTGCGTCCAATATTTCAGCTGTTTATTTGTGCAGAACACTGTGAATTTGGAGGAGGGTCAGGAACAACTATTCCTTTGTTTGTCTGTAGATTAGTTGCTTCTTGCAGTTATTCTGCATTAGATGCGACTTGTAATCCATTGCACCATTTGCTCTCGCATGCAGCACTGCTGCTATAAGACCATAAGATCATATGGTCACCATAAGACATAGGAACAGATTTTAGGCCATTTAGCCCATCGAGTCCACTGCCATTCGATCATGGCTGATCTATTTTTTTCCTTTCAACCCTATTCCCCAACATTATCTCAATAATCGTTGATGCCCTTACTAATCCCCACTTTAAAAATGCCCAATGACATGGCCTCCACAGCCATCTGTGGCAATCAATTCACCACCTTCTGGCTGAAGAAATCTCCATTCTAAAGCTATGTCATAAATTCATAAATTCTAGCAGCAGAATTAGGCCATTCTGCCCATCAAGCCCACTCAACCGTTCGATCTTGGCTGATCTATCTTTCCCTCTCAAGCCCATTCTCCTGCCTTCTCCCCATAATCCCTGACACCCGTACTGATCAAAAATCTGTCAATCTCCACCTTAAAAATATCCATTGACGGCCTCCACAGCTGTCTGTGGCAATGAATTCCACAGATTTGCCACCCTCTGACTAAAGAAATTCCTTCTCTTCTCCTTTCTAAAGGTACGTCCTTTTATTCTGACGCTTTGCTCTCTGGTTCTCGACTTTCCAATTACTGGAAACATCCTCTCCACATACACTCTATCTAGTCCTTTCACTATTACTTGCATACCATTAGATCGCCCATCCTGTCTAAGAAGCACCTGCAGATGCTGGAAAATCGAAGGTACACAAAATCACCCATCCTGTATGTCTCTTGGAAAACAGATAATTGCTTTATTTCTTCAGATGCCCATGTAGTTTTAGACCGAGGCTGAATGTCTATGGTCTTACTTTTTTTTTGAATACGCAAATTTATTCTGTGTTATAGAGTTTTAGAGTTTCCCAACAGAAACAGGCCCTGCGGCCCAACTCACCCACACCGGCCAACAATGCCGCAGCTATCCTAGTCCCACTTGCCAGCACTTGGTCCATAACCCTCCAAACCTGTCCTATCCATGTACCTGTCCAACTGTTTCTTAAACGATGGGATAGTCCCAGCCTCAACTACCTCCTCTGGCAGCTTGTTCCACACACCCACCATCGCCTGAGTGAAAGAGTTACCCCTCGGATTCCTATTAAATCTTTTCCCCTTCAGCTTGAGCCTATGTCCTCTGGTTCTCGATTCCCCTACTCTGGGTAAAAGACTCTGTACATCTACCCGATCTATTCCACTCATGATTTTGTATACCTCTATAAGATCTCACCTCATCCTCCTACGCTTCATGGAATAGAGACCCAGCCTACTCAACCTCTCCCCATAGCTCGCACCTTATATTACCTCTTCAATATTTCCTTTCATCTGGATTATCACTTAAATTGGGAAATTAAATAAAGTTTTCTAAAAGAAATGCACTTGGAAAAACTTAGGTCAAAGTTTAACTTTTGTTTGTGGGGGAGCAATTAGAATCAGTTATTAGCGACAGAATGATCGAACACATGGATGAATCTGAACTAATTACTTAGCGACCACATGGATTTCCCAACAGTTGAGCAGGAGTTCATTGCAATCGTTGAGTCTTGAGGTAATAAAAGTGTGAATGAAAGTTTCAACGGAAAACAAGACGAGGCAGAGGTGGAGTTAGCTCATGTTTCTGAGGTAGAAATGGGCATCAATATTTGCATTGAAGCTCATATCAGTATTGAAAGAGGCGCCAAGGCTGTCAGCAGAACTCAGACTGCCGTGAGGAAGAAGGATCAAGTCAAGTCAAGTCAAGTTTATTCGTCACATACACATACGAGATGTGCAGTGAAATGAAAAGTGGCAATGAGTCAGTGACTATAGAAAATAAAGAGAGACAGAAACAGAAACACCCCACACCTGACTCTGGTCTAATGAATCTAGAGTAGTTTATTTGCATTCAGATAGCTGACCAGCGCATCTCCCACAGCTGACCTTGAGGGCATGGAAGGTTAGACCCCCTGGTTCTTCTTACTCGCCCTTTGTCCGAGACTCCGCCGCCATCACCAACTCCTTTCTTTTGAGCGTTTGTCAGCACTGAGCCTGTACGCGCTGGAGTTTTGAAGAATGGGGGGGGGGGGGGGGGGGGGGGCAGGACCTCATTGAAACGTACCGAATAGTGAAAGGCTTAGATAGAGTGGATGTGGAGAGGATGTTTCCACTGGTGGGAGAGTCTAGGTCTGGAGGTCATAGGCGCAGAATTAAAGGACGTTCCTTTGGGAAGGAGATGAGGGGGGATTTCTTTAGTCAGAGGGTGGTGAATCTGTTGAATTCCTTGCCACAGATGGCTTTGGAATCCAAGTCAATGGATGTGTTTAAGGCAGAGATAGGTAGATTCTTGATTAGTGCAGGCGTCAGGGGTTATGGGGAGAAGGCAGGAGAATGGGGTTAGGGGTGAGAGATAGATCAGCCATGATTGAATGTCAGAGTAGACTTGATGGGCCGAATGGCTTAATTCTGCTCCTATCACGTTATGACCTTATGACCTTTGATGTCCCTGTGGATTCATTCAGGGGCCCAAGTTCCTTACTACATTTAAAATGTTAGATCTTTGCATGTGTACAAATGTATTGATTTGAATCTCAGTTTAAGATGATATGTTAAGCTGCAAAGTTATCAATTCAATTAGCAATAACATTATGTTCATGCCCCTTAGCCTGAATTTGCCATTCAGGTAAAGTAGCAATGTTACAAAATTTTGAGATTTAAAAAATCAAGTCTGTAATTTATCCCATCAGATAAAGCATAAAAATAAGTTTAATTTGACACCTAATTCACTTTCATATCTCAAGTATTTAAAAAGTTATGGCCATTTTCATACTCGGAAATGAGCATCTTGTTCCCTATTGATTTTCTATGGACATAACAAAAAAGCTGTGATCGTGAACAGTCAAAAGCCCATAACTTTCTTAAAAATTAAGAGAACTGAATGAAATTTTCAGTTATCATAGATTGAAGCATTCTGAAACAAATATAAAATAATCTTACTTGGATGACCTGAAATTAAAGCATATAATTAGTTAGTTACCTAATTGTAGCTAATTTCAGACTTCAATTACTAGATCTAAACATCTATCCATTTCTTAATAAATGATTAACATTTTTAAATAGCCTAAATGTCCAAATAATATTCACAAATAATTCACAATAAAACATGATTTTAAAATCTCATTTACATTAATTTATAGGCCAAATGGAAGGAATTCAGTGTTCAATTGCTGTAAATAAATGCCCATTTAAATCAGCTTTCCAGTGGGTCCCTGTGGAACGCGCTGGTTTAGAACGTTCACATTGCGGTAGATTTGTGCCCCCAAATGCCGAGAAAAATACTGCGGGATATAATGGGCCCAAAATGAGCTACTCGCAATATTAAACTTTGTATAAAGGGATCTTTAGAAGCCCTTTTTAATGTAAAAATATACAGCCTACCTTCTGTGGTTTGCTTTATGAAACCCTGCGGTTGCTGGCGGTCGCGGGTTTAGAGATTGATTTTTAAACTACTATAACTATTATTCAAGGCCTTTAAACCTAATAATAGCTTTTGCGACGGGGTCTTCCAGCGATTTTTCGTTAATAATTATCTAGGCTGAACATCTTCGATTTGAACAGCTTAGAGAAAATCGCGTTTTAAACCCGCCCCCTCTAAACGGCGCCAAAATCGCGCACACCCGCAGCGGCAGATTTTCAACGACGCTTCAGGTAGGCTTTGCAACATACCTAGGTAAAGGGGCAAGAAGAGTGATCAATGTGGAGAGAGGTGAGATTCCTCCACTGGGGACTCAAGACAGATACCGACCGACGGACGAGGACAAGCCACGTGGAGTGAGGACACCGCTGCCGAGGGAAGGAACAAAGGAGGACCCGGGAGGGGGGGGGGGTGCAGTGAGGTTTGGACGGGGTGGGGGAGGGGGAGGGGGTGGGGGAGGAGGTGGAGGATTGGGTGGAGGAGGGGGTGGAGGAGGGGTGGGGGAGGGAGTGGGGGAGGGGGAGAACAAAGGGGGACCAGGCGCAGATACTGCGTATACTTTGTAACTTTGTCAGTGCCCTTCTGTGGCGACTATTTGCATACCTTGGGCAAGCAAGCAAAGAATACCACTATGACCTGTCACGTGTGATAATGAAGTATTCATTCATTCATTCATTCATTCAGCTCAATGTTGAATGTCACATAATTAGCTTTTTTGAAACTAATTTATTCTTAATTGCAATATTTGTGCATTAATAGTATTGCAATTTTACAGTTACATATCAAACCAGTTAATTTTTCACATTAAACTAATTTATGATACTTTTGGCAAAGGATTCATTTGAAGTTTCTCCAGACTGGATGTAAAAAATTGTAATGGTCACAAATTTATACATCTCTAAAAGTTTGTTTGATATCTATCTCATAATGACATGTTAAAAAGAGTTTGTAGATATTTCCCATTAAAATCAGCCTCAGAAGTCAGAGCATTAAAGATTGTGAATGGATTATTTTAAAAGATACTAGACTAAGTGGGACCCGTTGGGTCCCATGTTCCCCCAACACAATATTCCACCTCTCCACCAATTTCAATATTGGTGGCCAGTGGGGTAGAGGCTTTCTGGAGTGTTAGTATGGGTGTTGTGGGCCGAAGGGACTGGTTTCCAGAGGGCTAGTATGGACATTGTGGGCCGAATGGATTCTTGGGCTGGAAGCTCAGTCACTCAGGCCTGGTAGGCTGGCAGCTCAGTCACTCAGGCTTGGTGGGCTGGCAGCTCAGTTACTTAGGCCTGGTGGGCTGGCAGCTCAATCACTCAGGCCTGGTGGGCTGGTGGCTCGGTCACTCAGGCCTGGTTAGCTGGCGGCTCGGTCAGTCAGGCAAGGTGGGCTGACAGCTCAGAAAATGCCAGAAATTCTGCCCAAAACAGGTGAGAGACCCTGTGAGAGAGAAGGGGGAGAGGGTGGAGAATCAATTTTAGACATTTTTCATCTTTTTCTGGAGATCACAGCAAGTCAATCCTGGCCAGGATTTCACAGGGAGCCAATGAAGGGAGGGAGAAAAATACTGGGGTGAGGTTTAATACTTGCAGGGGGAATACTTACTGATGGGCCGAAGGGACATCTCCTGGGTTAGTACAGGCCTGATGGGCCGAAGGGGCACAAAATAAAAATCTGAGTGAAATCTCAGTGAAAGGCACTTTTTTCTGGACTTTTCCTGGCCTGACATGGGCCTTTTGGGCCAAAATACTCCCCCTGGGCTAATACGGTCATTTTGGGCAAAAGGGACTGGTTTCTCGGCTAATAGGGGCATTGTGGGCCGAAATTAGCGGTTTCAGGCAGGCCAACAACTCATTTCATTTCCATTTCAATTTCAAGCACAGGGCAGGCCAAACAGCTCATTGCATTTTCATTTCACTTCCACTGCCATTGCAGTTTCAAGCACAGGGCAGGCCAAACAGCTCACTGCATTTTCATTTCACTTCCATTGCATTGGAGTTTCAAGCACAGGGCAAGCCGAACAGTTCGTTGCATTTTCATTTCACTTCCATTGCCATTGCAGTTTCAAGCACAGGGCAGGCCGAACAGCTGATTGCATTTTCATTTCACTCCCATCGCCATTGCAGTTTCAAGCACAGGGCAGGCCAAACAACTCATTTCATTTTCATTAAGGGCTAACAAATCATTTATTGCAAGTACATTGCAGACTCACAGTTCAGTTGATTCACAGCTTATTTCACTTCCATTGCCCCCCACCCCCCCTCTCCCCCCCCCCCCTCTCCCCCCGGAAGGGGTGTTACCTTCATCTTCGTGATTGACAGGCGAGGGGATCTCAAGGTTTTTTAAACACTCATAACTTGTTTATTTTTAATCGATGAGAAAAATCCTCTGGGCGTGCTCAGCGGCGGAGGACTGTGAGTAAAATGGCCAAAAATCATAGCGATATATGGTAGCGTTTTTTCTAAAACCAATATACAGCGCAGACAGAAAGTGGTCAAGATGACACTTTTAATTATATAGATATTTATACCATGTTAAAAAAATATATATATGATTATCTCTGATTCTTGATTTTTTTAAAAGGGCGGTACCGTGGCGCAGCAGTGGCGTTGCTGCCATACAACGCCAGAGACCGAGTTTCAATCCTGACTATAGGTGCTGAGTTGGTGGAGTTTGCATGTTCTCCCTGTAACCATGTGGGTTTCCTCCAGGTGCTCTACTTTCCTCAACATTCCAAAGACGTGCAGGTCTGTATGTTAATTGGCTTCGGTAAAATTGTCTAGTGCACGGGTGATCGTTGGTCAGCGTGGAATCAGTGGGCCTGCTTCCACGCTGTTTCTCGAAACTAAACTAAAATTACATCTCCATCAAATAGGTAATAATTGTATACAGATTGTTAGGCATTAATTTTACAATGCAATTTTCATATTACATATGATTTATTTACTTTTAGTCAAAAACAGATTTCCATTGCAATTACCATGTGGAGTGTACAGCCATTCGAGTCCAAGGCACACAATCAATGTGCAGAGTACTTTGTCCATGTAACTGTCTGAATCCTTTATCACCAAGGTCACAGTCAACAGCAATGGTCACGTGTGTCATCTTCAGCATTCATTTGGCAAACAAAGCATAAAACACTCTGTGTGTACCCATACACTCCCAACGAAAGTCTAAAATTTCAGTATTTATCCTGTGTTGAAAATTAATTTGCCAAGAATATCCCATGAATATAAAGTATTTGCAGGTAATACAATGGAAGCTATGTTTTAATAGAATTGCTGTAACAATGTAATTATTAATTATCATTGTGAGATCCATTCTGAATATCTTTATCATTCATTACAAATGCAATCGTCAAATGTGCTAGATGTAAAATAATACTGTAGCAGAGCAATGATTTAAAAATCCGTTGGGTTAGAAAATCTTTATTGCCACAAGGGCTGAGACAATTGAAACTATATATTTATGGCAATGATGTGCAAATTAGCCTGCCCATTATTATTGCAAATCCTGGGGCCGTCTTGTGCAATTAAGCACAAACTACAACAGGCTTAAAGCTGCAATAAAATACTCTACACCATCATTTCAAATGGTGGGAAGGAACTGCAGATGCTGGTTTACACTGAAGATAAACACACAATGTTGGAGTAACTCAGATTTTTTCTTTTAGTTTTAGTTCAGAGATACAGCGTGGTACAGTGAAAAGCTTTTGTTGTGTGCTAACCAGTCAGCGGAAAGACAATACATGATTACAATCGAGCCATCCACAGTGTACAGATATATAAATGTTGCTACAATGTGTAGAGATTTAAAAGAGTGGAGCGATTATAATGCGTGATTGTATAGCCACTCTGTGACCAGTACATTAAGAGTCGCCTGGGTTGGTTGCCATCTTGGATCTTGAGCGGGGATAGATTTAATAAGAAACTTTTAATACGGAACTTTTTCACACAAAGGGTGGTGAGTGTATGGAACAAGTTGCCAGAGAAGGTAGTTGAGGAAGTTACTATTGCAACATTTCAGAAACATTTAGACAGGTACATGGGTAGGATAGGTTTAGAGAGATATAGAGGGAAACGTTCTAATGAGGTGTTAAGATGTTGAACCACTTAGATATTTTAGAGCGCAAGGCACAGTTGCGCAGCGGTAAAGTTGCTGCCTTACAGCACCAGAGACCCGAGTTCGATCCTGACTAAGGATGCTGTCTGTACGGAGTTTGTACGTTCTCCTCGTGACGTGCATGGGTTTTCTCCGGGTGCTCCGGTTTCCTCCCACACTCCAAAGACGTACAGGTTTGTAGATTAATTGGCTTGGTATAATTGTAAATTGTCTCTAGTGTGTGTAGGGTAGGGCTAGTGTGCGGGGGTCGCTGGTCGGCATGGACTCGATGGGCCTAGGGCCCATTTCCACGCTGTATCTCTAAACTAAACTAGAAAAAGCCGAATTTGAAGAAGAGCAGTACTTTCTCTGGAGCACTAGACAACATTTATTTTTCATTGAATAAATCTTTAAAAAGCAGATAATGGGCGAGATTGCTTCATTATTTTTCATGCACAAACTTGCCCTATCACAAATTACATCGGTGGCTTCATGCTAAAGTGCACTTCTGGTTATAAAGTGTTTTGAGATCTCTTAAATTTATTTTATATTTTATTTTTATGTGCGTTAATGTGTTCGTATCTGCAGGGCATTTCCATCAATTTTAGTTTTTATTTCACATTTCCAGTTTTGAACGATTAGATATAAAACTGGCGCTGTATAAAATTAACCAGATTGGGAGAATGAAAGATTGGGACAATTTTGCCCAAAATATTATGCAATATAAAACCCATAGAGGCATACGATACAGGCTTTCATTTCGTTCAGTTTGGTTTAGTGTACAGCTGCGGTACTTTCTTTGTCGCTGGTACTGAGGAATAGTGAAATTCATTTTTGTATCCAGTTCAGTACAAGTATCACAATACATAAGCACTTGGATACTGTCATTGACAATTGTATGTAAGGCACATGAATAAAATAGAATAGAATATGTTTATTGTCATTGCACAAAACTGAGCAACGAAATTCCATTTGCTTCTCCTCCGTTAAAAGAAATACAACACGACAACCAATACACATATGTACAGTTAATAGTAAAATAATAGATACATTTTTAAAAGAGTTTAAAAGAATTTAGCGGTATTCCTCGGTTACTTCTTGCTTCCCAGTGTTCACTATTGGAGTTAAGCTCTTTTACCGCACATGGGTAGAAACTGTTTTTTAGTCTACCGGTGCGAGCCTGCAGAGGCCTGAGTCTCCTCCCCGAGGGTAGCAGAGTAAAAAGGTGGTTGGCAGGGTGGGATGTGTCCTTCTCGATATTTATGGCCCTGCGCAAGTATCGGGCCTTGTATATGTCATCCAAGGAGGGCAGGTTAGTGTTTGTAATGCGCTGCGCAGTTTTTATAATTCCCTGCAGCGCCCTCCTCTCAGCCACAGTACAGCTGGCAAACCACACCAGGATTCCATAGGTGAGGATACTTTCCACGGCGCATCGATAGAAGGACAGCAGCAGCGGCTGTGAGACGTTAGCTCTCCGTAGAGACCTCAGGAAATACAGCCGCTGATGAGACTTCTTCAAGAGAGTGACGGTGTTCATTTGCCATTTGAGGCCCTGGGAGATGTTTATTCCCAGGAACCTAAAGTCGTTGACTCTCTCCACCATGTCTCCTTTGATGTATAAGGGAGCAGGTTCCTCTCTCCTCTTCTTCCTGAAGTCAACGACAAGTTCTTTTGTCTTTGATGGGTTTAGTACCAGGTTGTTTTTGGTACACCAGACGGTCAGTTTTTGGACTTCATCCCTGTAGGCAGACTCGTCATCGTTGTTTATCAGTCCCACCACAGTCGTGTCGTCCGCAAACTTGATGATCCTGTTTGTACTGTGTGTTGGTATACAGTCGTAAGTGTATATTGTATACAAGATGGGACTCAGCACACATCCTTGTGGCGCACCTGTGCTAAGCGTCAGGACTGGGGAGTAATTTGACCCCATCCTGACAGTCTGTGGGTGGTCTGTTAAAAAGTCCTTAATCCATCCACATGTGTTTGCGTTAACACCTAGATCAGACAGTTTGTCCACCATTCTGCTGGGGATGATGGTATTAAATGCAGAACTAAAATCTACAAATAACATCCGCACATATGAGCCAGGACGCTCCAGATGTGCCAGTGCAGAATGTAGAGCTGTGTTGATGGCATCTTCCGTTGACCTATTAGCTCTATACGCAAATTGATGCTGATCCAGTGTGGGTGGGAGTGAGGACTTAATGTGGGCCAGGACCAGCCGTTCAAAACATTTCATCACGGTCGAAGTGAGAGCAACAGGTCTATAGTCATTCAAGCTCGTAATGAATGTTTTTTTGGGTACAGGTATGATGGTAGCAGTCTTAAAGCATTTAGGGACAGTGCACGTTAACAGAGAGAGGTTAAAGATTTTGCTAAAAACCTCCGCCAACTGGTCTGCACAGTCCCGCAATACTCTCCCTGGGATGCCATCTGGTCCAGCAGCCTTCCTGGGGTTGACCCTGCGGAGTGTTCTTCTGACGTCCTCCGTACTCACAGTGAGTGGCGGGTTGTCAGTGCTTGGTGAGGCTGCAGGTGCAGGCTCTGCCTCATTCAGCTCAAACCGGGCGAAAAAATGGTTGAGCTCCTCAGCTAGCGAGTTGTTACTGCTGCAGATGATCGGCCCCCCCTTGCCCTTATAGTTTGTGAGTTGCTGAATGCCCTGCCAGACACGCCGAGGGTCCCTCTCGTTGAAATACCCCTCTATCCTTCTTCCATAGGCTGTCTTTGCCTCTTTAATGGCTCTCTTTAGTTTAGATCTGGTAGTGCTGTACAATTCATCACTGCCAGATCTAAAGGCTGAGTTCCGTTCTCTCAGCAGGTTCCTGACATCCCTGGTCATCCATGTTTATTGTTTGGGTAGCACCTGACCTCCCTGTTGACAGTGACGTTGTCAATACAGTTCTGTATATAGAACATGACTGTGGATGTATATTCATGTATGTCCTGGTTTGCAAACAAGTCCCACTCGGTGCGCTCAAAACAGTCCTGAAGTTGGGCGGCAGCGCCCTCGGGCCAAGTCTTTATGCTTCTCACACTGGGCTTGGTTCTCATAATGAGAGGTCTGTATGCCGGGGTGAGAAAGAGTGATAGATGGTCAGACTGGCCGAGGTGAGGGAGAGAGGAGGCTTTGTACCCATCCCTAATGTTGCTGTACACGTGATCCAGTGTATTTTGACCTCTCGTCGGACACGTGACATGCTGGTGGAATTTAGGGAGGACAGTTTTTAGATTAGCCTGATTGAAATCTCCAGCCACGATGAAAATCCCATCAGGGTGCGCAGTCTGTAATTTGTTGATTGATGCTAGCAGGGTGTTCAGTGCTAGCTTGATGTTGGCACTTGGTGGAATATAAACAGCCAGAATAACAACAGCTGTGAACTCCCGCGGCAGATAGAAGGGTCGACATTTCAATGTAATAAACTCCATGTCTGGTGAACAATGTCTCTCGACAACGTTTACATTCGTACACCACTTGTCATAGGAGTATGCGGTATTCTTGTATGACTGCAGAAACCAAATTTCGTTTGAACTTCATGTGAGGTTCAAATGACAAATAAACAGTATTGTATTGTACATCCCTTTAAACCTCCTCTTGCAGGTCATTCCATACACCTACCACTCTTTGTGTAGAACAGTTGCCCCCTCAGGTTCCTATTAAATCTACCCTCCCCACACACACTGACATAGCCAGTCTGAAGAAGGGGGCACGGTAGCACAACGGCAGAGCTGCTGCCTTACATCGCCAGAGACCAGGATTCAATGCTGACTAACGGGTGCTGTCTCTGAGGCGATTGTACGTTTCCCCCGTGGCCGTGTGAGTTTCTCCCGGGTACAATGGACTTTGTCGCATATCTTGAACAAAGTGGATTATTGATGCATTGATGTTCATTTTCTGAAGTTGCTTAGATATGAGGTGATGTTCCATTTAATTGGAAAGTTTTACTTCGGAGACACGTGAGTGACTACGTGAAGAAGCCCGCCACGACGCATGCATGTCATATCGCTTTCACGCTTGCAAAACGACAGGCGGGGTGGAGCGTTCCCCCGCAGCGGTAAGTTTGAAACCGAGACCTGCAGGTAAGTGATTTACTCTGCGGTAGTGTTTGTTCCCGCGCTGTTTTACACAGGGGGGGAAGCTGGACAAAATAGTGTCCACAAGTGCTGCGAGTGAAGCTGGCTGGGGAGGACCGCGAAGTTGCGGGAGCCAGCAGCAGCTGAAGGCACAAGCCCCGTAAGGGATCAGCTGTGCCGATTTCTGATCCCGCGCCGGCCAGAACACCACGGCCGGGCGGGAGACTATTCAGAATGGGGCCGTCGACTTTTGACAAGTCGATAACGGCAGGAGGCGGGGTGGATCGACGTTCCCCCGTAGCGACAATTTAAACCAGGACCTGCAGTTAAGAACTGCGGTCTTTTTGTGTTTTCCCATGCTGATTACAGGTGGAGAAACCAACGGGAAACAAAGAAGACAAGGTCTGCGACAAAGCTGGTGAGGGTGGACCGCGGAGCAGCGGGCAGCCAGCAGCAGCCAGCGGCACTCAGATCACCGATAGTGGGATCAGCTGTGCCTGATGTCGCCTCCGCACCGGCCAGATCCACGCGGCCGGGCGGTAAGGCTAGACACAAAAACAAACAAGGTCGTGGACTCAGAGGAGTCCGACTTTGAACAACCGCGTGCGGCCAGCGACCGAGAGCGCTGGAGCCGGATGGAGCGGTGTGTGGAGCATTTGCTCCAATGTGACAGACTCCGGGAGATGGAGTCGGGTCACTGTAGGCCCTATGATAAACCCACAGCAGTACCTCTTGAAGGGCTGCACAGTGCTTCTACCTCATCAGAGGGGAGCACTGCGGGTCAGTTCTGGGCTGACCTGGAAGAGGGGTCCGCAGAAGGAAAGACAAGTGTGCAAGGGGTGCAGGAACGAGAGAACCTACTGGACTAATAAAAGGGACTCCAACAAAAACCCACTACAGCCAAAGACAGCACCCCTACGCACCCACCAGCAGAACTGGTGAAAGCTCGAAGGCCTGGTACTCAAAACATGAGTCTTTTTTAGGCCATGGCCCAGGCCGGCCTTCTTGGAAGATGCGGGGACCTCCAATGCCAACCAAACCGAAAATCCAGACACCAGCGCAACAACAGCAGCGAAGAACCTACAAAAAGAAGTAAACCTGCCACTGGTAACTATGGAGGTAGGTGGGTCTGGTTCCCTACAACATACAGGGAGCATGGAGGTTGGGGGAGATTACACTCTTTTCTGAATGCATGGAGCATGTTAACAACCGATACTTACATCTTAAGCAGTATCCAGGGATATACAATAGAGTTTATACACAAGTACAGCCCTCCAGTTCTACATATACCGAACCGAATGTTCGTGCTTTCTGATAAAGAAAAATCAAAAGCGCAAGCTGAACTGGAGCGGCTTTACGTAAAAGGTGTAGTTGAGAAAACTCAACACGAACCATTAGAATTCGTGTCCAATATATTTACCAAAAACAAAAAAGATGGTGGTTGTTGCATCATCATAGATCTGACAAAATTGAATACATTTGTACAATATATTCACTTCAAAATGGAAACCTTTGTTACTGCTAAACAATTAATTTCCAAAGGTTACTTCATGGCCAGCATCGATTTAAAAGATGCTTACTATTCAGTGCCTATACGAGGTGACCACAGATGTTACTTAAAATTCAACTGGATGGGACAACTCTGGCAGTATAAAGCACTGCCAAATGAGTTATCATCAGCCCCAGGCTGTTCACAAAAATTTTGAAACCAGCCCTAGCGTTTCTACGGAAACGCAAACACATGGTCATGGCATATTTAGATGACATACTCATTGTGGGCAAAACTTTGGAATTGGCCAAACAAACTGTAACAGCCACAAAACAGTTATTTGAAAAACTGGGATTTATTATCCATCCAGTTAAATCTAAACTAACGCCTTGCACTACTATGGACTATTTGGGGTTCACCATTGACTCAGTTCACATGTCGGTGACTCTGCCTAAGGGAAAGGCTAGAGATTTAATAGAGGCTTGCAATAACCTCATTGACATCAGCAAACCATCCATCAGATTGGTAGCAAAAGTAATTGGCAAAATGGTGGCTGCCTTTCCAGCCACACAATTAGGACCTCTACATTACCAAAACTTACAGAGAGCAAAATTACAAGCACTCTAAATTAATGCAGGTCACTTTGACAGACCTATGAAACTACCAATCAAAGCTAAAATGGAACTAAAATCGTGGATAGATAACATCTGGCTTTGTTCCAATCCAATCATTGTCAGTAACCCTTCCATGGTACTACAAACTGATGCCAGTGCACTTGGGTGGGGAGCCACCAATACCATCACCAGCTGTGGAGGTAGATGGACTGCTCAGGAGGCATCATTATTACTCACACTGGGCATAAACTACTTGGAAATGTTGGGTGCATTCCATGGCCTAAAGTCATATTGTACTGGGTCATATCACCAGCATGTTAGACTACAGATAGACAATACCACCGTGGTAGCATACATTAACCACATGGGTGGAAACAAATCGACATCATGTGACAATCTGGCTAATACAATTTGGCAATGGTGTATCCAGAGAGATATTTGGATATCAGCCACTTACTTACCAGGAAGACTAAATTTAGTGGCAGACACCAGGTCACACAAATTTAATGAAAACGGATTCAATGGATGTTGAATAAAAAAGTATTTGCTGATATTACAGCAAAATATGGAACACCAGATATCGATCTATTCGCATCCAGACTTAACCACCAGTTATCAAATTATGTTTCATGGGAACCAGACCCTGGGGCAGCGGCGACAGATGCATTTTCGCTGCATTGGGGGAAATTGTTTATTTACGCATTCCCTCCTTTCTGCCTCATCAGTCGGGTATTAAGGAAAATACAACAAGACTCTGCGTCTGGTTTTTGGTAGTACCCGATTGGCCTACTCAACCATGGTTCCCAGTGGTATTAAACATGGTATTAGAACCATGTATCACCATCCCACATAGACCAGATTTATTGCTACATCCCGTAACAAGGGATAGCCACCCATGCCATAAACATTTGAACTTATTAATTTGTAGAGTTTTAAAAACACCTCTACTTCAATTGGGACTGACGGACCGAACAGTGAACATGATCTCGGCGGCCCAAAGACAGTCAACCAAAAAACAGTACCTGGTCTATATCAGGAAGTGGGAGATGTACTGCCATAAAAACAACATCACCTACAGAGACATGAACATCCCGTCTGTTCTGGAATATCTGGCAGGCCTCCAGTATGATGAGGGGCTCAGTTACAGTGCCATCAACTGCGCCAGAAGTGCCCTATCGACTTACCTATGGCAGGGGACAGAGCGTTACTCTGTTGGGACTCACCCACTGGTAACAAAACCTATGAGGGGAATTTTTAATACTAATCCCCCAAGAACCAGGTACTCCCAAATATGGGATGTAAGTATTGTCCTGAAGATGCTCAGGAATTGGTCTCCAGCAACAGCTCTGTCCCTACACAGACTAACATTAAAAACAGTCATGCTAATGGCATTGGTCACGGCACAGAGGGTACAGTCACTGCATAAACTAAGACTGGACAACATGACTTCCTCAACAGAAAATATTACGTTTCATATCAATGAGTTAGTAAAGAAGAACAGACAGGGATCAGCAGGCCTCAATATACAATTTAGGTCATACCTAACAGATGACCGTCTGTGTATAGTAAGACATCTGTCGTTATACATGGAGAAAACGAAAATCCTAAGAGGCAATGAGAAGGCACTTTTTGGTCAGCCACTAGCAACCACACAAAAGAGTGACGGTCCAGACCATCTCAAGATGGCTGAAACAGGTGCTAACACAGGCTGGGGTGGATACTAATATTTTAAAATCTCATTCCACCAGGGCTGCAGCTACATCGGCAGCGATACAGTTGGATGTACCAATGGACCAAATCCTCAAGGCAGCAGGATGGTCTGGGGAAAAAACATTCCAATAATTTTACAACAAACCAGTAATGAAACCTGGAACGTTTGCAGAAACAATTTTAAGTTCTGTAAATTAATTTAAACCCATAAAAAGGGGTTATAATTTTGTGTTAATAAATTTTATGATTTCAATGTCGAATTCATGTCCAAATTATGTTAACACAATTCCTCCTACAGTCATCAAGGC
Organism: Amblyraja radiata; assembly: GCF_010909765.2. Lineage (NCBI taxonomy): Eukaryota > Metazoa > Chordata > Chondrichthyes > Rajiformes > Rajidae > Amblyraja > Amblyraja radiata. The sequence continues at coordinate 33,177,650 of NC_045977.1, read as the reverse complement.
AGACGTGATGCATGGACTCGTTTCCACGGCATGAAATCACAGAGCTTTAAAATCTTCACGTAGTCACTCACGTGACTCCGAAGTAAAATAGTAAGATTAAACGAGAACTTACCAGTTTGAAGTTTGATCTGTATTTTATGAGGAGTTACGATGAGGGATTACGTGCCCTCCGCTCCCACCCTTGGTCATATACTTAACTGGTTTCTCTTCTCTAATCTTACTATGTTTAGTCATTACAGTTATCTGTGATTTCACACCGCTGCTTTGAAGAATGACACGCATGCGTCGTGGCGGGGTTCTTCACGTAATCCCTCATCGTAACTCCTCATAAAATACAGATCAAACTTCAAACTGGTAAGTTCTCGTTTAATCTTACTATTAAATTCTGTCATTCAAAAAGGGATGGGCACAGCGAACGGGAAACTACAGGACAATGAGCTTAAAATCTGTCAAGGGAAATGTTTGAAGTTATTATTAAAGACATACCAGGGCACATAAAAAAAATAGTAATTGGCTGAGTTAACATAGTTTTATGGAAAGAAAATTAATGTTTGTCCAATTTACTGGAGTTCTTGGAAGAAGCAATATGCGCTGTGCATAAAGGTGAAGCGTCAAACTATAGTTAGATTTTCAGACGACATTTGATAAGATGCAATTGATTTTTCATCAGGGATTCCCACACTTCAGGCCTTCCCTCTTCCAGCAGGAACTGACTGAAGTCTGGTTGCACATCGCCAGGTTCAGGAACAACTACTTTACTATAACCATCAGGTTCTGGAACTAAAGACAGACACAAAATGCTGGAGTAACTCAGGCAGCATCTCTGGAGAAAAGGAATAAGAGACGTTTCGGGTCGAGACCCTTCTTCAAAATGACACTTCTTTTCTCGACCCAAAATGTCACATAACTTTTCTCCAGAGATGCCGCCTGGCCCACTGAGTTACTCTGGCATTTTGTGTCTATCTTCGGGGATAACCATCTGCAGTTCCTTCCTACACCGATTCTTGAACCAACCTGCACACCCCTAATCCTACCTCGGCAACAGAACACAATGGACCACTTCATGCACTACCAGAGACTCGCTTTCTAATTTTTAAGCACTTTACCAGCCTGCTCCACCACTATACAATGGCAGTCAGAACCTTTTTCCCCAGGGTGGACATGCCTAACACTAGAGGGCATAGCTATAAGGTGAGAGGAGGAAAATTTAATGGAAATGTACGGGGCAGGTTTTTTACACAGAGGGTGGTGGGGACCTGGAACCCATTGCCAGGGGCATTGGTGGAGGCAGATGCAATAGTGGCATTTAAGAGGCTTTTAGATAGGCACATGGAGTGCAGGGAATAGATGAATATGGTTCATGTGCAGGCATGAGATCAGTTCAGCTAGGCTTCATGTATGACACAAACATTGTGAGCCGAAGGGCCCGTTCCTCTGCTATGTTCTATGTTCAATGAATTATGCAGATAAAGTCACTAATCTCTCGGTTCTTTCTCAACTTTGCAGAATTTACGCATAATTTATGTTTTTTTGTGTGATTTTCACGGTACAGTGGGCTAAAGGTACAGTGGGCTAAAGGTACAGTGAGTTAAAGGTACAGTGGGCTAAAGGTACAGTGCATTAGTAAAGGTACAGTGAACTAAGAGTACAGTGGGCTAAAGGTACAGTGCTTTTTGTTTATATAATAAAGGTACAGTTTAAAGGGCAAGAGGGAGCAGCTGTTTGTGTCAGATACCTGCTGATTTCTCCCAGCAGTTTCTATTGTATTATACTGGTATCGGATCCAGGGTAAGGCGAGAGAATGACAGTCAGAGCAGTGTACTGTTCTGGATGTCAGATGTGGGAGGTCATGGTGGCGGATGGCCCTCCAGACGTCCACATCTGCACCAGGTGCAGAGAGATGAGGCTCCTAAGGGACCGTATTAGGTTCCTGGAGCAGCAGCTCGATGACCTCTGTCTGGTCAGGGAGAGTGACGAGGTCATAGAGGGGAGTTATAGGGAGGTGGTCACTCCAAAACCACGGGAGAGAGACATGTGGGTCACGCTAAGGAAGGGCAAGGGGCAGAGGCAGGAACGAGGGAGTACTCCAATGTCGGTACACCTTGCAAATAAGTACTCCTGTTTGAGTACGGATGAGGATGACAGCCTACCCGGGGGTAGCAACAGCGGACGGGCCTCCAGCACAGAGACCGGCCCTGTTGCTCCGAAAGGTAGGGAAAAAAAGAAGAGGGCAATAGTAATTGGGGACTCTATTGTTAGGGGGTTGGATAGGCGTTTCTGTGGACGCAGTCGGGAGACCAGGATGGTGGTCTGCCTCCCTGGTGCCAAGGTCTCGGACGTGTCTCAACGCATCCAAGATATCCTGAAATCAGAGGGAGAGGAGCCTGAGGTCGTGGTACATATTGGTACAAATGACATAGGTAAAAAAAGTGAAGAGGTCCTGAAGGGAGGATTTAGGGTGTTGGGAGGAGAGTTAAGGAAAAGGAACAAAAAGGTAACAATCTCAGGATTACTGCCTGTACCACGCGACAGTGAGAGTAGGAATGGAGCGAGGTGGAGGATAAATGCGTGGCTGAAAGACTGGTGCAGAGGGCAGGGATTCAAGTTTCTGGATCATTGGGACTTCTTTTGGGGAAGGTGGGACCTGTACAGAAAGGATGGGTTGCACTTGAACCCGAGGGGGACCAACATCCTGGCGGGGAAATTTGCAAAGGCTACTGGGGAGACTTTAAACTAGAATGGTTGGGGCGAGGGACTCAAATAGAGAAAGCTAGTAGACAGAATGGGAGGCAGGAAGCAGAAAAGGGAAGCACTCGGACACAAGAGGAGAAAGAAAAAAAAGGAAATAAACAGAGAAGAAGAGACGGGGGGTTTCTTAAATGTGCATATTTTAATGCTAGGAGCATTGTAAGAAAGGTGAATGAGCTTAGAGTCTGGATAGACACCTGGAAGTATGATGTTGTGGCGATCAGTGAAACATGGTTGCAGGAGAGCTGTGATTGGAAACTAAATATTCCAGGATTTCGTTGCTTCAGGTGTGATAGAATTGGAGGGGCAAGAGGTGGTGGTGTTGCATTGCTAGTCAGGGAAGATATTACAGCAGTGCTTTGGCAGGATAAATTGGAGGGCTCATCTAGGGAGGCTATTTGGGTGGAACTGAGAAGTGGGAAAGGTGTAGCAACACTTATAGGGGTGTATTATAGACCGCCAAATGGGGAACGAGAATTGGAAGAGCAAATATGTAAGGAGATAGCAGATATTAGTAGTAAGCACAAGGTAGTGATTGTGGGAGATTTCAACTTTCCACACATAGACTGGGAAACACATTCTGTAAATGGGCTGGATGGTTTGGAGTTTGTAAAATGTGTGCAGGATAGTTTTTTGCAGCAATACATAGAGGTACCTACTAGAGGAGGGGCAGTGCTGGACCTCCTGTTAGGAAATGAGACGGGACAGGTGGCGGAGGTATGCGTTGGGGAGCACTTTGGGTCCAGTGATCACAATACCATTAGTTTCAATATAATTATGGAGAAGGTCAGAACTGGACCTAGGGTTGAGATTTTTGATTGGAGAAAGGCTAACTTTGATGAGATGCGAGATGATTTAATAGGAGTGGACTGGGACATTTTGTTTTATGGGAAAGATGTAGAAGAGAAATGGTGGACATTTAAAGGGGAAATTTTAAGAGTACAGAATCTTTATGTTCCTGTTCGGTTGAAAGGAAACAGTAAAAATTGGAAAGAGCCCTGGTTTTCAAGGGAAATTGGACATCTTGTTCGGAAAAAGAGGGAGATCTACAATAATTATAGGCAGCATGAAGTAAATGAGGTGCTTGTGGAGTATAAGGAATGTAAAAAGAATCTTAAGAAAGAAATTAGAAAAGCTAAAAGAAGATATGAGATTGCTTTGGCAAGTAAGGTGAAAGTAAATCCAAAGGGTTTCTACAGCTATATTAATAGCAAAAGGATAACGAGGGATAAAATTGGTCCATTGGAGAAACAGAGTGGGCAGCTATCTGCAGAGCCAAAAGAGATGGGGGAGATATTGAACAATTTCTTTTCTTCGGTATTCACCAAGGAGAAGGATATTGAATTATGTGAGGTAAGGGAAACGAGTAGAGTAGTTATGGATACTATGAGTTTCAAAGTAAAAGAAGTACTGACACTTTTGAAAAATATAAAAGTGGATAAGTCTCCAGGTCCTGACAGGATATTCCCTAGGACATTGAGGGAAGTTAGTGTAGAAATAGCCGGGGCTATGACAGAAATATTTCAAATGTCATTAGAAACGGGAATAGTCCCCGAGGATTGGCGTACTGCGCATGTTGTTCCATTGTTTAAAAAGTGTTCTAAGAGTAAACCTAGCAATTATAGACCTGTTAGTTTGACTTCAGTGGTGGGCAAATTAATGGAAAAGATACTTAGAGATAATATATATAAGCATCTGGATAAACAGGGTCTGATTAGGAACAGTCAACATGGATTTGTGCCTGGAAGGTCATGTTTGACTAATCTTCTTGAATTTTTTGAAGAGGTTACTAGAGAAATTGACGAGGGTAAAGCAGTGGATGTTGTCTATATGGACTTTAGTAAGGCCTTTGACAAGGTTCCTCATGGAAGGTTGGTTAAGAAGGTTAAACTGTTGGGTATAAATGCAGGAATGGCAAGATGGATTCAGCAGTGGCTGAATGGGAGAAGCCAGAGGGTAATGGTGGATGGCTGTTTGTCGGGTTGGAGGCAGGTGACTAGTGGGGTGCCTCAGGGATCTGTGTTGGGTCCTTTGTTGTTTGTCATGTACATCAATGATCTGGATGAAGGGGTGGTAAATTGGATTAGTAAGTATGCAGATGATACCAAGATAGGGGGTGTTGTGGATAATGAAGAGGATTTCCAAAGTCTACAGAGTGATTTAGGCCATTTGGAAAAATGGGCTGAAAGATGGCAGATGGAGTTTAATGCTGATAAATGTGAGGTGTTACACCTTGGCAGGACAAATCAAAATAGGACGTACATGATAAATGGTAGGGAATTGAAGAATACAGTTGAACAGAGGGATCTGGGAATAACCGTGCATAGTTCCTTGAAGGTGGAATCTCATATAGATAGGGTGGTAAAGAAAGCTTTTGGTATGCTAGCCTTTATAAATCAGAGCATTGAGTATAGAAGCTGGGATGTAATGTTAAAATTGTACAAGGCATTGGTGAGACCAAATCTGGAGTATGGTGTACAATTTTGGTCGCCCAATTATAGGAAGGATGTCAACAAAATAGAGAGAGTACAGAGGAGATTTACTAGAATGTTGCCTGGGTTTCAACAACTAAGTTACAGAGATAGGTTGAATAAGTTAGGTCTTTATTCTCTGGAGCGCAGAAGGTTAAGGGGGGACTTGATAGAGGTCTTTAAAATGATGAGAGGGATAGACAGAGTTGATGTGATCAAGCTTTTCCCTTTGAGAATAGGGAAGATTCAAACAAGAGGACATGACTTCAGAATTAAGGGACAGAAGTTTAGGGGTAACATGAGGGGGAACTTCTTTACTCAGAGAGTGGTAGCGGTGTGGAATGAGCTTCCAGTGGAAGTGGTGGCGGCAGGTTCGTTGGTATCATTTAAGAATAAATTGGATAGGCATATGGATGAGAAGGGAATGGAGGGTTATGGTATGAGTGCAGGCAGGTGGGACTAAGGGAAAAAATTGTTCGGCACGGACTTGTAGGGCCGAGATGGCCTGTTTCCGTGCTGTAATTGTTATATGGTTATATGGTTACCCGTACTTCAGCATGTCTGTGCAGATTACAATCAACCCGACTTCAACATCAAAGGTTATTGTGGAAAGTAAAAGTTAATGGTGCAGGAAATAACATAGACAGATAGCGAACAGGAAATAGAGAGTGAACTTAAAAGTCTATTTTCTGGTCACAAACTGTAACAAGTAGTGGTTCAATGTTGGGCTCAACTTTCCACAATTTATATAAATGACTGGGCAGTCAAGGTAGAGTTGCTGCCTTACAGCGAATGCAGCGCCGGAGACCCAGGATCGATGCCGACTACGGGTGCTGTATGTACAGAGTTTGTACGTTCTCCCCGTGACCTGCGTGGGATTTCTCCGAGATCTTCGGTTTCCTCCCACACTCCAAAGACGTTCAGGTTTGTAGGCTAATTGGCTTGGTATAAATGTTAAAAAATAAAATTAATTGTCCCTAGTTGGTGTAGTGTTAATGTGCGGTCGGCGTGGACCCAGTGGGCCGAGGGGCCTGTTGCCGTGTTGTATCTCTAAACTAAACTTGAACCAAGGCACCAAAGGTATGGTGGCTAATTTTGTTGGTGACACAGGTACAGCAAGGAAATAAAGTTGTAAGGGTAAGTGCATGGGTAAATGGAAGACAATGTGGTGAAATGTGAACTTGTGGCTTGGGAAGGAAAAAAAATTATTAAAATGTCTAGTTATAGATTAGAGTTCCATAGACCATAAGACTTAGGAGCAGAATTAGGCCATTCTGCCCATCAAGTCTACTCCACCATTCAATCATGGTTGATCTATCTTTTCCTCTCAACCCCATTCTCCTGCCTTCTCCCCTTGAACACCCATACTAATCACGAACCTGTCAATCTCCACCTTAAAAATACCTTAACGTCTTGGCCTCCACAGTCGTCTGTGGCAATGACTTCCACAGATTCACCACCCTCTGGTTAAAGAAATTCATCCTCATCTCCATTTTGAAGGTACATCCTTTTATTCTGAGGCTGCGCTCTCTGGTCCAAGACTCTCCCATTACTTGAATCATCCTTTTCACATCCATTATTCGGAAGACGTCCCCGTCCCATTCTATCTTTATTCAGTTGGTTCCTCACCCCTGTAAACTCCACTGAATACAGGCTCAGTGCCTTCAAACGCTCCTCATATGTTAACCCCATCAAGCCCGGAATCATTCTTCTTTGGAGAGGCTCCTCTGGACCCTCTCCCAAGCCAGCACATACCTCCTCAGATATGGAGTCCAAAACTGTTCACAATATTCCAGAGGTCAAGATGAAGAGGAACATGGTGTCCTAATGTACAATTCACAAAAGACTAGTTGGTGGGTACAGTGAATAATTAGAAAAGATAACAGAAAATTGTGGTTTAATGCGAGGTGAAGATGAGGGAGTAGAATTTTATGCTTCAATTACATGGGCCATTGGTGAAACCGTGCCCAGAGGGTTGGTCTCCTTATTTACACGATATACTGCAAATATATTTGACGTAGTCCTGGTCCTGGATGCAATCTCCTGGTCTTAATTCATGTGCTTGCATTTATATATAATTGTAGATGGCAGGAGCTGGCCTCTAAATTATCTGCACACAATAGCTCAGCTCTCAATGCCTTGACTCATCAGGTGAGAAGAAGAACACAAAGTGCTGGAGTAACTCAGCGGGTCAGGCATAATCTCTGGAGAGCGTGGATAGCTGATGTTTCGGGTCAGGATCCTTCTTTAGATTGATTGTGTGTTGGGGTGGGGGAGGGGGAGGGGTGAAAGGGGGTAGGAAAGCTGGAAGAGACAAGGGTGAGGTACAGGTGAGGATGTTTTTTGATAGGCTGATCTTGGGAAAAAAAGCCAGAGATAATAGGACAGAAGGTGTGAGACAAAAGGATTGAAGAGTTGCAAATTGTGAAGCAAGGAATGTCAGTGGAAGGGGAGAGGGAGAAATGGGTATGATTCCAGGTGGGGGCACAGGGGAGAGAGTGGGGATGGTGGATTGGGGGAAGAGGGGAGAGAGGCTTTTGTAGTCACCTTAAATTGGAAAGATCAATCTTCATACCACTGGGTTGTTCAAGTTTTAAGTCCTCTGGGGGACACCAGGCCAATCCGATCAGAGTTCTGCTTATGCCGACCGGAGAGAGGTTTGCTATCCTGATTAAACTGGGCAATGCCACTCTTGGACAGATTGGGCTCTACTAGAAAAAGGTTTTTATTCTGCTTGAAGGCGCTTGAAGAGATTGGTGGGTTTTGGGAGAACACTGCTGCCCTCTGGCAACGGGAGGTGGTACTGCAGGATTCAATGGGTCAATTGTGCTTTTATTGTCATTCGTGCAAAGTGCAAACGCACAGTGGAATTCTTTTCTTACAAACGGTCCAGTAGTGCATTGCCATACCCAAGCACATCCCCGATTAGCAAGTGCATAGAAATAGTCCACTGATCCTGCACGCAAGAGGTGCTATTTTTGAAAGTCCTGTCTAGTTAAGAGGGGTGCCCGTTCCAGGCAAGCCCCAGGTTACTACAGGCCTCCAGCCATCGCCTTCCTTGGACGTAGGCCCACATCCCAGCCTCGTCATGGTTGGCATTATTTGGAGGCTTTTGTGGTAGTTTTGTGAATTTAGGTCCATCAGAAATGCAACCCGTAAACTGCCTAGTACTGGCGGAGTTCCAATGGCAGGGGTGCAATGTATGGGCTGTTCCTCCCACAGGACATTAATATATATTCTCACTCCACTGGTTCTCAGAAGAAGCCGTTGCCTCAACCTCTAACGGAAAGTTTCTGCAGTCAGAAGCCAGCCTTTCCAAGGCAAGAGTCCATTGAGATCTTTCATCATGGACAACATTGTCCCCTCTGGGTGACTGGACCACCCTTCTAACACTCTGGCAGCAGATGGGTTGAGGTAGCAGACTGGTAAAACCCAGCTACAAGGCACTGACAAAGGGTCTACTGTTGTGTGTCATATTAACATAGGTTTCATTTTTCTTTTTACTTGTATTGTACTTGTTAATTAAAAACCTTCCACTCATTGAAGTATAAGGAATTAATGTTAGATCTGAATGAATGGGTTGTAGAATCTTGCGAGAGAAGATTTAGTTTAATTTATTATTGTCACATGTACTGAAATACAATGTGGAGCTTGTTCTGCACGCTACACAGTCCAATCATACACTTAAATAGAAGTAAAAGATTGAAAGGATTGCAAGTAGATCCTTTTCTGGTACCCCAGAGTCGCCACCTTCCAACATGCTATCTTGCAACTTTCAAGTCTCAGGCCTCTGTAAAGTCTGACCTTGACCTAGGGAGATATGCAATTTCTTATTTGCTCACGTTAGGCCTTGTTGTCCTGGCTGCATGGATCAATGATACAAGTCCCATCGTGATGGTGTCAACATTAAGCTGGAAAGGGTGCAGAGAAGATTTACAAAGATGTTGCCAGGATTCGAGGGCTTGAGAAGGCTAGGACTTTATTCCTTGGAGCACAGTAGCATGAGGGGTGTATAAGATAACAATAGATAGGGTAAATACACAGAGACTTTTAATCAGAGTAGTCTTGCCTTCTGTCAGTCTAATATGTATCAACCCAAATGTCCCCCAGAAGTTGGAAAGCTTTTGAACAGCTTTCATACTTTTAAAAGTCATGGAGGTAAAATGTTCTATTTGATGGCTAGATCACTTTGAGTGACTCCAAATATTGCCCAATTATGTGGCTAAGCAAGTGACAAGCATGGTGAGTGCTGAATGCAATTCCAATAACTGTCTAAGGTTTTTACGGTGGATCCTTATTGGCAATTACACTGTAATAGAAATAGCAGTGTCGATGCATTAGTCAAGCAGTTGCATGACAAGACCTTGATTTAAAACGCAATACTGAAATCTGTAAGGGTTTGTAATGGGTCAAATGCCCACTAAAAATATGACCCTTAATATTTGCTGAGGTCTCCTCATTATCTCACAAGCAATTAACAAACAGGTTGCACGGTGGGTCTGCACAGCAGAGTTGCTGCCTTACAGTGCCAGAGATCCCAGGTTCGATCCAGACTACGAATGCTGTCTGTACGTTCACCCCTTCACCGCGTGGGTTGTCTCCAGGTGCCCTGGCTTCCTCCCACCCACACTCCAAAGATGTACAGGTTAGTTGGTGAATTGGCTTCTGTAAATTGTATATTATCCCTAGTGTGTGTGTAGGACAGTGTTAATGTACATACACTGGTTGGCACAGACTCGGTGGGCAGAAGGGTCTGTTTTGCCGGGTTGCGACTTTCTAAGATTTTTGATTAAACATGGTCCTAGTGCCTGGTTGGCCTTCACGATTTCAGTGTATATTCTGCAGATGCTTTGGAGACAGTAAAGCCCACACAGACACTTACATCTTATTGTGTTCACCATTGTCTCCTGCACACGAACTCACTAAGGTAGTGGCCGTCGTTAAGCTTATGGATCCCAGATCATCCCAGAAGCATAAAATAATGTGTAAAATCATGAAAGGAATAGATCAGGTAGACACATAGAGTCGCTTGCTCAGAGTAGGGGAATCGAGAACCAGAGGATAGGTTTAAGGTGAAGGGGGGGAAAGATTTAATAGGAATGTGAGGAGTGACTTTTTCCACACAAAGAATGGTGGGTGTAGAGGTAGTTGAGGCAGGGACCATTGCAATGTTTAAGAAAATATTAGACAGGTACATGGATAGGACAGTTTTCGAGGGATATGGGCCAAACACAGGCAGATGGGACTAGTGTAGATGGGACATGTTGGTCGGTGTGAGCAAGTTAGGCCGATGGGGCCTATTTCCACGCTGTATGACTATGAATCTAAGCATTACTGCTGTCGCAAGCTGCTGAGAAAGATAAATGAATCCAACTATTATGAAAGGGGAAATGAATGTAACATGAGACCTGGCAGCTGCCTCATTGAATGCCACACCACAGATGCAACTTAAACCAGGCTCTCAGCCCACACTGGGGGGGGGGAGAGGGGATTACATTCAAGTAATTTCAGTATTACAAAAGGCATTAATAAGCATGATGAATCAAAGTGGCAAGTTTCAGGCAGTGTGAGTGGCATCAGCTGACAATTTCTAGAAAAGTTAGTTGGAAGGCATTTGGCTTTTGTTATTTATAACCTGTGAAGCTCATCACTCTCCAAAGGAAGGGAAGGTATGCTCCTGTGTTATTCTAGGAGCAAGCGTGGTTTGGGTGCTATAAATCCTGAAACCTGCACCAACGGGAACATGGAAGGCTATGGCTGGGGTTTCTTAGATTTATTACAGACATACAAAATGTTTTAAAACTAGAAATAGGTGAAAAGTAGCATCAATCATTGAGACTACCAAAGACCTGTAAGACTGCAGAAACGTGAAAGGACATTTAGTTTAGTTTTAGTTTAGAGATACAGCATGGGTGCTTTTGCCCTTCAAGTCCACATTGAAATCACATCCAAACACCCATTCACAATGGTCCTCTTACCCCACTTTCACATCCACTTCCTACACATTAGAGGCAATTTTACAGAGGCCAGTTCCCCTACAAACTCTCACATCTTTGGGATGTGGGAGCAACCCTACGTGGTCACAAGGAGAACGTGCAAACTCCGCACAGGCAACACCCGATGTTGGGACGTTGGGATCGAACCAGAGTCTCTGGCACTGTGAGGCACCAGCTCCACAAGCTGAACCATTGTGGCATCCAAAACAGAAAATATATTTTAGAAGCAAAAACTAGTTGTGGAAATGCTCCATAAATGATGTGATTTTAACTACAAAGTAGGAGGAGAATGCAAATGCCGCTGAAAGAAGCAATTTTGAAAAGTTGGAAACCTCTGTGCAGCTTGCTTAGCTCTTGTATTCTTAATCGGTCATATTACCATCAGTTCCGTTTAAGGAATAAACAAAAATCAGGAAAGATCAGGTAGAGAAAAATGGGCAAAAATCAAAATCAAAATCAAGGTTCCAGTTGCCAGAAACCTAGAACAAAAAGTACGAGACAGACTAATGAAAGACCACTGACCAGTTTCTATTCCCTGATGTTGCCTGACCCCCTATTGTGCATACAAGTTCATATTAAGGAAGATAGGTTAAGGCTTTACAGACTACAAAAGGCCTAACCAATCACCAAGTCAGACTAACTGGCCTATAGTTCCCACTATTCTGCCTTGCTCCCTGTTTGTGCAGTGGAGTAATATTGGCAATTTTCCAATCATCTGGGACCACTCCTGACTCTAGTGACTCCTGAAATATCACTATCAATGCCTCCATGTCACACAAGCAAGAAGGCAGTGGAAGGTCGCTGCCTCGGTCATTGAGCGACTCCATTGGTTCCATAATCTCTGACTGGTAGACAAATCATCGTCAGTAGTCATACAGCGCGGAAAGTCCCGAGCCCAACTTGTCCATACTGACAAACATGCCCCATCTCCACTAGTCCCACTTGCCGGCATTTGGCGCATGCCCCTCTAAACCTGTCCTATTCATGTATCCAATTGCTTCTTAAACATTGAGATAGTCCATGCTTCAACTACCTCCTCCGGCAGCTCGTTCCACACACTCGAGACACAGAATTGCGTGGGAAAGTCTTGGTTTGAGTAAAGTGGCCATTGTTTGGAATGATATTTCGGGCTCCAGACAAACAATAGATGTTCCTTCAACACTTTTGCTTTTGACATTATGTGAAAGATGTTGGACTTTCCTGGCAGTCTTTGTGTGTGTGTGCGCGCAATTCACAAAGAATTAAGAAGTGATGAGTGAAGATTACTTTGGCACATCAAAGCAATTCTAGCCCCTGCAACTCTACAATTAACATTAATTCCAAAAAAAGATTATATTACTATTGGAATAACATTTCCTTCAAGAAGAAAACCTAATACCAAATTCTGATGTTTAAGTTCCTTGCAGGAGCATGTTCAGCTGCGTTTTGTAATTAGCTCATTTCTACAATGGTTACTATTCAGATTTGGCAAGCCTTCTGAGTCATTTCAGTTTTTGAATTATATCTGAAAATCACTTCATATTGTTCATTCTATCAACTTAATGCCATTGGCATTGAGCAGACATAATCCTTTTTCCAGGATGGAAATGTCAAATACTAGAGGGCGTAGCTTTAAGGTGAGAGGGGAAAAGTTCAAGTGATGTGTTTTTTTCCCCACCCGTGGAAGTTTCTGCAATACCCCAACCTCCTTGAAGTGAGGTGCAACCTCACCCCACCTCAGGGATCTAGCACTTGCGTTGACCTTGGTAACACCTTACTGAAGACGATGTGTTTAGCACGACACAAGGGGCATAATTGAAGTGGAGGTTGCGACCAAGAATGATGACCAAAACAATTCACAGGAATGATGAGTTGTCACGTTCCACTTTTACCTCAGTTTAGTTTAGAGTCACATGCACCAAGGTACCGTGAAAAGCTATTGTTGCGTGCTAATCAGTCAGCAGAAAGACAATACATGATTACAATCAAGCCATTTGGTGTACAGATACATGACAAGGGAATAACGTTTAATGCAAGATAAAGCTGGTAAAGTCCGATCAAAGATAGTCCGAGAATCACCAATGAGGTAGATAGCAGTTCAGGGCTTCTCTCTAGATTGCGGTAGAATGGCTCAGTTGCCTGATAACAGCTGGGAAGAAATTGTCCCTAAATCTAAAGGTGAGATCTATCTTTACACTTCATTTACTTTCTGCCCATTCCCTGCCACATTATGTTCCAGATCATGTGCTACAACTTCAGGCTTCCTGATGGGTGTGATTAGAATTAAAATCACCACAAGCCACATGTTCATATTGTATAACCACCACGCTGAACCACATCAACCTTGTCTTCAATGTTATGCAATCTTTTAGGACCTGCCACACCCAGTGACGAATGAATCCATTCCTGTTTATTTAATATTCCTTATTCTTGCAGTTTGCTAAAATTCCCCTCGGCTTGAAAGCCATTGACAAACCATGCTGAACTTCCCTTATGAGCCCACTTGCAGGTGCTAGCCTACGATTAATGCCCAGGATTTAAAATATTTTGACACCCTGACCTCACCAACATTTCACTGCAGCATCCTGTGAGCAATCAAACGTTTGTGCACCTAGTTGGATGGGAAGTTTTGCACAGCTGAAGAAACAAAGCAGGTAAGACAGGAAAGTTAATAAAAAGTGAGGATGGTTACCTGGTGTGTTCCTGCTCCCCCTGAATTCATAGAAGGAAAGTTCATCAGTACTTTGGGCTGCCTCCCCCCCCCCACGGCTCAGCCAGGGTTGTCTTAGGCTCATTACATGATAGGAACATGACTAGTTCTTAATAATCTTTAATTATTACCTACCCCACCCAAGAACCAGATGGATCAAAATTAATTATACACAAACTTCTTGCTTAGTAAAATAATTATAGAAGCCTAGAAAATTAATGTTAGTCATGTATTTTAGCCACTTATTTGATAGTATCACTATTCTATAAAGAAACCTTTGCTTTATGTACTCCTCTGAAAATATTAATGATGCATTAATTCCACATATGTATGTCTATTCTGATACTTGCACAATTAATCCTTTTTACTGTCTGACCACCCAAATATTCTGTAAGAAAACATAAGAGACAGGAAGATGGGTATGCGATTCAGACAATTGGAACGTCTCCATCAGTCAACAAGATCTTGGCTGATCTACCTCAAACACCATATTTCACCTTTACTCTTTGATTGCTTATAATATCCATATCAAGAGAGAGCTGGATAGGACTCTTAAAGATAGCGGAGTCAGGGGATATGGGGATAAGGCAGGAACGGGGTACTGATTGGGGATGATCAGCCATGATCACATTCAATGGCGGTGCTGGCTCGAAGGGCCGAATGGCCTACTCCTGCACCTATTGTCTATCTATGTATCTCTACTAACTGCTGAGCACAATGGGAAAATATGTTTCTCATTTCATTCCTAAATGGCCTACTCCATATTTCTTGGTTCTCGATTCCTTCATTGTTGAAAACATCTGCCTGAATGTACTCTGCTTCTGTGAAATCACCTCTCATGCTTCTGGAGGATCCCGACCCAAAATGTCACCCATCCATGTTCTTCAGGGATGCTGCCTGATCCGCTGAGTTACTCCAGCACTGTGTCTTTCTTCCCCCCTCCCCCCTCCCCCTCCCCCTCATCCTCATTCTTCTAATCTCTGGAGAAGAGGCCTGGACTATTCAAAATCCCTTCTCAGGATTTGTCCTCTATACAGCAAGGTATATCTTCATTCTTTGTATAATGTATATCCTTTAGATCAGGATTTCAAAATTGTATATGGTGCTCCAGATGTTGTCTCACCAAGGCCATAATTGTAGTAAGATACTTTCACTCTAATATTTAAATCTTGCAATGAAGGCTAACCCACTATCGCCTGCCTGCTTGCTTCAAGTGCAAATATGCTTTCGGTATCTTGCATACAAGGACACTCAATTACCTTGCAACATTTCCCATAGGGGAGAGATTTCAAGGATTAGCGGGTCAACCTTTCCTTGCTGCATAGCTCTAAGACACTCATCTATTAAAACATACACAATGCTTTTGGACCTTTTTTCCAGTTAATAACCTCAAAATTAACTCATTTATAAGAACACCTGTTCAAAGTATGCCAATAATTCTCAGATTCTTATACTTTTCCAGCTTTTTTCTCCCAAGGTAAGATGTACACTTTAAAAAACATAAATATGTATAGTTATAGGTAAAAAGCTTAGTCATTTGTTCTGGAAGCAGTAGGAACAAAATAACTCACTAACCCCATTGTTGGGAAGATTGCCAATGTTGATTACATAAACCTATGCAATTCAGACGTACCTTCTACATTATTCTACAATATTTGCCTCGGGTTCTCTCCAGAATGGTGTTTCAGTGAGACCACAGATAATGAGCTTTGCAAAATATTGTGCAGAATTAGAGATAAATTGTTAGTAGATTAATTGGTGGTTTCATATTTCCAGTTACATGGGTATATTAAAAAAACTAGGCACTGGAGTACTTGGGTAATGACTCCAAGACCTTGCTGGGAATTACACTAAACAAGGCAAGGCATGTCAGTGTTGGGAAAGGGAAAGGGAAAGATTAAAATCTTCACTTGCAATAAAACATCATGCACTCCCACTAGGTATTTCTAGTAAATTCGCCCACTTTCCACTTGGGAAACACGAGAACAAAAAAAACTTATTTTGAACCTTGGAGAGCAGAACATTTTATTTTGAACTTCCGACCTCTGCTGAACACTTTTGAACTGCGGTAGAAAACGTTTGAAATCAGTGTGGTATCACTAAGAAATTACATCAAGAATAAAAAATAAGACCTTTAAGTTTGAGAAGGAACTGCAGATGCTGGAAAACGAAGGTAGACAAAAATGCTGGAGAAACTCAGCGGGTGAGGCAGCATCTATGGAGCGAAGGAAAAAGGCAACATTTCAGGTCGAAACCCTTCTTCAGACTAAAAAATAGATTAATTGGTCTACCATAAAAAAGATTGGAAATATTAGTGCTAAATCTTTCTAAATTCATAATTAAAAGACACACATTTGTGCTGTCAGTCTCAGGGCCTTGTTCCCAATAATACCCAGATACTTTACATCACAGTGAGGAACGTGGAGGAGTCACTGTGATGGATGTTTATGTTAAATTTTTGCTGTTGCGTGTTTTGTTGCTTTTTTAGTATGACTATGGCAAATCAAATTCATCGTATGATTTACATACTTGTGTTGTTTTCATACTTGGCTAATAAAAAATTACAATGATGGAAAATTCAGTATGCGCCATTATCATTCTACACATATTCACAAGGGTGGCCGGATTGTGAAATTAATCAGCACGTGATGTTAAATTGACACTCGTTCTGCCAAATAAGACTTCACCAAACACTTTTCTTAAATTTGAAAACCCACAAAAAAAGGTTGATGTTGAAGAATATTTAAAGACCTGCAGATGCTGGATTAAACCAAAGACAGACACAGAGTGCTGGAGTAACTCAGCAGGTCAGGCAGTATCTCTGGAGAAAAAGGATGGTTGACATTTCGGGTCAGGACCCTTCTCAGTCTGAAGAAGGGTCCCGATCCGAAACGTGTGTCGATCAATGTTGAAGGAAACCCCAGTAGGGTTAATTAAAAGCTCAGACCCTCAAGTCCTGGCAACATTCTTGTAAATTTCTACACTTTCCAGCTTAATGGCATCATTCCCATACCAGGATGATCAAAACTGAACACAATACTCCATATACAGCCTAACCAACAACTTGTACAACTATAACATGATGTCCCTACTTTGATACTCAATACCCTGATTTATGAAAGCCTCCTTCACCACCCTATCTACAGTGCATTCAGAAAGTATTCAGACCCCTTCACTTTTTCCATATTTTGTTACGTTACAGCCTTATTCTAAAATGGATTGAATTCATTGTTTTTATCATCAATCTGCACATAATACATAATAAAAAAGCAAAAACAAATATTTAGAAATTTTTGCAAAGTAATTAAAAAGAACTGAAATATCACATTTACATAAGTATTCAGACTCTTTGCTATGACACTTAAAATTGAGCTTCGGTGCATCCCGTTTCCATTATCCTTCAGATGTTTCTACAACTTGATTGGAGTCCACAAGTGGTAAATTAAATTCATTGTACATGATTTGGAAAGGCACACTTCTATCTATATAAGGTCCCGCAGTTGACTGCGTGTCAGAGCAAAAACCAAGCCATGAAGACAAAGGAATTGTCCGTAGACCTCATAGACAGGATTGGGTAGACACAGATCTGGGGAAGGGTATCAAACAATTTCTGCAGCATTGCAGGTCCCGAAGAGCACAGTGGCCTCTGTCATTCTTAAATGGAAAAACTTTGGAACCACCAAGGACTCTTCATAGAGCTGGCCATCCAGCCAAACTGAGCAATCGGGGGTGAAGGGCCTTGGTCAGGGAGGTCATAAAGAAAAGAATTGAATCCATTTTAGAATAAGGCTGTAACGTAACAAAATGTGGAAAAAGTGAAGGGGTCTGAATACTTTCTGAATGCACTGTGCCTACAACTCTACATTGGCAAGCCAAAGCATGGACTTAGCAATTCTTAACCAGATATTTATGCCATCCATTTTAATATAATTTCCCATTCTGACCCGTCTGTCCCAGGCATCCTCCACTGCCAGAATAAGGCCATATGCAAACTGGAAGAACGGCACCTCATATTGTGCTAGGGTAGCCTTCAAAGTAACGGCCAAGAACATTGAAGTTTCCAATTTAAGGTCACGTTCCACCCTCCTTATCCATCGCCCTGCACACCCATCCCCAGATCCTTTCCCTTCCAACTGCACTGTGTCTTCTCCACCTAAACCCTTTGTTACCATCTCCACCCTACTCTCCCCCACCTTACCTGGGTCCATCTATCACTAGCTCATGTCCCACCCCTTCCCCTCATCTCTTTCTGCCAGCCATCTTCCCTCTACTCCATTAGTCTGATTCAATGTGACTGTATTGTCACATGTACCTAGGTACAGTGAAATGTTTTGCACACAATCTGTTAAAATCACACTATAGATAAGTACAATTATCAACGAAAGCAAAGGTGCAACAATAGTATTGTAAGAATAGTAGACTTCACCGAGCAGTACACAAAGATTTGTTGCGTTTCTGGAGCCAACTTGTGCCCTCTAAGTTTTCAAGTTCTCAATAGTAGTCCCTTATTTGGCCTCGAAGGATCATTGTACTGCTAGTGAGTCCCGACCCGAAATGGCATCTGTTCATTTCCTTCCACAGATGCTGCCAGAGTTCTCCAGGGGTTTTTCTTTTGCTCAGTATCTGCGGCATCTTGCATCTATGTCCTTGTCCTACTTCAGCAACAGCATTGTTTACACACGTTCACTGCCTGATTCACCAGGGCTCAAGTGGAAGCATGACACTGCTTCCGGGTCACCAGGTGATCATGAACACAGAACATGGGAATAGTCTTTGTCCCCAATTACCCAATTTTGAACCTGAAAGCAAAGGAACTGAAACAGGGAAGGACATTTTACTACTGAAACTTGGTAAAGATACAAACCAATGGTAATCTATTCAGTTCCTTGTGCCTATTCTACCATTTAGTTAGATGATAATGTGGATTCATTAGACCATTAACATGGCTTGCTTCTTTAACTCCAATTACATGAACTAACAAAATTCTACCAAGTTCAGTGTTATCAGTTATTACTTACAATAGGTCCAGATTCAGCAATGTTATATATTAAACTCCACCATCCTTTATCTGAAGTTGTGTTTCCTGGTATCATTCCAGAACAAGAGCTCTAATTTTTCATCATGACGCCACCTTATGTTTTCTCCAGAGGAAATATTTATTTTATTTATTCAAATCTTTAAATTATCACAAACACATCAAAATGATCATCATTTAGTCTGCCCTCTCGAAAGAGTGCTAGATAATTTTATATTTTAGTCATGTAACTTTTTATTATTCTGGCACACCTTTGCCAAAACAAAGCCAGGGGCAATGTTCACAACTGAACACAGCAGGGTAAATGAACATTAACTAGTGTCTTACACAGTTGACATTGCTACAATTATGTTTTTTATTTTACCCCAATGCTTCATTCACAGAGAAGTTCCTTTGATTTATTTAGGTTTTTTTTTTCCAGAGCCCTTGATTTTGTCAATCTTTGGATAATCTTCAACATGGCTCGAATTACTTTATTTTCCTTTTGATTTTGGTTTATTTCAATCTCCATAAGACCCTCACATTTTCTTATTCAACATTTGCTCTTCAGAAGACATAGAAAATAGGTGCAGGAGTAGGCCATTCGGCCCTTCACCGCCATTCAATATGATCATGGCTGATCATCCAACTCAGTATCCTGTACCTGCCTTCTCTCCATACCCCCTGATCCCTTTAGCCACATCTAACTCCCTCTTAAATATAGCCAATGAACTGGCCTCAACTACATTGTCTTGTATTTGCCCTACCCTACCTCCTTTGTGCTACAATGAATTATGTTCTAATAGCAAAATGCTACCGCCTCAATCCCCCCCCCCCCCCTTCCCCATATTATAACAGTTCACAATGAGTTTCCACATGCCTCCCATGTATGTCCAGTGCAGTCTGCAGAACCCTTACATACTTAAAGGAACATCTCGATTCAGTCACTCCAATTGACCCAACCTTTGTGTGGGCTCATTGTCCTAGTCCTTCCACATCTTACTTTCTTGAATGATAACTGCGAATCAGATTGTTCATTTACCAAAAAACAAGATTTGAATTTGCAACCTTTCCTATTCTGTAAACTCACGATACTCAGTCTCAAAAAGAGTCAACGACCTGGCGTGTAAATATATACAGGCAATGTGTCAGAACTGGAATTGGTTACATTGAATTGAGTGTTTCTCCAACACAACTAAGAGGTTCAGGAAACTGTCAAGACTTCCAATTTCCAAACAGCTATTTGTGCTGATAAAATATTCAGTAGAATAAAGAAGGGGTGAAAAAAGTAGTCAGTGCATGCAGGACCAGTTACAGGGGGCACAAATATAAAAAAATCAAAATCCATACAGAATGGAATGAAGGAACTTGACATCAGTTGAACAATCTTTTTATTATGACAATAGACAAAATTAAATTTAAAGTTAAACTTTCCTACACTCCCCCACCCCCCAAAATATGGAAAGAGTAAATGTTTTGTTAATCAAAGCGAAGAATGCGAATATAGAAAAATGAAAACATTTTAGGTTTTTAACATCAGTATTATTAAATTTTCTAACCAGATATTGTTAGAATGTGTGGCAAATCCTTTAAGGGATATCTAGATTTCAATGAACTACCTCAACAGTTGCACAGAGTGACATTTTTCACACCAAATCCAGAAACCAGCTCATCATTCAATAAATATCCAACAATTTGAATTTAAAGGAAAGTCACAACCAACACTGAAAAAATTATCTTCGCATTTGGTGAGAGTGATTTAACAGTCTTAAACACTCTTAAATGGGTACCTAAATTACAACATACTATTTACAACTGCTTCAATAAAACACCAGTAAGGAAATGAAAGGTTGCCAAGCTTTGTTGTGTGGGTTCAGGTCATCTACTACAACCAAGACTCTTAGCCAGAATTGGAAAAATTATACCAAAAAGGAAATAACAGATAACTTATCCACTTTAAAATTTAAGAAAAAAGTTTTGCACCCCGAAACAAATAAAAAGCCATTGCCCAGTATGAATTTAGATAATGAGCATTTATAGTATTCTAGTATAATGGAACAGCCGAGATTTACAGACATCACTTCAGACTGATTGTGGAACTTTGTAATATCGAGGCAAGAATGGTGATTTATTCATTACCTTTTATTGAGAGCATGTTTTCACCAAAGGGTAGTATATTTAAAAAATATACAGAACTATTAATTGCTTGTTTCATTAACTGTATAGAGCAAGTGGAATGTTCAATAGTTTTGTTATTGTTGAGTGTGACGGACAAAAATAATTATTTGTATTTAAAACTCTAAATGTAACGGAATGATTTATAGATTTGATTGATGGGCAAATTCAAACCTCGATTTAATAAGAGCAACATCTCATAGTTTGCTTCTACTAGACATCCAAATGTGTTAGTTCTATAATAACTTGTGAAATAGTACATATACTTTGAAAATTATCAGCTCAAGTATGATTTACTTATACCAAAATCTGCAATGAGTTAAATGAATATTTACCAAATCCCATCAGTAAAATCTTGGGAAGTTGGATGAGTGAAGTAGCTACCATTTACACTGTACTAGAAGCTGTTAACAGAAAATCTATGGTTACTGCCTTTGCTCTGAAACAAGCAACCAAAAACCATGTTTAATTAAAATCTTGACTGAGCAGTAGAAGAAATAAAGGAGGGTTGTTGCTTAAACCGAAACTTTATCATATTACATTAAAGTGAACCCATTTAAAATTTCATAACATTTTCAGGAACTACAAAGTTAACTGCCATTTTATTTCTAACATCAGTTGGTAAATGCAAGGGATTATGCGCAGACAAAAGATACACTGCAACCCGATTTTGCTATGATCTTTGCAGAGCCAGCCATGTTCTCAACCAACTAGGCAGCTACAAAACAGTTGCAGCTTCTATCTTAATAAAAGAGATTCCAAATAAATTTGCCAAGTGTCAATGGATTAATGGGTATTTCTAGATATGGCTTTGAATTAAGCTAAAGAAATTAAAATTACAGCAGGTGTGAAGCACAACTTCACTACATCAAGAGTTTAATTCACATTATCACTCTTGTAATAACATTCACAACAAAACTTTACGGTGATACAAAATGGTTGTGCAGTGTTAAACTCTGATAATAACTTCTGATCACAATGAAAATAACAGATGGCTTATGGTGTCAAATCATAGTTCTTTTATAGGGAGAAGATTTTTACAGAATTTTGTATCGAAGAGAAATTGATTGAATTTTTCATAACACAAAACAGATCTCAATACAAGTGTGCTGACTTCACCAGAGCCTGGGCCATTACATTAACCTGAACACTCAGACAAATATCCTGCACCCCGCAACACTAATGAAAGGTGAAAAATAAGCTTCAGATTGAAAAAGTTGCTTGACAGAAAATTACTTTCCTTAAAGGGAAGATGTCTATGGGAATGAAATTTTACAGGGTTATTTTTGCATCTTCATCTGCAGAAATGCCATAGGAAAAAAACCCAAAAACAAAAAAATCATTAATGGCATTTGATTTTATGGGTCTTAAATTGAAGTTGCAGCAAACAAGCAGAAGATCTCCATAGGTGGCTAACCAGCTATAAAGTCCTTGTTTCTCATCAGGTGAACTTATTTCATTGTAGGGAACTATCAGCCAAACCAGAATTTACTGGATATGTTTCATGGTATCGTGTTTCATGCTGGTGCCAAAGAGAGTCTGTACTTTTTAAAATATAAAAAACCTATTTGCTTATTTTATTTATTTTATAAATAAACTGCAGAGGAAAACTTGGAACATCAATGGAAAACAAATGCATACCTACATCTACGAATGTTTCTGCCAAAATGAAGTGCTAAATGGCAGAAATATATAAACAAGGGAAATTCAAAAGGGCTTTAAGAGTATTTTCACTTTTACATTAACTTTTTGGTTCCGTCAATACTTCAGATTTCACCAGCCTCCCTTTCTTCTGGACTTGCTGCATTTAATTCTGACTTCCCATTTGTACTCTCATGCTTTCTTTCTGACGAACTCTTCTCCTTTCGATCCTTATCTCTTGATTTTTCCCTAGGAGATCGATCCCGCGAAGACCTTGAAAAATAACACTTTTATTTAATACAAACCTCCAGTATTTGAGTTTCCACAATCGGCCCACAGGGCAGATTCTCCAATAGATGCAGTACGGAGCGACACAGAATTACTCCAATTTCAACCCTGATGCAAACCAGCAGAAAAGATACAATTGTTGGTGCATCTGGAAGAATAGGCCAAAAGAGTTGCCAAGAGATTCCTTTTGACCACTGAGGAACCCTTGCCAGAAGTGCACAGGTTAATTAATCTGATTTGACTTTCCCCATCCATATTAGTTTTATGAACAGTCAAAGACCAAGCTTACAATTCAGAAGAGGGTTTGCAAAATTTACAATGTAATGGGATGGATAGGAAGAACAAAATATTGCTAAAACCAAAGATAATTCAAATTCAAATTCTGTATAACATCAGTGAGTGGTCGTAGGTTCATATAGGGCGTGCACCAGCTAGGTTGTCAAGTTAATGTCACCTGGTAAGCAGAAAGCCGTCACCAGGAATAGTCACATTCCTTCCACTGAGGTTTTTACATCTCCATTGTTAGTGGAATAAAAAACCCAAATCTTTGAAACTCGCCAAAGGAAGAAGGATCTTAAGATATGTGGGTGAGGAGTCTATTTTTCACACTCAAACTATTTGAGATAACTCTGGAAACACTGATCCTCTTAGCAATGCAATTATTTGGCAGACCCTACAGAGCAAACACCATAGTCTGATCATTTCAGAAGTCAGTCATATAGCACGGAAACAGTTCCTTCGGTCCAACTTGTCCATGCTGAACAAGTGCCCATCTTTTAGTCCCATATCCCTCTAAATCTTTTCTATTCATATAACGGTCCAAATGTCTTTCCAACATTGTTATTGTACCAGCCTCAACTAATTCCTTTGGCAGCTCATTGTGTGTGCAAGAGTTGCTCCTTTGGTTTCAATTAAATCTTTCCCCCTTCACTTCAAACTTATCCCCACTGGTTCTTGATTTCACAAACCCTGGAAAAAAGAGTGGCATTCACCCATTTTATGCCCCTTATGATCTTGGACACTTTAAAAAGAGTACCCCCTCAATCTCCTATGCCAAGGAATAAATTAAAATGTAACTTCTGGGATCAGATAAATTAATCCCCTACAAAGGAAGATGCTCTCAACATAAATAGGGGAAATCGTCATGGAGAGAAATGGACAGATTTCGATATCTGAAAATGAATTAAATTTGCTAGGTTTTTAAGATTCTTGCCAGTTTTAGGTATTTCCTGAGTTGTCTTTCCCACTACCACCCAAAAACCTACTGCTTACCTAATTGTGATATTTTCCATTTTTATTGCATGTAATTAGAGAATGCAATTTTGAAAGGTTAATTTTGTGAGAAAACAGAGACTGATAAGAAATGTATAACTAATCACAAACAGATTTCTCAATCACAGCAAAAATAATTTGCTCTTGTGGTGATAACTAGTTTAAGTTTATCCATATTTCTCAGTTACATTTCTTGAGTAAGAAGGTTAAAAAGACACTCATATGTACGACAACACATCAAACCCATCACTATAATCTATTTCCTCTCACGGGAAAATAAGTTAATTTGAAAGACTGTTTACAATTCCAAGAGCATGGATGGTTTGATGGAACAGTTGAACCTTGGCAAGAGCTACAAATCTCCAACTATTAAATACAACAAATCATACATTAATAACTGGTTAGACTTCAATTGACGGAGATCAGGTAAACAATTCGGCCAACATTTTACAGACATAACCTGTGTTCAGGATCATTGTATACAGATTCCTGTTAAAATCCATATCAACAATAGAAATTAATACAAATAAAATTTGTAACTAACAGCACAGGTCATGTTCAGTCAGGGTTGTAACTTTCTGCAGTCTTAACACAGAATTACTGTCATAATGATTTGGAATGATATTCCAGAAATGTTAAACTTCAATAACTTCACGTCTTACTTATGCTTTGAACTCCGGTCCCTGCTTTTGTCCCTTGAACTGCGACAATGCCCCCTGCCGTGGCTATGTGATCGGGACCTGTGCCTTCGGCGCCTTTCTCGTTCTCTGGATCGGGATCTTGATCTGGACTTGCGTCGCTCATGAGCGGGAGAACTAGAGCGTTTCCGCCTGTGGTCGTGTGACCTTGATCTGTAAACATTTCAACCAACGGTTAACAGTGGCAAGGCAGCACACATTCCCTCAACATGTAGAAATAAACAGCGGGTGACCCCTCGTGCACTGCAGTTGCTTTCCACTTAGAGTTTATTATTTCACAGCTAAAGAAATTTAGTCCACCAGTTTACTGTTTGAAAGACCAAGCAATCCAAATTTCAGTAAAATACTTGTAAATTCAGTAAAATTGTGTTTTACTTCTGGGCAGTTAATATTAAAAATATGAACTTCTGGTTAGAAGATATGGATCAGCAACCAGACTGGTTAAAGATCGAAAAGGAAGATTGTTTGCCTTTTGAAATTGGCTCTATTCTGTTAGCTCCCATAAAACTGAACAAAAAAACCTATAGTGAAAACCCTATAATATATAGTGGTATACGAAATTGGAAACAATTAAAAATGACTTTAAAATTGGATAATTTATCACTCTTTCTTCCCATTGCAAACAATCCATCATTTAAACCCTCTGTGTTGGATAAAGGTTTTACACAATGGAAAAATTATGGAATTAAAAAGGTGGGACATCTTTATAGGAAAGGAATTTTTCTTTCTTTTCAGGAGTTACAACAGAATTATGGACTACACTCAAATAACGTTTTCAGATATTTATAACTTAGAGATTATGTTAAATCACATACACAAGGTTATAGAACTAGAGAGCCAGAAACTCTTGATGAATGTTTTAATAAACATCCTAATACAGATAAGTTAATGTCATATTTATAACACCCTTTTAGATAGTGTGGCTCCGTTGACGAAATTATATAGACAAGCATGGTAAAATGAATTAGACCAACCTATAATGAAAGATAATTGGGATGAAAGTCTACAACATATACATCAATGTTCGTTAAATGCCAGACATTCTTTAATACAATTTAAAGTATTACATAGACTGCATTACTCTAAAACACAATTAAATAGAATTTTCCCACATATCTCTCCTATCTGTGATAAATGTCAATACTCAGAGGCTAATTTAACTCATACTTTTGTAAATTGTATAAAAATCAAAAATTTCTGGACGGATATTTTTAGAATAATTTCTGAAGTTGTTAATACCCAATTGGATCCAGACTCAAAACTAATAATAGGAATATCAGAACAAAGCCTAAAACTTACAACAAGCCAAAGAAACTTCCTTGATTATAGCATAATAACTGGGAAAAAATTAATAATAAATTTTGGAAAAGTCCAACAACCCCCACAATTAAAATGTGGATTATGGAGATGTCGGAGACCTTCATTTGGAAAGAACTAGACTTGTCTTAATTGACAAACAAGAATTATTTGCTAGAATATGGTCTCCATTTATTGACTTTTTGAAATGGTATTTCCGGCACGGAAGTCTGACTGAAGCTTGAACCCAGGATTAGATGAATAGTTATGTTTAATAATCTAGACCTATCTCCAAAGTTGTATTATATTATATCCAAAGGGACGGCAGATGGCACAATGGGCTAAGTGTTCGTCTGGCAACCGGAAGGTAGCCGGTTCGAATCCCTGCTTGGAGTGCATACTGTCGTTGTGTCCTTGGGCAAGACACTTCACCCACCTTTGCCTGTGTGTGAATGTGTGTGAGTGATTGGTGGTGGTCGGAGGGGCCGTAGGCGCAGATTGGCAGCCACGCTTCCGTCAGTCTGCCCCAGGGCAGCTGTGGCTACAGAAGTAGCTTACCACCACCGAGTGTGACTGAGGAGTGAATGAATAATGCGATGTAAAGCGCCTTGAGTATTAGAAAGGCGCTATATAAATCCCATCCATTATTATTATTATTATTATTATTGGTAATTTATTCTATTCTTTTTTATCGTGTTTTTTTCTCTTCTTTCTCACTATCTATAAAAAAATAAATAGATAAATAAATAAAATGGGATACTGTCAACGGAATAGGTAAAACATTTACAAAAAAAAACTGTGTGTAATAAATACTAAATACAGTCATCAGGAAAATTATGCTAATGGCAATCAGACCATTTCAACAATACCTCCAACAAAAGTTAATTTATTTCCAAGTCAAAAAATATCAGGATGCAGATATCTGAAAACTATGGTACAAATAAACCCTGTTAAAAAGGTTTACAAGGTCTGGAAGAACTTTATGATAATTCTAGTGTTGGAAGCCTGTTCCAATGAGGGCACATTCAGGCACGGAGTACATTCCAGAAAATAGAGATCTATTAAGCATTCTCGCCACATTTCACTTCTTGTCACGTGTACTTCCGCTCCTATGTTAACAAATCTCCTTTGCAATCTTTTGGGCGGCATGGTGGCGTAGTGCTATAGTTGCTGTCTTACAGCCCCAAACACCCGGATTCAATCCTGACTACGGGTACTGTCTGTGCGGAGATTGTACAATCTCCCCATGACCTGATTGGATTTTCCTTGGGTGCTCCGGTTTCCTCCCACATTCCAAAGACGTACAAGTTTGTAGGTTAATTGGCTTTGGTCAAATTGTAAATCATCCCTAGTGCGTATAGGATAGTATAATTGGTGGACGGGATCGCTGGTCGGCGCGGACTCGGTAGGTGGAAGTGCCTGTAAACGGTAAACTACTTTTATATCCTGTTCCAAGGAAATTAACCCATTACTGTTTTCAAATCAATCAATGATCAACTTTATTCAGAATATAATCAATAACTTTACCAAGCCTTTTCTCAGAGAATTTACAAGTACATCGCAGGTAGCTTTATCAGGGACAGGTACAATAAAAGCCCCGGTTGCAATCCTGGGAGATGCAGAGAAAAGTTCAAGGAATAATTTGTCAGAACCTGGACCAAATATCCTGGGGTGTGGAGGCACAAGGGAGAAAGTTCTCAGGGCAAGGGATCAAGGAGAACTCTGAATAGTTACAAAGTTAGAGATTGCCCCAGAAATTTAGCAAGAATGTTTTTGGGAGAGGGAAAGAATTTGGCAGTGCTCCATTTATTTTAATAACACAGTTCTAGAAACAAAATTAGCCCTGCACAAGAGGGAGAAACGGGATCAGGAAGAATCACACTGTGAACCTACCTGGAACTATCGTTCCTATCCAGTGTTTCTGAATGTCAAGCCTTCACCTCAAACTCCCCACCCGCCCCCCCAACCTTCAATTTAGTTTGTCACGTGTACCAAGGTACAGCGAAAAGCTTTTGTTGCGTGCTAATCATCAGATGCTATGTGATAATCCTATTACTGTTCTTTAAAAGATAAAAGATACAACATAAATTGGTGAAGAATTTTCCCCATATACATTTCAAAAATTAGAACAAAAATTAATAACTTGCCCAGATTCAAGGCAAAACCTCAAGATAGTTCAAGTGATATATATGCCTTGTTGAAACACAAAGGAAAGGATGTCATTTTGTTACTAGGATATTACACGTACATTGCTTGTCTGTTATAACCTTTTTGGGACTTCAATCATCACTTTGCTCCTGATAACTTTTTTAGAAAAACATAAGCACCTCAAATTTTCTCACGGTTAAGTTTAAACTTCGGCTGACGTGTGCAGGGAAATGTCTCAAAATGCACTCAATATATCAAATCAAAAAATATCAGATCAGGGCCCAAGCTAAACTAACTAATGAATGGAAGCAAAGATTAAAAGGATCTATTTAAATGCAGTTTACTGAATGAATATATAAGTATGCAATTAATATATTGTGTTGAAATTTTTGAAACTGCATTGAGTCAATGGTTTACACTATTATTATTGGAAAATCAGTCCATTCCATTTTAAATATCAACTTTTTTTTCAAAAAGCAAACATAATATCAAATAATATTTCAATGCAATATGGTAGAACAAAAGGTTTGGGTAAAGTCAAAGAGAAAGTGGCCAAATATTGAATGGATTAAAAACATAAAGTAATTCTACCACACGATTAAAAAACCAAACTCGATAATGTTATTTTACTGTGCAATAAACCTACCGCTTATGATCTCTGCTATGTGATCTGGACCTGCAAAACAGTATTATTTAAGAAGTTAATTATGGAAACACAATAGACAGCACAGAACACAATTTTTGTAATTAGTTGCTTAGAAAACACATTTAAGCTAATAATTGGTTTTATAGATTTTATGAATTTATAAGGCCAATTATTAATCAGAATACACAGATTATGATCAGAGAACTAAAACCTCCCAATGTAGTGGTACATATGCACATTAGCTTACTTTCTTTTCATCTTCTCTTCTTTCTCCCTTTCTTCTCTCCTCTTTAATCGCTCTTGATTCCTTCTTTCTTGTTTATCTGCAACGATTTTCTACAATTCCAAAGAAAGGAATGAATGGGACTGCAGGAACATTCATCTCAACTATCAGTTACAAACTAAATAAATGTTAAAAATATCTTGACAATTACTAAGGAAAATGGCATAAACTACAAAAAAGATTACTTCTAACAGTAACTGTGATGAAATATAAACCGAGGAAAAAACCATGCTTCATAAAAAACATTTGCTTTGTACTCCTACTTACAAATGTAAATTTTAACTTTGTTACTGTATAATTAAAAAAATACCTTCAGATGATCTAATTTCTCCCGTATCTGTATGAATCCCAAGTGCAGTTTGCCTCCAAAATGATCGGCAAGTCGACGATCATTGTCATGAAGGCCCAGATATGCAGAACATATTTCACAGACTCGCAGTTTTTGTTGCTGGAAGCTAGAAGCAGGCATTGAATTCCTATATTCGTCCTATGCAAAACAAAACACGAAAGAAAGGAACTTTTAAAATATCAAAGCACCAAATTTAGCAGTTAAAATATAATCAACTTGCAAGTGATTAATTTCATTATATGGCAAAAAATATTATTTATTGTTACATTGGCAAGATGTGAAATGTTTTTCTCAGTCAGAACAGCATCTTTGTCCATGACCTCATAAAAAACATATCTTTACCTTAAGATGAATCTCAAATATATTTCCTCAGATTTGTAATCAACAGTGTCATTTCCACAAGTTATATTTATAGTAAATTGCTGCTTATTCTTACTCTGAGGTCAATGAGATATCTTCAATAGGAATCTCACAGGAGGAATTACTGCAATAATATGTGGTCTAAAGATACCAGTATGTAAGTAATTTTGAATTTGAATTAGACATTAAAAATTCAGCCGCAGTGTTCTGAGATCAGAGCATTTTCTTCATATCCATTGTTTAAATATTGTAATACATATGATGCAATATATTGTTTTATACATAAAATGTATTAAAATGATTTTTATAATTAAAAAAAATGTAATTGACAATACATCAATTTATTATCATAAATAAAGATTAATTTGATTAATATTCTTTAAAAATATTTATGATTAAGATTTATTTGAAAATCTTAAAAATATTTTGATTTTATATCGCATTAACGTTTGTAAGATTATTTGCCTGTATACCAATAATTTGCTGTGTGTGGAATAGCCGACTACTTTAATATACCAGCAAAGAGAATAGGAAATCTAATCTAAGCATAGGCATCTGAAGGTTTGTTTTTAAGCCATCAATAATTTACTGGCCATCAAGAAGCATAAATGTGAAAACCTCATTCTAAATCAGTTACAGTAACAATGCAAGACCAGCTATATTAACATGCATGATTAAAAAAGGTGATATAGCAGATACCTCTGCTTCCCTCTTTTTTGTTCGCACTCTTTCTACTTCCTGCATGACTTTCTGAGATTCTTCTACATTTCCTTCAGCTCCAAGTTGTTCAGCTTTCGCCAAAAGCTTTCCTATTTCTTCATTCAGCTCATGCACTTTTTCTGCCTGTAAAAATACACCAATTGTTGCATCAGTGGTCAAGGAGATGATATGCATCAGAGCTGAATGTTCCATATTTGTGCATGCAATTTTCACGAAGTAGCTGGAAAGAGAATAAGTATTATTCTATATTTATAATTAAATACACATTCGGTGCAGATTCAAGAAAACATGTTGAATGTTAAAGTGTAAAATAAAAAAGATATGAAAATTGCAACAAAAAAAAACTGCGCTTCAAAAATCTATGCCAGCCATGGAATATATTTTAAGAATAGTCAGAAGTTTGTTAGTTTCAATACAGAGCTATTAGTTTCATATTTTACCCAATTATAAAAATGCATTCTGCAATCTATAAAATCATATTTTTTAATAATATTCATAACATAAATAAGAAAAAGGGCAAAACTAGTCTCAATGCCTCCTCATGTGATTGAGTAAAAGCATCAAAATTTAAGAACAGGGAGAACTGTTTTAAGATACATGGAAGCTGTATATACCTTTATAACAGACGTCTAAATTAATGCCCTTTACCCATTTTATTTTAATTATTAACTTTTCAATACATATAATTTGGTACATTATGGTTTAGGGAAATGAGTGTAGGCTAATCCAAGGCAAGTTCAGTAGGTAGGCAGCAAAGTCTGGAATTAGCTGACAGAAAGGTTAGATACCATGAGCAGCTGAAATGAGCCAAGAAACACCTCAAAGGGCCTGTCCCACTTAGGCGATTTTATAGGCGACTACAGGCGACCAGCTGTAGCCACATATTCGCTGGGATGTCGCCTGTATGGTCGTGAGTAGTCTCCTCAGTCACCCAAAGTGTCGTAGCGTCTTTCTGGTTGCCACTGGATTTTCAACATGTTGAAAATTTTTCGGAAACAGTGGGTTTGACTTCTCCTGACATAGGTGCTGTTGTAGTTGTGGCCAGGTTAACGTAGGTTGTCGCCGGGTTAACGTTGATTGTCGCCGGGTTAACGTTGATTGTCGCCGGGTTAACGTTGATTGTCGCCGGGTTAACGTTGGTTGTCGCCGGGTTAACGTTGGTTGTCGCCGGGTTAACGTTGGTTGTCGCCGGGTTAACGTTGGTTGTCGCCGGGTTAACGTTGGTTGTCGCCGGGTTAACGTTGGTTGTCGCCGGGTTAACGTTGGTTGTCGCCGGGTTAACGTTGGTTGTCGCCGGGTTAACGTTGGTTGTCGCCGGGTTAACGTTGGTTGTCGCCGGGTTAACGTTGTTGTCGCCGGGTTAACGTTGGTTGTCGCCGGGTTAACGTTGGTTGTCGCCGGGTTAACGTTGGTTGTCGCCGGGTTAACGTTGGTTGTCGCCGGGTTAACGTTGGTTGTCGCCGGGTTAACGTTGGTTGTCGCCGGGTTAACGTTGGTTGTCGCCGGGTTAACGTTGTTTGTCGCCGGGTTAACGTTGGTTGTCGCCGGGTTAACGTTGATTGTCGCCGGGTTAACGTTGGTTGTCGCCGGGTTAACGTTGATTGTCGCCGGGTTAACGTTGATTGTCGCCGGGTTAACGTTGATTGTCGCCGGGTTAACGTTGATTGTCGCCGGGTTAACGTTGATTGTCGCCGGGTTAACGTTGATTGTCGCCGGGTTAACGTTGATTGTCGCCGGTGCTGACTTCATTTTTTTTTTGTTAAAGTGATTCTATTTAAAACTTTATGTCGAAGGGGGCTCCAGTTGCCGTTTTTTCGGCAACCTGCTATGACCATGACAGTCGCCGGCAGTCGCCTAAAAATAGCCTAAGTTGACAGGCCCTTAAGAGTCAGGAGCATCCAACGGCACAATTTACCCCCTTGTGGTTGAGGCCTGATATGGCAGACCTGCTCATTAACCAAGGACCTTGCTTTCTATCCAATCATAAATATACTCAAAGACCAAGTATCCAATGTTACAGTCCAGGATAGATGGAAAAACTGGCTGAGTACAATCACCAGCAGTAATTGGAGCAATCACTAAAGATGTATTGTTAAAGATGCCTACCTGGAGAAAGATGGACTCTCCAACAGAAACCTAGATAGAGCCCTTTAACTAATGCCAAAGCTGGCCTCAAATGTCTGGGTCAGACTGGCTTCAGTATTCTCACTGACGCTATATCTACAGTAGAATTTCCAATGCTATTTTAAAAGACAATGTAAACTTTCAACTTCTCCCAACACTTTTATATGTTGCAATGCCTTGCCTTCGAAAGACCAAGGAATATGGTCCACGTTATTCAATGTCATAGGAATGCACCTAGTAAATACTGATTGTGCTATCTCTCATTGATGTAATTAAAGATCATTTATATTGAAAGGCTTTAAGCTTGACCAATTGTTAAATTGAAAATCGCTAAAGCATATGCAAGCAGAAAAGTGAGAAAAAACAGCAATTGTTTAATCAAGACATTCTTACAGTACCATAAAGCTACCAACTATACCGGATCCATGAATAATGTTACATTTTGTGGTAAAGTTACTTTACTAGAGAATTAGCAAGTAGGTTACATTAATGTCTTCTCTCAGATTTGAAATACAGGTTTACCTTTCCGGCACCCTTGGTCACAGAGCCTTTCGGATTATCTGTTTTACCTGACCAACAGAGGCCACGGCATCTGAGAATGCGTAAATTCAACCCGGCCATTGGCTGCGGAAGTCCCGGTGAGATAGAGATCAACTGCCTCACCTGGCCTAGGCACATTTTCGGGGGACGGGACGGATTTCAAGTGCACTCTCATAAATTTGTCTGGATATGGGATTAATCACCCGTTGCCTGGGAAAAAAAGTCGGCGGTGGACCCGTACTTTATTTTCAAAAGAACTGCAAGGACTTTCATCCTGTCTTCACCAAGTTAACTGACTGACTGAACTTTATTTATAGAGCACTTTAAAAACAACCACTGTTGCAACAAAGTGCTGTACATGACTAATCATAAACATAAAACAAAACAATAAAAACATTAAAAGACAGTAAAAACAATAAAAAACAATAATAGAAACACTAAAACAAGAGCAAAGTCTCATGCAGGGGCGAAAGCCAAGGAATAGAAAACGGTTTTAAGACTAGTTTTGAAAATGGACAGTGAAGGGGCCTGTCTAATGTGCAAAGGTAGAGTGTTCCATAATGTCGGAGCAGCAACAGAGAAGGCTCTATCCCCTCTGAGCTTCCGCTTAGACCTCGGTACCTCCAGGAGCAGCTGATCAGCTGACCTGAGGCACCGAGCAAGAGCGTAGGGATGAAGCAGCTCAGAGAGGTAAGACCATTTAAAGATTTAAAAACAAATAAAATAATCTTAAAATTAACTCTAAAGTACACAGGCAGCCAGTGGAGGGAGGCCAGAATAGGCGTTATGTGCTCCCTCTTACGTGTTCCAGTTAAAAGGCGAGCAGCAGCATTCTGAACCAACTGGAGACGTGCAAGGGAAGATTGGCTAACTCCAAAATAAAGTGCGTTACAGTAATCCAGCCGAGACGTAATGAAGGCATGGATTACTGTTTCAAAATGCTGTCGTTCAAGAATGGGCTTCACCTTTGCCAGCTGCCTTAAATTAAAGAAGCTGGACTTAACTACCGCGCCTATTTGACGATCTAATTTAAAATCACTGTCCATCTTAAAACCCAAGTTTAAAACTATTGGCTTCACATACAGTGCCAAGGGACCCAAGTCAACAGGGGGAGGTTCACGGGAGCCATTGGGACCAAACACTATCACTTCTGTTTTCTTTTCATTAAAATTAAAAAAGTTTAGGGCCATCCAGGATTTAATGTCATCAAGACATAACAGAAGTGGTTTGGCTGAGAAAGCATCTTTCTTCTTCAGCGGCACATATATCTGACTATCATCAGCATAACAATGAAAAGAGATGCCATGCTTTCTAAGAATGGAACCCAGAGGAAGTAAGTACAGTAAGAAAAGCAGGGGCCCTAAAATTGAACCCTGTGGAACCCCATATGACAGAGGAGCGGAGGAGGATTCAGAACCAGCAAGGCTTACACACATAGTGTTCAAGAAGGAACTGCAGATGCTGGAAAATCGAAGGTACACAAAATGCTGGAGAAACTCAGCGGGTGCAGCAGCATCTATGGAGTGAAGGAAATAGGCGACGTTTCGGGCCGAAACCCTTCTTCAGACTCAGGCTTACACACATAGTTCTGTCTGCCAGATAAGATCTGAACCATTCCAGGGCACTACCACAAATGCCCACTAGGTGCTGTAACCGAGATACTAAAATATCATGATCCACTGTATCAAAGGCAGCAGATAGGTCCAGCAGGACAAGAATCACATAATCACCAGAATCATTAGCTAGGAGGATGTCATTAAAGACCCTTAGCAATGCTGACTCTGTGCTATGCATAGTTTTAACCCCAGACTGGAAAACCTCCCGAATATTATGCTCGTCCAGGAAAAGTTTTAACTGAGCATAAACAACTTTCTCCAAGATTTTAGAGATAAAAGGCAACTTGGAGATGGGCCTAAAATTGGCCAATACAGTTTGATCCAGACCAGGTTTCTTAAGCAGGGGTTGCACTACTGCATGTTTAAAACTTACGGGGACAACTCCAGAACACAGACTGCTGTTAATAATGGCAAGAACCGACTGCCCTATACTGGGGAAAACCTCTTTAAAAAGATGAGGAGGGACAGCATCACAAAGGGAACCTGATGGCTTAATATGGCTAACCACATCCTCTAAAAGCGATAATGTCACAGGCACAAACTTATCAAATACCATCAAGCATGGGACAGAATCAGAGGGGTCAGAGGCAGGAGCTGAAATGAGAGCCCTTATGGTAACAACCTTATCAATGAAAAAGTGCAAGAAGTCATTGCACATTTCAGAGGATGCTTCCAAACAGACAGGCTGTGGGGGCATTAAGAACAGAGTCAATGGTTTTAAATAACACACGTGGGTTGTGACGATTAGACACAATAATGTTTGACAGGTATTCTCTTTTGGCCTCTTTAACAGTGTTCTGGTAATGACGCCAGCAGTCCTTTAGGATTTGAGATGAAACCTGCAGCTTGTCCTTCTTCCACTTGCGTTCAGCTTTGCGGCACTCCCGTCTAGCTGTACGAGTTACGTCACTGAACCAGGGCTCGGGTTTAGCTCTAGGCTGCAAGGTTTTTAATGGAGCCACAGAGTCCAGTATAGTTCTGCAGGAGGAGTGAAACCAAGAACTGAGCTCCTCCGTATCAAGAGAAGTGGAATCAGAGGGGGCACAGAGCTGGTCGAAAGCAGCAGAGAACTGACCGGCAGCAAAAGGGTTAAAAGTCCGACAGCGCCGAGCAAAGAATCTTAAGGTTAGAAAAACATTTAAACAAACTGAGGTAGACATGCATTGAAACAGAGTTCAACGGATGAGTAACATGAACCACTGAAAGGTAAATTCATTTGAAGGGAATAGCGAGACAATCTACGCTGTGGATGCAAATCAGACGGTTCAAAAAAAACTATGAAGATAAGTTAGGCTCCAAACAGCCAGTAACAAGTTAGAAGTTTTTTTGGCAAAGTACACGCTGTAATTTGTCGGCCTGTATTGCAGCCAGATTTATTTACTGTTCTTGTCTGTTTTAGACAGATGAATTGATCACATAATTAAATCAGGATGGCAGATCGTAACTCTTTAAAAACATATTGACTGGTTCACCTTGCAAATATTGAGGCAGCTATCGATAGGTGAAAAAAATTCTCCCTTCACAGTAATCACCAGGTTAAGTCATCCTGGTTGATGACAAAATAGTGGTCTTAACCTGGAAAAAGCAATGACTGCCCATGCAGCAAATTGGCTCACCAAGTCCACGCCAACCATCTACCACCCATTTAGTCCTGCCAAAGAGCACTGGGTCAACTATGCTTGAATTCCTTCCACAACAAAAGAAAGTTAATTTTAAATTGCATTAATGTGGTTGCCCCCTGTCTAATGGCATTATTAATAAATGTATAATTCAGATCAGCAGAACAAAGGAATGCACATTCAAGTTAAAGTAAATGGCAAATATACCTTAGCAGCAACTTCAGCACTGATTTCTTCCTGTGTTTCTGCCAAACGCTTCTTGGCAATATCTGTTCTTCTATCACAATCAACGATAAAACTTTCAAGATGTTCCATTGCCTGGAAAATGATAAAAACAAGTTCACAGTAACATATTTAAACCACAGACAGCCACACCATGCTTGGAATGCTTTATCCATTCCTCACTTACTCGCTAATCATAATTGCCAAAGCAAGCCTCCCAGAATTCTGGCTGAACTCCACAAACCTATTAGTCTGTGGGCCGAAGCGCTTTTTCGTTCAGGTCACTTATTGTGTAAAAATATTATATAAATCATACCTGAAACTCGTCAAGAACAAAACCTGCACATTTTGTTAAATATGACAAAAACGTCCAATTTTCCGAGTAGTAATTGTCCAATCAATGCACATTTGACTTTGAGGTCAGACGCAAATTGACCAATCCAGCGCTTTGTTTTATGGTCGCTAGGCAGCGAGGACTCTGGGATCATGGCTACCTCCTCATTACATCAACAGCAATAACAAGGTTTCCAAGGATAAAGGCAATGCTAACCTTGTTGATCATTTTGCTTTTCAATTGATTTATCTTTATAAAGTTATGATGTGAACTGTTAAATAAATGATAAATAACAAATGTGCAGCTAGGATTAGGGTAGGATCAGTCGGTCGGGCTTGTCGGTAGGCCGATGGATGCTGTGCAGGATCGTTCGGGCTGTCGGTCCGCCGGTGGATGGTGAGAGTGGTCGGATGGCCGGTGAGTGCTGCGAGGGGTCGGTCGGGCTGTCGGCCGGCCAGTGGATGCTGCGAGGGGTTGGTCGGGCTGTCGGTAGGCCTGTGAGTGCTGCGAAGGGTCGGTCAGGCAGTTGTTAGGCCGGTGGATGCTGCGAGGGGTCGGTCGGGCAGTTGGTAGATGGTGAGTGCTGTGAGGGCTCAGTCTGGCTGTCGGTAGGCCGATGAGTGCTGCGAAGGGTCGGTCGGGCAGTTGGTAGGCCGGTGGTTGCAGCGAGTGGTCGGACGGCCGGTGAGTGCTGCGAGCGGGCGGACTGACGGAGCTGGCGCTACAGGGGGTGCTGAAGGTGGCGTGCAAGGCAGTGCTGCTCCCCACCATCACCACCATGATGATCCAGAAGGGAATGCTGGCCGAGGTGGACTCGCTGAGTGGCCACACGTACGGAGCCCACAGCCGGTCCCAAAGCGGCTCCAGCTCCAGCCATGGGCAGCTCTAGAAGGGGGGCGAGTTAGGGTTAGGCATTTTCCTCAGTGGAAGGTGCCTTAGCCTTCCCCCAGCCCGTCACTGCCCCAGTCCCACTATGGCCATGACCCCCAATCTGCAAACTGGCAGTCAGTGGGGTTCAGTAAACGGAGGAACCCAGAAGAACTGCCCTCACCCATTAATTAGGCTGGTTCAGGAGCCGGACCTCCGTGGCAGTCTCATTCAAAAAACATACACAATGATATTATTTTTATATAACAATGATACATAATTATATATGATTAGTCATATTCACAAGATACATTTATATACACACACACACACAGATGGTATAATAATAGTTTTAAAAGACTGCAACATGGAATTAGGCTCCCCATGGTGCAATATGGGCATTGGACACTAGATGGCGCTAAGTTTTGATCTCATTTTCTAATTAGTTTAATTAATTAATGTGCAACTTTTTGCACTGATGAGTTATGACTTCCTTCACAATTATATTTTATATAAATCTGTGCAAAATTTAATGTAGCTCCGAGACATGGGTCATGAAAGTTGATTTCTAGACACATTTTGATGCACGGCCCACAGCCTATATCCTAAATATTCTGCAGCATCGTACCATTTCAAACCTCAAATATTAAGACCTCTATTTTCTTCAAACTCCAGTCATTTCCCTGCACCTCGCACTGACTTTAAGAATTCTTGTCCAGTTTCAACTTTCTAAATGCTCTCTTGCCCTGATCCTCCAAATACAATTACCACTCACATTAAGAGCCGACATTCCCCTTGCCTCTGCACTGATAATTCTCTCTGCATTCTGCCCCTTCCATTAAGTATATTTTAGATTAGAAACATAGATAGAAAACAAATAGGGCCCTCCCTTCACCACCTCCAGTTTAAATTCCATTTGGAATATTTTGGAGGACCAAGAAACCAAGAAGAAGGAGGCCATTTGGCCCTTCGAGCCAGCACCCCCATTCATTGTGATCATGGCTGATCATCCACAATCTGTAACCCATGCCAGCCTTCTCCCCAGACCGCTTGATTCCGCTGGCCCCAAGAGCTCTATCTAACTCTTTTAAATTTATGCAGTGAATTATCCACTGCCTTCCGTGGTAGAGAATTCTAAAAATTCACAACTCTTTGGGTGAAAAGGTTTTTTCTCATCTCAGTTTAAAATGGTCTCCTCTTTATTCTTAGACTGTGGCTCCTGATTCTGGACTCCAATATTGGGATTTTTTTTCCTGCATCTAAATGATCCCCCCTGATCCTTCTAAATTCCAGTGAATACAAGCTTTCCAATCTTTCCTCATATGATAGTCCCGCCATCCCGGGGATTAACCTCATTGTCCTTCCTTAAATTAGGAGACCAAAACTGCACACAATACTCCAGATGTGGTCTCACCAGGGCCCTGTACAACTGCTGAAGGACCTCTTTACTCCTATACACAAATCCTCTCGTTATGAAGGCCAACATGCCATTAGCTTTCTTCATTGCCTGCTGTACCTGCATGTTTACTTTCAGTTTCTGGTGTACAAGCACACCCAGGTCTCGTTGCACTTCTCTTTTTCCTAATCTGACAACATTGAGATAATAATATGCCTCCTTGTTCTTGCTGCCAAAGTGGATAACCTCATATTTATCTACATTATACTGCATCTGCCCACTCACTCAACCTATCCAAGTCGCCCCGCAACCTCCTAGCATCCTCTTCGCAGTTCACACTGCCACCCAGCTTTGTGTCATCTGCAAATTTACTAGTGTTACTTTTAATTCCATCATACAAATCATTAATATATATTGTAAATAGTTGCGGCCCCAGCACCGAGCCTTGCGGCACTTCACTCGTCACTGCCTGCCATTCTGACAGGGATCCGTTTATTCCTACTCTTTGTTTCCTGTCTGCCAACCAATTCTCTACCCATGTCAATACCCTACCCACAATACCGTGCTCTAATTTTCCTCATTAATCTCCTGTGTGGGACCTTATCAAAGGCAAAGACTACATCCACTGGCCCGCCTTCATCCATTTTACTTGTCACATCCTCAAAAAAATTCCATAAGATTAGTCAAGCAGGATTTCCTCATCATAAATCAATGCTGACTTGGGCCAATCCTTTTACTGCTATCCAAATGCACTGTTATTACTTTAATAGTTGACTCCAGCATCTTCCCCACCACCAATGTCAGGCTAACTGGTCTATAATTCCCCGTTTTCTCTCTCGCTCCTTTCTTGAAAAGTGGGATCCAGCCTTTCAGCCCACCTAGTCCACTAATCACTCATTCACACTAGTTCGATGTTATCCCATTTTTGCAACCACTCCCTACACACTCAGGGCAATCAAGAGGCCAATTAACCTACAAACGCATGTATCGTTGTAAGCCACACGGTCATAGTGAGAACATGCAAACCCCACACAGACAGCACCCAAGGCCAGGGGAACGCTCTGCGGCGGCAGCTATACCAGCTGCTCCAGTGCAGCCTGACAATTTTCAGATTATTGAAAATCCTGAATTAAACCTGAAGATTCCTATTTGTAGATACTGCACTGTAATTTGCTTCACTATACCAGGAAATGCAAGGGGGGGAAATGAGAAACAACAGTTCAGATTTTTTGGGGGCAGAAACAAATCACTTTGGAACATTTATCCTCATTAGAAATAAGTGTTGTAGTCTAAAATTAGCTGGAATAAAACACAATCTGAATGCGATTGCTGAAAAGATCTGCCATACTAAACTACATAACAGATCTTCATTAGTGCAAGAATGCAACCTCAATTTGCTTTAGAATAAATCCTCAAGCAATCCAGCAGTTACAAAATATTGTATATTACCAATTCTGGTCACATGTCCCCATTAGGTTTAAACGAATCTATAGATTAGTCTAAAATTAGCTGGAATAAATCTATAGATTAGTTTCTATTGGCGTTCCTCATGATAAATTGTAATATACTATGTGTTAAGTAACATATTATAAATGATTAATAAGCACACTATTTGATTTCAGCATACACACATTGGACTAGTAACTGTAAGGCAGTGTCCTTGATTATAATGAATTGCATTTAATTATTTTTCTGTTAAAGTTACTTCTAAAGTGAGGATACAGCGAGGATAAGAGCTGAAGGCCACAGATGCTAGGATGCAGGAAGCAACACATCACGCAGAACAGCAGTGGTCGAGTACATAATGTATCCACATTACAATGGTGGCGATGGAAGCGAATGATTGAAGTAGCAAATATGCTAGCCAAATTAACTATTTGTTTCTATTGACCAAAAACACAAACATACTTCAGGTAAAATAGAAATTTGCTTGTACTTCTTTCAATTTAGCATACTACATTTGGTGCTTATTGTGGCCTCCACTGCACTGGAGAAACCAAACACAGATTGGACGATTGCTTTGCGAACACCTACTTTTAACACGGCATGGTGGTGCAGTGGCAGAGTTGTTGCCTTACTGCGCCGGACACCCGGGTTCAATCCCGACTATGGGTGCTGCCTGTACGGAATTTGTACGTTCTCCCCTTGTATATCAGAGATCTTCGGTTTTCTCCCATAAGCTAAAGACATACAGCTTTGTAGGTTAATTGGCTTGGTATAAGTGTAAATTGTTCCTAGCGTGTGTAGGATAGCATTGATGTGCGGGAATCGCTGGTCGGTGCGGACGCAGTGGGCTAAAGAGCCTGTTTCCGCACTTTATCTCGGAACTAAAAAAAGTCAAGAGTGACTCATAGCTTCCAATTGCTTGCGACATTAATTCACTTCACTCTCATCTTTTCATCCGTAGTTTCCTGCCCATGTTCAACAAAGGCATAATGACCAACTTTAGGTGATTTATAACTCTGACTGTATCAGAACTGGTCATTGCTATTCACCATCATGCTGTTTTTGCTTTTCTTTTTCTATCGTATGGGCTTCACTGCTAACAACACATTACACATACAAAGAAGCTTGATGTGATTGAAACAACCACTCCAACTTCCCATCAACTCATTTAATTTCACCATGAGAAATATTTCCTTTGTTCCACACAACTCGCCTCTATCTTCTCAACACAGAAATTTAATTTGTTCTTCTCTCTTTCCCTATTTCTACAAAGAATCTTAGACTTGAAACATTAACTATTTCTCTTTCCACAGACGCTGCTCGAGTGTTTCCAGTATTTTCCGTTTTCACTTCAAATTTCCACAAAACCTGGATATTTTTATTTTCAATATATTTGAAGTCAGGATGATGTGCAACATTTATGCAGCACCTGGAGATGATAATAATCCTGAAAGATCGCTGCGTTTGCCTTTGTAGATGATGGAACCCATAATTTGGGAGGTAACACTGGAGTAACTGTTTCCACAATGCGTCTAGTACAGGTGCACAACCTTTTATCCGAAAGCCTTGGGACCAGACACTTGTCGGATTTCGGAATTTTTCGGATTTCCGAATGGAAGATTTTTAGCGTAGATTAGGTAGGTAGCGCGGGCGGCTTGAAAAGTCTGGAGCGGCTGCCTCCACCCCGGAGACCGGGGAAATAATTGTAAATCATTGCTTAAATGTTAGTCAGTTAGTTTGGAGGGATTTTATGTGGTTGGTGGGTGGGGGGTGAAGGGGGAAACTTTAATTCTTAGTCCCCTACCTGGTCGGAGAGGCGGGGAGCGGGCAATGCCTTACCGGGTCGCCGTGCAGTAAGCTCCGGAGCGCTGTGGCCACCGAATCCCAACATCGCGGAGCTGGGGGCTCCGTCCGGCCGCGGGCGGCGCCGGTTGGAGCTCCGACCCCGGCAACTCTACCCCTGGCTGCGCGGCGCTCCAAATCCAGCGCCGCCCGCGGCCGGACACCCGCAGCCCCAGCTCCGCGATGTTGGGAGTCGGCGGCGTCGCAGCGCTGGGATACCAGCGGGGAGCGGGCAATGCCGTACCGGGTCGCCGTGCGGTAAGCTCCGGAGCGCTGTGGCCGTCGACACACAACATGTCGGCGGCCACAGCGGAGCTGGGTCTGCGGGCGTCCGGCCGCGGGCCGCGATGGATTTGGAGCGCCGCGCAGCCAGGGGTAGAGTTGCCGGGGTCGGAGCTACAACCGGCGCCACCCGCGGCCGGACGCCCGCAGCCCCAGCTGGGAGTTGGCGGCCACAGCGCTCCGGAGCTTACTGCACGGCGACCCGGTAAGGCATTGACCGCTCCCCGCCTCTCCGACCAGGTAGGGGACTAAGAATTAAAGTTTCCCCCTTCACCCCCCCCCCCCCTTCACATAAAAGCCCTCCAAACTAACTGACTAACATTTAAGCAATGATTTACAGATGTTTAAGTGTCTCCCCGGTCTCCGGGGAGGAGGCAGCCGCTACAGTAGTACAGACCTGGGTTGACCGTGGGTCGTTTCGGGTCAAGTTTGGCGCCAAACGCGAGCTTTGGTGTGCAGACGACATCCTGGAAAAAATGGCCGGTTTTCAGAGTTTTTCGGTTTCCGTAACTCCGGATAAAAGGTTGTGCACCTGTAGTACATATTGCAATGGCTTTGATGGGAAAGAATGTCTGAGGTAGCAAATATACTATTTAAATGGACTGCTTGTTCTAAATGTTAAGCACTGAAAATATTTCAAATTGCATTTTGTAGGTAGTGGAAAGACTTGAACCAGGAATCCAGTTCTCCGTTGCAGTTTATCCAATATATCCACTGCTTATTACGACAAATTTAACTTGCATTTCCAGATGGGCAAGATCCTCAATGAGTATTTCTCCTCTGATTTCTCCTCTGTACTCCAGTGTACCCTCCAAAACATCAGCCCGTGGAGAAAGACATGGCCACTGGGGTAGTTGGGTTAGTTAAGGGGGGGGTGGCTTGAGGACCATCCACATTACCTTGAGGTGGCGCAAGATATCCTAAGGCGTACAAAGGTAGTTAAATCTCCCGGGCCTGAACAGATATATCCAAGGACACCGTGGAAAGCTGGAGAAGACATTGCAGGAGCCCTGGCTGTCATCTATCACTGGTGAAATGCCAAAAGACTGGAGGAAAGCCAATGTTGTGCCTCTATTTAAGTAGGCCTGCAAGGAAAAGTCTAGGCACTTTAGACCAGTGAGCTTAATATCTGCGGCAGGTAAGTTAGCTCCCGCAACGCGACTTCTCCAGCCCGTGTCGCGGGGTTGGAACGACCCGGAGCGGGGTCATACATCGCCCAGCGCGGCTTCATGGCCGTGGGACATTCCAGCGCCCGCCGGGGGCTCCAACTTTGTGACATTTGGACCGGGAGCGGGGCCGTAAATCGCCCGGCACGGCCTAAAATGGCCGTGGGACTTATCATCGCCCGCCTGGGGCTTGGACATCGGGAGAGACATGGAGAACAGGGGAGAGAAAAGACTTTGCCTTCCATCACAGTAGGTTCACTGTGATGGATGTTTGTGTGAACTAAATTGTGTGTATGTCTAGGAATTGTCTTTGTTTGTATGGCTGTGGAAACGGAATTTCGTTTGAGCCTCACTGAGGCTCAAATGACAATAAATTGTATTGTATTGTATTACTGGAGAGAATTCTGTAGGATAAGATATACAAAATAAGCATTTGGATAGACAGGGCCTGATTAAAGATAGTCAGCATGGTTTTATACGTGACAGTACAAGATATATGCCAAACGTGGTCAGATACGACTAGCATAGATGGGGTATCTTGGTCAGCAAAGACAACTTGGGCCGAAGGGACTATTTTTGTGCTGTTTGACTCTCT
Organism: Amblyraja radiata; assembly: GCF_010909765.2. NCBI lineage: Eukaryota > Metazoa > Chordata > Chondrichthyes > Rajiformes > Rajidae > Amblyraja > Amblyraja radiata. Next base: position 33,132,807 of record NC_045977.1, on the reverse strand, counting down.
GGCCAGTTGATGGGTTTTTTTCAAATCTTGCTACCTGGACTGCTTCATTATATGAGGAGTTACAAATTTCTGTTTCATCCACAAATTGCTAACCTTTCATAATTTGACCTTCATGATAAACATCAACCCGAAATGCAAACTCCATTTCTCTCTTGACTGATGTTGTCTCACAAGCTGTGCATTTCCAACATTTATTTTCTCTTATTTCAGATACGTAGTGTTTACTCTCAATTGTGCTATCAGAATCTGTTTCTGGGCGGTCAGTGAATTATCATCTAATTGTCATATTTAATAGTAATTTGATGCATCTCAACTACTAGCCAGATCATTTATAGCAGTTGAAAGTCTGCAATCATATAATAGGCCAGATTGTGTAAAGGCAGCAGATTCTATCGAATGCAAAGGAGTCAAATTAATTTTTCACACAATTTAATAGCTGCACATGCACCAGTAACGATTTGAGGTTTGCAAAACCAGGACTTAAACGCAATCCTCAGTTGGTCATGCTTAGCAGCAAGTTCTGCCTGCTTCAGAAATTTGCAAATTGCCTTAATTTTTTAACAGTAAACGTTAGTAAAAGAGTAAACAATTAAAGAAAATGTACAGAAAAAGCTAAAGCGGAAAGTACTTTTCCCCCCAACCACCATGATCAGAAAGGGATAATCAGTTAATTAATGCTCAAACTTTGGGTAACTTACATCGTGTTCAAAGAATAAATCTCTTTCTTTTGCAGCAATTTCATAATCAGCTCTCAAAGCGAGATCATGAATCTTTGTGCATTCTCCCAGGTCCATACGCTAGTAAATAGAACATTTTAAGTGTAACCACAGTTAAAATTCAATGCAGACAATGTATTTTAAGCACAGTATTTTGCTACAACAATGCATGTACTACAGTTCTATTATGTGGGCTGTAACAATTCCCCAATTAATTTTAAGCTTACTACCTCTTTTCATCGGTAAAATTGTAAAGTTTAAGAATAGTTACCATATGTAACAGCTAAAATGATAACTCCATACAAAAAATGATTAAATACTAAATAAAATTGAACTTCAATACATTGGTACAGCCTCGTAGCTTACATAACCATTAACAACAACATACCCTGAACCCATTTTGTAACTCTGTTCCAGGGAATTCAAAACTGCTGATATTCCAACTGGTTGTAAAAAGCATCAATAAACATATTGAACATTTTTAGCCGGGTGTATTCAAGGAAAAAATATCCTGCCTGAAGAATGCCACTGTGTGACAATACTTTATCATAAAGATTATATTATGGGCAAAACATATTTGAGATTAACCACAGAGTCTTCAATCAAACTGCCAAACATCTTAAGAGAGAGGGAGCTCCTAATTTTAGGAAGAAAATTCCTGAGTTTAGGGCTAAGTCTGATGAGATAGTCGTAATAAAGGGGTTTAGGAATTTGTTTAAGAGTTCTCAATGGGTCGTCCAATTACTAAATTAAAGAGTGGAGAGGTAAACCATTCCATCCTTCAGTTTTGCTTCACCATTAAATTTAGATGATTGGTGATCTCTATATTCCCAAAAAAGCTCAATCTCTATTATACATTTTCTAAAAAAGATCCATGACTCCTCAGGGGAAAAGTTTAACATCTTCAGACAGCACAGGGCGATAGATAGACCAACAAGAGGATAACAATCTTAAAACCGTGTCAGTGAACAAAGAGCCAATGAAAGCCAGGGTAAATGGCAACAAGTTAGCTAGGTTGGTGTTGAGGACAAATCAACAATGCGTTCAGGATCAAAGCATGCTGATTGTGCTGAAACCCGCCTACTCTTAATCAAAGAGAGAAACCTTTGTTTTAAGAGGGTTCTGAAATTCTATTCAGTCAGTAGGATAGGATAATATTCCACATAGATTTTGTTATTACAAATTTGAGACAAGTATATATTGGTTTATCCATTAAAAAACGTTCAATATAGTCTGACTGCAATCCTTTAATTTGGAATATGAAATACATATAAAGGTCTTAGAGTTAATACATTTTTGAACTAAAAGATCGGCTAATAAATAAGAAACAAAATATTGAAATCCATCAGACTGCTAAATTATTTTGTTTGAAACTGATAGCATCTATATAATTTTGTTGCAATACAAAACCGATTCTATAAAGTTAATAATGTTTTATTCAATAAACTACAGGGACATTTTAATACAAGGGTCCACACAAAATGGAAATATACTGTAACTTTTAAATAGTTTTAAGAGTGCGATAACAATATGGCCTCAAGTACTGTATTTGAAGTTATCGTCAGGGCTACATTTTGAAATCTCAAGATACACTTCTATTTTTACATTGATGCTCTGCATTGATGTGAAAAAGGTCATATATTGGAACTTAAAAATGTTTTACTTGCCCTGCTTACATAGGAGTTGGGTGATTAGAGAGGAATATACTGCAATCAGAGAAATTTTGAAGCACAGTTCATCCATTCTAAAAAGCTGAGAGGAGAAAGAAACCATAAACCAGATTGTGTGCGAAAATATTGTTCATTTTTCTTCTTTACCTCCCAAACCAGTAAAACAGGAGTAACAAAACTACATACCGTTCCAGAAAGTATGTCATGAGGACAGCAACCAAGAAGATGACTCTTGCAAACTCTATCATCTGAGAATTTCACGCGTTGTCGTGTTGCATCTCCTGAAACAAGGCAGTTTGAAGCTGATGAGCTCAAAATTGATTAAAATGCTTCTGAATAAATGGACATCACCAGGTTGTTTCAGAGCCAAGTTACTGTACTAATGCCTTCTTGCATGTAATAATGAGACTAATTCCTCATCTTTATTGCAGAATAGGAATGTTCTTTGCATAGTACACACAAAATTCATTGCCACACCTTGGGATTATTTCTTCTTAAATCTTGGGCCTCTGGAATGTGTTATTTTAATCATAATAAGACATGCCTTTTTTCCCCCATAAACATTGAAAAATGTTAAAAGGATTACCCAAAGTAGGTTTAAGTACTTTAAGTGAATGATGGGCCGAGTCCACTTTTACTGACACCACATGACAGCATCCAACACTTTCAGAAACAAAAGAACTCAGGTTAGGATTTGAATACACAATGAGCGTCCAATTGATACCACACAGCATACTCAACCTTTGCGCCTCATCTGCAAAAAATTTTACTTGCTGTAAAAAAAAAGGTTTTCTGAGCCACACCCTGTAGCAAGGTGTTTAAAGGAAAGGTAAAATGTAACTGATGTGACAATTTAATGCTATTTTGTGTGCATGATAATGTGTAATATTTCAATATAATTTATCTAAATTTGCAAGCATCCAAATACCATGTAGTGTCCCCACTGAATGCAGTTTATATTTAGTCTAAACTATGTTGTTTATATTAATTACTTTTGAAAAGCAAACACTTTTTTGATATTCATAACAGCTTTAAAAATTATTCATGACTCACGGCTCGATGAACATGAGGCTTTTCTGCAACTCCCTTGCAGATTGATGTAGGCAGGCAAAGATACATTGAACCTTTATAAATAAAACAAGGGGCCACAATTGTTCAGTTTGTATGAATAGAGATATGGGAAGCAAATTTCAAATGTAACTAAATAAAACATAACTGAGTTTCCTGTCAGAAATTGAAGTGCAAACCATTAATTTGCACTAAACTGTTAAAAGTCAAATTCCTACAAAAGGAACATCCAGGTAACACCTAATGTCTTGGTTTAGAATGGGAACAGATGACAAAGATCAAACATTTGGCAATCAGTGAAAGAACAAACTACTGCTAGTTGTTTACCAAGTTAAAATTGGGACGTGTTATTGTTTTGTTTAATCTCCTTTATAATTACAGATTTCTCTTGCCCTATGAATTAAAAAAAAACCTGCAACTCCTTTAAAAAAATTCTACTTCATCAAATTTTGAAAGACGTCACATTGAAAAGGACATTAAAACAGTAAGGATTCTCTCCCATATATATTATAGAATGAAAATTATTATTTTTTCAAGTTCTAAGTAAAATTAACTCTCCAAATACTATTACGTACATTCTTAATAAAACTTTGTATCAAACAAAGCATGTTATGCAATACATGAAAGTAGTGAAAATAAATCAACAGTACCCATGTGTCCCATCACGGCGAAAAAAGTTAGTGCTAAAATAGTTTTGCCATTATCAAAAAGAACAGAAAGATCATTATAGAAACTTCAAAAGCATTTCCTGATATATATTTGGAGTGATCACTTTTGAGGTTAAGGACACTGAATTTCCAAGGTCTTATGTGCATCAATTGTCAAAATGCTGTTACATTGTGCCTCAGAGTTTTAACAAGATGCAAACATCAAAAAGATGGCCTGCTTTTGTTTCTTAAATATAAAGTAATATTACTGGAATATTCGTCTCGGCATATTAGAGGGTTAACTCCTTCCTATGGGTATATATGTATGTAAACATGCTGAGCATGAAAACTAAAGATGGTATTTCTTCAAGTTTCAACGGTCTTTTAAAAAAATTGGTATTGTTCCGTTCAGTAACAAGCACAAGTGTAGCAGAAAGATAGGAAACGTTTACCATACTTTACTCATATTTATTTTACTGGATACTGAAGCTGCTTGGGATCCTGACATTATAGCTAGAATTCAAACCAAAATGATCTTTCAAAAGATTAAAGAATTTTGCTTTCATGTAATTGTAAATACTCTATATGTACATTGTTGGTAGTGTATACATGTGTTAGTGTTGTCTGGACAGATTCACAATATTGCACAGCGCTGTTTCTTACATTTTACATATTTTATTGATTTCATATATCAAAATAGGAAACACTCTGCAGACCTTTTGAACAAACTACTAAACCCACAAAACATTAAATACACGTTAATGGTAGGATGTTTCTATTTTGTTTTACATATTGGACTGTGAGCGTTTAAAACATGTTCTCCACCTGATATTGTAAAAACATGAGAATTTGAAATGGGTACTCAACAATTTGGCCCCATCTGCCTTCGCTACCATTCAAGATCCTTTACGTCCGTGTAACGTATTGAACTAATTCGCCATCCATTGATCTTTGCCTTGAATATACTGAGCCTCCATAGCCGCCTGGGTAGAGAATGCCAGATTTGTTTCCCCCCGGATAAAGAAATTTCTCATCTCAGTCCTGAATGATCCTTGATGTTGAGTCCTTGTCGCTAGCTATCGCAGCAAGAGGAAACATAATCCACCTTGTCAAAGCCCTGCTATATTTTATTTGTTTAATTTAAATCATCCCTCAGTCTGCTAAACTCAAGTCCCACGCTGCTATCAAAAAAATGTTTTCTACTTTCCTATCAAGTGTTTTAGCTTTTAAAAATTGATCATATTCCACTTGGTACGTCCTTGCCCATATATTTAGCCTACCCATATCCTCCCCACAAAGATTTATCCGTTGTCAGTACATAGACAATTAAACACTCTTGAACATTACCACCCAGCATCTTCTCACCAGCAAGTTGAATGCGTAATAATTGATCCTTTCATCCAAATATCTGACTTGGATTGTGAATTATAAACTAATCCTTGTAACCACCCATTAGTCACAGCGTGACAACCCATTAATGACTTTTTTATTTCCACTTTATTGTCTATCCATTAAACAATTCTTAATTCTTACCATAACATCATCACCAATCACATAGATTTAACAACCCTTTGTATGACACCTATTCTAATGTTCTCCAACAGTCCAAACATACCCCATTTGCTAGTTCCCCCCAATCTACTCTGATATGAATAACCTCGAATATAGGAGCAAAGAGGTCCTTCTGCAGTTATACAGAGCCCTAGTGAGACCACAACTGGAGTATTGTGTGCAGTTTTGGTCCCCTAATTTGAGGAAGTACATTCTTGCTATTGAGGGAGTGCAGCATAGGTTTACAAGGTTAATTCCAGGGATGGCGGGACTGTCATATGCTTAGAGAATGGAGCAGCTGGGCTTGTACACTCTGGAGTTTAGAAGGATGAGAGGGAATCTCATTGAAACATAAGATTGTTAAGGGCTTGGACACACTACAGGCAGGAAACATGTTCCCGATGTTGGGGGAGTCCAGAACCAGGGGCCACAGTTTAAGAATGAGTAGTAAGCCATTTAGAACGGAGATGAGGAAACACTTTTTCTCACAGAGTGGTGAATCTGTGGAATTCTCTGCCTCAGAGGGCAGTGGAGGCAGGTTCTCTGGATGCTTTCAAGAGAGCTAGATAGGGCTCTTAAAAATAGCGGAGTCAGGGGATATGGGGTGAAGGCAGGAACGGGGTACTGATTGTGGATGATCAGCCATGATCACATTGACTCAAAGGGCTAAATGGCCTGCTCCTGTACCTATCGTCTATTACCTCAAAGGTTTCCAATATTTATGCATTAAATATGCTAATATATTAATTGTTAATTATTATTTACATTCCACATCACAGAACTAAATGCTTGCTTTGGAGAATAGGCTTAATCTCTTGAACATGAAAAGATTAGCAAGCAGAAAATGCTAGAAATCTGAAATAAACAAAAAATACTCATCATAAAACCAAAACACACAGCGGGTCAAGCAATAATCCGTGGAGGGAGAAAGAGAAGCCTCTTCAGACACAACTTAACCTGCTGAGATTGGGAAAAAAACACTTAATTTCTCTTCTCAGAAGCTACCTGATCTACTGAATATTTCCAACAATCTGTTTCTGTGTCTAATACACAGAAGGTATAAAGTGCGAGTTAACCCTGCCTCCTTAGTTTCGCTTCTTTTTTTTTAAAATAATATTTCTCTTTGGAGCAAGTCACTCTGAATTGTGTATATAGTTAGTATTTCATTGTAAAGCAACTAGCTGAGGTTGACAATCTTACTCGGCCTCACAGTTTACATGCTAAAGAGAGGGTGTAACATTCGCGGCCTACGAGGCGCAAACCACTCCATGTGGCCTCCGTCCGCACACTAATGCAGGTCAGATACAACTTAGCCCAGACCGGACCGGGTCGCCTTCCATTTCGAGTGAAGAACACCTTGGGTACTGTTGCATATTTTCCTCTTCATTTGCGACGAACTTGACGGACTTTTTACTATTTTTTTTTTTTTTTAGCGAATCAATTGTTTTTTTTTGTTTGAAGCGAAAACTGAATCCGGAAAACGAGAAAGGAGAAAATATAAAAAGCAAAGAACGACAGTACAGAAAATAAAATCGCACGCAGATGTTCATACTTACCGTCCCTGGATGTGCCCATTAACTGGTCCAGCATCGCTCTCATTTGAGCCTGAGCAGACATTGTTTTGTTTTTTCTTCCCCCCCCCTCCCCCTCCAAGATTTTAGTTTTGTGTTGATTGTAAAAACAATGTATATAATTGTGAGGAAACACTTGCGCGTTGAGTCCGAGGCCTAGTCGGCGCTCTCCCTCAGTAACGTACCGAACCTTCCGGCCCTCGGCTCGCCGCGCCGAGAGGGCTGCCGGGAGTTGTAGTGCACGCGCAGGGGTACTACACGGTGGCGCGCCTTCTGGCGGACTACAATAACCAGGGGGGACCGCGCGCCTGCGCAGTCTGGATGTGACGGCGGTTGGAGGCGTTGGAGGGTTGTTCCTCGCCTTGGTGGGGATAGTTGGAGCTGGTGGTTGCCGTAAGCATTGGTTGAAATAATGTTTAAATGTTATCAACTGCTGTAGCTGTTATTTGTGTTAACACTTTAAACAAAAGATGATTACAATCCCTTTGGATTTTGGGGGAATGGTAATTTTATTTTTGGTGACATTTCATAACTGTGTGTTTATCCCTCAGTCTGTCATGGAATGAATCGTGCTGCCAAGCTCGTCACGGGACAGTTAGATTTGGGTTTATATTTAGGATTATTTACACGTATACCGAGGGACAGTGAAAAGCTTTGTCTTGCATGCTACCAAATACAAACCAGATACTACCAGATACGAACAGGTGGGGCAAAGGGAAAGATACAGAGTGTAGAATGTAGTTCTCAGCATCGTAGCACAGCAGTCCCAGAAGCAATGGAAATGTTCCAATTATAAATAATGCACTGAAATCAGCTGGATTCACATTTTTGAACAGAGTTATAATTACAAAACTTGTTTTTAAGCAGCATTGGAAATAATCCGATAAAAAATAATGTACTGAATCAGCTGGATTAATATTTTCGACACAGATCCACGATTATGAAACTGTTTTTGAGCAGCAATGTATTCAGTATTTTCAGAATCTGAAGAAAAGATAGCGCTCGAGGGATATGGGGAGAAGGCAGGAACGGGGTACTGATTGGGGATGATCATTCATGATCACATTGAATGGTGGTGCTGGCTCGAAGTGCCGAATAGCCTACTCCTGCACCTATTGTCTATTGTCTATAAAGGCCATGAACCAAAATGTTGCCTGTCCATTCCCTCCACAGATGTTGCCTGACCTGTTGAGTTCTCCCAGCACTTTGTGTTTTGCTTAGTATTTTCAAAGATTGTTACCTGAAATTGGAATAATGATTCATAAAGATCTGGTCAAGATCTACGTAAATTTATGATGTGAGTTTCAATTTGTCTTGATCCGAAATGTCACCCATCCCTTCTCCAGAGTTGCTGAGTTACTCCACATGTTGTGCTTATCTTCGTTTTAAACTAGCATCTGCAGTTCCTTCCTACACATAACAAAATGCAGGACAGACTTCAAGAATATATTATATTTTTGAGCAAAAGTAAACAAGCTGCTGGGGAAAGTCAGCTGGTCAGGCAGCATCTGTGCTGGGAAAGGACATGTGTTGTTTTTGATTGGGACCCTTCTTCAAGACTGAAGATACTGAGCCTCGAAGAAAGGTCCAGACCTGAAACGTCATTTGTCCATTTCCCACCTAAGATGCAGTCTGGAGTAACTCAGCAGGTCAGGCAGCATCTCTAGAGAAAAAGGATGGATGACGTTCCGGGTCAGAGCCCTTCTTCAGACCCAAACGAAACGTTATCCGTCCTTTTTCTCCCGAGATATTGCCTGACCCGCTGAGTTACTCCAGCACTTTGTATCTATCTTCAGTATAAACCACCATCAGCAGTTCCTTCGTACACTGGTTGGTTTCTTGATGTACAGATCTTGATAATTTGTGGATATGCTATGTGAAACCTTAGTTGCATACACTTCTAATTTCATGATTTATACTCAAACACAATTGCTGTTAGGGGATTATAAATTACTCTCACCAATTTCTTTTGATTCCTTGCATCTTATCTCTACCCAAAATGATATTTTCATTAACCTTTTGAGGAAAGACGGTCTCGCCACTGTCTTTCTCCAATTCTGTTATTTCCAGAGCTCTGTTATTTCCACCCCTCGGTGCTGATCTTTTTTTTATTTTGCCTCTCTCTTCTAAAAGTCAAGAATTCTGGAATATTTACTTAACTTTGAGGTAGGGAGGGAAAGCCCCACAAATCAACTGGAAAAAAAAAATCCCTTCCACCTGGGGCAGGTTTGGGCTCAATAAAACGTAGAAGGCACCTAACTCATATTTCCAAAAGTAATATTTGTATATTCTGCCCTCCCTATCTGTCTGTAATAAAACATATTTCTAATGTCAGTCAATATACTTTTCTGTTGCATAAATGTGCCAAACACATTCTGCAATATTGTGCAATTTCCCTTTTTGTCTTCTGATGCTGAGTCTATTAAAATGTGGTTGTTTGGGATTGATAATTATATCCTCCGGAAGGTCTCGGTTATGGGTAACGTGATGATGATCTAATAGAAGGGACTAGTTTCTGCAGCCTAAATATTCTTTTAACTGGCATTCACGGTAATAAAAACCTTATGAATTGTAGGATTTTAAAATTTCATTTTTAACTTTTACAGATAGAATACTAGCAAAATGAGAAGAGTTGCTTAAGGAGAAGAAAAATAAGTTTGCTCTGAAACGCAGCTGTTCCCTTTGGGATATAAACTGGGAATATGACAGCGAACAAAGATTTACAGACAGAGATACATCCTCTGAAAAATGATGAAACTGAATCTCAACACGCAAATGAAGCTTCTGACAAACCCAAAGTAACCAAGCGCAAGAAGCTTACAAAATTTGGTCAGCTTTCCAAATGGAGAACTGCTGCCTTTTTCTTGGTGTTATTTTTATGCCTAGTTGTGGTGTTCGCATTCTCCTTCATAATTCCTTGTCCAGTCAGACCTTCATCACAAAGGGAATGGACCATAACATTTGAAAATGCAGGTAACGTTAAATGTGTGTCTTAAAGGAAGGAAAATGATAAGAACTATATAAATTTGTGATTATTTAAGAAAAATAACTTTTTTGCATGACGTCAAATTTTATTTTGTGTGTGTGTGTGTGTGTGCGTGTGTGTAAAATGTTGTTTGTTAGTTTTATAGACGTTATCTCCCTTGAATATTTCACCTCATGCAGTTTACAACCCAGCAGTATGAACGGTGATTTATCTAATTAGAAATAACCCTTGCATTCCTTCGCTCCCCGCGTCCCCCACCCTAGGTGTCCTACTAGTTCTACTGTTTGCATCCTTGTATCCCTTCGTTATCGCCTCTTCCCCAGTCTACAATGGACCATTATTGGCTCCATCCTTCCATGGTCATCTGTTGCTGGTCCTGCTATATTCTGGCCTTTTCTTACCTCCAATTCCCTCCCTTCTACTTACAATCTGAAGAAGGGTCCCGACCCGAAACGTCACCCATCCTTTTTCTACAGAGATTTTGCCTGACTCGCTGAGTCACTCCGGCAGTTTGTGTTTGTCTCCTTTGCAAGTGTTCTAAAAAACAGATTGGCTGTGTTTTACTTGAGATTTTGATGCAAGGAAACTTGAATTAATTAAATGGAAATAAGTATTTGAAAGTATTCTAAAATATTTTTGTCATTTACCTTATTTCAGCGACTTACCCTTTTCTCACACTGTGGGATGCAAACCAAGACAAAGTTGCAGATGTGATGTTTGCATTCAAGGATTCCAACAACACCAACAATGGATCCTGTGTTTCTGAGGGTAAGGGAGTGATGTAATTGTGTGGAGCATTTTTGTTTTGTTTCTGTATTGCTGTTCAGATTTCTGAACCACTAAAGTGGGCTGTTAACGATGCCCTCCCATTTATTATTCAGATTTTTATTCCATGAGACTTTTCATAATTAAAACAAACTACCTATTTGTGTATTGAAGTTCATAATTGTAGACGTTAGCCTGACATCAGTGGTGGGGAAGATGGTGGAGTCAATCATAAAAGATGAAATAGCAGCACATTTGGATAGCAGTAACAGGATTGGTCTGAGTCAGCATGAATTTACAAAGGGGAAATCATGCTTGACTAATCTTCTGGAATTTTTTGAGGATGTATCTAGAAAAATGGACAAGGGCGAGCCAGTGGATGTAGTGTACCCGGACTTTCAGAAAGCATTTGATAAGGTCCCATATAGGAGATTATTGGGCAAAATTAAGCCAATGGTATTGGGGGTAGAATGCTGACATGGATAGAAAATTGGTTGGCAGACATGAAACAAAGATTAATGGGTCCCTTTCAGAATGGCAGGCAGTGACTAGTGGTGCACCGCAAGGCTCGGTGCTAGGACCTCAGCTAATATACATCAATGATTAGATGAAGGGATTCAAAGTAACATTAGCTAATTTGAAGATGGCACAAAGCTGGGTGGCAGTGTGAACTGTGAGGAGAATGCTATGAGAATGCAGGGTGACTTGGACAGGTTGGGTGAGTGGGCAGATGCATAGCAGATGCCGTTTAATGTGGATAAATGTGAGGTTATCCACTTTGGTAGTGAAAACAAGAAGGCCGATTACTATCTAAATGGTGTCAAGTTGGGAAAAGGGGAAGTACAACAGGATCTGGGGGTCCTTGTTCATCAAAGTAAGCATGCAGGTACAACAGGCAGTGAAGAAAGTGAATGGTATGTTGGCCTTCATAACAAGAGGAGTTGAGTATTGGTCCTTCTGCAGTTGTACAGGGCCCTAGTGAGACCACACCTGGTGTGTGGTGTGCAGTTTTGGTCCCCTAATTTGAGGGAAGACATTCTTGGTATTGAGGGAGTGCAGCGTAGGTTCACAAGGTTAATTCCCAGAATGGCGGGACTGTCATATGCTGAGAGAATGGAACGGCTGGGCTTGTATACTCTGGAATTTATAATGATGAGGGGGGGATCTTATTGAAACATATAAGATTATTTAGGGTTTGGACATGCTAGAGGCAGGAAACGTGTTTCTGATTTTGGGGGTCCAGAACCAGGGGCCACAGTTTAAGAATAAGGGTAAGCCATTTAGAGCGGAGATGAGGAAACACTTTTTCACACAGAGAGTTGTGAGTCTGGAATTCTCTGCCTCAGAGGGTGGTGGAGGCCAGTTCTCTGGATACTTTCAAGAGAGAGCTGGACAGGGCTCTTAAAGATTGCGGAGTCAGGGGATATGGGGAGAAGGCAGGTACAGGGTACTGATTGTGGATGATCAGCCATGATCACATCGAATGGCGGTGCTGGCTTGAAGGGCGGAATGGCCTACTCCTGCACCTATTGTCTATTGTCCATAATCATGAACCTCTGGGTTTGTTATTGATAGTGATCCTAACAATATTATCTTCCTTTGGTGTTGTCACCAATCAACTTTCTATTTTTCTGTTTATCAGTTTGAAGGGAGCATAACTAACATTCTAAGTTTGCTAATTTATAGACTATTAACACGAATGGAGAAAGTTCATACTTATTGGACCAGAATTAGGCCAGTTGGCCTATCAATTCTACTCTGCCATTCAATCTATCTTTCTCTCTCAACCCCATTCTTCTGCCTTTTCCCCATAACCTCTTTTCTCAAAAATATATCTCAACATATTATACAAAACATGCAGTAAAGTTTTATATATCACGATCTCAGGCAAACAATTCACATTTTTTTAATGCAAGCTTTTCCTGATAAATTCTCTCTAGTTTAGCTAATGGGTAAAAACTCATGCAGATAGATAAATTATAAACATCAAACAATGTAACCTACTCTTAGCTAGAGAATAAAAAACAAGGATTTGGAGATGTCTATTTCTGGAGATCTTTCATGTGTGCATAACGTAGTTAATTTTATCTTTCATATGAGTTTTTTTTAAACCTGATTTCTAAATTAGGTGGAACTTTGTGCGGAAAAGTTTGTCACGTAAACATGGAAATTTCTTGTCAGAGATTGTGATATATTAAAAAAAATTATTGCAAGTTTTCAAAATCTGCCAAGATATTTTTTAGTAAAGAGTTATAAAGAATATTTCATAATTTTCAAGAAGGAACTGCAGATGCTGGAAAATCGAAGGTAGACAAAAGTGCTGGAGAAACTCAGCGGGTGCAGCAGCATCTATGGAGCGAAGGAAATATGCAACGTTTCGGGCCGAAACCCTTCTTCAGACTTTCGTAATTTTCTCTCTCACTTCATGCCTAATAGTTAATTCTATAAATTAACAGCTTATAAATTATGGATATTGTCAGACACAAAGTGCTGGTGTAACTCAGGCAGCATCTCTGGAGAAAAAGGATGGATGTTGCTTCTTCAGACTCGTATAAAATTATTACGACAAGGTTTGGGATCAGAGGGCGGTAAGTGAGGTACTGCGGGGGGCTGCGGAGGATACTGCGGGTATAATGTTAGTTATATTGCCTTTAAACTGTATTCTTATACTTCAACAACAAAACAATTCTAACCGTTTTTTAAAGAAAGTAGGTGCAAATATAAACACATCCGGTTAGAATATCACCGAGTGTTTCTCATTGAAAATTTGCATCTTATTTCTTTATACACTCTTGCTGAACTTGAGCAGCAAAAAGTAGTATACATTTTTACAGTGCTTTTTAATTTCCATGCCTGCACTAAAGTGCCCAATTGTATACTATAGTTATTTTAGAGTTGACTTTTATTCCGTCTCTTATTTTTTTCAGATGGCCTTTCTTTTCCTTGTGCTTATCTAACTGTTCTCTCTGGAACAAATGGGAGCCTCCTTTGGAAGCAACCTGTAGTGGAAGATATTCAGCATATTCAATGCGGGGTTGAAAATCTCAGTGACAGAAAGTCTTCAGGATGCCTAGTTATTGGAATTCCTCATTACGTTATCGCAATCAATTCTTCTGGTATGTTTTTAGAATAAATTTAATTTGATGTTGGGGGGGGGGGGGTCGGCCTGCAGCGTCACACACGCGCACACACACCACCCACCCCCCCCCCCCCCCCACTCCTTTATATTACATTAATATTATTCATTCGCTTCTTTTACCCCATCACCCACCCTATCGACTAACGCAGTGGTTCTCAAACGGGGGTACGCGTACCCCTGGGGGTACGTGAAGGCACTCCAGGGGGTATGTGAGATTTTAAAATATATTTTTGCGCTGGTTAGGGGGTACTTGGCTGAAAAAATATTTCACAGGGGGTACATCACTGAAAAAAGGTTGAGAACCACTGGACTAACGAATAGCAGAGGGGGCAGGGGCAGAGTCCACGGGAAAAATCTCTACTGGAATATATAAAAATGTTACTGTTAGCGCATCATTTTTTCGACAAGATGTGATTATCCACAAACAAATAAACACAAAAAATACACACACATCCTAATATATATTATAGAGAGGTGTTTATTTAAGTTATTGAGAGATCAATGGATGAAGATGGTGGGAGTGTTTAGAGTAGCTGGAGAAGAATACGCAGGAGAAGAGGGGGGAATGTGGAGCTATGAAGAAATTGAATAAGGTTGGAGGTGGGGGAAGAATGGAAAAAAATAATGGATTTGTGTGGCTTCGTTTGAAGCTATTCTTTGTTTATACAATAGATATTTGTTATTCTGTAAGGCATGATGCACTTTGAGTAGTTTCCAAGTGCTGTGTATAATGGGTCATGTTAGCTTAATCCAGCCCTGAGCTTTTCATCCACTTTCTGTGACATGCCCATGGTCATGGCTACCTTTTGCAATCGCATAAACTCCTAATATATCAGAGGTTGTGCAACATGGAATAGTGACCTGTAAGCCATGCCCCCAAACCACACTGAGAGCTTTCTGTTGAAATAAATGACATATTTAAAATGTTTGTGCCTTTGTTTCAACAGAGGTGAAAACAAACCAGTCAGCTTGACTTTTTTTAGTGAGTTCAGGGATGCAGCACAAGGTGAGATGCGCTGTAATGCACAGGTAAAAAGTCCAGAATTGAATGACATGTGAATGACAGTTAGCTCCTGATACCTCATGATCTAGCCCATTTTATCAGTTTTAATATATACGGCATGCATTTCAGGTAGCTTAATTTTGTATTCTGAATTAATGCCATATTAGAAAACAGAAAAGTTAGGTTTTTGATGGCTTAATTCTAAAACCATAAATAATCCAACGTGTTGTTTGGTTTCTATAACCAACCTAAACCTATACATGATTTTTGTGGATAGTTTACATTTTGTCTTGTGTGTTATATTTAAGGCGAAACATTGTGGAGACTCAACACCAGCCTTGCTACAGATCTTTTAGTGATTGGTCCTGCATTGATACTCCCAGATCTAGATGGTGATGAAGTGGAAGATCTTTTGCTGATTTTTATACCTTCTCATCAGGTAGGAAATTATGTTTCTGACAGTGATGAGGTGAAAATTTTATTTGTAAGAAACTTTTCTTTGTATGATTAAACCATTATAAAGAATAGTTTTGTCTTTCTGTAACTTAGAACACCATCTTGTTATTATATTACACATTTGCAGATGTAATTTTGAGTCAAAATCTTACTGCACAGGAGATAGCCATGTGGCCATGTCCCATCCAGCCATGCTAGCTTTATGTAGAACAATCCCTCAAGTATAAATCCCCTGGACTGGACCCATAACCCAGTAAGTTTATTTACCTCATGCCTATCTAATTTTTTTCTGAAATCACTGATGGTCTCTTCTTCTGTGACTCATGTAGACTAAGAATGCCACATTGGTATCACTTGCAATGCAAAGAAAATAAGAATTCTTCTTCCTCATGTTCCCCAATAATTGTTGCCTAAAACCTTAAATATGTGTCCCTTAGTCCTTATTATCAGCTGGGGAGAACAACTTTTCTTTTGTCTAGGAAGGAACTGTAGAAGCTGGTTTACACCAAAATTAGACGTAAAATGCTGGAGTAACTCAGCGGGTCACGCAGCATCTCTAGAGAAAAGGAATAGATGACTGAAGAAGGATCTCAAGCCGAAACGCCACTTATTTTTTTTTTCCAGACATGCTGCCTAACCCGCTGAGTTACTTTAGTATTTTGTGTTTTTCTTTTGTCTGTTGTCTAAACTTGCAATCTTGTACACACCTATTACATTTCCCTTCATTCGCCTTTACCCCAGGGATAACAAATTCTCCAACATAACCTTATTGGAAAAATCCTTCATATACATCCACTCATCCACCTGCACACTTTCCTTAAAGTGCAATTTCCAGTACCAAATAGATTTTCCAGTAGCCTATCCAGGACTTTCTAAAGGTAATTTTTAACCTTTCTGTATTCAATGTGTCTATTTTGAAATCCATATATTTTGCTACAATTTCACTATATTCTGCCATTCTTTCACTATTTCAATGAACAACTGCTACCTATTTTCATCCAACATTGGAAGCCAATCAGCCCATTAAGTCAATGCTAGCTCTGCCTCTGAAGATTCCACATCTCCCACTGATTCATCTGGAATTTAGTCATGCCCATTAACAATCTGTTTCTTCCACATAGTCTTGGGGTGATTTAGTGGGCGGCATGGTAGGATAGTGGTAGAGCTACTGCCTTACAGCGCTCGAGACCCTGGTTCGACCCTGACAATAGGTGCTTGTCAGTATGAAGTTTGTACATTCTCCTCGTTACCTGCGTGGGTTTTCCCTCCAAGATTTTCGGTTTCCTCCCACATTCCAAAGACATACAGGTTTGTAGGTTAATTGGCTTCTGTAAATGTAAAATTGTCCTTAGTGTGTGTAGGGTAGTGTCAATGTCCGGGGATTGCTGGTCGGTGCGGATTCGGTGGGCCAACGGGCGTGTTTCCACGCTGTATCTCTAAACTAAACTTAACGAAACAATGCAACTAGCCCTCGGTCCCTCTGTTCTTGCAACACTCTTTAGAACGATGACCTTGTCTGCATTGCCTCTCCCCATTCCTTCTGCCATTGTGTCACCTCGCATTTCTCTCCCAAGTTCCATCTGCCACTTGTCGCACATTCTTCCGGTCTATCCATTTCTCGCACATTTGCGTTGATAAATCTGCACTGTCACCCAAATCTCTGAGCTTAGTATTATTGGAATACCATATAAATTACAAAATGTGCCAATGTCATTTATAAGAAGAAAAACACTGGTTTTGACGTTGACCCGTTTCCCTGATTTATTGTTTCAAACTGCTCATCTTTTGAGGAGTCTTTTTTTAACTCTTTGCTAGTCTTCATTTCCTTTCCACTTCCGCTCTGAACTTGTTATAATTAATTCTTGTTTGAAAGAAATAGTTCTCGAAGAATTGACTTGGCAAGCAACAGACACAGTTCTCGGGAGAACTCTTGAATTAGCCCGTACAGTGGGACAGCCCCATTACTCTCCCTCTTATGTGCATGTACCTGGGAAATGTACCTACACTTCCAGGGCTATCAGGGGGAAAAGTAACAGAGTGACCCTGATTGGAAAGCTTCTTCAAAGAGTTGTCCAGTCCAATTGGCTTCCGGTACGACTTAACAAAAAAAGATTAATTATGACTGCCTTGGTCAGAAATCCAAAACAAATAGCTCTTTAGGAAGATTTCATATGTTTGCGCCAAATAATATGTTCTCTTTTTTCCGATATCAGCAACGTAAAAGATTGTGGAAAGTTGTGAAAGTGTAATTAGTGAAAATTGCGCTTCTGTGATCCTTTGCATTAGTGTCAAAAACATTGCCCTAGAGTCAGGTCACGTCTTCAAAATTGCTCATGTAAATTAGTTATTCTTGGGAACTGAACTGCTTTTTGCAGGCAGCTAATATGAAAGTAAACTCAAAACATTTCCACCTACACGTGAAGAGTATTTGGATAATTAGACACTCCTAAAATAGACTTCCACATTTGGGTACTAGAGTGCTGATAATTATGATTTCTAAGGGCTTTCATTTTATTTTAAGTTGCCAAGGAACTGACACCCGAATCGTAACTTTTTAAAACAGCTATGCATATTTATGTCCTTTTTTCAGGGTGTCTCAAGAACGATAGATTGACAGCGATTTAAAATACTTGCTTTTGCAATAAATACATTTCATTTTCAGATGTATTATGAAACCATACAAAGTTATCACATAAATGTATCAAGGTATTTTTTAAAGCAAAATCTTAAAACAAAATATTTTTTTGTGGGAAAGAACGCACTTTTTTAAAGAAATAAATCAATTTTGGGTGCAATTTGGATTGGAAGTAGTGATTGGCTAAAATACAAAAAATACCCTTGCATTCTATTATGTAGTAGGATACTTTCTTCCGTTTAAACTTTGTGCCCTTAAGAAGGTATGGAAAAAAATGCCAAGGTGATTCATAGTGGTCGTAGAGTGAAGCAAATGTGGCTGTGGTATCGAGTGGTGATTCCTAAGCACTGAAAAGCAGCCAATTTTGAAGTACTGTTAGGCCAAGATCTCTTATATGGACTCTCCCTGAGGCTATGATTTAATATGAGTGGTTGCGCTTGTCAGCCAGGCAGAATTTAACTGAGCGTGCCAGCATGGGGCTCTTCAAGCTGAAGTCAATGGGAGTTGCGAATTATTTTGCATACTGGCTAGAGTTATTTCTCACATAAAGAAAAGTAGTTATGGTTGTTGGAGATCAATCACCTTTGACACAGGAGTCTAAAGGAGGGTCTCGACCCGAAACGTCATCCGTTTCTTCTCTCTAGAGATGTTGCCTGGCCCGCTGAGTTACTCCAGCTTTTTGTGTCTAAATAAGTGCAAGAATTCCTTGGGGAAGTAATCCAAGATCCAATTGCCTTTGGAAGGAGGTCAGAAATGAGGATGAGCAATCGTTTCCACCATGTACGAGATTCGTCAGAACCACGATGGATGAGTGATGAGTTCAGCACCTAAAAAGTTTCAAGAAATCTTTTACAGAATCCAGGCAAAGCAGCCGGCATGAATGATGCTGCTCCACCACTAAAGGTCATGGGCTGCAGTGTGTATATTAGGTATCTGCAAAATGCACTACAGTTATTCACTCGGGCTACTTCAACAGCATTTCCCCTCCAAATCACACATCATCCTGATTTGGATGTGCATCGCCAATCTTCCAGCGGCATCCGTGACAATCAAAGGTAAAGCAGCTTGAGTGACTGAAATTCCATCCACTGCCCTATTTATTCCCCCCCCCTCTTGATCATTATTGCACTTTGACATCAGTAACTTGCACTAGTTGCCAAGAAGACTCTGAGAGCAGCTGCCAAACTCATGACTTCTTCCATCAAGAAGAACAAGGGCAGTGGGCAGGCAGGAGCACCACCATCTCTGGGTTGCCCTCCAAAACCTGGCTGTAAAATCTAGCAAATTTCATTGATCCTGATCTATATCCTGTAACATGCTATGTTGAAGTACTGGGGAAATGCCTTTGCCAAAAGGGTGCAAGAGTTCAAGGTGATGGCTCATCACTTGCAGAGATGCTGCCTGTCCAGCTGAGTTACTCCAGCATTTTGTGTCTTATCAGGAATAATATCTTCTCTCTTTGAAGTTTTGAAGGTTACAAATGTCTTTGCTGACGAGAATCCATCAATTAAGGGGCAGTCTTCGTGTTCCACGAGGAATTTCAAACCCCTTTAAAGATAGGCTTTGCTTTGCATGTCAAAGAATTGTCGGGATGGGGCTGTGTAAAAGGTATCTGCATTTGAACATCTCAAGCCTTAGTTCATAGTAACGTTGACACGCTATTTCAAAGAAAGGCCACACATCTTAATCTGCGTGGTCAGAACAGGAACATTTCTACCGTTGAGCTTAATATAGAAACCATTACCGAAATGTAAATAATGAGGTCGAACAGAAAATGATTGAGATACTGTCATTAGGCAGCATCTGTGGAGAAAGAAACCTAGAACTGTCTGATTTTATTTAAGATTGAGTACCTGCAGTTTTTTGCATGTAAATAGAATGTTTTTGCTGAAGCTGATGCAGGCCCAAGAATTTAAGCTGTTTGAAAATGATGGTAAAAATCTCTGGAGTTTGAACCTCTGGTTGGGCAGGAGATGTGCTGATAGTATTTAGCGCGAGAGCTGCATGTGTATTGAGCAGGCACGTGCAGTCAGGGTTAGCAAGGTAGGCACTGCCTACCCTGACTAAAATTATGAAATGGTAATTGTTAAATATAAATAGTAAAGGCATGGGAGAATTATGCCTATCTAAGAGATCGATCTCAGATAGGCATAATTCTCCGTGCCTTTCATCCGCAGCACTTGTAACATGCAAAGGTCTGTGCAGCCCACGTGCAGTCGGCGCTGCTTCAAGCAGTCAATTTCAATGGGAGCTGAAGGCAGCTGAAATTCTGCCTTTGCAGTACTGCGCATGCGCAGCAGCCAACTGCGCATGCGCAGCACAAGTTTCTTGGCGGGTTTTTCAAATATGGCTTGTCATTATTTTAAGAGTATCTTAGGAATCAAAGAGAGAAGATTGGAGTTTGTGTACCAATAATGTGGTACGTAAATTTCTTGGTGCTATATGTTTTTAAATACC
The DNA here is from genome assembly GCF_010909765.2 of Amblyraja radiata. NCBI lineage: Eukaryota > Metazoa > Chordata > Chondrichthyes > Rajiformes > Rajidae > Amblyraja > Amblyraja radiata. The sequence continues at coordinate 33,112,143 of NC_045977.1, read as the reverse complement.
GTATTTCCCGGGGTGGGGGTGGGGGTGGGGGGGGGGGAGAGCTCCTTTCACAGCGTTTGGGGAGTCTGGCCCGGGGTAAAGTTGCAGGGAGGGTAGGAGCGTTGTGAAGGTGGGGACTGGGGATCGGGGCCAGTAACCCACTTGCGACGCTCCGGGCACGGACCCACCACATTGTGGCTGGGGGGAGAAGTACTTGGGGTGGCTGCGAGCGGCTGCCGGGACCGGACAGCCCCTTCTGCCGGCCTGCTCACCTCTGGCAGTGCTCTCCGTCTGAAAACCTCTCTCCTGCCGCTTGCCGGCCTCACTCATGTCAGCCGCTTCCCACAAATCCTTAAATTCCAACAGCGCGTTCAAGGGACCAATTGAGGTTACTCAGCTGTGAGAATTTAAGGATTTGCGAGAAGCGGCTGACATGAGCGAAGCCGGCGAGCGACAGGTGAGAGATGTTAAGTCGGAGAGCAGTGCCAGAGGTGAACGGACCGGCAGAAGGCTCTGAAGTGGCGGCCGCTCGCAGCTACCCGAGCTGCGTCCTTCCCCGGAAGTGGTGGCCAGTTCTGCTGTCCGTGCCCGGAGCGCTGCGGCTGCAGTGAGTGAGTTACTGACATAATCCCCGATACCCTCCTTCTCAACACTCCTGCCCCCCCCCCCCCCCCCCCCCCCCGCAACTTTATCCCTGGCACAACCTGTCCACACGCTGTGAAAGGAACTCCCGTTTTTCCCACCATATCGCCCTCTGCCTTCATCCTCCATCCCCCACCCATTCAGTAATTTTAAAAATGAAGGAGATTTGGAAGCCTTGGGCAAATTGAATTGTTACTTATTTATATTTTTAATTTTTACGGAGAGAACAATCTGCGCATGCACGGTTTAAGATTTAAAAAAAAAATTGACTGACTGCCTACCCTGAGTAATCACTCACGGCACGTGCCTGGTACTGAGGGTCAGTCTTCGTAGCCTTTGCATATCAAGCTTCGTAGCCAGGCAAAACCATGGCATAATTTATACACGAATTATCACATTGGTTCACAAATTGTTAATTTCCCATTATTACCTTTTGATTCTGTGCAAGATGTTTTCATTGAATATGAACTACAGATAATATATGCATTTAGAATGAGTGTTGTATTTTCTTCCAGGGCAACGCTGTTAACGAGTTGATCTTTATGCTAGTATCTGGAAAGAGTGGTGATCCCATTGGTCAAAGAGTGTACCAAAATAGTGCCAAAGGTCTAGTGCCTTCCAGTCCATTGATTCACGTTACCAACACTGGGGCGTACTATATTCTCTTCATTCAAGGTAAATGACAAAATGTGTTTTTTTGTTTATTTTCCCTTTTAATTTCCACCCCCCCCCCCCCCCGGTCTGCACGGCATCCAGAAATGCTATACTTCATTCTTGGATACATTTGCACAATTAATAAGGAATTTAAATAATTTGCGTGAATCCTAATTCTTCAGGTGAGTCCATACATAAATTGTTGGAATGAAACAGCAATAGCAAAGCCTGCCTCCATGTATGGGTGGTAATATTGACAGAGTTTTTAAACAATTGTTGGGCAGCATTACAGATAAGTTTAACTAATAAAATCCATTAGTAACTTGGGAGTGTAGAGAAATGTCAAAATTGCTTACTTAAAACATTTATTATATTTTCCCTCCATCATTTTCCCTTCCAGCTACCAGCCAGTGAAATGAGGGCCTTTGTAATTGTAATTAATTAATTTAGCAATCCAGTATGTCAAAACATACAAGGAATTTGATTTGCCATACAGTCATATCAAAAAAGATACACAACTACATAAAAATTACCATAAACATCCACCACAGCGCACTGTGATGGAAGGCAATAATGTATTTTCTTCCCTCCTTTTCTCCCACGGTCGGGGCAGTCGAACCATCTGCAATTGGGATGATCGAAGCTCCCAGAGCTGGCGATCAAAGCTCCCGCGATTGGGCGGTCGAAGCTCCTGCGGTTGGAACTCCCGAAGTCGCTCCCAAACCAAGGGACCGCGAGCTCCACAATGTTAACTCCGCAGGCTCCCGCGGTTGAAGCTCCCGAAGTCGATCCCCAGCAAAGGGACTGCCAGCTCCACGATGTTAGGCCGCAGTGCAGACGGAGATACGATACGGAAAAAGTTGCATCTTCGTTGAGGAAAGAGATTTTTTTTAATTCCCCACTCCCCACATAATACAAGATACACTAAAACATACATTTAACAACAGACTAAAAAAACAAAAGAAGAAATGGACGAGACAGACTGTTGGCGAGTTTGCCATCGTACGGCGCCACCCGGTGGTATGTTGGTGTCAAATGTCGTAGGCCCCCCCTCGATCATGACTGACCATGGGTGATGCATCCTAGTTGTTGGCTGCTTGCTCCAAACCTCGGCTAGAGCAGTGTCGTTGTGGCTGAAGAGACCAATGCGGGAGTGACAAGCTATGTCGCGAAGGCCACATTTGTATGTGTTCTCTGGTTTGATTAAGTTGCTGCGCTCCTTTCTGCGCGCACGCTTGTCTGTCGCTGCGTTCAACAGTTTCTGTTTGCCCGTTTTAAGATGTTGGTTCAGGGTACCTCTCCACCTTGTGCGGTCAGCTGCAGGTCTCGCCCAGGACTCCACATCGATGTCGAGCGCCTTCATATCTCTTGCAGACATCCTTGTAACGTAGCTGGGGGCGGCCGATGATTCCCAGATGTCAGCTCTACATAGAGGATGTCTTTTGGAATACGGCCATCCTCCATGCTGTGGACATGGTCCAGCCACCGCAGTCTGCGCTGCCTGAGTAGAGTGTACATACTGGGAAAGCCAGGGCGAGACAGGATCTCGGCTTTGGACACTTTGTCTTGCCAGGATATGCCCAGAATATGGCCGATGCTTCTCGGGTGGAAGGTGTTGATCTTCTCTCCTGACTGGCATTTGTAGTCCGTGTCTCACTACATGGCATATTTAGTCCATGTCTCACTGTGCTGTTGACACAGGCATTGTAGATTGCTATCTTTGTCTTCACTGTCAGCTTTGGGTTGATCCACACTCGAGTTGTGAGGCGAGCGAGAGTTGTAGCTGCCTTCCCGATCCTCTTATCATATCTGTGTCCAAGAAGAGGGTGTCGGTGATGGTGGAGCCGAGGTACGTGAACTGATGGACGGTATCAAGTTCGTAGTCGTCGATGGTGATGACAGGCGATGGTGTCAAATAGAGATACAGTAATAAAGTAATTTTCTAAACTTGCAGGAACTGTGCAAGGAGTGGCACTGAAAGATATTTATACTCAAGCAACTGGAATACCACTTTCAGCACCTAAACTAAATTCAATATTAAAGAAATCCGATCCTGAATGGGAGAAGAAAACCAATATCACGTCAGGAATAATAGAAGTATACAAGTATGTTTCTGTTTATGCATATCTAATATTGGGTTATTGTTGCTGTCAAAAAATGAAACATTAGACTTTTAGAGATACAGCGCGGAAACAGGTTTTTTGGTCCACTGAGTGTGCTGGCCAGCGAACACCCCGTACACTAGCTCTATCCTAAACACTAGGAACGATTTACAATTTTACCGACGCCAATTAACCTATAAATCTGTTCTTCTTGGGAGTGTGCGAGGAAACCGGAAATCCTCCCGCGGTCACAGGGAAAATGTACAAACTCCGTATAGACAGCACCCGAGGTCAGGATTGAACCCGGGTCTCTGGCACTGTACGGCAGCAGCTTTACCGCTGCGCCACTGTGCTGCCCTGAAACCTTTACAGCAGCAAGCTGGTTACTTTTAAAACAATGCTTACAATATGTTTAAGAAAATAACTTTTGCTTGTTGAGGTTTTTTTTAAGAAAACTAATACTTTTTTGTAAGACTGGGTATTTAACAATTGTTGGGCAGCATTAAAGATAAGTTTAAGTAATAAAATCCATTAGTAACTTGGGAGTGTAGAGAAATGTCAAAATTTCTTACTTAAAACATTTATTATTTTTTCCATCCATCTTTTTTCCTTCCAGCTCCCAGCCAGTGAAATATCTTCAGCAAGTGCATGTTGCAGGGAAGAATGCTGGCAAACTGCTCATCAGTACAGATTATGCAGTTGAGCTTTTGGATGGACAGAGCTTGCAGAGCTATTGGTACCATAATCTGTCTCAGATTCAAGGGTAAAGTTTTATTTAATTTCCAACTAAAGCAATAGTTGTGCTGGTACTTGGTGTTACTGGGAAGGTTTTAAGTTTAGGATTTTGTCATCTCAAGTTTATTGTTATCCTGTAAGTGGTCCCATGCACCAGTGGAATGTATTTGTACTAGGCAGTTTGTAGTTGCATAATAATGTAAAGTGGGGAAGTAACACTGTGTTATCAACTGTGAGTCAGGAAGTGGTCGTGCTCATATCCTGCTCTAGGAATGGACATTCACAGAATACCATAAAGTATGTTAAACAAGAAGGGCTCCCAGGACACAGTCAAAGGGAATATGATGTTTTAACAGTAACGGTGTTATGGATTAAAAAAAAGTGTAGGAAGGTACTGCGGATGCTGGTTTACACCGAAGATAGACACAAAAAGCTGGAGTATCTTAGCAGGTCAAGCAGCATCTCCGGAGCTTTATTCATCGTTTTCTGTGTGGATTGGAATTAAAGATAGGCAGGTAAAACTAAGTTAACAATGGGATGCTTTTATGAAAGAGATGCTTTAATTATACTTTTGCTACATTTCCGTGATGAGAAAGGAAAGTCAATTAAACCCATAACTCCGTGCATGAAGAGAGAATGAAAGTCAACAAAGCAGCGAGAAATGAACTTTATGACAGATATCAGGTTGATAGCAAGTGAACAACCAGGTGTGTAGGTTCTTTTTATATAGCCTTAGTGAGACCACACTTCAGTTGATGTGCAATCTTGGACTCCTTTCCTAAGACATGATATACTTGCCATAGAGGGAATGCAGCTAAGATTCACTAGATTGATTCCTGGAATTAAATGGTATGAGGAGAGATTAAGTTAACAGGTCTTGGAAGAATGAGAGGTAATCTGATTCAAGTTCATAAAAATAAATATGCCTTAGGACTTTTTAAATGTAGAGTGGGTGGTTAGAATCTGGAGTGCATTGCTTTAGAAATAGTAACAACAGTTTCAGTTGTGGCATTCAAAAAGGAACCGGATAAGTACTTACAAGAAAAAATATTTCAGGTTTGGGACAGAGGACAGGGAATGGGATGAGCTGAATTGTTCTTCTTTATAGCCAACACAGACTCAGTGGGACAAATGGACGTATTTTTGCTAATGTTTGGGGTCTTCTTTGCCAAAAAAGTAAGCATTTTCTCAAAGCCTTTTTTACAGAGAAAATATTAACAATATTTCAGTGAGGATATTTGTAAAGAATGCAGTCACTAATGTATTAATTCAATTCGAATTTTTAAATTGAAGAAAATTAAAATTGATTACTTTTATTGGAATTTTGTACAGCATTTATTATATACTTTATAAGAAAAATCATTTGGAATGATGCAAGATTTCTATTTCCAGGATGCCACTGCCTGGTTATTTTAACAAGGATGATATATTTGATTTTCTAATCGAAGATTTAATTGAAAAGAGCATGAAGAAGGTTTGTTAATGCCGCAGTACATTTCTATGAAATAATAAAAAATAGTTTGGCCGCAATGATATTTTAGTGATCATAATCTCTTCCCTATCCATGAGTTATTTAGTATTTAATCAGGCAATTTGTAATTTTCATACTTAGAATATAGGTTTAGGTCCACCACCGATTTTCTGACAACTGGTTGTCTGGCGCCCCCTTTAATCCGGCCAAATTTATGAGAGCGCACTTGAAATGCCCTCCGAAAGTCCCCCTGAAAATGCAGCGCCTAGGCTGGGCGAGGTGGCTGAGCTCAGCCTCATAGGGACTTCCATACCGATCGATGGGTCAAATTTGTCCCTTGTGGCTGGGGCTCTGGAACTCCATCCCAGCCGGTGCCAGCAAATCTGTCGCCATAGCTGTCTTCTGCAGCCGATCGGCGAGTTGAATTTGTCTCCTGTGGCTGGGACTCTGGAACTTTGGCCCGGCCAGAGCCGGCAGATCCGTTCCCTCAGCCAACTTCTAAGCCGGATATATGCGAGTCGGTATCTCAGCCCTTCGACACCCTCGGCAGGTCGTTCTGGTACCGTTGGAATCTCGGAGGCTGTGACATCTGTTGGTCTGGCAAAATGAATAATCCAGAAAGGCTATAGAACCGAGGGTGCCGGAAAGTCTGTGGTGGACCTGTATCCCTAACAAAATCAGCATTTATTGCACATCCGTATACTGCAGTTTGATGTGATAGAGTAATAATATGTTATGAATCGACAATATCTATATCAGGCTGAAGTCTTCTAAAACCTGGACTCAGTAGAAATTAATGTTTTCCTTCCCTAAGGGATATTAGAGAACTAATTGGGCTTTTACAAAATTCAGCAGATTAATGTTTAATTTAACTTAATTTAGCTTCTGTTCCAGATTAAATAAAAAACTAAAGTCATTTTCTCAATGTTTTGAATTGGTAGGAACAATTGGTAGTTATTATTTTTACATATAGCAGTGTAATTAGATTCTAGATCCAGGTGCTATATGTAAGAGCATCAATAAATCATTCATATTGCAACAGTAATGCATGCATACTATTTAAAAATAATTAAAGTACTTCAATTTGCATTCATTATACTGAATTCGATATTAAAATATAATTGTCTTGTGCTGGTTTCTCTAATATATTGAATGTGAATCAATCCCTTAGTTTCCTATTTTATGAAGTCCCCGATGACTGGAGTATAGAGTTCCATCTGAAAGTCCCAAATATCTGCGTATGCTGGAAATCTAAAATAAAATAGAAAATGATGGAAACACTCAGCAAGTCAGGCAGCTTTTGTGGAAAGAGAAAAAGAGTTAATGTTTCAAGTCAGAAACCTTTGTTAGAATGGAGAAAGGGTTGGTTTTCGGTTGCAGTGAAGATGGAAAGTGGGGCGAGGTGCAGGATGGGCAGAACAAAGAGAAAATGTAGGATAAGGTAAAACAAAATGGATTAATATGGCAGATTATGTTTCATTGTCTGTGCTATGTGTACCAGAGGTCAGGCTGTTCAAAAGGTGAGAAATCTGACCCAAGATCACAGATGAATTCATGGTAGAAATGGTCAGTTCTAACAAAGACGGAAAGAGTTGCCTAAAATGGAGAAACAAGGAACTGCAGATGGTGGTTTATCAAGCAAAGGCACAAAATGCTGGAGTAACGGGTCAGTTTGTAGAAAATGTTTTCTCCATTTTCTCCAGTGATGCTGCCCGACCTGCTGAGTTACTCTAGCATTTTGTGTCAGTTTTTGCTATAAACCAGCTTCTGCAGTTCATTTTTTATTACATTAGATCAAATGAAGAATTCAATGTTGATTTAATAAATATTTTGTCAAATTTTTATATTTTTGCTGGGAAGTATAAAGACCTAATATTGATTTGTTCTCTAGGTTACTATTGTGGATGGTAAAAGCGGCAAAATACTATGGGAGGAAGAATTAATTACCAGGGAGAACTGTCCAAAACCATCTTCTGTCAACACTGTATCCCAGTCCATCTTTTTTTTCTGGGGTGAACTTCCAACACAAAACAATGTTTCCGTAAGTCTTTTGATAGAAAATAATTTACTATTCCAGTCAATTACAGGTAGCCCCTAAGTTGTGGCAGGGATTTGTGTTCCTAGAAAATGGTCCCTATCACGTTTTTTCCTAAATGAAGACTCTACATCTGCACATGTGTTGAGAAATGCAAGTTGAAGGACAAATTTTATTTATTTACTTTAAACATAAATGTTGAGCTATTTTTTATTCCCATATCCCAGATTTTAAGTAGTGTTTGTAAATTCTAAAAGGATGAATTTCCATGTCCAAACTGCCGTAATGTGGCGGTCACTGGTAATTATTAAAGCCGATTATTTTTATCGAATGTGAACACATTTAATTTCCCAGAATTATTCTTTTTTTATTGAACTTTTTAAATAGGATTGTATAAGTAAAAGATTGCAACAAGAGAGCTCATCTATAATCTAGTTTGCAGATTGTGCAGTAATGGATCAGAAATTGATCTAATGCCATATATATATATTTATCACTATGTACTTTATTGCAAGTACACTTGAAAAGTACATAAATAAATCATACCTTCTAATAATTTCGTAAACAAGTGAAATCAAAAATGATTATCTTGGTTAACCTTTGAAAATATGTAAATTTTGAACTGGAATTTGTTGCTCTGTTGATCCTCATTTAGTGTAAATTGATTACTGATCCATGACCATCCAATGGAGACATTATGACTAGCCCTAGATATTACCATGCTTAAAAAAATACCTTTTGATCGCAGCCAAATGAGTAACAGAAATGTGTCACATAGCCTCTTGTTAAAATACTGGTTTGTGTTTCATCCATTTATGACCGCAAAATCCCATTGGAAATGCAATTGCTGGGTCATCAGATGAGGATAAGAACATGATTTAACATGATGCCTTCATCTATTTTAATTGCATGTTGAATGAGTGACAGTCCTGTTGGGTTGATACAGCCAAAGTATCAATTTGGTAAATGTTACAGCCATGGATGTCGATTTCAATGTTTTAATGCATAGGTATGATTGTATATGGATGGTTTCCTTGGGTAAATCATATAAATGAGATCCTCACTTGTATACTTCGAAGTCTAATGTCAGTAAGTATTTTGTATCTAGCATTCAGTTTTCTACTTTGTTTTGCCACTTAAATATTTGACACATTCTTTATTATGATTTTGTTAAAGTTTCTTTACTAATCACTAATATCTTTAATTATTGATGGAATCATAAAATATGAAATTAAGTAAAAGTTGATTTAATTTTTGTCCCTGTGATCTTTATTCTAATGTGCCACTTCACTCAACATATAATTTTTATTGCTCCTCTTCTAAAATGATTTATGGAATATTTGTTTTAATTTTCTCAGTTGCTGGAAAGTTTTTCAGAAAAAAGTCATAACCTCTATATGCTTCATCCATTGCATCCAAATATCATTCTGGAGTTAAAAAATGGTACTGAAAATGTGGTTGCCTTTACCAGTAAGTCGACCTACCAATTCCTACTATAAGTTACTGACAATTAATTTAGAAGACCATATTTTATTTTCTGTGTTGTTGATCTTCAAATATAGTTTAATTTGATGGGCTGAATTTGCTCAAAAAAGTAAATTACAGAGTCTGGAATGGTTCCTGCAGATTGGAGGATAGTAAATGTAACATTACTTTTAAGGAACAGGAGATAAAACTTAGCACAAACATAATTCAGTTTAAAAAGATGTACAAAAAACACTTTTTTAAAAGGATATTGGGATGAGGATAGGTGATTGTGAGTGGGATATTTATTATACTGATTGTATTGGGAAGGGTGATTATAGGGTGATGGGTTGTATATATGACTAAGGTACTGTATAGTATATGAGGGTTTTTTCTTTTCTTTTTTATTTTGTTCTCTCTTTTTTGTATGGCTTTGTAAATATTTGATTAGTGTATAAATGTAAATAATTTGGTGTACATATAGCTGCTGGTGTACATATGGTGTACATATAGCTGCTAAATTTGGAAAAGATAATTATAAGCAGTTGAATAAGGGGTGGGAATTAATAAGCGTTGACTTCTTCCTGCTACTTTTCGGACACGTACGATTTCATTTATAGATATTGTTTATGACACTTTATAAATATTCTTGTTTTGTTTTTTGTATGCTGTTTCACACTTGCTTTTTATTCTTTTATTCTGTTCGAAATAAAGAATTAAAAAATAAAATAAATAAATAGATAAATTAAAATAAATTAAAAAAAGAATTAAAGATGGCAGCAAATGGGGAACTATAGAGCCTGATGCAGGAAAAGTGGTGGAATTTATTATTAAAGGTGCAATCTCAAGATACTTCAAAAATAATCTGACTGAACAGACAGATTTACCATGTATTTATGAAAGGAAAATCAAGTTTGACTAACCTATTGGAATACCATGAGGATGCGTCTAATAGAAAAGATGAGTGGGACCATAGGAGGTGTTTTTAATTGTATTTTCAGTAGGCTGTTGATGATGCTCCTCTGGGGTATAATATGCTGGCTTGGATGAAGTAAGAATAAATAGTGCCTTGCCATTTTGGCAATGGGTACCACTGGGTTCAGCATGGGGGCCCAACTATTTGTAATCTATATCAATAGCTTGACTGATGAGACCAAATATAGTATCTCAGAGGTGTCAAGGGGATTAAGACAAACTGAATGAGTGAGCAACAACATGGCAGATAGTCAAATGTGGAAGAATATAGACAATAGGTGCAGGAACAGGCCATTTGGCCCTTCGAGCCAGCACCTCCATTCAATGTGATCATGGCTGATCATCCACAATCAATACCCCGTTCCTGCCTTCTCCCCATATCCCCTGACTCCGCTATTTTTAAGAGCCCTATCTAGCTCTCTCTTGAAAGCATCCAGAGAACCTGCCTCCACCGCCCTCTGAGGCAGAGAATTCCCCAGACTCACTCTCTGTGAGAAAAAGTGTTTCCTCGTCTCCGTTCTAAATGGCTTACTCCTTATTCTTACACTGTGGCCCCTGGTTCTGGACTCCCCCAACATTGGGAACATGTTTCCTGCCTCTAGTGTGTCCAAGCCCTTAACAATCTTGTATGTTTCAATAAGAAGTTATCTACTTCAGTAAAATAAACACAAAGCTGCTTTTCTTTTAAGACTGGTGTTAGATGGGAAAAGGTTGATATTCATAGGGTCCTTGATGTCCTTGTATACAAGTCATTGAAAAGTAACCTGCAGGAGTAACAAATAGTTAAGAAGGTAAAAGCTATGTTGTCCTTCATTGCATGAGAATTTATGTACAAGAATGTTATACACTTAAAGTTCATAATTATCTCCATAGCTGATGCTGATTTAATACTTCTTACCTGATTGTTCTTCAGATGTTAAAGAATTAATGTTATTAAGGAAAAAAAGGTACCAATGTCCTACCATTTTATTGCAGCTACCTTATTTGAACACAGCAGACATGCTGGATGTGTTCTGTTGTTGGGACAACCTAAAGGGAGTCAACCAGGCCGTTTGACGATCATCAAACAAAAACTGAAAGACATCATCTATTTAGGCAGGGTTAGACGTCTCAAGAAGGGACATGATGATTTTGATGATGTTGAAATTATAGAATATTTCCACAGAATGAGATACAGCAGCTAACGGTGAGTTTAGAAAGTCAATGAAGATTTTGTTTTACTATTTTTAGTCATCTCTTGCTGACCAAAAGCTTTAAAGCTTGATCTGATATTTATTTCCTAAAACTGAATATCTTAATTGTTCATATTGGAAAACAATGGTGTGATAAATTAAAACAAACATAATAATTGAGGCACTGTTCCCTCATACAGATAAACTAGAAAATTGTAGGAATGATTTCATTGTACAGTTCATCATTTTCCTGCAGTGAGCAAACTGAAGAATTTACTACTACAGGTGCACAACCTTTTATCCGAAAGCCTTGGGACCAGACACATTTCGGATATCGGACATTTTCGGGTTTCGGAATGGAAGATTTTTAGCGTAGATTAGGTAGGTAGCGCTGGCGGCTTGGAAAGTCTGGAGCGGCTGCCTCCTCCCCGGAGACCGGGGAATCATTGTAAATCATTGCTTAAATGTTAGTCAGTTAGTTTGGAGGGATTTTATGTGGTGGGGGTGAAGGGGGGAACTTTAATTCTTAGTCCCCTACCTGGTCAGAGAGGCGGGGAGCGGGCAATGCCTTTCCGGGTCGAGCTGGGGCTGTGGCCGGCTGCGCTGGATTTGGATTTGTAGCGCCGCGCAGCCAGGGGTAGAGTTCGCCGTGGTCGGAGCTACAACCGGCGCCGCCCGTGGCTGGACCACCGCAGCCCGGACCGCTGTGGGCCGCGGCTCCCAACATCGTGGAGCTGGGGCTGCGGTGGTCCGGCCACGGGCGGCGCCGGTTGTAGCTCCGACCACGGCGAACTCTACCCCTGGCTGCGCGGCGCTACAAATCCAAATCCAGCGCAGCCGGCCACAGCCCCAGCTCCACGATGTTGGGAGCCGCGGCACAGCGGTCCGGAGCTTACTGCACGGCGACCCGGTAAGGCATTGCCCGCTCCCCGCTTCTCCGACCAGGTAGGGGACTAAGAATTAAAGTTCCCCCCAAAAGCCCACCAAACTAACTGACTAACATTTAAGCAATGATTTACAATGATTCCTACCCTCCCGCGCAATATACACTCACCCAATATACTCTCACCTTCTCTTTTATGAATGGGGATTTAGTTCCCCTTTGTTGGAGGACCGACCGGAGGTTCCGCTGTCACCTCTGCGGGCCGCCCTCGGTGAACGTTTTCAAGGACCTTTCTTCAAGGACCGAAAAAATGTCCGCTATTCGGAGGTTTTCGTTATTTGGATCTTCGGATAAAAGGTTGTGCACCTGTACTAATCTATTACTTAATTACAGTGGATTTTTGTTTAACGACAAAATAAGGGGTTTGATTTGGAAAACATAATTTGGATCATCTGAAAAAAAAATTACGTCCCAAATCAGGTCTTTCTTTCACCTGGAAAATCACCTGTATTTTTATTTATCTAAATATAATTAAAATGTTTTTCTATTAAAGTTGTCTACACATACCCAAGTTAATGGTTGGCTCTTCTGAAATCATTTCAATATTTTAACTAATCTTTAAGTTGTATTCTAAATAATTCCTCCTTGATAGACTGTTAACTGGAATTTGTATTACATAAGGATTCATAGCAAAAGGATTTGAGTATAGGAGCAGGGAGGTTCTACTGCAGTTGTACAGGGTCTTGGTGAGACCACACCTGGAGTATTGCGTACAGTTTTGGTCTCCTAATCTGAGGAAGGACATTCTTGCCATAGAGGGAGTACAGAGAAGGTTCACCAGACTGATTCCTGGGATGACAGGACTTTCATATGAAGAAAGACTGGATAGACTCGGCTTGTACTCGCTAGAATTTAGAAGATTGAGGGGGGATCTTATAGAAACTTACAAAATTCTTAAGGGGTTGGACAGGCTAGATGCAGGAAGATTGTTCCCGATGTTGGGGAAGTCCAGAACAAGGTGTCACAGTTTAAGGATAAAGGGGAAATCTTTTAGGACTGAGATGAGAAAAACATTTTTTACACAGAGTGGTGAATCTCTGGAATTCTCTGCCACAGAATGTAGTTGAGACCAGTTCATTGGCTATATTTAAGCGGGAGTTAGATGTGGCCCATGTGGCTAAAGGGATCAGGGGGTAGGTATGGAGAGAAGGCAGGTACAGGATACTGAGGTGGATGATCAGCCATGATCATATTGAATGGAGGTGCAGGCTCGAAGGGCCGAATGGCCTACTCCTGCACCTATTTTCTATGTTTCTAGAATTTTGGGAATTGGGGAATAGGGAACACAACTACATGTAGCTTACAACCCAACAGTATCATTGAATTCTCCAATGTTAAATATTACCCCACCCTTTTTCCAGTGCGCACCCATTTCTCTCACTATTTTGCCCCTTCACTTATGTCCCTCCCTTAGGCATCACATTGCATTCCTCACCTCCTTATCTGACATTCTTGTCCTTTTCATCTTGAGTCTTTGTTGCTTACTCCACCCCATTTCCCAATCAAGCCCCGCCCACTTCTATCCACCTATCACTTGCCAGGCTTTGTCCTGCTCCCACTTCTCTTTTCCAGCTTTCTCCCTCCTATTACAATGTCCAAAGAAGGTTCCTGACCCTCAAGGTCACCAATCCATTCCCTCCACAGATGCTGCCTAACCCGCTGAGTTACTCTAGCACTTTGTATTTTGGTCAAGATTGCAGTAAGCGCAGTTCCTGTGCCCCCACGACTACTGGCTTTAGTTAAACCTCAAATTAAGTAGAATTGAATGCCCACAACAAATTGGTACTTAAGTAAATTTAGGCACCGTTATATAAATCTTATATCTGAAGAATGGTCTAGACCCGAAATGTCACCCATTCCTTCGCCCCAGAGATGCTGCCTGGCCCGCTGAGTTACTCCAACATTTTGTGTCTATCTTTGGTTTAATCCAGCATCTGCAGTTCATTGCTTCACATTGTATGTAAAATGGTATGTAAAGTGGACAAACCAGGTGTTGGGCATTTTTTTGTGTACAATGGGATCTGCCAACGGTAGTCTGCACTTTTAATAAGGATTTTAAAATATGTCTCAACTGTATTTACCAAGTACATATGAGAGGATACCCAATGGGCCTGCTCAAAATTAACATATTAAAGAACATTTGGATTGTATGGACCTATTTATAATGGGTAGTCATGATAGAGTTAAGTACAAAAAATCATGACAGCCTTGCTTTAAGCTAAAACTTGTTTTAAAGGGCTTCCAAACTGTTCCTTTACGTTTTAGATTGAGAGGTCTTCTTGCACTTATTTTGAACATCTAGTTTGAGCACTAGATCAATGTGTCAACATTGTGGCAATAACATGGGTTCTACTGCTGTTCTTTGTTTTAAAATTTAATACCATACACATTTATTAATGTAGTTCAAATGAAATTACTTGGGGTGGGTAGAGAATGAAGAATACTGGGGAAATGCATTTTTTTTCTACATTTGAATGATAATGGGGGTGAGGCGGGGTAAAGGTTGTCTTGGAACTATTATTTTATTTACTGCTTCCAATTTTACACAAACTCAAAATAATTTAGAAAGACATAATCATGGTATGCAATGTAATAATGTATAATGTACTCAAATCAAATAAAGATACATGGCCTACTGTAGGTTGTAATTGTCCTTAATTTTTACAAACCATTAAATCCACTCATTCCAAATTTGAAGATGCAAATTGATTGATTTGAAGTACATTTCCAGGATTTATTTTCATTTCAAATTGTTTGAATATTGAGAGATCTCTACTGTATTTCATTTTTTAAACATTTTTTTAAAGATATGTTCTTCATAAGGACATGACAGTTGGATTTTTAAAAGATCAGGAAAAGGTCGCTATTGGGAGATAGATTATGAATATTATGTTCCTTGTAAGTTAAATCTTGTATATGTTAACTACAACACAAAGTTGCATTTTATTAGAATTACAGTTAAACATCTAATTTTTCCTAGGTTTTTAGTAATGAAGAAAGTTTGCTGAATAATGACGACACAGTACATCTTTGAAAAGAGTTGTGGAGAAAGTAAGTTTCAGTTCTAAGATGGGCAAATTAATTTATAGGAAGAAGGATAGGTTGAGAAATCGAAGAGTACTTATTTATGAATACATTATGGCAATGTGCCAACTTTAACAATGAAATGTTACTGCAGCCTTTGCTGAAGATGTGCCTAATGACTCTTAAGTGATTGCCAGCATTGAGTAAGTTTCAAATGATTATTTTAATACAATGGGGGAAATATCTATTATATAATTTATCCTTTAATGGACAAACTATTAATCAATGTACAAATTAATCCAAATAAAACTAATGGCTTAAATTGTAGAAATATGAACAGTAAGTTTTCAGCCTTGTAATACTTTGTTTGATTTATATAGTTTCACAGACATGATCATTATAATTATTGCTAGCACCTCAAATTAGCTGCAGTGGCATTTTTGGGGTAAGATGTTGAGTCTGCCCTCTCAGATTAAATATTACTTGGCAATCCTGCAAAGCAGGGCAATTCACCTCGATGTACAAGCCAATGTTTATTCAATGAATATAACAAATAATTTGGTGTTTCTGGGAGCTTGCTGTGTATAAATTGACAACTTTATTTACATTGGACGTACTTCATGGGTTATAAGCACTTTATAATTTCCTGAAGTAATGAAAGTTGCTGCTTACATTCTTTTGTTCTTCATGGGAAACAGGAACATTGGTGAGGACAAAAATAAATGATTTAGTTTAAGATCACAATGAAACTAATTCTTGCAGTCTGCATGAACTTTATGCTAGAGAATAGAAGTTAGTAAATTCAGTATTTTAAGGTTTAATTTTCTCCAAACAGAAATAGTTGATGACTTTATACATTCACAAAATAGTTGATATTTCTGTATGATTAATTCATTGATGTGTATCCTTATTACCTATTTTGTATTAGATATTTTTTGTCTAAAGTGTTTACCTGTGTAAGACAATGACATAAATTGATTACACGATTGCTAAACTTTTGGTAATTGAAACACTTGGTATTTATTTCAGTAAAAATCTCTTGTTAAATAAAAAATGCCAAAGACATAAACAATTGCCAATTAAATCCAACCTACCTGTGGTGTAGATGAATTGTACTGACACAAAAATTGAAAAATTAATTATAAATGTAAACAAATGTTGACATTACTGACCTATCCAATTTCAATACTGTATTTCTTAATTGGTGACTTTTAATGTGCAGAATATCAGTTACATTGGCAATGTGACTATAAATTACTTAATGCTGTGTGGTTTTCTTTGTATGTACTTCAATGTGCTAGTGATTTTAAGTGGAAAGTTCACCATGCGTACATCGAACAATTAACATGTTATGTAAAGCTTATGGTTTGAATGCCTTCTACAAAATGATTCAGTTAGATGCAACGGTGGATTGAAATTTTCTTTGCACTAATTTTCAGATGTTATAATGTTTTTTTGCATTGTATTGATGAAGTATCTTAAAAGTGCTGTGAGAATGTGGTTTGTAATAAACTCGTAAATTATAACCAGCTGAATAATTTGTTCTCTTTACTTGTAAACATAAATTGCTTTTTTATTCTTGTGGATTATGTTTACGAATCCAAACAATGCAATTGGATGGAATTGAATTGAAAACATTACAACACTTGAGCCAATGAACAAGTTTTACCTCTAATGGGCTTCAAAAGCTGGCAGTTCTGTCTGAATATCACAATTGGCAGAGCAGCAGTCTGTAGGTACATGTGGTGAAATGTCATTCACTCATGCCTTTGGGCTTCATTGTTTGTTTTTCATGAGTGATGGAACACAAGCTGCGCTTTGCGGTTAATTTGGCCTTGCAGTAGGTATGTTGCAAAGCGTACCTGAAGCGTCTTTGAAAATCTGCCGCTACGGGTGTGCGCGATTTTGGCGCCGTTTAGAGGGGGCGGGTTTAAAACGCGATTTTCTCTAGGCTGTTCAAATCGAAGATGTTCAGCCTAGTTAATTATTAACGAAAAATCGCTGGAAGACCCCGTCGCAAAAGCTATTATTAGGTTTAAAGGCCTTGAATAATAGTTATAGTAGTTTAAAAATCAATCTCTAAACCCGCGACCGCCAGCAACCGCAGGGTCTCATAAAGCAGACAACTGAAGGAAGGTTGTATATTTTTACATAAAAAGGGCTTCTAAAGATCCCGTTATACAAAGTTTAATATTGCGAGTAGCTCATTTTGGGCCCATTATATCGCGCAGTATTTTTCTGGGCATTTGAGGGCACAAATCTACCGCAATGTGAACGTTCTAAACCAGCGCGTTCCACAGGGACCAACTGGAAAGCTGATTTAAATGGGCATTTATTTACAGCAATTGAACACTGAATTCCTTCCATTTGGCCTATAAATTAATGTAAATGAGATTTAAAAATCATGTTTTATTGTGAATTATTTGTGAATATTATTTGGACATTTAGGCTATTTAAAAATGTTAATCATTTATTAAGAAATGGATAGATGTTTAGATCTAGTAATTGAAGTCTGAAATTAGCTACAATTAGGTAACTAACTAATTATATGCTTTAATTTCAGGTCATCCAAGTAAGATTATTTTATATTTGTTTCAGAATGCTTCAATCTATGATAACTGAAAATTTCATTCAGTTCTCTTAATTTTTAAGAAAGTTATGGGCTTTTGACTGTTCACGATCACAACTTTTTTGTTATGTCCATAGAAAATCAATAGGGAACAAGATGCTCATTTCCGAGTATGAAAATGGCCATAACTTTTTTAATACTTGAGATATGAAAGTGAATTAGGTGTCAAATTAAACTTATTTTTATGCTTTATCTGATGGGATAAATTACAGACTTGATTTTTAAAATCTCAAAATTTTGTAACATTGCTACTTGCAGTTCTTGGTTTCTTGGTCCTCCAAAATATTCCAAATGGAATTTAAACTGGAGGTGGTGAAGGGAGGGCTTAAGCCAGAAAGGGTTATTGGGAAGAAAGAGCTACTTTAAATTTAGTTGCATCTGGTTGGGTAACTATAGTTGGGTGGAGATTATTCCATGCTTTAATTGTGCGAGGGAAGAACGAATTGCTGTATACATCTGTCTTTGTAGCTGGGATCACAAATTGGATCGAATGCCCTCGTCTGCTCCTAATTGGTTTGGGTTTGGTGTAGGTCTTGTAGTCTATGTCGATTTGACCATTTAATATTTTGTAACAACAGGTCAAACTGTGAGCTTCACGTCTGTCTTGGATTGGGAGATTTGTTCTCTTGACTTGCAACTATAAATTGCTTAAATGTCTTTTTAAAATATATTTAGTGATGTATATTAGTGCTTATTGAATCCAAACAATGCACTTTCATGGAATTTAAAACATTTATTATACTTTAACCATTGAGCAAGAGTGTCTGCACTACAGATGGAGCTGCCATTGTCAAGGTCCTCATGGTCTCCAAAAAGCTGCCAGTTCTCCAAGAGCTTCTTAACCAACGAAATACAAGGGGCTGGTCATTTAAAATGGAGGTGAGTAAGAGTGGTGAACTTCAAGAACTCTCTGCCCCAGAGAGTTGTGGATACCAGCTCATTAGAAGGATTAAAAAATGTAGTGAGATATTTTTGAATGATTGCAGGTTATGGAGATTTGGCACTGAGATGGAGTTGAGCAGTGCCTTTGCAAAGTTTGAAAGGGCAAGATGCGCCCTGTTGTAGCATCTCATTGATGGCAGAAATTACAGATGGTCAATTGAATGTGAAGGTTGAAGGGTTAAAGGACTACCCTATTCTTGCTTTCGGTAGAAGATGGAATGAGGGTAAAGTATGAGAAAATGACCATAATGCAGGGGGGTTCCACAGTTAAGGAAAAGGGAATCTGGAAAGAACTGTGGAATAATATATTTTATTGTTACACACAAGCAGCACTGTGAGTGAACCCCTTGCAGTTAATTTGTTCTCTTGTAATTATAAATTGCCGAAACTTCTTTTTTTTATATACAGTGCCCTCCATAATGTTTGGGACAAAGACTCATAATTTATTTATTTGCCTCTGTACTCCACAATAAAGTGCACATTGTCAGAGTTTAATACAGGCCATTTTTATACATTTTGGTGTTTATACATGGTCCCCTATTTGAGGGCACCATAATGTTTGGGACACAGCAATGTCATGTGAATGAAAGTAGTCATGTTTAGTATTTTGTTGCATATGTGTCTTTTTACAATATTGGACAGTTTTTGACGAACAAGATTCGTATTCAAGAAGGAACTGCAGATGCTGGAAAATCGAAGGTACACAAAAATGCTGGAGAAACTCAGCGGGTGCAGCAGCATCTATGGAGCGAAGGAAATAGGCAATGTTTCGGGCTGAAAGCCTTCTTCAGACTGATGGGGGGTGGTGGGAAGGAGGAGGAGCCCGAGGGCTGAGGGATGGGAGGAGACAGCCCGAGGGCTGAGGAAGGGGAGGAGACAGCAAAGGCTAACAAAATTGGGAGAATTCAATGTTCGTGTCCGCAGGATGCAGACTCCCCAAGCAGAATATGAGGTGCTGTTCCTCCAATTTCCGGTGTTGCTCGCTCTGACCATGGAGGAGACCCAGGACAGAGAGGTCGGATGGGGAATGGGAGGGGGAGTTGAAGTGCTGAGCCACCGGGAGGTCAGGTTGGTTATTGCGGACCGAGCGGAGGTGTTCACTTTTAGTATTCATAAGATTAGTATTCACTTTTATACACCAATACACTGTTCTTAACAAAATTCTACCCATCATGTGAAACCTTATAAATAGCAGATATAAATTAGATAACTTCAAGACCGACAGTCAAAAACTTGTTTCATAGGACACATTTTCCCACCATTTTGGACACCAAAAGTGTGACATTAAAAACGTTGCCACATTTCGTCATGAATATTTAATTCATAAATAAACTTCATATGGCCCTTCATACATATACGTTTTGATAATGGTCAAGGGAAATATCTTCATCTATACTAGGATAAAAATACAGTAACATAAAGGTAATACAGTACAGTAAAGATCCCGTAATGGTCGTTGTGCTTGGTGTCCATTGTCACAACGACTGTTATCGGGGTCGGTACCTCCTGCAAGTTAAATCACGGAGGCTCCAACCCTCTAATGTTTTTCAAAAACCCAACGAGGAATGGTAGTAGCGATTTTTGGGTGAGTCAATTATTTTTTCTTATTTTGCAATTTAATACATCAAAAACATCGTGGTGTGAAAAACGCAACGACTGTTCACGATATTTTCCCGACTTTTTAAAATTAAAAAAAATGTTTTGACATAAATTGGTCATCAAAAATAAGAAACTGAGCCAATCTTCAATTTGGCAACACTCTCGTTTACTTTTGTACGGACCAAGGCCCTAACTTCATTCCTTCGTGTCGACTTCGGAAAGCTCCGCAACGACCATTACAGAGACATTTTACGTACAAAAAAAATCAGCCCAAATCAAACGATCTGACGAATCATCGGCCATCGATGTCGCTCAGATCCATAAAGTAATGTGCCGTTTAGATTGCATTGGTGAAAATGCTTGTTTTTCGCTGGTTCACCAAAACGAACATTTTATTTAGTGTCCACCCACCGTACATTTGTGTGTATGATGTGTAACGCACGTTGCGGTGTCCACTCAGGTGGATGTAGTATTCTACTACATGATCAGGTGAATGAAATGGAAATGGTGTTTGCAATTTTATTGTTCCATGTGGTATTCATAAACATAGAAAGGAATAAGAAATATGTGTACTTAAGGGCCTGTCCCACTTTCACAACCTTTTTTACTCGTGGACATTTTTCATCAGGTTAGAAAAAGCGCCCCGACCTACTTGATGCCAAGAGTATCTACGACTAGCATCACGACCTGCTATGACCTACCTACGACCTCATATGACCTTGTGACGACCATGCTGCGAGTACGAGTCAAGGGCAAACTCGGCAGAGGTCGCGAATTAGGTTGTGAAAGTGGGACAGGCCCTTTACTGTGCCCACCAGGTCAATGGTGGACACAACGCAACAACCGCTACACAAAATGTATTTGTGTACTCTAATGCTATTTTCAGAAACTTGTCATCAATATGCTATCTTTTCTTATATTTATTGTTGATACTATGTTAGTCATGAACCCAATAAAGTGCTTGTCAACATTTTTGAAGTTTGACCCCATTTGGCACATTTTTGTGTGCAGTATTGTTAAAAGATCCATATCATTTGTATGCAATGACTGCTTGAAGTCTGTGATTCATTTACATCACTGGTGAGAAGACACCCACCAATTGATGGGTGTCTTCTCTGGTGATGCTCTGCCAGGTCTGTATTGCAGCCATCTTTAGTTTATGCTTGCTTTGGGGGCTAGTACCCTTCAGTTTTATCTTCAGCATAAAAAGACATGCTCAATTGGGTTCAGATCGGGTGATTGACTTGGCCAATCAAGAATTAACAATTTTTTAGCTTTGTAAAATTCCTTTGTTGCTTTAGCAGTATGTTTGGAATCATTGTCTTGCTGTAGAATGAACTGCCGGCCAATGAGTTTTGAGGCATTTGTTTGAACTTGAGCAGATAGGATGTGTCTACACACTTCAGAATTCATTATGCTACTACCATCAGTAGTTGTATCATCAATGTTGATAAGTGAGCCAGTACCTTCAGTACATGCCAGGCCATAACACCCCCACCACGTTTCACAGATGAGGTGGTATGCTTTGGATCTTCTCTCCTCCATACTTTGCTCTTGCCATCACTCTGATATAAGTTAATCTTCATCTCACCTGTCCACAATACCTTTTTCTAGAACTGTGGTTGCCCTTTTAAGTACTTCTTGGCAAACTGTAACTCAGCCATCCTATTTTTGTGACTAGCCAGTGGTTTGCATTTTGCAGTGTAGCCCATGTATTTCTGTTCATGAAGTATTCTACGGACAGTGGTCATTGACAAATCCACACCTGACCTGAAGAGTGTTTCTGATCTGTTGGACAGTTGTTTGGGAATTTTTCTTTATTATTGAGAGATTTCTTCTGTCATCAGCTGTGGAGGTCTTCCTTGGCCTGCCAGTCCCTTGGCGATTAGTTATGATGTTCCAACCAGTTGATTTTGATAAGCCTAAGGTTTGGCTGATGTCTCTAACAGTTTTATTCTTGTTTCTCAGTCTCATATGGCTTCTTTGACTTTAATTGGCACAACTTTGGTCCTCATGTTGATAAACAGCAATAAAAGTTTCCAAAGGTGATGGAAAGAATAGGTGCTGAGAGCTCTTGCATTAAGGAGGCAATTAAACACACCTGAGCAATTGCAAATGCCTGAGAAGCCATGTGTCCCAAACATTATGGTGCTCTGAAATTTTGGGGGGGGGGAGAAACTATGTATAAACACAGCTGTAATTTCGACATGGTGAAACCAATATGTATAAACATACCCTTTAATAAATTTGACAATGTGCACTTTAACCACATGTGATTTTTTTTTTTTAAATTACAAATCTCAAATTGTGGAGTACAGAGGTAAATAAATGATGGGTCTTTGTCCGAAACATTATGGAGGAAACGAGATGGGGGGAGGCTGACATAGCCTTGGGCTTGAGAGGGATGTCGTAATTTTTTGAAATCACGGAAGGCAATGGTCAAACGAGCAAGTGGACAGAGGAGTTATGGTCAAACAAGGGCAAGTGGACAAAAGAGTGATGGTCAAACAAGAGCAAGTGGAGCAGGGTCAGGCATAAAGCTGGAGTAACGCAGCGGGTTGGACAGCATCTCTGGTGAAAAGGAGTAGGTGGACAAGGGAACGAGGGTCAGATATGGAGCATTGGGCGAGGGTCAAACTGGAAACCAGTTGGTTTGGTGGCTTAAAATTGCATGAGTGCATAATGGGCTGCAGGCGTGTGAGCCACGGTGATCCGGGTTTGGCCAACGCCTGGCGCAACTTTGTACCTCGCCGGTAAGTCTCGGGGATGGCGAGTCCGACCACCCGCCTTGGTCCGGGCTGGGGCAGCGGCAGCGGCAGCGGTCGACCGTTGGCCAGGGAGCGAAATAATTGGTGTGGAGTGGGACGGTGTCGGGGTGTCGGGTGTGGAGCTGGACGGTGTCGGGGTGTGGAGCGGGACGGTGTCGGGGTGTAGGGTGTGGAGCGGGACGGTGTCGGGGTGTAGGGTGTGGAGCGGGACGGTGTCGGGTGTGGAGGGGGACGGTGTCGGGGTGTAGGGTGTGGAGCGGGACGGTGTCGGGTGTGGAGGGGGACGGTGTCGGGGTGTAGGGTGTGGAGCTGGACGGTGTCGGGGTGTGGAGCGGGACGGTGTCGGGGTGTAGGGTGTGGAGCGGGACGGTGTCGGGTGTGGAGTGGGACGGTGTCGGGGTGTCGGGGTGTAGGGTGTGGAGCTGGACGGTGTCGGGGTGTGGAGCGGGACGGTGTCGGGGTGTAGGGTGTGGAGCGGGACGGTGTCGGGTGTGGAGCGGGACGGTACCAGTGTGGAGCGGCGGTTTCCCGCCCAGGCCCAGGCTGTCCCGCGCACGTGCCGCCAGCTCGCCCAGCGCACGTGTCGAGGCGGCGGCGGTGACGACGACGGGCGGGGGGCGCGAGGGAGGTGGGTGGCGCCGCCGGTCACTCAGCCCCAGCCTCCCCTCCATTGTCCTCGTCCTTTCTCCCTCCGTTTACCTCACCATCCATCTGTTGACCTTTCCCTCCGTCCATTGACCTCTGCTTCCCCCGTTGCCCTCTCCCTCCATTGTACTCGCTCCCCTCCCTCCGCCACCCGCTGCTCCGTGCCTGCACCCTCCTCCTATCCTTCCCCCACCCTCCTTCCCCCTTCATTCACCCATTCCTTCCTCGTTGTCCACCACCCCCCCCCCCCCCCCATCTCTCCCCAGCCCCCTCCCCTCCCCCATCCTCCTTTCCCAATTGCACTCTCCCCTTCCTTCCACCCTCCTCCCTCCCCCTTCCCCCGCCATTCAGCATTGTCCGCGGCGCACGGAGCCGGTGGCCGGGGCGGGGTAGAAGCTCTTCCTTGTTGTTGCGTGAGGGCGAGCGGAGCCGCAGCGCTGCACCTGAGCCCCGCTGGATCCGGCGTTGCCTCTGGTGAAGGGCGGGCAGGGGGTTGGGTGCGGGCTGTGGGGTGCCACAGGTGGGGAGGGTGGAGGTGGCTGGGTTCGGGGTGGCTGGAAGCGGGCAACCCGAGTTTTGAGCGAGGTGCAGTCTCATGCACCCACCAGTTAGCCAGAGCTTTTAGCGGGACAGGCAGCATCTCTGGAGAGAAGGAATGGGTGGACGTTTCAGACCCTCAGACCCCCTAAAATCCTGCTCTTCAGTAACCAGTGTTAGCGAGGTATTGGTTTGCCCTTTGGCTATCCTAGAAATGCCCTTCCAGCGGCAATCTTGCTGACAAGACTTACCTGATGGAAACTTAAAACATAATTCGTGTTTCCTCCTAATATTCAATCTTGCTGTTGTTTCTGAAATTTAAGTCCATTCAACGGTTTGACACGGATGGTGGCGTCAGGGGTTCTAGTAATGTGCGCTAAAACTGATAAGTTAACAAACAGGAAATGAATTCAACGAACTTTATATGAAAATCACCATTGTATTTAAATACTTGGAGCAGGATAAAGGCTAGGCTTTAATGCATGCCCAAGCTTTCTGAGCTTGAATACTCAGATTGGATCAGTCTTAAGCCATTGAGTGCCAAAATTCACTTAAAATGACTTCTCATTTATTTAAAATGGGAGAGAACAATACTGATGTCGCAAGTGGAAGTATGTCGTAAGTGAAAGTATTAACGCTGATGTCACTGCACTTCAGTGGGTTCACACCAGAGGATAAGCTGTATTTGAGACATAGTTAACTTAACAGATGAGTCTTTACATAAGTACTAGAAAAATTATAAAATTAGAATATGGATTTATATTTTTCCTTCGAATCTCTTAAAATCAAAGGATGTATTTATTTATTTGGTAATATTAGCGGGACAGGTTCTTTCTTTGGTAATACTTTATATATAAATGTTCACCTGAAATTGATATTTAAACTGTCAAGCTTTGTATTTATATCACCCAATGTTTTTATTCTAGGAAACGTTTTGAACTATAGTGAAGGTATTTAAATCCTGGTAAGGATCATTTTAATAATATTTAAATAATAAGTTGGAGTTTAATTTATTTTGGTTTCAGATTTTTTTCTGATGTATCAAGTTTCCAATTGGCTAAGATTTGCTAGAGGGGTCTTCTTTCTGTCACTTCATTAACATCAACAATTGGTAAATAGTAATATTGGCTTTACTCAAAACTTTATTCATAGGTGAATACCAACTTAACTATCTCCAGAACAATTGGGTCTGTGTCTCTTTTTGACACATAATGTTATATGCTGCTGATTTGGACATAACCCTGGGCTTCCTGCCCAGGGTGCAGATACCTTTCACTGGATGAAAAATGGGTGAGTGGGGAAGAGAGGTCTAGCAGCAATCCACTCAATTTGATTCAGCGTAAAGGCATCTGTAGAAGCCTTGTTCATTGAAGGTGCAGATTGTTTTGTCGTCCTGTTCTCCAAGTGGCATTTTGTGTTTGCTCTTTATTGGTTAGACTCAATATGTTCTGCAAAAATATTTTTCAAATCTTTTGTCAGGCACCATGGCAGAGACAATCCAGGACAAACTGAAGAATTATAAGACTGCCCCTTTCGATGCTAGGTTTCCCAATCAAAACCAAACCAGGAACTGCTTCCAAAATTACCTGGGTGAGAAAATGTTGGGATGAGACTGATGTCAGGAGAAGTATGTTAAATGAACAATGTGAAGTAGATTCATAGCATTTTTTAATTTCAGGTGTTCTGCTACAAGATTCTGATATGCACAAGACCCATAGTGTCATTGGTTAGGATATATAAGAAAAAGATGCCAGGCATGAGTTTGGGACAGTGAGGGTTTTATTCCAATGCCAGCTGGTTTACGTCGGCTAATCTGGGTTGAGTTTGTGATGGCAACGGATTTGGAGATTCTAATGGAGAGATTGTTTTGGTCTTAGGGAAAACTGTACGAGGGTTCTTTCCTCCCCAAAGCTGGTGTCCATTGTTGTACTCCCATAACTTGAAACCTTCTTTAACTTGCATTGAAGTTAGTCTTGCAGTAAGGATAGACGTTAATCCAAATCACAGAAGTGGTAGCAATCATGTTAGAAATCATAATGCACGTCTGGCTACCATGCAATAGTGGATCTGTCATGCAGAGATCCGTATAGGGAAAATTATAGATTGTTTTCTCAATGGCAGGTTCTTGATCAGCTTTACCAAGAAATTGTTATAGTTATAGATTTTTTTGGTTTTGGTGTACAATGTGGGAATTGTTGAAGCAAGTGAATGGTATTTGTTTTTATATTTGGTTTCAGAAAAAAACTTAACCTTTCATTCCTTTACTGCTTGCATTCACTTAGCAAATCCACAATATTTTCTCAAATGCTCTAGTTTTGCTGCATAAACAAACAGGTTTAAAATCGTTGAGAAAAGATGCAAGTTAATTGACTTTTGGCCTTGAAAGAACTGGTAAATGTATGTATAGTCAGTAATTTCATTAAAATCAAGATTACTTTGAGAAAGCAGAGGCACAATGGGACTCTTTAGTCCCATCAAATGGAAAGGTAACTCCAGGACCCTAGTGAACTGGGTGATTTTCAGGAACTGCTGCTAGTTGGATTATCTTTAGGTCTTGGCTTTGGACCTTGAGTGGCAGCTGATATCATTGCAGTCCATTCACTTGATTGAGCATAGGTTGACAGGATCTTACAAGTGATCACCTCCCAATTAAAGAACATGCAGGCAGAGGGACAATGGGTGACTGTAAAATAGACAAGGGGCCCCATCACTGCACGTTACTTTATCCAGCTACAATCCATGCCATCAGTAGTCTTTTAGCTAAAGAGATAGAGAAGTGGAATCATGAAAACAAAATTAGGAAAGCAGAAGGTGTTTTGGGGCAAAGTGTGATTAAAGTACGATTTGTTGCTCCTCTTTTACAAGGAAAAGGGATAACATTCAATGCAGGTGGGACTTTGTAGGGAGTATGGGGTTGCATTGGATCAGGGTCAGGTGGAGCTAAAGTTCATGATCCATTGTGGTAGGTCGAATGAACGATGAAGTCCTCCAGGCAGATATTCAGGAAGTAGCAATGATTAAAATGTACATTTAAATTTGTTGTCAGTCAGCTAGTAGAAAAGCAGTTGTGGGAGTGGTTTTTGACAGTGGAATTTACAGGCAGCTAGTCTTTAAAACCCAGTTTGGAAAAGACCTACCTTAAGGTACAAAATAATTTGCCAAAGTGGGTTGCAAACAATTATTTGATAGTAAAACAGTTTCACCGCTGTGCTCTCATCAGATTACTCCTGCTGACATGCGATATTGAGTATAGACTAGAACAGTACATATAACTGCATTATTGGAGAGATGCTGCAGGAGGGATTTTTCTGGGGCTTTGGAACTGGTTTTAGGGGAGCAATAGACTCTGGATAGGTCATCCCTCAACTATTGTCTTGGAAAATGTGTCCCTGCCATTGGGGAGTATATACACAAGTCTGAAAGATAGGTGGGAAATGAAACAGGAAATAATAAACGGATATATCCAAAGTTCTAAGACATGTAGATAGAAGGACCTGTTTCTCCAAGGGAGGAGATTTAAAATAGTCAATTGTATTCAAAGTATATTAAGAAAATATTCTACTAAGATTGGCTGAAATTTACTGGTAAAAAAAGAGTGATAGTAAGATAAAAGAAAAACTCTTACTGCATTTAAAAATTACTTGGATGAGCATTTGACATTTCAACCTTCAGAATAGTAGAGAGCTGGTGTTGTGGGTTTAGGGTATATTAGTCTAGTAGCTTCCAAGCCAAGGCCGATGACCACTTTCTGTGAATGTAATTCCCAACCAAGTTCAGTACAGCCACATAAAAAGTTAGGTTTCTTCACTTCTGCCTCAGTTTATCTCTGACCCATTATTGTTTAATTATCAATTTTAAGTTTGTTATTGCCGTAGCCTTATAAGATTGCAGCAGTTCAATTTGCATTAAAGTTATTGAAAATACAATTGTAGTCGTAACTTTTGTGGCTTTCTAAAAGCCAGGGGACAGGACAGCTTTGACAATTGTAGGTCTTATTTTCAACAACTACCTGATTGTTTAATATGCATCTTCTTTATGCTCTATTTGCCCACTGCACAGACTGTGTTACATTAAACATATTTCATACTCACGCATCTTTCAATCTAAATGCAGAATTGAATTGGAAGTACTAAGTATTGGTCAGTGTTAGCAATGCACAATTGATGCAAAACAACAGCCCATTTTTCCTATGTGATCAATAATTGCTCAAATTAGATAAATATAATTTAATTATGCAGATAGTCATATAATTATGACCTAAACTATACATGATTATTTTGCAGACTTCCATCGTTGTACTAAAGCACTGACTGCAAGAGGTGTTGATATTTCTCCCTGTGAATGGTACAACAGGGTGTTCAAGTCAATCTGCCCAAATTCATGGGTAAGTGATGGAATAAACTGCATATTATAAAATTTACAGTATTGTTGGTTTTAATGTTTAAAATTAAATGGTTATTTAATTTTAAAATGTTCAATCTAATCCAAAGTCCTCTTTGTTAAATTACCACATCTAACATTTAATTTTATAATTATGTAAGAAAACAAGTTACTGGTCAATTTAAAACTTGAGATGCTACTGAACCAATTAAATTGTTTGCTATGAAATAACAATAGGCATTTTGCATCCTCAGATAAAGAAATGGGATGATCAATTGGAGCAAGGCACATTCCCTGGAAAAATCTAAGTGATCATTGCAGCCAGGTTGAAAAATCTTACAATGTTTGCAAACGTTCATCTTATACCAAAATAAATCTGAATATTGAACATATTTACTTTTTTCTCATTTTGTGCATATAATTACATAGTTATGGATGTCCAGCAATACATATCGGAGATTTGAAAAGTCCTGTGATTCATCATAATATTCTCAAGAAATTAAAGACATTTGTCAAGCAGTTGCAACATTTGTAAGGAAGAATTATATCATCTTGATATTCATGAGAGGTCAAAATTAAACACCAGAAAATTAAAAACCAGAAAAAATATAATCCAATGTTTGAAAGCATAAGACATGTCTTTTGGAAATGGGCTCTTCTACCAACTTGGTGCCACGTTATTATCCTCAACAGATTAACTTGTAATGAAACAGTAATTTGTATTAATCATCAGTTACACAGCGACAAAATATACTTTTTAGATGGATCTTTGAGCTTTGAATGAAAAGGCCATAAGTACACAATCTAGTAAAGAGACTTAAAAAGATAATTCATCCTGATACTTGTACTTTACTCAGTGAACATCATACTGTTGGAAGTGCCGTCTTTTGGAATGAGATGTGAAATTATGGCCAGTTCTGTGCGATGGCTGAATATAAAAAAACACACAGTATAAATCAAAACAGAAATTTCAAGTAGATTTTCAGCATAGAAAGGGACTCAGAAGGAAATAATAAACATGCCGCCTTTTTGAAAGTAAGATCCAGAAGTTTGTTTGTATTCTCCTCAGGAGCATGTGAGTAAATCCAAAGGAAATGATTCCTGGTTCCATCTTGTTGACTTCCTGCAATTTGAATGTGTCAGGCTGCAGTGCAGTTTGTTCACAGTATTTCTGCCGTTAGGATAGTATTATACTTTAGAGATTCATCCTATCACATCAAGATGTGGGATTCATATGTTAGATAGCAGATGAGCAACACAATCAGCAGCATCAGTGCCAGTGTTGGCCAACCATAGGCTTGCAGTTTAGTTTCAGAGAGAGGAGCTGAAAGAGATGCAACTCTCACAAGGCAGGAAATGGAAAACAAAAAAAATGCAGAAGCTAAAAATCTGAAAATAAAATAAAATCCTGGAAACATTCAGCAGATCAGGCAGAGAGATAACTCTATTTCTGACAAGGATTGTGAATCTTAAATATATACTGTTTATCTTTACAGTATTTTATATTTCTATCACAGGAGGCAGCACCATTGAAACAGTGTCTAAAGTTGGGAAACTCAAGTTTGAGTGACTTTGTGTTGTAATGAATAAACAGTACTCAGTGGTACGATTACTACTTATTCATTACAACACAGTTATTCAATCCATCAGATCCATACCAGCTTCCAGCAGAGCAATCCCATTAGTCCAGTTCTTCACCCCCTCTCCCACCTTGACTTTCTATTTCACTGCAACTCTGCAAGTTCTTTTTGATTCTTTTCTCACTTACCTACAGAACGCCCAGCAGAAGGTAGACAAAAATGCTGGAGAAACTCAGCGGGTTAGGCAGCATGTATGGAGCGAAGGAATAGGCGACGTTTTGGGTCGAGACCCTCCAAAAGGGCCTGAAACGTCGCCTATTCCTTCGCTCAATACATGCTGCCTCACCCGCTGAGTTTCTCCAGCATTTTTGTCTACCTTTGATTTTTCCAGCATCTGCAGTTCTTTCTTGAACACTCAGCAGATCAATAAAGATTTCAGAGTAGAGTCCTTAAATAGATTTACCGATACTTGAATTATACTGCAATCTTCGTCATTCCACATTAATGCATACTGATGACAATCCCAGTCATGTGGAAGTAACATGGCTTGAAACCTAAATAAGCTTTAGTAAACTCAAAACACTTCCAGATTTGCTATGCAAGAACAGCCCCCCAAAATTGAGTGTATCTCCCAGTTAATAACGAGGCCATTCATAGTAGAATTTTCTTCTGTTACATTGATACGTCTTGTAAAACTTTATTAAGTTAAATATGTAAAAGTATTCTTAATAAATATTATATATTAGAAGAAGGAGCTCACTTGCACTGGGCGACTTTCCTGGTATATTTACATGCAAAAGTATGGGAAGATTATTATATTTTTTCTTCCATAATATCACCTTAAATATTTTATTTTATTCTCCTACTTGTCATTCTGTACACAATCTATATCTAGCAAGATAAAACCAGGATAAAAGTCCAGCATAATGTTATGAAAACAATTATATTAGCACCAATGTTATGTTTTACATTTGGTATTCTGCAGAGAATACGTTGTGAAGTTTATAAATTCACAACATTAAATATTTATGTGGCACCTTTCATGATATCAAAACATCCAAAGCATTTATAGATAACTAGACCAAGGGGGACCCGTTGGGTCCCGTCCCCTCAACGCGCGGCTGCGGCGTCACACACACACTAACCACCCCCCTTGATATTATATTAATATTATTCATTCGCTCCTTTTATCCCATCCCCACCCTATCCACTCATGTGTGGCCCCCAACTCGCAGGCTCGTACAGAGAGGGGGGGGGGGGGGGTAGAGAGAGAGGGGCCGAGGAGGGGGAGGGGGGAGCGGGCGTCAACCAAAGGACTGCGAGTTTGGCGGCTTCAATCCAGAGCCCGACTTACTCATCTTTTGAATAACGGGGATTTTAAGGATATAAATTATACCTTTTGAACAGAATCAGTCAGATTTATGTTCACAATTTTTGTTCCAAACAATCCCAAAATCTGAAATTAAAAATAAAAGCCTATAGTCATGAATGCGAGAGTTTTAGTTGACGTATGGATATTATGTTATCCATAGGCAAACAATATCACAGAACTATGCATCAGGGAGGTATTGGCAATATGAATTACTTTTAAAGAAGTTTCTTTGTAAAAATAAAGTGGCTTAATTCCAAAATTTGCAGAATTAGGTGATCAGATAAGTTGATTGTTATTTGTTACATCAGAAAGGTTAAACAGTGCACATAAAATTAGGTTTCAAATAAGCAGGCACACAAATAAACTTTTGATGAATGTACTCCATTTCAGATAACTTATTCAAAATTAGTTTACTTTCACCCAAACAATAGGCAAAATACTGATTTGAGCAATATATATTTTGTTTTGCTTAGAATTTTTTTATTTAAAACTGTAAAAAGTATATTATAAAGACTTCATTGTATATTTAAATTAGATTTTTCTCAATTAATATACATTTTCTTTACACATTGAAAACATATATTTACAATTATTACATGAAAACATAAGAAAGGATGGGCTAATGTAGGTCTAACTAGAAGACCCGTACAACATATCTGTTAAAATGGTAGGAATATTGTCAGAGTTCAAAAGACGGAAAAAAATCAGTATCATGGAGTCAATTATCTGTATTAAATCTAAGTTTTGTTGATATTTTCTAACTCGTCTTTTGTAGAGATGTTAAAAAAAAAATGTTCTCAATGTGAGATGAAGCTTCTTGGACAGAATTCCTAATAAATAATACAGCATTTTATACTTTCCATTCTTGTTGCCCATTGACTGCAGTATCATTAAACTTTTAGCAAACTTAAATTCTTACTTAAGAAATGTCAGTGTCTAAACAAGCAGATGCTTAAAAGGCCACTTAGTGTTTATGCATGACAAATAATACTACCTGAATGATGATAATGTTAAATATTCTAATGGCTAGAACATATTTAATCCAAACATTCCTATACCTAACAAGTGGTATGGTTAATAAATTATCCAGGATATTTCTAAAATATATATTTCTGAAGGAGAATTTCTCAGTTTAATCTGATTACAATATATTCCAAGTGTTTGAATATTTCTTTAGAGTTGCACATCTTAAACTTAACAGATGGATAAATATCACCAAGTTTTAATATGTATATTGATGTCAAGACAATATTAAATTTTAAAAGATTTGAGGTGAGATCAATTATTTGCTTCAGTGTTAATTCAATGATGATACGGCTTCATTGGCACACGTTGTTGGTGAGAAGAATACCATGAAAGGTGGTGGTGTAAGGGCTGCTCAACATTAAGGCACTTAATGGAATTGAGTAAGCAGAGCTTGCTCTGTATTTGGCCCACTATATTTAACTTTTAAGTCCTTCCTATGTTTCAACACTGGAGACACAGCACTCTCATTTCCCACAAGCAACCAAAAGGTCATATTTTGAAAATGATGAATGATTTGTGCATGTCAATTTCAATTTCAAAATTAGGTAATTAGTTATTAAATCTGATCAATCTGATGTCCTGCCAACCTTGTTGTGTTTCAACCATTGAATCCAAATCCAAACCAGGAAAGGAATAATTAATATTTCAAGACTGTTCATCGCACTGGAGATATTCATCAGAATCTTCTTCTCCCAATTGATCCTCTCTCCGTAATGCACGTATTTGGTCGCAAAGCTAAAAAAAAAATTTAAACTTGCTGGAAATCATGGCTTATATAGGATAATCCACATAGGTGTTCTATAACTCAAAAGAAGTAAGTTAGAACAAAATCTTCTGTTCTAAATGCAGATGCAAAGTAATTATTCAATGTTTACCATTTTCTTTCTTTGACTTACAAATGTTTTCAGGCTTTGAAAGGTAATTCAGATAAGATTTTCATCATAGATAAACACAAAATGCTGGAGTAACTCAGCGGGACAGGCATCATCTCTGGAGAGAAGTTTTGAGTCTGAAGAGTTGACAATGAAACGTCACCCATTCCTTCTCTCCAGAGATGCTGCCTGTCCTGCTGAGTTACTCCAGCATTTTGTGTCTCTTTGATTTAAACCAGCATCTGCAGTTCTTTCCTACACAAACGTTTTCATCATTATGCATGCTTTTGGTTTTAGATTTGCTTTGCCTTTACCTCTGCGGGAGTTAGAGGACACAACGTCAGGGATTAGAGGACACAACGGAGATGGGAAGGGGCAAACCCATGGAGGGATTTTAAAACAGGGAAGTGAATGTTAACCAATGTGCAGTTTAGGAGGAAGCAATGGAGGCCAACGAGCAGATGAAGGCCTTGGCACAAGTTATGAGACAGGCAAGCAAGTTTTGAATGATTTTGCAGATATCTCAATCCTAAATAAGCATTTAACCACCAATCCACAGCCCATGAGGGCAGGGAATTCCTGAGATGTACAACCATCTCAAGGAGAAATTTCTTCTTATTGCAACCCCAAACCTCTCATGGTTCTAGATTCTATAGCTTGAATCACGCCTTTGCCATCATACACTTTGGCAATCCCTCTCAAGATCAACTCTGTTTTGAGATCAATAAAAATTGGCAATGGATATAGGTTGATTTTTGTCAATCTTCAGATTATAGCATACAAATTCCAGGAATCAATCTAATCAGTCAAAGCCGCATTGATTGCAGAGCAAGTCTATCCATCTTTCGGTGGTAGACCAAACGTTAAGCGAATATTGTGCAGGAAGGAACTGCAGATGCTGGTTTAAACCAAAGATACACACAAAAAGCTGGAGTAACTCAGCGGGACAGGCAGCATCTCTGGAGAGATGGAATGGGTGACGTTTCGGGTCGAGACCCTTCTTCAAACTGTCATTAAATTTACTGTTATAAAGATTCAGACATTGAGAGAAAATTGCAGGTGTGGTCTCACTAAAGTCCCATAGAAGTGAAACAAGGTTTCTTTGAACTCCATCTCTTTTGTGATGGAGATGAAAGTAAAATTTGTTTTCCTATTTAATAAACATGCTGTGTTTCTCAAACACAGAAACCTCTTTTTAAGCAGTTTCTCATCCTACCTTTTCTATTCTTTGAATAAGTGTTCATCCATATTACCAACCTACTCCAGCCCTCATTTTTATTCACCAAACAATGTGCTATATCTTATCAAATGCATTTAAGCTCCAATATCTAGAAATTTCCACTCTCCAATTTTAGCATGGTTCTTAATATTTTCTACTCTTGGTTATATACTTCTTAATGTTTCAATTAGGCAATATAGTAGAAAAATAATGAAAATCTAACCTGGGTCAGCAGTTTGCTTCTTCTTGGATCGCTGAATAATTTGGTGCTCATTGGTCATTTTCACGTCCTGATCTTCCACTTGATTGCTGAACAAAATTAAGCAAAATAATAAGGACCTTACGGCTTAACCTTGACCTCTTCATAAACTCTAAAATGTGTCACCAACTTATTGTTATCAAGGTTCAGAGTCAATTCTTTCCAAAATTACTCAGTGGAATTCCTCATTTTCCATGTACAATAAGGACTGTACAATATCAAATGTGATGTCTACATATCTTTTTAAAATAAATATAATAGTAGTCTTAAGAAAAGAAAACACCTATGTAGGAAATTCTATCACCAGGGCACAATGGATATCTTGGGTACTTCGTGGCAGATTCAATCCATGGCTAGGTCACTATTACACTGTTGATGGTGAGTGCATATTTAGCAAATATCTGTATCTGACTTATGTTCCCAAACCTAATGCTTGGAAAGGATAGAAACAGATACAACAGCAAAATTGAAAGATTCTCAGGGCAATTGGGGGGGGGGGGTGGTACTGGGATTAAATGGATGGCCCCTTTAAACACAAAATGATGAATCATTCGAACTCTTTCTATGAGAGTATTCCTTGAAAACCAACATGCAGTATCTATATAAGTGATCATAAGTAATAGGAATAGAATTGTGTCATTCGGCCCATCATGTCTACTCCGCCATTCAATCATGGCAGATCTATCCATTCCTCCTGAACCCATCCTCCTGCCTTCTCCCCATAACCTCTGACACACATACCAATCAATCTAGCTATCTGCCTTAAATATATCCACTGACTTTGCCTCCACACCCTTCTGTGGCAAAGAATTCCACAGACTCACCACCCTCTGACTAAAGAAATTCCTCCTCATCTCCTTCCTAAAATAATGTCCTTTAATTCTGAGGCTATGACCTCCAGTCCTAGACTCTCCCACTAGTGGAAACATACTATCCACATCCACTCTATCCAAGGCTTATAGAATTTACAAGAAATACCAAGGGCGTGGATGGGCCATTTGTAAATGCATTTGTAAGTCCTCCCTCCACCACCTCCAGTTTAAATTCCATTTGGAATATTTTGGAGAACCAAGAAGCCAAGAACCAAGATGTGCACAAATGGTGAGGAATTTATTTCTTCGATATCTGATCTCCAGAACATCACGTAGGTTAAAAGCATAAAGACATTCATCTGTCTGCACAATGGTGGTTGACTTATTGCTTTAGTATAAATAAGTATAAATAAGCCACCTTCATGCGGTCAGATTGGCCTGTTTTGGTGAGCATTCCTTTTCAACAAATGGACATGATAAAGTGAACCAAGTACCTGGCCATAGCATCCAGTCCCCTGGCCAAGCCAATGATACGCATCAATTACCCTTCGCAATGTTCCTTCCGTTACGTATAATCACAGGCCTCCTACCAAAATTGACTCCACTTCTCCTCCCCCCCCCCCACCCCACCCCCTGCATCCACCGATTTCAGTTCTCTATTTCAGCTTTCGCCCCATCACCTAGATTTTCAAAATCTTTCCTAAATTGTTCTTAAAGTCAATCAAACCTTAATACAATAAACCACCATCCACTTAAGCGTAAGGACATAAACTGAGAGCATTTTGTTCTTTATGAAGACATACTATTTCAGGATGTGGAAATATGCCAATGATTGCTGAGATCGTCAAACAGAAGGAAGACTTCAAACTAGATTTTCTTTTAAGATGAAGATCATTTCATATCAGTTCATATCAAACGAGAATTAGGATTTTCAATAAACGGAAACTGAACAAAGTAAAACAAGGTCATGGTCCAACACATTCCTCTTCACAGAGAGAGCTCACTAGCGATATTGTTTTATAGCTATATTGCATGACGCAACAGTTTTCCCATTGAAAGCACATTGGCATACAGCAGTTTTACAGATATATTACTGTTCCTTCACTGTCACTGGTCTCAAAACAGGAATTTCCTACACAATAGCACCGTGGAAGTAATTTCACAACAGCTGCAGTAGTTCAAGGGGATGGCTCATCATCACCTTCTCAACGGCACTGAGTGATGGGCAATCAATGCTGGCCTTGCCATTGATGTCCACCTCTCAAATATAATCAAAAGATCAAAACTTGCTTTTCATCATTTCATTTTTGTGAACTGAAACTCAGAAGATATTTCAAGAAACCAGCACTGTTGTTCACTCGATGAAACAATGCATTGTAACAAGCCTTTTGGACCGAGTCCACGCTGACCATTGATCACCCATTCACACTGTGTTCTGTGTTATCCCACGTTTGCCTCCACACCTTAAATACTCAGGGCAATTTACAGAGGCTAATTAACCTATAAACCTGCACGTTTTTGGGGTGTGGGAGGAAACCAATGCACCCGAAGAAAACCCACGCGGTCATTGGGAGAACGTACAAACCCCACACAGAAGTCCCGAGGTCAGGATTAACCCGCATTTCTGGCGCTGTGAGGAAGAAGCTCTACCAGCTGCAAAACTGTGCTGCCTTCAATCCTCATGTTTAGAAATATTTACTTCTTTCTATAGCAGCACACTCTTGATTTTAAGAGACCCTGTTCCTGACCTTTTGATCCAATTTTCACAAAACTGCTAAGTTGGCACAGCAAATGTTGCCCTCCAGTCAATTATTATTTTACTGCCAAGACAACGTGGGGGGGAGGGGGGGTGGTCACTGAAAACAGAGAGGGGCCCGGCATGGGGGAGCGCTGAGAATGAAGAGGGACCATTGGTGACTAAAATTAATACTTTGCAACTCTGTCACCGCTCTATACATGGTGACTGCGCAGCTTGTGTGTGGTATGCAAAAGAAAGAATTTGGCTGTGACATGTCGCACGCAATAATAAAGTATCAATCGTTCAATCAACAACAAACGCACCTTTGATCCTTCTGCTTTGCCAACTACTGGGTCCATCCCAGACCACATGCTCCCTCCAGAAATAAGAGCTCCTCTTGTGTTTTACTGGGTCTACATTCACAGATGCTTTGAGACTGAATGTATATCTAATCTGGTTTGCGGGTGGTATGCATGGAATGTAGTTGTCAACGGAAAATATGGCATCTATGTGCGCACAATTGTCTACAGTACTCACAGGGGAGCTGGAGTACGTTGCCTCAATACAACCCTCACCCTGAAAGCTTGTAACTATATTTATGTGCGATTTACTTTTAAGGTAACAAGGCAAAGTGCGACTAAAGAATAAATTTGGCAGGCTGCATTGCTGGACATTTTTATTGTTCTATTTTAATCTCACTAATCACGTTTCTGCCGTCACTGTAGTGTAGACGTGCTGTTACAAGTTCAGGAAACTTGAATCCACTGATCATCCCAGAGTTTAACTGCAAGGCACATTTGGGTGGAATTCCTACCTAATTCAGGAATCCTGAATAACAAGTCGGAAGCACAAATTGATAAGACTGTTTTGGAAGTATTGGAGAAGTCAAACAGCTCAACTATTGCTCAGTTGTTTACATCTTTACTTGCTGTACTTTGGCCAGAAGGTATAAAACATGAGAATGTTCTTCTGTTTGTGACTGATGCAGCTCCGTACATGAAAAAAGCTGTTAGTTGTAGCGGGGACTCCTTCAAGGTACCGACCCCGTGACTAGCGCCTCCCACACCAAGACGCCGCCCTCTAGAGCCGATGGTTCGTTGTGACCTCCGGGAGCCCGGGACGGTGGACGCCCACAACGGGGCGGTTGAGCCACATGGACTAGCTCGCTCAGGTCC
Source organism: Amblyraja radiata (assembly GCF_010909765.2). Taxonomy (NCBI): domain Eukaryota; kingdom Metazoa; phylum Chordata; class Chondrichthyes; order Rajiformes; family Rajidae; genus Amblyraja; species Amblyraja radiata. The sequence goes on along the minus strand of NC_045977.1, from coordinate 33,073,394 downwards.
AAGTGGGCCAACTTCAAACGAGCCACAGACACAGTTTCACGCCGGCCTTCCATGTCCAAATCGAATGTAGTAGGCCTGTGGCGCAGCAACCGAAAGGGACTTTTTATACGGGCGCTGCAAGGGTGACCTGTGGGAGACATGGCGAAGAAAAACGTACGGGCAGCCCATCAGCGGCAGTGGCACATGGGAAGGGGCCACTCCATGACGCGACATTGGGATGGGAGATAGGGCGCCGACCCTCTCCCGCAAGCGGATCAGCGCCGATGACGGGGGTTCCTGGGACCCATCAGCAGCAGGGACTAACTCCCCGGGGACGGTGAGCGGAGCATCATACACCAACTCCGCGGAGGACGATGACAGATCCTTCTTGGGGGCCGTCCGAATCCCCAACAAGACCCACGGCAACAGGGCCCGGGAGACGAGCCTTCAGGGCGGCCTTCAGACAGCGGTGCAACCGCTCCACCAACCCATTTGACTGGGGATGGTACACTGTCATGTGGTGGAGCTGCGTCCCAAACAGGCGGACCACAGTTCAGACGTGAACTGGGCGCCTCGGTCGGACGTGATGTGAAGTGGAACCCCAAAGCGGGGAATCCAAGTTGCCACGAGGGCACGAGCGCACGACTGAGTTGAAGCAGGATGGCCTCCGGCCACCGCGTAAAACGGTCAACCACCGTAAGCTGGTGTGAAACACCCTGGGATGGAGGCAGTGGCCCCATGATGTCCACGTGTACGTGATCGAACCGCCGGCGTGGCACTGTGAAGTCTTGAACGGGCACCCGGACGTGTCGATTCACCTTTGATGTCTGGCATGGGATGCATACCCGGGCCCAGTGAGCGACCTGCTTCCGAAGTCCGTGCCACATAAACCTTGCGGCCACCATAGCGACCGTGGCCCGGATGGATAGGTGGGCCAGCCCATGGATCACCTCAAACACGCGATAGCGCCAGGCTGCCGGAACGATAGGCTTCCGCTGACCCGTAGATAAGTCACAGAGGATGGAACCCGAGGGACCCAACGGCACGTCCTCAAGCACCAAGCCAGAGATCGCGGTACGGTACGCTGGCATCTCATCGTCCACCAGCTGGGCCGCCGCCAAGTCGGAGTAATCTATCCCCGAGGCCGGGTTAAGCACGGCTGCAATTGCCGGACGGGACGAAGTATCCGCCACGAGGTTGCATTTCCCGGCGATGTGTCGGACGTCTGTTGTATACTCCAAAATGGCCGCCTGCTGGCGCTGCTGACGGGCGGACCAAGGATCCGAAACCTTCGCAAAAGCAAACGTGAGGGGCTTGTGGTCCGTGAAGGCTAAAAGGTGCGGCCCTCGAGGAAGTACCGGAAGTGCCTCACTGCGAGGTGTAAGGCGAGCAACTCCCGGTCGAAAGCGCTGTAGCGCTGCTCCGCAGCACGCAGGTGGCGGCTAATATAGCTCCCTACTCCTTCAAGGACACGGGCATTGCCCGGCCTTAAATACCAAATCAGGTACCAACCACATGACTAGCGCCTCCCACACAAAGACGCCGCCCTCTAGAGCTGATGATTCGTTGTGACAAGGGTTGTCACCAGGTGCTCTTAAAGTTTTATTTCCCAAAATGTTGCATTTGACATGCTTAGCTCTAGAACTTCAGCCCGTTTTGACAATGTGGGGTACATGGCTCTCTGCTGTACTCTACTATGCTGCAAAATTTTGAAAAGATAAAATAAATCGTCAACTGTTTTGAAGAAGAAGAATCTGCCACTGTCAGGATCATCAGTGAAATCATGCAGAAAAAGTCCCTCCACCGCGATCTTGTTTCCAATTGCTTCCAATTTTACAAACTTCCCACAAGCTACCACTTTCCTTGAGAAACATGGCGAAACATTTGTGAATAACTTGCAGGTTTTCAACAAAGTAACTGACGATATTCGTAAAGTTCCTGGCGTTGTAGGTAAAGACATACAAGGAAAATGTGAGAGAGTGATTTTAGCTAACAAAGATCTTGAAGAAATTCAAAACATAGCTAAAGTTCTCAAAGGGTGGTAATACACAAGATATCAACATGAATATAGCGTCTGTAGCTTGTTTTGTGTATGCACCAGTGACCTCAGCTGAGGTAGAAAGACATTTTTCACAACTAAAGCATATTCTGTCTGACAGACGGCATAGTTTAACACCAGATAATTTGAAAAAAATGCTGGTAATTATGTGCAACCATTCAACTTAATGTAGTATACCTTTACATTTTAATTTTTAATTATATTTTGGTGGTTTAAATATGCCTTTTTATGCCTTATTTTGTCAATAAATGCCTTTTTCGTGCCTTTTTTGTAATTTTATTATGCCTTTTGCCTTTTTTCGTGCCTAAACATCCTGGCTCTATTTATAACACTTGCAGTGACACATCCCAGATTAACCTACTTTAGCTGGAACTGCTGTTAAAAATAAATAGAGCTTGGGAGTAAGGGACCCGATAAATATATTGACCTCTCTTAAGCCTATACCTGAGCTAAGCTGATTATAATGGAGGGAGCCAGTCAAATTCTCCTTCATCCACTATCTATCAACACAAAGGAATTTGCCCAAATGCTGTAATCCAGCAAGATACTAAGGGGTGCAAATTGCTTTTTCACATTTAGTTTTACAGTAAATAGTATTCACAAATGCAAGCTGTTGCAGAACAAACCTCAGCTTGTCTATAGAAACCAAACAAGATTGAAGAGGTCAGATTTGGGGGGCGGCACAGTGGTATTGCTGCCTTACAGCACCAGAGACCCGAGTTCGATCCTGACTACGGGTGTGGTCTTTTCGGAGTTTGTATGTTCTCCCTGTGACTGCATGGGTTTTCTCTGGGTGCTCTGGTTTCCTCCCACATTCCAAAGACGTGCAGGTTTGTAGGTTAATTGGCTTTGGTAAAATAGTAAATTGTCCCTAGTGTGTACGACAGTGCCAGTACACGGGGTCGGCACGGACTCGGTGAGCCAAAGGGCCTGTTTCCGTGCTATACCTTTAAAGTCGAAAGCAAAGGAATCAAGTTAACTGTACATCAGTCAGTTTAAGCACAGACATTTTCTCATTTAGTCCATATAAATAGACTTTTGCATCACTCTTCGAGGCAAGTATCAGGCCAAATGTAGGGTCGAACCCACTCTAATAATGATCCAAAACGCCTGTCCATTCATTTAACTTTCACACAGATAGATTGAAGCCATTCAACAGTCTCAGAAGTGACACAAAATGCTGGAGTAACTCAGTGGGACAGGCAGCATATCTGGAGAGAAGGAATGGGTGACGTTTTGGGTCGAGACCTTCAGACCCGATTCGGGTCGAGACCCTTCTTCAGACCAGAAGTGGTTCAGACCAGACCAAACCTTCAGTCTCAGAAGTGACCTTGATTTAACTGGAAGGTGGGATGATGAATTGAGGCCACACTGTCATCCTCCAGTCCTAGTTTCATGCACCCTGGGCTGAGGAATGCAAGGTTGCAGAATCATCCCAATGCTGGCAAATTACAGGCAGAAGTATGGAAACTAGCAAGATTAGTTCTCCATAACAGATCAATTTACCTGATGATTGTGTTTCTCTCCTTATGTGCAATCTTCTCGTCATGAGTGAAGAGAATGGTGTGGTAAGGAATAACAGGGTCGCATGTCGGGAGGATACCACGAGCCACTTGACTCACCATATCCAGAATTCCATTATAGATTAATAAATCATCAACAAGCAGCTACAACAGAATAAAATAGCCTGTAAATGGGGCATTATAACAGCACAAAACGTTGTACTTATTAGATCACAGTAATGCTGTTTAGGTTAATAAAGTTCTCCGTTCCCACATGCATCTGTACACTTGGATAAAAGAGCAACACTGAATTTCTAGATATCAGCAAGCTACCTGCCTGTAAGGCCAGCACTGACCCTATACAGATTCATCAGTAACCTCCTTACAGAAAGGGTGCAGCGGTATTGATGCCTTTTAGCGCCAGATACCTGGGTTCAATCCCGACTACTGGTGTTGTCTGTATGGAGTTTGTACGTCTCCCCGTGACCGCTTGGGTATTCTCCGAAATCTTCTGTTTCCTCCCACACTCCAAAGGCATACAGGAATGTAGGTTAATTGGCTTTCTGTAATTATAAATTGTCCCTAGTGTGTGTGATAGTGTTAGTGTGCGGGGATCGCTGGTCTGTGCGGACTCGGTGGGCCAAAGGGCCTGTTTCCGCAGCGTATCTCTAAACTAAACTAAACCAAGCCATTGTGAACTTCATTGACTTGCAGTGTGTTCCAGCTGCAAATCTCATCCTTGACAAATAATGACAACTGCCCATAATATCACTGAAAATATACTGGAAGTTAATCGGTGTCCCCCCCCCTCCCCCACACACACTTCGTCTGCTGACAAAACTCACCATTTACAGCTTCTGAATGTCACTATCAAATAGTAACAAAGAAAATGAAACGCTTATCAGGTTATAAAACATGTTTAAAAACAAAATATTACTGAAGACTAAAAAAATGTGAACATATTTAAGAATCGCAATTCACTCCGAAAATGTCCACCACCTGACACTTGGGGCCACTCATTGACGTTTCTGTCCTTTCCAATTACCAAAGTCATTGTTCACCTCACCAGCTTTAGCCTGCACAGCTACAGGGAGCAGAGTCCCCAACATGAGCGCTGGAGAATTGCACCGTCTGTATTCTGCTGTTGCAATCCTCGTGTCCAGCAGCAGGTCAGGCAGCAAATTCCCAGTGCACACCCATCGGGAGGTTTGAGACTTGTGTGTTGGTAAGCAATCCTGAAGTATTACTGCCATTTCTCAGGAAAATCTAGGCCACGAAGATGTTCCCGTTAATTACCACGCCTGATTAATTAAAATCATATTTTTTCTATTTTAAACATAGTGAACACAGACCTATATTCCTGGCCCAGATTTTCCAATTCCAATGGCAACAATGACCCATTTAAAACTCTGGTAAATGCTTGCAGTGTAGATGGCCCATTATCCACACATTCCCAAAATGATGTGGTTAAATTGCCTCTTCATGATCATGATCAAGAGATAGGAATATGAACATGTCCCTTTGAACCACTTATTTCTCACCATTAAAAAAAACGTTTTTAATTTCTGTTTTGTTCATTCACTTTAATTAGTCCCCCCCCCCCCCCTCCGATTTTGCATAGTTATATCAGTTGTTACAACTTGCTTTTGTATTTTGTGCCAGTTTATTCTTGCATTCCATGTTAAATTTATCAATTTCTTGGACTTTGCTGAGCTCTAAAATGCTCCCAATCATCAGACCTTCCTGCCACTTGACCTTCTGCACAAATGTCTTCCTTGCATTTAAACACTATATTTAATTCTTGCTGTCGCCCTCGGAAGGATCTGTTTTCCTGTTGCATATTTGTGTGCTTTAAGGGAAAATATTTTCCTGCAAATCAGATACTATTTCTTCAAAATTGGTTCAGATTAACATAATCTGTTTTTGTACCGGAAGTATTTGTACTTCCAGTGGCGCTGGTGTCAGCAGCCTCCACCTACAGCCCGGTATCTTTTTGTTTTTTTGTTTATTTAGTTATGTAAAAGTGTGTTTTTTTGTGGGCTTTTTGTGTTTTGATGTGGGGGAAGAGGGTACGGTGCGGGGGATACCGTCCTTCAGCCGCTTCCTGGTGAAGACGCGACTATTATTCCAGTCGCGTCCTCGCCCCCCCCCCCCCCCCAGCGGCCTACCTACTGGATTGGCGTGGCCTTTCCTGCTGGGATCGACCAGAGCTCCAGCAGCGGCGGGACAGCGCTGATACATCGCGGGGCTGGCGATGCCTTACCGGGGATCGCCGTCTGGAGCCCAGAGTGCTGGGCCTGCTGCACCGACATCATGGAGCTGCGGTTTGCAGGCTCCCAACGCGGGTGGCGCTGATGGACAGCGCGGGGTCCTGCAGCTCGGGAGCTGCGGACTCGGGAGCTGCGGACTCGGGAGCTGCGGGAGGCGGCTGATCAGGAGGTCCGGGCCGCTGAGGAGGAGGATTTTCACCGTCGGGGTTCGGCGTCGGCGTTCCACCGGCCCGGCGTGAGGGCCTGGACATCGGCCCACCCGGGGCGGGGACTGCGGGTGCTAGGAAGGCCTCGACCACGAGTGTACATCTGGGAAGAACGGAGGGGAGGCTGGCTGGACTATGGTGCCTTCCTCACCTTGGTGCCACTGTGTTATGTTGTGTCGTGGACTTTCAGTGTTTGTGCTTTTTTTTTAAATTCTACTTTATTTTTAATATGTTTTATTATTTAGTATTATTTATTTATTTTTATTTTTATGTTACTGCCTGTAAGGGAAATTCATTTCGTTGTCTCTAACTGAGACAATGACAATAAATTTGAATACAATACAATACAATACAATAACCTACCCCAAATTCTTTTACTCCTCTTTGAGGGGTTTTCGAATAATTCCAGAGCTTTATCATTGATATAACCATGGGGCAATCAAAGATTATGTAGATCTGATTCACCTGCAACAGAGAGAGCAACTAATAATACATATTATCTTATAACATTTTGATATTTATCAATGTCACATTTATATTAGGGTGATCAGGAAACCATACTTAGAGGTAGAAGTTATTGGTCAGGTATTCACAAAGTTGACTGCAGCATTCTCCATCTACATTTCATTACCCAACTCTACAAAACTACCATATGATTTCTCTCCAAACTATCCAGATGCCTTCTCAAGTTCTCAAGAACGGGTTCTCCCCCCCCCCCCCCCCCCCCCTGAAAAACACCCCCATTAGACTCTGAACTGAACACATTCTGCAGCATGACAGACAATTAGGGATTTCTTGTTCAAACCTTTCAAATAGTTTAGTCAGCTTAGGGTTGATGTGGTTGGGTTAAGGACACAATGATGCAGAAAGACAAGTCGATGACCATTTACAGTAGCAGCTGGGAATCATAGCTACCAGGAGAGGTTCAAAGCATCAGTGCCAACTTGCGTATTTACAAAAGCAAAACCTCCTATAGTATTACTATTGTTTATTGTTGTCACATGTTCTGAGATACAGTGAAAAACATCCATTATATTGTATTGTATATACACAAATGTTTTTTTTTAAACTTCTATGTTGCAAAATCATGAAGTTCAATACATATTGATGTTAAACGAGTCAACCAGGTGCATGTTTTTTACCAAGTCAGCAGTGTAATCGACTTGTGCATTTGGGCTTTACTGTACATACCCCTGGACTGGTGTTGCAGTGATATTTACATATAAATCATGGGAAGGTTGTGTAAGAAGGAACTGGAGATGCTGGTTTAGACCGAAGGTAGACACAAATGCTAGACACTTCATCAGACAGGAAGAAGGGTCCCGACATGAAATGTCACCCATTCCTTCCATCCAGAGATGCCGCCTGTCCCGCTGAGTTACTCCAGCATTCTGTCTGTCTATTAATCATTGGTTTCTCTTTTGACAATACGTTGCAGGCCATTTTGCTGCTGAGATTATACAACAGCAATTTTTGAACAGATTTAATAGCAAAGTGCATCTTAGATATAAACTAATCTAACTACAACTTTGTTCCTTACCAGATTGGGGAGAATAGGGGCTAGCCACATGTGTCTGCCATCACTTGTATCATTTACTCCATCAACTAATTTGTCTGGGGTTCGGAGATCTCCAGAAACATTCTCCAAAACATTCACGCTGTCTGGAAAAGCAGCAATGTCTGAAAATAACTAATTAAGGATTTAAAAAACAAATTCATTTGACCAGTACATATGATTCAGAAATAACAGAATAAATACCAATAGGTATATTAGATTGTATATTATATTTGATATATAAAAAATCAAAACGTGAATGATAAGTGCTCCATGAGTGATCTAGTCTAATTGTTCATTATGTACATGGGCTAAACACAATGTCTCCATATAGTCACAACCGTCTGTGAACTCGACAAAAGAATTAAACAAAAAACACATTTGAAGCACAAAATGTTGTAATAATGCAAAAGATAGAAGGCGGAAAAATAACAACTTTATCTACAATAAGAGTTAATCAGTCTCACAAAACTCTTGTTAATGAGTTACTACCAATGAATATGTTCTCTTATTTATCAATAACCTATGCAAAGTAGTTCATCCTTTGTACTTTAAATTCCTACGTTTCAGGTACAAAGGTTGGTTTCTGCATGAAGTAATCATCTCCTCATTTGCTGAAAATTTGTAGGAAATGCTTAAGTACCACCCACAAGACAATAATCATAAAATCAGATACTTTTATTTAGGTTTATTGACAAATAATTAGTTATTATTACCAGGAGAAAATCACTTTAGCATTTGCTTGGCAATGTAAGGCAGCACAAAAACATTTTGAAGTTTCAAACGTGACATCATTTCAGAACTGATGCTCGTTTTATTTTTTTCATCCTGAATAATGTGAAGAATCAACAAGTGAGGAAGAAATTATTTTTCCCCACATTGGGCTACTCTGTTGCACAATTAAAAAAACAATTATAGTCAGAATCAAACATTAATTTACCAGCTGATAATACACTGATAGATTACCAACTGGATTTCCATTGGAGCTACAGGTTATCTTTGTTTTGCATTAACAGTAAAGGAAATGACTGACATACGGCTAATATTACCTGGTCAGCACATTTTCTATTCCATGTCGTCCAAATCAAATTACAGTGAATGCCGGAAATGTGAAAAACAAAGTGTGGAAATAATCAGGTCAGGTGACAACTGTGAAAAGAGTTTGCATTTCAGGCTGATGACTTCTCATTAGAGCTGGGGGGAAAAAAACAGATAAAACTTATAACAGAAAAAACAGATAAAACTTATAACGTACACTAGAAATGGGGGAGGAGGAAAGAAGAAAACTGAAGTTCCGAGAGAAGGGGGGAAGTGGGAGAGGGAAAAGATGAAGTGGTTGAGGATAACCTGCCTTGCCCCATTTTGTCAATTACTGGGAGATCTTGTGAGTTGGTTAGGAATCAGTTCCCCAGTGGAGCTCTGTGTCCAGGGCTCCACTGCAAGGCTTCAAGAGCAGGTGAATATTCAGAAATAAACAGTGGTCTTGGCATTTTTAAGAAGCAGCTCATGCGAGTGCCACTTTCATTTCAACTGTTACTGTATAATGGCAAAAGATACTATTCTCTGTCAGTAGGATTTTTTCACCGTTTTCATCATAGAGTTCCAGTCCATTTAAACCAATGTAATATGGATCTCCCCACGTGGTCAGCAACTGCAGCTGGAAAATAACTGGAAGAATTCGGATCAAGGAAAATAACCCAATACAAATTTATAAACTAAATTTCTGCTGACATTACCAGAAATATTTCAACAGTAATTGCCAACCATCTTCCATAACGCATCTTCACATTTAAAGAAAAGTAATTCTAAAACTAAATTTGGGCGACACAGTGGCGTAATGATAGAGTTGCTGCCTTGGAGCGCTAGAGACCTGGGTTCAATCCTGACTATGGGTGCTGTCTGTTCGGAGTTTGTAGGTTCTCCCCGTGACCTGCGTGGGTTTTCTCCAGGTGCTCCTGTTTCCTCCCACACTCCAGACATACAGGTTTGTCGGTTAATTGGCTTCGGTAAAATTCTAAAATTGTCCCTAGTGTGTGTAGGATAGTGTTAATTTGTGGGGGATCGCTGGTCGCGCAAACTCGGTGGGCTGAAGGACCTGTTTCTGCGCTGCATCAATAAACTAAACTAAATGAATGAATGATTAAAATATTGAACACCATTGCATTGTCATGGAAGTGGAAGTCAGATCGCAAAGGAAATGAAACAAGGATTGGTAATAATATTTGCACAACAGCTTTCTTAAAGTAGCACAATCGAATTGAGCTCCAAAGTATAGTCAGCGCACAACCAATGGAGTTTCAAGGTGACACTTTTAATTTTAGAGCTAGAGCATGGAAACAGGCCCTTCAGCTCACTGGATCCATGCCGATCTTTGATCACCTGTTCACACTAGTTCCATATTATCTCACTTTGCCTATACAATGGGGACAATTAGCCTACAAACCCACACGTCTTTGGGAAGTTAAACAATGTTGAAATTGAAAATGTGTTTAATATGCCAGCCAGTGGAATCAAACAGTCATAGGTTTCATGTACTAAGACTAAATCAACTCATTGAATTTTAATTAATTTAAATAGAATTAGAAATAAATTGAAGCAATGAAGCTGTACATGAGGAAAGGAGCTTTCAGGCCCATTTGTTACCCAAATTGATTATTGATCACTGCAGCAACAGATCATTAACGATAGATTAATGTACCCACTCATGCCCTTAGTCTGGGAATTCAAACTAAAGGCATTTAGCATCTCTGGAGAGAAGGAATGGGTGAAGTTTCGGGTCGAAACCCTTCTTCAGTCTGAAGAAGCGTGTCGACCCGAAACGTCACCCATTCCTTCTCTGATTTTTGCACAGCAACTTAAGGACAATGCTTAATGCTTAACGGCGGCGACTGTGGAGGCCTCAATAGGCCCGACTTTGGGTCGACAAGAGGATGGGGACTGGACTTTGTGCCTTCCCCCACAGTGGGAATCACTGTGGGGGGATGTTTTTGTGTTGAACTTCTTTTTGAATGCTATGTTGTATTTTTATTAGTGTGCTGCAAGGACATCAGAATTTCCCCTGAATAAGGGGATTAATAAAGTTTAATCTAATCTAATCTAATGTATTTACAGCTGGGTTTTTGGGTTGAGACCCTTCTTCAGATGTCTCGATCCAAAACGTCACACTTCCCTTCTCTCCAGAGATGCTGCCTGGCCCGCTGAGCTACTCTAATTTTTTGAGTATTTTCAGTTTAAACCAGCATCTGCAGTTTTTTCCAGCACAAGAGGTAATTAATGTCTTCAATCAGATGTAACTGGTGTAAAATGTATTTTCCAACATGTGCGCCTGGTTTTGTTAACAGGAACATTTCTGTCAAAGGAGCATGTGAAACAGGGCAACTCCATGCAATGGGCACAGATGCCTGTGCTTGAAGTTGTGATCCTTTCAGCTACTTCATTCTGTAGATTTATCATCTGGATGAAAGTAGTTTATAAATTTAAGGCCCGTTTGTTTTAAACTTTAGAGATACAGCTCGGAAATAGGCCCTTCGGCCCACCGAGTCCACGCCGACCGACGATCACCCCGCGCACTAACACTATCCTACACAGGTAATGTGTCGGATAGTAGGATATCCTACACACCTAAATACTGGTTCTGTTCTGTTCTGTTGTTTTGCACAATCCCGCGGGCATTGCCACTTTCATTTCACTGTACATCTTGTATGTGTATGTGACAAATAAAGCTGACTTGACTCGACTCGACACATTAGGGACAATTTACAATTTTACCAAAGCCAATTAACCTACAAACCTGTACTTTTTTGGAGTGTGGGAGAAAACCCACCCGGTCACAGGGAGAATGTACAAACTCCGTACAAACACCTGTAGTCAGGATCGAATCTGGGTCTCTGGCACTGTAAGGCAGCAACCCTGCCGCTGCGCCACTGTGCCGTCGTTACCTGAAGGACAGTACTTCATGTGTTATGAAGCGGTTTTGAAGTTAAAAGGATACAGCCACATGGCATGAGTGGCGCTTCATAGTCCATACTGGCCTGTTCCATCTTCTGAGGATGGTTCCTGTCATGTACAAAAAAATAGTCCAATTAGAACACTGAGTCCACATTCAAGATCACCAGCAGAAGTTAATTAGCCATGTATTCATAGTAATTAATCATTTAAAAGTTAATTAAAATTAGCATTAATAGTTAATAATGCCTCTATTATCCTGGACCCACGTCAATTCACCTACTGCCACAACAGATCGACAGGGGATGCAGTCTCCACTCTGTGCTGGAACACTTGGACATGAACATGTATGGCAGGCTGTTGCTCATTGACTACAGTTCAGATTCAAGATTCAATTTAATTGTCACATGTACCAATTAAGGTACAGTGAAATTTGAGTTACCATACGGCCATACTAAGTAAAAAGCAAAAATACACACAGCACATGAAATAAAGTTTAACATAAACATCCACCACAGTGGAATTAATCAACATTCCTCACTGTGATGGAAGGCAATAAAGTCCAGTTATCTTCCTCCTTTGTTCATCTGTGGTCGGGGCCTTTGAACGGGGTCTTTGCCGACGGTCCGCTGTTCAAGCCCTCTCGTCGGGATGATCGAAACTCCGGCGTCGGGACGGATCAGAACACTCTGCGGCATGGAGCTCCCGAGTCGTCCGCTTCTTACCGGAGACGTTAAGTCCACAGGCCCCGCGGTCGGAGCTCCAACACTGGCGATCCTCGGCAAAAGATGCCAGGCTCCGCGAAGGTAAGTCCGCGCTGTACCCGCAGCATGAAGCTCCAGGCCGGTCTCCAGGAAAAGCCGTACCACTCCATGTTGTAGGCCACAAAGGGAGGGCGGAGATGCGACACGGAGAAAAATCGCATCTCTGTCGAAGTAAGTGACTGAAAAAGGTTTCCCCCGATTCTCCCCTGCACCCTCCCCCCCCCCACATAAATCATGCCAAGAGACATTAAAACTAACATTCAAAACATACTTAATATAATAAAAACAGAGAAGGAACTAGACAGACTGCTGGCGAGGCTGCTGTTACAGGAGCCACCCAGTGGTGACAGTTTGGTGTTAACACCGTAATTTCTGTCAAACCCATCCACAATCAGGGAGCTGGATCCACAAATTCCTCATCGTCAGACATCAATCAGTAAGGATTGGAAACAACACCTCTTCCTCACAGACCATCAGCACAGGGAAAATCTCAGGATAGCGCAGTCAATTCCCTGCTCTACTTTCTCTGTACCCATGACTGTGCAGCCAGACGCAGCTCCAATGCCACTTTTGGCAGTCGGTGGGACCAGGAACCCATCTGAAGGCTCGTCTATCGGCCGGACCGGGAACCCTCCCAAAGGATCGGTGGTCAACGGGACCGGGATCCCGCCCAAAGGCTCGTTGGGGCCCCGCACGAAGGCTTGTCTGTTGGTGAAACCGGGAACCCGCCCGAAGACATGTTGGACAGTGTAACCAGGAGGGAGCTGGAGACGTCGGATGTGAGGAGCGTGGGCCAGTAGGAGGGTGAATGGGGCAATGCCTCCAGCGTCTACAAGTTCAGCTGCAGGAGGCGCCCTCAGGACATAAAGAAGGCCAGACGGGCCAACAGGTCAGGATTTTGAATAATGGCGCCAAAAAAGGCGGCGCCTACGTGTCATAAATCCAAAAGGAATGTCACTGTGCAGTTGCCTATGTGACAAATTAAACACCATTGAACTATAAATTCGCCAACGAGACCGCGTTTTTGGATGAATGACGAGTCAGAGTGAAGGAGGGAGATCAATAAACTGGGTTGAGTGGATTTTTCTTACCTAACTTGTTGTTTAGGTGCTGCCTCGTTGCTCTTCTGGAGATAATCTATGAAGAGAATTTCCTGAGCAAAGTCAAAATGACATTTGCCTGAACCTTTGCGAATGAGGAAGCCCTCTGGTGGTGAAATACAGTACCCATCAATGGTAATGTGGACAATCTTTGCCTAATCAAAATGAAATGGTAGACAGATTATACAACAATGGCCCATGCTCACCATGGTCCAATACAGCAAGTCTGTACTTACCTTGGCTCAGGGGCAACTCAGAGGATGAAAGTTGCACATCCTCAACAGCATCACATTGTATTATGCCAGGGAATGCTTCCACCATGCAGAAACACTCAGAAATATTATGCACCATTAAAACTTAGACTATTAAAACCAAAAAATATTAAAAATACTCAAACCACGTTTTGTATCTATTTAAATAACTAGGTAACTAAACTTTACTTTACATTATAAAATATTATTATAAACAATTATTACTTTGGACGACTTTCAAACCTTACTTTATTCATTGAAATGCTAATAATTCATTATTAGTATATATTACTTATTATATTCTTTTGAGTTTATATAAACAGAGGGCTTAACCTGGCACAGCTCTTTGTGCAGATCACCCATTACAAATTTATGTTCATGTTTCTATTGAATTATTCTGACGAAGAAACATTGAGGGGGTTAACATTCTTTGTTTTTTAGTTTAGAGATACAGCATGGAAACAGGCTCTTCGGCCCACCGAGTCCGCACTGACCAGCGATCCTCATGCACTAGCATTATCCTACACATTAGGGACAATTTACAATTTTTTTTACCGAAGCCAAATAAACCTACAAACATGTAAGTCTTTGAATTGTGGGAGGAAACTGGAGTACCCAGAGAAAACCCACATGGTCACAGGAAGAATGTACAAACATTGTGACCTAATTTGTGGCAATGCTCTGGAACCAAGGGTGTCGGAAAACTGGTGGTGAACCTGTACATGCAAACTCATTAGAACCATTTTTCATGCACAAACAGTGACTACATTAATTGTTGCAATATGATACGAAAGGATACAAAAAGGTACAGTATAAAACTATAGTAAACATCAGCACTGATGTATAATATCAACACATTATGATTATAGTTCTGTAAATATAATTAAATGATCATTGCACCACATTGCCAATACAGGTGCTCCCCGATTTACGATGCTTTGAGTTGCGATATTTCGACTTTACGATCAGCAAACGCTCGGCAACGGGATTGAGCCACACGTCACTTCTGGTCTCGTGATCACAATACGTTTTTGACTTGCGATATTTTCGGTTTACGATGGGTTTATTGGAACGTAACCCCATCGTAGGTCGAGGAGCAACTGTATATATAAACTTCAAATGTGGAAATAAAATATAAAATCTGCCATTTTTATACTTCTAAGATCCCGTTTAGAAGCCCTTTGCAATGACTCACCCCTCTGTATGTATCTTCTGGGGACTTGTTATAGTTCCAGAAGCGAAATCCAACAATACGCTGTTGCTGATTAAAACTGATTGTGATGATGTGATTCTTTCCATAGGTGAAAGGAATCAGCCACATATGTTTATCTTCCGTGGTGATATTAATCCCATCAATCAGCCTTAGCAAAGATACCAGGATTCAGTTAGTCTTTACAAGTCTCCAAGGCTGAATTTCCACTTTATATCTAAGATGAAATTTTTAGAAGCAATAACTCCCAAGTAACATCAGTTTTACTGCTTAGACTCTGAAGGACAGGGTCTGAACAAGAACCAAATAAAAGACTTGTAAGAGGGGAACCGAGAGGACAGAGCTGCAAAGGAGGGTCAAGGTGGAAGAGATAGTGTTTACTAGTTGTAGACTTCAGCATACGAGCAAAGAAGTGGAGTGACGATTAATTATAAAAATGTTAGTTCAGCCACAAGTGGAATAAATATCACATACATCATGGAGACGAGATTTACAAATGCAAGTGCTTACGGCAAGATGCAGAAGAAATTTGCTCAAAAGAATTCTGGAGATGAATTTTTAATTCTATACAGCATGGAAACAGAAAGGAGGATAGACAGGAGATCCCCTTGGGATGTTCTCCTTAGGACAAGGGAAGCCCTGGGCTCTAATAGAGAAATTAAAATAATGAAGGATATAGACAGGGCAGTGCCTTAGGGGACATACCATGAAGGAGAATGGCAAAACAACCAAAATTAACATGAAGGAACATTTTTATAAGCAGCCGGTGGTTTATTGTTTGAGATGTCCTGCTTGTGGAAATGGTGGAAGCAGATTCATCAGGGTGTTGAACAGCAAACTATCTGAAGGGCTACAGGGAGAGGCCATAGTTGGATTGCTGAAGCAAACAACCAGTACAGATAACGTGAGTCAAATGCACTCCCCCTGTGCAGTAACCATTCTGTCATTCTGCGAGAGGAGCAGGAGAGAGAAGGGGAAGCAGAAGAAAGGTAGAGTGTTCAAGTCTACATGAAGAATATGCTGGTGTCTGGGGCAGTAAGCCATTGGCACAACAGAACATTGGTGACATTTTAGTTATTTCCATTTTTTTGCAGGTTTTTTCTGCCGGCACCAAGTCAACTGTGGGAGCAATTAAGTTCTGACACGGTATATAGATGCATCACAGCATGGTTTGGGAGCTACTCTGTCCAAGACCGCAAGAAATTGCAGAGAATTGTGATCGCAGCACAGACCATCACACAAACCAACATCCCTTCCATTAACTCCATCTACACTTCCCGCTGCATCGGCAAGAGTCTCACTCCCTCCTCTCCCCTCTCCCATCCGCAAGAGTTACAGATGTGTAAAAATGAACGCCTCCAGATTAATGGACAGTTTTTTCCCCAGCTGTTATCAGGCAACGGAACCATCCAATCACCAACTAGAGTGGTCCTGAGCTACCAGCTACCTCATTGGAGACTCTTGGACTGCCTTTAATCAGACTTTTCTGGTCTTTATCTTGCACTAAATGTTATTCCCTCTATCCTGTAGGTGTACACTTTGGGCGACGTGATTGTATTCACGTATAGTCATCCAGCTGACTGGATAGCCTGCAACAAAAAAGGTTTTTGCTGTACCTGGCAGTGACAATAAACTAAACTAAACTAAAAAAGATATGGCAGTAACCCACATCTCATGTTGGGGAACATTTGCCAGTACTAACAGGCTTATATTCGATACCCATTGCCCATCTTCTAAGCAGTCTCCTTTCAATCCAGCAGGGTCCTTATTAAGACACCACTCTCTCAATAGAGCTCAGCTTCCCAGCAGTATCTTGCAGTCCTTACTCTGGCATATGTCTTCAATTAACAGGAATAAAAGAATTCCTGATCTATGTGGATGCACATGGAATGCCATATCAGCTAGAGGAACTATTTTAATGGCCATATTGTTTAAAAGTGGGCAGTTATAGTGCCTTGGAGCTATACAGCATGGAAACAGACCCCTTGGCCCAATCTGCCCATGGCATTCTGGGCTAGTCCCATTTGCCTGCATTTGGCCCATAACCCTCTAAACCCTTCCTGTTGAAATAGATGAAATAAAAGTGTAGGAAAGAACTGCAGATGCTGATTTAAACCGAAGATAGACACAAAAAGCTTGAGTAACTCAGCGGGTCAGAGCGCATCTCTGGAGAAAAATAATAGGTTTCCGGTCGAGATCCTTCTTCAGACTGAGAGCCAGGGAAAAGGGAAACAAGAGATATCAACAATGGTATAGAGAGATATAGAATAAATGAATGAAAGATATACAAAAAAGTAACGCTGATAAAGGAAACGGGCCATTGTTAGCTGTGGGCTAGGTGAGAACAAGTACACCTAAAACATGTTTTGAAAGCCATAATTGTATCCACTTCTATAGCTTCCTATGGCATAGCGTTCCACATATGGACTACCCTCCAAGAGAAAATATTGCCCCCGAGATCCCTCTTAAATCTCTCCCGTGTTACTACCACAGGAACATCTGAACTGTTCTCTTGCATTCTTGTTAAGCTCTTCCTCTACTCTGTCCTGATGCATTAGAAGATGCCAGTGAAGGACAACCAGAAGTGGGAGGTGGCAACAAGTGAGAATGGGTACGGTGGCTTTTTTATTGCAATCAGACAAAACTAAAAATCCAATGGGCTTACTAATGTGGTGGTAGGATACGAAAGAGGCAAGGAAGCACTCAGATACACGGAGACAACATCCTAGGGGTACTGTAGATCGAAAATGTGAATGATATGTCACAAGCCCACTATGGCCCTGGCAGAGAATAATATTTATGAAATTAAAGCTTAAATGAAAGTAAGGTGTTTATGCTCTCTGTAAAATATGCTAGTGGTCACCGGAGCATATTTTGGATAACCCTAGCTTTAAATATATGATTGCTATTTTCAAAGCTAAATTATTTTATTCAAACAGTCAATGAATATCACATACTTGTCCAGTGTTCTGCTGTCTTCATTATATTCTGGCAGTTCATTCAGATCTCTTGGTGAAGCTTCAATAATGTCCATTGTGACAGGGAGTGCTTGTCCTTCTTTGCCTATAATCTCCAGTCCGGTCAATCCCAGGTAGTGGGAGTCTCCCCAAGTAGCCGTGAAATGTAGCTGCAGAGCTAGATTGAAAGAAAGGCAGTCGGGATTACAAAACATACTATGTATTCATAGATAAATGCAACAAATTCAATCTGGTACCATTTCATTTCTTCTTCGTTTTAAATAGAATTACACAGTACAACCTTCAGTATAGGCTACTGAGCCGAGTCATGCTGGTGTTTATCATTCACATATGCAATGGTTCGAATCATATTTATCAGTTCTGTTTCCATACCCTTTCTTCACTCCTCTAATCTATTATTAAAGGCTGATATGGTACATGGTTTTAATCAACTGGGAGCTGAGTCCAACAGACAAAAGGCTCCATGCATATATAAAAAAATAACACTAGCTCTCTGTCCGAAATATATCTCCCCGATCT
Source organism: Amblyraja radiata (assembly GCF_010909765.2). Classification (NCBI taxonomy): domain Eukaryota; kingdom Metazoa; phylum Chordata; class Chondrichthyes; order Rajiformes; family Rajidae; genus Amblyraja; species Amblyraja radiata. The sequence goes on along the minus strand of NC_045977.1, from coordinate 33,055,056 downwards.
TGATCAACCCACGCAGGAAACATTTTCATCTTGCCTCCATAATAATCTTAAGCATTCAATATATCTTTAAAGATAGTACAGCAAAATGTCACCAAATTGTACATATCTCGATCAAGTAAAAACAACTACCTACAATTTATTAAAAGTTTGAGAAGCCAAGGAAAACAATGTACAACCCAGGAACTGTAGGTGTGGGTGTACACATAAGGACACAAAGTGCTGGAGTAACTCAGCGGGTCAGGCAATATCTCTGTGGAACATGAATGGGTGACGTTTCAGGTTGGGATCCTACTTGAAAGCTCCCGATCCAAAACGTCACCTCTCCACATTCTCCAGAGATGCTGCCTGACCCGCTGAGTTACTCCAGCATTTTGCAACCTTTCCAAGAAAACACGAGGTGGTTGATATAATCAGAATTCCCGTGAGTTATCAGAACTTAGCTTTGTACGCAAAGACTTACTTTTCCCGGTATATTCACCAAGTACCTGACTGGCTGGTCCAACCGACGGCAAGGACAATTGTTTCTGCTCCTGTAAATGCAGAATTTCGATAGTTGTAAGAGACCGTGTGCAGTTATTATTATAGCGATATCTTATATTCATTTGTTCCAACAGTACAATTGTGGTAATTTTATTTCAGCTGTCTTTGAATTGAATTGTTCAATTGAACAGGTCTGTTATGCTGCTACAAGTAAGAATTTCATTGTTCCATTGTCAGTACATGATAATTAAACACTCTTGAATAGTGTTGTTCCCTTGTAATACAGATACTTTGCCAGCAGATGGCACTGACATTCTTCACACTGGCAATGCTGGATTTACCCAAAGCCTCAATTGACTTGGAGGTTCAGACGGTCTGAAGAAGGGTCCCTACCCGAAATGTAACCTATCCATTTTCTCCAGTTGTTGCCTGACCCGCTGAGTTACTCCACCATTTTCTGTCTATCACTGGATATATGTTACCTGTTTATCTTCTATACTAAAGCCAGCTTGCGTGAATGGCCTCTCATCTCCATCATCTGCAGTGCCGGGTCTGTTGAGCTCTTCTTCACAGGTAAGTGGCAGAGTATAATCAACATCAGCTACAAAGGTTTCATCGTACTGGGACATTGCATCGAGAATGTCATCGTCTGTAGTGAACAGTATAGTATCACCAAACTGTTCCAAAGCTGAAAAATTGAAGAATACAAATAAATAAGTGCAGAAACAATAAATCTAGAGCCACAACAAATTATAAAGTAAAAATAGGACACTAGTTCTGGAGTAACTCAGCATGTCAGACAACATCTCTGGAGAGTGATATTTTGGGTTGGGACCTTTCAATCAGACTGAAGAAGGTCCTGACCGGAAACATCACCTAACCTTCTTCTCCAGAGAAGTTGCTTGACCCATTGAGTTGCTCCAGCACCGTGTCGTTTTATAGAAGCATCAGCAGTTTTACTAAGCAAAAAAGGAATCCTGGCTGATTTTTAAATGTTCTAAATATAAATATTAGAAATGGGAACTAGAAGATATATTTCTCAATTTTTTGAAAAGAAAAATTACCTCAGTACCTGTGACAATAAACTAAACTAAACATGTACCTACAGTAGGTTCCTGACCCATAATGTTGTCTGTACACTACCCTTTATAGATGCTGCCTGACCTGTTGAGTTCTTCTAGCAGTATGCTTTTTACTGAAAATTCTAGCATCTGCAGTCTTGTGTCCCCATTTCTCATTATCTTATTCTTCCAAAACATCACGAACAGTTCGTGATGGTTCGGAAGAATAACAAAATGAGAAATGCGGACACAAGACTGCAGATATAAGACTCTTTATATAAAGAGTTACATTTCCCCTCTCTTAACACAAGAAAGGATGCCGAATGTCTCTAAAATCTACATGAGGTAATTCGCTGACAAGAGTTTTTACTGACTGATCATGAATTGAGAACATTTTCTGTGTGTAGTTTGAGAGGGAATATACACATGCAATTAATGTATTGGTTACCTAATCTGATGTTAATTTAATGTAGCTTTATTATATGTAAGAAGGAACAGCAGATGCTGGTTTAAACTGAAGATGGACACAAAAAGCTGGAGTACCTCTGCAGGACAGGCAGCATCTCTGGAGAGAAGGAATGGGTGACGTTTCGGGTCAAGACTCCAGTTACTCCAGCTTTTTGTGTCTATCTTAGCTTTATTATATATTTGTTAAAGAGAACTTTTGATGGCCATCCGGTGCTCTGAGGCACATTATTGTTAACATGCAGAAATATAGTAGCCAAAGTGCTTAAAATAAATGGTCAGTTTAGTTGGTGGCTGAGAAATAGTCATTTAGTTTTGTGAGAGTACAGCATGTGCTCAAGTCTCAGGTGTGTGATTCACTCCCACAACCTTCCGACACCAGTGCACAAACAAAGCTTTTCACTGTACCTCGGTACACGTGACAATAATAAACTTAAATCTTGAAAAGGGTGACAGGGTGGTGCAGTGGTAGAGCTGCTGCCGTACAGTGGCAGAGACTCGGGTTTAATCCTGACTATGGGTGCGGTCTGTACGGAGTTTGGACATTCCCACTACAAAGTGGGTTTGGACATTCCCACTACAAAGATGTACAGGTTTATAGGTTAATTGGCTTTGGTAAAATTGTAAATTGTCCCTAATGTGTATGGGGTGATAGCTGGTTGGCACAGACTCGGTGGGCCGAAGAGCCTGTTTCTGCGCTGTATCTCTAAAGCCTAGATTAAAATTTTGTTTATTACTAATTGCATAGGAAGCACAGAAAGTAGGGAATATTACTTTCATCTGGGAATATTAACCCCATTTAAACTCAGTAACATAAACAACTGAATATGCTTTACCTCCACCTAGTGTTCCTGAAGCCTTGGCTATTTCTCCTTTGAAGATGAACTTTCCGTTTAACGAGATTTCTACATCTTTAATACCACGGAAAGAATGTATTCTTGATTTGTTGTAATTCCAGATTCGAATCATAGCTACATGATAGGAATTCACAAAGTCAATATAAATAAAATGTGGACTTTCTGGAGTGAAAGGTGCCAGCCAGAGATGCATATCATCTTGTGTCCTGTTTACACCATCAATCAAATTTGAAACTACCCGGGGATCTTTTCCATAGGCAGGCAAAATGTTAATATCTGCTGGATTTGCTTTTATGTGTGCTATTTTGACGGGCTCTCCAGATGAGCTGAATATTTCAATCCCGTTAAGTCCAACATAATGGCGATCGCCCCAAGTTGATATGATGTTAATTATCAAATGACAGCCAAATGGTAAAACTGGAATTTCAAAATCACTTCCATTGTCATCTCTTTCAGGATCAGTTACGTGCTCTTCTTTCTCCTCTTTGGTTTCTTGTACCGATTCCTGATGCAAGGATTTAAGTCTTGATTCTCTTCCAATCCTCTGTTCCTGCAGGAATTCATCGAATATGTCTCCCTCATAATCCAAGTTGGCTAGGCGACCCCGTTGTGACTTGTTGAACTTTAATAAAGAATTCCACGATTCCATGAGGGTGTCATCCTGATCATTTCGCCACTTGGCTCTTGTGGACCCTACAGAGTTAGAGGGCTTCTGGAAATCTGAAAAAAATCCACAGGACATATTTTAAGGCATGCATTGCAATGCCTTGTGGATCTACTCTGCAATTTTGTGACCAAAATCAAAACAGCCTCAAAGGATAAACATAATTCTGCACACACGAATGGAAAATAAGTCAAAAAACTAATTAAAGTTGAAATCTTAAACTAAAACCAAAAGTCATACGAAGAATTCAGGCAGTCAAGCAGCATCTGTGGACCCTTCCACAGAACCAAGGGATGAGTAAAGGCACGTCAGTTTTCAAACTAGAACAGGGCGAGAAGTTAAATATAAAACAAAAAAACTACATGAAGGTTGATAGGGAACAAAAATATCAACCATTAGGGGAACATTTCATAGAAACGATGCAAGAAAGGGACATAAGCATTATAAAACATGTATAAAAATAATATATATTATATAATGGGAAATAACGAAACAGCAATTTACCTGAAGTTAAAAAATTTGTGTGAGAAAAGTAGTTTTCGGGAGATAAATGGGGAAGAATAACATTTATTGGGATTGCTCCGGGAGCCAAGATAAACTCAATGGGCTGAGTGGCCTACAATTTCACAAGGAACAATATAGAACACAAATGAGAATGGAAGAAGCAAAGTTTTTGAGGCCAAACATTTTTTTAAACAAACCTCATGTAACAAATTTCAATAATATACTAAGGTAGACAAAAATGCTGGAAAAACTCAGCGGTGTGGCAGCATCTATGGAGCGAAGGAAATAGGCGACGTTTTTTCAGACTGATGTGAGGGTGGGGGGGCGGGAAGAAGCAAGGAAGAGGCGGAGACAATGGGCTGAGGAAGAGCTGGGATGGGGAGGGGAAAGAAGGAGAAAGCAGGGACTACCTGAAATTGGAGAAGTCAATGTTCATACCGCTGGGGTGTAAACTACCCAAGCGAAATGTGAGGTGCTGCTCCTCCAATATACGGTCACGGAGGAGGCCCAGGACAGAAAGGTCGGATTCGGAATGGGAGGGGGAATTGAAGTGCTGAGCCACCGAGAGATCAGGTTGGTTATTGCAAACTGAGCAGAGGTGTTGGGCGAAGCGATCGCCAAACCTACACTTGGTCTCACCGATGTAGAGCAGCTGACACCTAGAGCAGCGGATGCAATAGATGAGGTTGGAGGAGGTGCAGGTGAACCACTGTCGCACCTGGAACGACTGCTTGGGTCCTTGAATGGAGTCAAGGGGGGAGGTCAAGCGACAAGTCTAGCATTTCCTGAGGGTGGCAAGGAAAAGTGCCATGAGAGGGGGTGCTTTGGGTGGGAAGGGACAAATTGACCAGGTAGTTACGGAGGGAGCGGTATCTGCGGAAAGCCAAAAGGGGAGGAGATGGGAAGATGTGGCCAGTGGTCGGATCTAGTTGGAGGTGGCAAAAATGTTGGGAGGATTATTTGTTGTATGTGACAGCTGGTAGGGTGGAAGGTGATGACAAGGGGGACTCTGCCCTTGTCACGAGTGGGTGGGGGGGGGGGGGGGATGTGGAGTGAGAGTAGAGTTACGGGGTATAGGGTATTTTGTTCTTCATATTTTTTTTACCAATGGGACCTAAACTACATGAGCAAGAAAGAATAGGAGGATTTTAAATCAGGTCCGATGATGGAGAGCATCATTTGGACTGAACAGCCTATTTATGCGCATTTATACCTCTATATAATTCTTCTCAATACTGCAATCCTTGAAGGCTGAAGGTCAGACCAACTGAAAGGATTAACTTTTACCACCCACTCTACTCAGCAACCTGTTAAACTGTGCAAATATCACTTAAATTCATAGCACTTGCATGCTGCAGCTTCTAAAACATGAACCCTCGGCTCTGTACCATGGAGTGGCAAAATTCCAAGGTCCACCTGCACCCTATAATTTCTGCCAATTGCTAAATAACTTCAATTTACAAGACCTTAAGGAATAAAGATGCCTTTGTGTCACTGATTCATACTAGGTGACAACCTTCCCTGCAATTTGAAGCATACATTAGGAAATTCAGATATTTGACTTTTCAACAAACTGAATCCACTGAACCTGTATAAACCGATGGGGCAAATTACAAAAAACTGAGGTTAATTTCATTTTCAACACGTTATATAGTTATTCAATGTTTTGGCTCATCGACAAATAATACGCAATTTAAAAAAAGTGAATGCAACTACGTACTGAGAAATGTATGGAAAATCCAGAAGCATTATTATAGAATCACACAATACAGCAGTCTAATCATCCTCGACGTATATGTGAATAAACTATTCAATTAGACCCATATCCTGCTCTTTCATCATAGCCCTACATATCTTTCTATTAATTACATTTTCAATTATCATTGACCTGTTTCATACATCATTTTGGGCAATCCTCTCCAAATTATATTACGCTGCCTCAAAAAACCCCATCTTTCCCCTTTTGCTAATTATCGTAAACCGCATCACTGGTTACTAAGAACACTGCGAAAAAAATATATTCAGTCTATCAAAGAGCTCCTTAATGGGCCTGTCCCACTTAGGCGATTTATTAGGCGATTTGGCTGTCGCCACATGGTCGCCGGGGTGCCACCTGTATGGTCGTGAGTAGTTTCCTCATTCGCCCAAAGAGCCGTAACGTATTTCTGGTATCTGCTGGATTTTCAACATGTTGAAAAAAAATTTGGTGACAGTGGCGACCGTGGGTTTGACGCCAATGAGCGTAGCTTGACGTAGGTGCTGTTGTAGGTTGTCACCAGGTTAACGTAGGTTGTCGCCAGGATGTCGTACGTTGTCGCCAGGATGTTGTAGGTTGTCGCCAGGATGTTGTAGGTTGTCGCCGGTGTTGACTTCGGTGAATTCCATTGTCGTGTTCGCCAGCAGTCGCCTAAAAAGCGCCTAAGTGGGACAGGCCCATAAGTTTCTCCATGACTCAAGTTCCTCATCAATACCAATGGATCCTCTCCCAAACCTTGAGGCCGAACCAGATAAAGGTTTTTTTCAAAACCTCTTGCTTATGTAATCTAATTATATATCACAAAATCATATGTATTATTTCATAAATAAATAACACCTTTATCAATATGTAGCAACTTCAAAGGTTTTGGTACCTCAATGTCCAGGTATTTTTGTTCCTCCTCCTACATTATAAACTTAATCACAAACCAGATCTTTTCACTGGGACAGTACACGTGACAGGACAGCATGGTGGAGCAGCAGTAGAGTTGCTGCCTTTCAGCATAAGAGACCCAGGTTCGATCTTGACTATGGGTGCATTCTGTTAGTCTGGACATTCTCCCCATGACCTTTGTGGGTTTTTTCCGGGTGCACCGGTTTCCTCCCACACTCCAAAGACGTACAGGTTTGTAGGCTCATTGGCGTGGTAAAACTGTAAATTACCTCTAGTGTGCGTCGGACAGTGTTAGTGTGCGGGGATCGCTGGTTGGCATGGACTCGGCGGGCCGAAAGTCCTGTTTCCACGCTGTATCTCTAAATTAAACAACAATCATCCTAAATCTAAACTTAAATCTAATTCTGACCAAGGAGGAGAGTAGAATCTCCAGAAAAATAGGCTTAATGGGAAAATTCTCCAGAGGCTGCATTATTTAAAGAAGATGCTTTTTTGAAACTCGTGAGGCTCATAAGAATGCCTCAGGTTTGGACTTGGCACTTCTTCAATTACCCACCGTAATTTCTGAATTACATAACAGTTCACGATTGTAAAATGCATTGGGATATCCCGTGGCTACGAAAGGTGCAGAAAAATGCATGTCTTTTGTTTAAATCTTGCTTGCTATGCCACGTATGTGTTGAGGTTCATGTATCACATCATTATTACAGCATATCTTGCTTGTAGACAATCAGTTCATAATTCGGAATAAATGCACAACAATAAATCACAGCTGAAGAGGTGAGATCAAGATAGCCACAGGCAACGGAAGAAGGTGAACATACTTCTCATAAGAAACACTTTAGACATATGGAACAGTGATCAAACAATAGAAGCAATTACATCCTGTCAATAAATTAAAAAGGAACCCAAATTGCTCTAAATGTTATTTTAGAGTAATACAGCATGGAAACAGGCCATACCACCATCTGTGTGGAATATGTTGCCCCTCGGGTACCTCTCACCTTAAGCCTATGATCTCTAGTCCTTGATTCACCTGCCCTGGGAAAAAGGTTGCGTCATCCATACTATCTATTCCCCTCATGATTTTATACACCTCTCTGAGATCAACCTTCAGCTTCCTACGCTCCAACGAATAAAAGGCCTACCCTGCCCAACCTCCCCCAATAGCTCCACTCCTCAAGTCCTGGCATTCAGGCCACCTTCTGTCCAGGCAAAAATGTTAGATAAATTCACTGTACCTGTTAGAGGCAGAACCTCAGTGTCATTTATATTAAGCATTTCTGTATTTCTTGGCCTTTTCAAAGAGCTTCTCCTTCCACTGATGGGGTGGTCATTTCTTGGACCCTCTTCCTCCGGTGACGAGGGAATGTAAGAGTCCTTTTCTTCAAGGTTGTCCAGAAAGTCCAAATCACTTACATCAGTGTGTATTTTGTCCCTCCCTTGAGAGCCAGCTAATTCTTTTCTTTTGCAATTTAACATCTTATGAGTTGTACCATCGGCATCTTTATGACTGTGAACAAGATCAAATAGATCAGGCCAACTACTACTGATTTCATTGGTTTTGCTTGAATGGCTAATTCTTAAATCCACAGGCACTTCATCACTCAGCCACAGAGGCTTCTTCCATTTACTTTGCTGGGGCATTTCTTTGGCTGGTGATTTTAACCACAGTGGCAGTTTTGAAACAGATGACATTTCTGAATTTGTCTTTCCAGTTAGCTTTTCACACAGTTCTTCTGGGTCCAGGATCTCAACAAAATGATCCTCTTCAATCTCCTTAGTAGCTTCTGAAATATTTATCCTTAAGAGTGACTCCTCAAGTGAAATAGGAGCTGTTGACATCATGGCTTCATCCAAGGCAGAAATCTTATGCTTTGGTGAGCCTGTTGAATAATTTAACATATCTTTCTCACTGTCTGAGCTTGAATTTAAAAAGAATAAGCAATCTGACGGCTTCGGCAACTGTATGTCAGAGTTTATTTTTGAACTCCCAACCTCTTTAGTTTGCTCTTCTGTGTCACTCCCACTGGAAGCATTAAGTGTATTTCTCATTTTACTCGATGTTGAATTTAAAAAGAATGAGGAATTCACTTGTTCTAGAGACGTAACATACTGTTCTCTTTCCGCACTATTGGTTTCTTTAGTTTCTTCTTCCATATCGCTCCCATTGGACATGTAAAATCCTTTTTCGCTGGACCTCAAATCAATGGTCGTACTGTAGTCAAAGACCTGGTTTCCACAACCTTTTTCTAGCTCCTCTTCATGTACTAGATTACCATCCAGATAAATCCTCACACTTTTTGCCCCAATATCAAGATCCTAAATAAAGAAATCAAAGACAATACAATTTTTGTAAGGTTGAAAATTTGTTACATTTTTAAAAACATATACCGTGAATTCTAATGCAACAGGTATTCGGGTATTGGAAATTAGGCCGTAGATAATTCACAAATCAGCAACAAACATTTTGAAACACCAAGTAAAATTTTCTCTCACTGAATTTGTGTGAAAATAATGTAAACAAATCAACACAACATTTATAATTTTTCAAGGAAGATAGATAAAATGCTGGAGTAACCCAGTGGGACAGGCAGCATCTTTGGTTAGAAGGAATGGGTGATGTTTCGTGTTGAGACATTCTTCAGACTGAGAGTCAGGGGAGGAGGAGACAGAGATGGGGAAGGTGTGAAAACAAGACATCAAAAGAGATGGGGATCAAGAAACATGAAGAATAGATCATTGTTAGCTAGGATAAGGTGACAACAAAGCAGGTTTTTCAACAAAGGTTTTCCAGATGATGCGGCCTCACCTTATGGAAAATCATGATACGGACATTTTCTAGGAATGCAAAGAGATTTCCCCGTATAGACGTTATAACTCATCTGGACACGTTAGAACTCATCCAGGGCATGTTGGTGTTTCTTGTTTATGCATGCAAACAGGCCTATTTGTATTCACCTACCCCCTCAATAAAAAGACTCTTGAATATTGAAGTTTTTTTTTCTGTACCACAACCACTGGAAATTGATCCCAAATTCCAGATTTGTACCTCGCCTTCCAACTTGTATCTACAGTGCGTCATTCCTCACTCTTAATTACTGGCAAATTTACTCCTATGCATTTGTTGTTGTCTTCCATAATTTTAAGTAATTCCAATAATTCACAAGCCATGTTCATCACACTAATGGCCACAAAATGTAATGGTCACACTGAACAGTCTCGTCAAATGAAGTTTTTTCTATTCTCTAAAGATTTTTGCAAATTCAAGAGAAAATCAATCACTATCATAATTAAGCAATCGTATTACTGTGCCTAGGAATTTAAAAAAATGAAGATAGTTCTGCTGACTTACTCCCACTCCCATAACCTGCTCAAATCTGCCCAACTCTGATGAAAATCAGGAATTCTCTATATTATATATACCATAGGTCTGTTGTTTCCAGTTTATGCAAGCAAGCATACAAATGCCTGGTAGAGCAACACGGCAATTACTATTTGCTTGTGATCTCTCTGTATCATATCATGAGTATACGGACCGCAATAATTGTTCCGATGTGTGAACTGTGAAATACTTTAATTTGGGGATTTAATGTTTCTTTATTTATGCATTTCATCGCTTAGCTACAACGAACCATAGCACATAAGTAAAGGTAAAAACTAAATCCATTTGTTTCTACTTCATAAAATTTCAGTCTTAAATTTATTGAAGCTGCAGAGAATAAGTAGGTTAAAAGTACTGAGAAATGTTCAATATCCTTTAGTAAACAGCATTATAAATATAAACTTAAATATGCTATTACATACAAAAGCCGGGCACAGCATTAGTCATCTGTCGCACTTAGAGCACATTCCAATCTAATATACAAACAATTCTCAAAGGTAACTGAAGATAATTCAACCTTAGCATGGTATAAAGAGACAATAACATTCTTGATAGATACTTACATGCTATGCTGCACATATTACTATCTGCAGTACAAATAACAAATATTGGTTGTTCAGAACTAAGATCAGGATAAAGCTTAACTCTAATCCTTTATGTTAATCTTCTGCTGTTCTACATTCTTTGCTTATGTAACCTGCCAGCAGACTGAACCTCTGTAGATTTACACCACTCCCACCTATTTATAGCAAATAAACCTAACATTTTCAGAAGTACAAATTAATGTTTTCATTTATTTTAGAAACAAGGAACTGCAGATGCTGGTTTACCAAGGAAAGATAAAATGCTGGAGTAACTTAACGAGTCATGCAGCATCCCTGGAGAATGTGGATGGGTGACGTTCTGGATTGGCCCCTGTCTTCAGGCTGAATCCATTTGTCTCACACCTTGTGTGGGTTCAACTCTGGCCTTTGTCCAACTATCTGCAAGTCAAAAATCCACCTCGCCTATGTTCATCAATGATTTGCCATGCCTTATCCTTTCTCCATCCCCTGCAATCAGTCTGAAGAAGGGTCCCGACCCAAAACATCACCTATCCATGTTCTCCAGGGATGCTGCCTCCAGCATTTTATTTCTTTATTTTAAATATCTTTTAAATTGGCAAATGAATTTCTACTTTCTAAATTGCAACAAATGTAGAAGGAACTTACATTGAGGCTTCTGTTATAATTCCAAATCTTGATCGTAGAAATACCAAAGTCAACTGATTTGCTTAGATTACGTAGAACAAAGTACAATTGAACCGGTGGGTGGAAAGAACATGTCCACATGTGACAATCTTTTGTGGTCTGTGAAGAAGGGAAAGGAAAAGATCTTAACATACCCATGTTTAAACTTTCTCACATATAAAGTTAAAAAAACCAAAATGAAATGCAATAATATAATTAAAGCAGAAACACAGGTATAAAAAGGAAACCAGAGCACCCGGAGGAAATCCACACATTCTGGGATAATGTGCAAACTCCACACAGAAAGCACCAGAGATCGAGATCAAACCCAGATCTATGGCGCCGTGAGGCGGCTTTACCAGCTGCGCCCCCAGTTTTACTTAGTGTAATGTTAGCAAGGACATTATGAGCTGAAGGACCTATTCTTGTGCGGTATTGATTTATGTTCTATGTTAGTTAAATATTTTCTCTGGATTATTAATAGGTAATTTAAAATGGGAAGGAAAAAATTGTTACAGCATTTTATAAGGAAAAATGTAATATATTATCCAATTTACCAATGCTGTTACACAATCTATTACTTATTAGGCAGAAAACAAAAATACTTGATTTAGATGCTGGAGGTAAACAAAGTATTTTACAAGTTTGTTTGCAGTCTAAAATCTGGTAAATGTCCTCCATTTTAGAGATCCGTGTCGCTTACCTTTGTTTTTCCATTTACTAAAGAAGGCAAATTTCCTGGATAATATGCATTTCTAATATCAACATCATTAGGCGAAACAAAAATCTTCTGTTGTTTTTGGTCAAAAAACTGCACTTCGGTTAAGCCCACTTTGTTGTCATTACCCCAGTTGGACAAAATTTCCATTGAGATATAAATTGTATCCTTTGCTGGTAACCTGTCAGATACTCCAACACTTTGATGTGTCTATCAGAAAAAGAAATTGCAGTTTTTAACCTTCTGAAAATTGCAAGTTATTGCTTCAAACCATATTATATCAGTGAAATATATGCAAAGTGAAAAGCTTTTTTAATTGTAAAATATGGTATTCGAAAAACCCTAAGGAAGTACTAAATTATTCCAATATCTGCATTTATTTGCAAATTTTCTTAACAGCATTTCTCTGACAATCCATTTCCAGCTATTCAACGGGTAAACCTCCATTTGGCAATTTAGTGACCGTCACTGCAGATAAATATAACAATAGACAATAGGTGCAGGAGTAGGCCATTCGGCCCTTCGAGCCAGCTATTCAATGTGATCATGGCTGATCATCCCCAATCAGTACCCCATTCCTGCCTTCTCCCCATATCCTTCAATGTGCTTCAATAAGAAAAAAGTAAAGTTTAATCACCTCAGTATTGAGTGCATTTCTGTCTAATAAAGTATCCCTGCTTGATCTGTCGTTCAAAGGATCCTCTATTGTCTCCAGTGTTTTTCTAAGCTTCGTCTGTTGACTAAAAAAAAATACGCAAGTGGTAGGAACACAATTATGTGCAACTGGAAACTTCAAAAGCTTAACAATATTCAAATGACCCTTAAAACTGAAAGATTTGATGCACCAGGTAATGCAAGTATGTTAGAAATTATAGTTGATAGAAAAAACAGCAAAAGGCTCATACTGTTGGTCTATGAAACAAAGGGTCATTGTGTGTAGATTGTGCGCCTAGATTTCTGTCATACCTGGCAATATGACAAACCAAAATTTAATGGAGTGAACTATGATGTCCACGTTTATTTCATATTATATGTATAAAGTCCATAAATAAATACTTTTAATGGAATCAATGACTGTTTCAATATACTTCTTTCTCTCCAATGTACATAATATTTAGCTTTAAAAATGTCAGCAAATTCTAAGTAATAACTTACTGGAAAAATGGATAAGGATCCTGGGGGATGAGAAAAAAAGGTGAAACCGAATCATAGTACTTTGCAGTACATGACAATAAATTAATGTAATCTGTGCCCAGTGTTGGTCCCCTTATTTATGGAATATAATGCTTTCAGAGAAGGTTACTAGGATATCTGGGCTGCATATTTTAGAATGAAAGGTTGGCTAGGCTAGAGTTGAATCTGCTGACATTTCAAAGAGGAATGGGAACTTGATTGAACAATTTAAGATCCTGAAGGGTCTTGACCCGAGGACATTATCTATTGTGAGAACATTTAAAATTCAGTCTCAGTGTCAACCATTCAAATGTAGATGAAGCATTTTCATTTGTAAGAGGTCATGAATAGTTGGAACTCTCTTTCTCAAAACAGTGGCAAAATCTGAATCTTTAATTATTATTGCAGGTAGATAGTCGATAAGCTAGGATACTGTGGGTGGATGGGAATGTGAAGTTGAGGTTGCATTTGGATTAGCCAGGATCTTATTAAATAGCAGAGCAAGTTTGAGGTGCTCAGCTGCCTATTTTATGTTCTTTAAAGGAAACTTGATATAAAGATTTTTTTTTTTTAAATCGCAAGGCTTTGGGGAAAGAACAGCGAGGAAAGGTAAAAGAAATACTGCTAACCATGCAGTACAATGGGAAATGGGATGCGGCATGACTAAATGTATCAACATATAACTTGGACTTTTGGAAGAGAGCAAGATCTTCAGGTAAAACAGCTTCATGACAACACAGTTGCGGCCATATTTTGGACATTAGACATTTCAGATACCGTGTAAAAAGATGAAAATAATTTTCCAAGGAGCATTCTGAAAAACTTGCACAAACTCATTATATAGCTTATGCAATCCCGTGATGACATAGAACAGTGATGCCTTTCCGCAGGACTTTTCCACCAACGTTGTGCATACATGAATTCATCAATCAAGAAAAAATGTGAGCTAAAAATGCAACAATGCAAGTAGGAAGGGGAAATACAATGTTTGTGCACTGTGGTCAAAAGAAAGATACATAGGAAAACCAATATGCTTACCTGGGTTCCAGGAGGCTGATTCGTTCAATAGCTCTATTGATCATATTAGGCTTTACTGAAGAACACTGTAATCTGCTATTCATGGCTGGGTCTGGTGAATGCTAAATAATGGAATAATTGAACAATTAAAACAGAAATTCCAGAACAAAAGAATCATTCATTCAGATAATCTTGATACATTTCTATCATATTTTCATTCAAATGCATTTTAATTATCTTTGTTCGACAAAGCGCAAGCTAATTTGTCAAGTTGGGCTATTTCTCCAGAAAATCGAACTAATTATTTCCAAAGATATAGCCATGTAAATCTTTCCAAAAACTCCTCACTGGTTCTTCTATTGTAGCATTCTTAGTACAGGTTTATTATGGTCATGTATACCAAGATACAATGGTAAACCGTGTTTGCGGTCATATCATACCATACACGAGTACAATCGAGCCAGAGAGTAGTGCAAAGAGAAAATACCAGAGTGCAGGATATACTATTAGTGCTATAATGTTATAGTTACAGAGAAAGTGCAGATAAAATAAAAAGGCCACGATCTGCAATGAAATAGGTTGGGAGATCAGGACGACATCCTGGCCTGGAGGAGGACCATTCAGTGGTCACATAACAGCAGGAAATCAGCTGTTCCTGATTCTGATGGTTTGTCCTTTCAGGTTTTTGTGTCCTCTGCCCAACAGGAGAAGAGGGGAATAACCAAGGTGTATATAGTCCTCAATTACGTTGGCTGCTTTCCTGAGGCAGCGTTAAATGATGTGGGGGGGGTGATGGGAGGGAGGGGAGTGTGTGGTGAATAGGGCCACGTCCACGACCCTGCAATCTCTTGGCAGAGCTGTTGCCAAGCCGTGCAGTGATGCATCCCAATAAGATGCTATTTGCAGTGCATCTTTAGAAGTTGGTAAGAATTGTTGGAGATATGCCAAACCTCCTTAGTTTTATGAGGAAGTAGAGGTGTTGGTGTGCTTTCTTGGCCAGAGCTTCATTGAGATTGGTCCAGGACAAATTGTTGATGATATTTACATCTAGGAACTTGAACCACTAGAACATCTCCATCTCCACCATTAATGCTGACTGGGCCATGTACACCACCTCATTTTCCAAGTCAGTAACTAGCTCCTTCATCTTGTGGACATTGAGGTTACTAAGCTCTCTTTCTCCTTCCTGTTCTCTGTCTTGTCATTGTTCCAGATCTGTCCCACTACGGTAATAGTCATAAAGTCATAGAGTGGTACAGTGTGGAAACAGGTCCTTAGACCCAACTTCCTCACACCGGCCAGCAATGTCCCAGCTACACTAGTCCCACTTGCCTGCTCTTGGTCCATATCCCTCCAAACCATGTACCTGTCCAACTGTTTCTTACATGATGGGATAGTCCCAGCCTCAACTACCTCCACTGGTAGCTTGTTCCATACACCCACCACTCTTTGTGTGAAAAAGTAACCCCTCGGATTCCTATTAAATCCTTTCTCCTTCTGCAAACTTGTAAATTCAGTTAGAGCAGAATATGGACACACAGTCATAAATATATAGGGAGTATGGTAACTCTATGTAAAGTATGGTAACTACTACTGCGTCACTGTGTCGGCTGGTGGTTTTCTCATAACCAACGTGGCTTAATATTGCTGAAGGTTAATTTTTCTTGTCATTACATACTGTTTGCCAACACAATGGTGCTTTTGTTATTGTGTTCTGCTTTTCCATGGATTTCAGCACATCTTCGTTTTCTTTCTGCATGGCCTGGAAAACCACTGACGCAGATAAATCTGGATCCTTCACATAGCAAGTATTCCTTCTTGCTGCAGAAAGTACCCTCTCATGGCACTCTTGCTCTGAAAAAAAAAACCCACTTGATTATTAAATAAACTAATAATATGTTTTTAAGGTCCAACATCAATAATGTAATTATTGAGTTATGCAAAGGAATGTAAAGTCTCGAAACAGGAGGATCCAGGTTTTCAAAGAGGGCTCTGATAAATACGTGTAGAGTAAATGTGTTTAGCTATTTAACTAGTCTGACATTTTATCAATCTTGTTATTTAGAAGACATTGGAAAATATGAATTTGAAATCTAAATGCTGTGGCATATATGCACCTTCAATTTATTTTGTGAAAAAAAATCAACATGATTCCATATTCTAAGTTTATACTGTTATACAAGCTTATAAGACAGCAGGGTGACACGTCTAAAGATAAAATGCTCTGTTTGAATCGCCCTACATCAAAATGAACCTTACTTGAAATCAGGTTAGCTTGTCGGTTAGAAGCAGGAGTTGTAGTACGATCAAATGATTTACTTTTCACTAGAAGAGGTTTCATAGGAATGTAGGATGAGACATCATCTTTTCTTGCCACTGCTAGAAGTTGTTCTTTGCGTTTGCCTGTAGACAGATGCATTGATGAATAATTTGTTATTTACGGATTTATCTTACCTTGTTATTAGATAGATCAGGAGTTTAATAATTCTATTTTCGCCTAAAATTCTTACCTGAAAGAAAACACAATGTAAATTGTCCCTATAGTAGAGGATAGTGCTAGAGTAGGGGGATTGTTGCTCAGCACAGATTCAGTGGGCTGAAGGGCCTGGTTCTGTTCTGTATCTCTAAACTAAACATCCTTTCTGAACTTCCATCCACAGTTAGTACTCTGCATTTTTTTTTCTCTTCATCCTAATTGCCCTGATACTACCAAATTATTTTGAACACCACCTTTGAGGATAACTATCCCATAATATATGCTGCAACTGATTTATAAGTTAGATCCAATAATATCATGTGTTATACAAATTATATTCGAAAGTACAAGAAATGTCCATTGGGAGATTTGGCATGTTGCTAACTAAACTACTGAACTTCTACAAAGTTAATTATCAATGACTGCATTTTATTAGTCACACTTTATAGAACTACGATGCAAAATTAATCTTACCACCTTGTCCTTCCCTAAAAACTCAGTTGTTTTTTTTGTGGTGTTTCAAGAAATATCACAAAACAGTTATATTTCAGTCATGTTGTTTAAAATACACACACTTGTTACTAAAACACATCACATTATTTTGCATTCCATATATCGTCAGTATTTAAAAAATGCCAAAGGTATTAATCCAAAACATTATTATCAATCATGCTGTGTATAAAAACAATACATGTACATTTAGAATTCTCGTAATGGCAGAATAAAACAATAGGTTTATCAAATCTTATAAACTTACTTTTTGTATTAGGACCAAAATCAAGGACAATCAGATCACCAGGGCGTAGTTTTGCCTCGGGGTTTTTCTGGAAAAATTCTTTATTAAGCTGCATATCTTTCAGAGTCTCGGTTGGCTCTGGAGTTTCAATCTGCTCCAAAATGTCATCGTCCTGCGAATTGGAGTTCTCATTGGCATTGCTCTTCTCCTCCTCATTGAGCTGGAGATCATCAGACTGCTGCAGGCTTTTTCTCAATAGCTAATACAACAGGTGATCATAAGTAAAGAACTAACAAATACAAGAGAAAGCAAGCCGTTAAGATGATGATCATTGTGTCTTTCATGCTTACAAAAGACTTCAGTCCAATGTTACAGAGTTGATTAACAACTAAAATGTGGATGGACAACAAAATCAGAATTTCCCAAACTCCATGGTCATATAATTTTCACTGGATTTAGTTTAGTTTAGTTTAGTTTAGGCGCGTAAACAGGCCTACTGGGTCCGTGCCGACCAACGTTCCCCGCACACTAACACTATCCTACACACACTAGGGACAATTTACAATCTTACCAAGCCAAATTAACCTACAAACCTTTGGAGATCTAATGTAAAATGAGGTATTATATAGCACAGATTTTATAATTATAAAATAGGAACACAGATCCACATGCGCAATTTGTATAATGATAATATATTAAAATGGTCATGCACACCTTAATATCTTGCATGTTTAGCAGTATTTTTTCATTGCCAGCATCACAGCATGTTTCCGATGTCCTTAATGGCTTTATGAAGGAAGACTCTGATAACGTACAAGAATTGCTTCTGTGTCTGGAAGAATTATTAGCAAGATTCTGCAAGGAATTTAGAAAAAGAAAATTTGCAGAGAAAAATTACATCTTGAAGCACAGGCAAACATTTGGTTCTGACCCAAACTGTGACCTAACCATGTCCTCCAAAGAAGCTGCCTGACCTGTTGAGTCACTCCAGCATGGTGTTTTTTTTTTTGTTGTAAACCAGCATCTGCAGTTCTTTGTATACTGTGGACGGTTCGATTGTAATCATGTACAGCCTTTCCGCTGACTGGTTAGCACGCAACAAAAGCTTTTCACTGGACCTCGGTACACGTGACAATAAACTAAATCATACCAAATCAAATTAAATATTTTTAGTAAAACATTTAAAAATCACATTCCACGTTATCGAGCAGCATCTATTGTTGCCCAGCTCAACACTCTGGAATTATTGTAGCCCCATGTAATAGATTTCTGAAATTCTTGAACCACTTCATATTCTTGTAAATCCTATTTCAACTTCAACCTCTAACCAAGTACTTTTGTCAAAATTTCCACCAGGTTTGTGTGCACTTGTATTTTACATGTCTATTGTGCCTGAGGGACATACTTTTATTTTGAAAGTGCTATCTAAATTCAGGTTTGTATGGGATACATATCATTCTTAGATTATAAAGATATTTCTTCCTGCTAAAAAAGTAATTCTCCTGCAGTGCCTCTGTGAAGAGCTTGCAACCAGATAAATTAATTGAACGTTAGCAACAACTTTTGAGATTCACGAATTTGGCCAATCTTAAATGAGATTGACTAAACTTAAACTTAATCAAAGGTTTGCCACACCAGGGAAGAAATAAGGAAAATCATTGAAGTGATTACTGAATCGATCTTGGATAGAATGGATGTGGAGAGTCTAGGACTAGAGGTCATAGCCTCAGAATTAAAGGACGTTCCTTTAGGAAGGAGATGAGAAGGAATTTATTTAGTCAGAGGGTGGTGAAACTGTGGAATTCTTTACCACAGAAGGCTGTGGAGGCCGTCAATGGATATTTTTAAGGCCAAGATAGATAGATTCTTGATTAATACAGGTGTCAGGGGTTATGGGGAGAAGGCAGGAGCATAGGGTTAGGAGGGATAGATAGATCAGCCATGATTGAATGGCGGAGTAGACTTGATGGGCCGAATGGCCTAATTCTGCTCCTATTACTTATGATCTTCTGAGGTGGCAGGTACGTGAAATATTTTGAAATTCAAAAACATTTGATCGTCACTGTCCTCAAGACATTTATTCACAAACAATATTACACAATATGATTTCACACGGTTTTTATGAAGTTGAGAGCTGAAGGAATATTCATCTGGACACTCTAGATTTCCATGTCAGAGGTACATAGATTCCCATATGTATCTATTCAAATTTGAAAGCAATAAGCGTTTTCTTGGATTGCATTGACTACACTGTGAACTAAACATTATATATTATAATCCAGAATTAACATTATTCATTTTTAAATGGGAATCTGTTGTTATAAATTGGGAGAAGCTCATACAAAGTTGAAATTTGTAGGATCAAATAGCCTGTTTGTCCTTTGGAAATTTCATATAATCCTTAAAGTTTGTAAGTTAAACTGTGATCATTATGGAAGGAAACTTTGCAAGAATTAAAATAAATTCGCCTGTTGGCCAAACATAACATTTAAGATCGCAAGATACAACTCGTGTTGTGCGTTTTGTTTTGACAAAAAGAAAACATGAGTTACCTGAGAGCAATTACACATTTCCTGTGGCTCCATATTAACACTTTCATAAACTTCAAAATCATTAGAGTAATCCACAGGTGAACCAAGATGTAGCTGTGGACCTTTCTCTGTTTTAATATGGACCGAAGACTGTAACAAAATGCCAAAGTTATATAGATCGGAACAGGTAAATATTCTGACATTAAACTAGAACACCACACAACTTATTCTTCTGCTTACAATTTAGAATTTGATTGATTTTATGTGATTCAATCCACACTGTATTTCTATCAGGGCTCAAATATTTGCTTATATAATACTTTCTATATAGAAACATATACATTTGTTGATAAAAGTCCATACTGAAATCTATAACAGCAAGAACTGAATAATGACAGAAATATTTCGATTAATTTTCACATTTTAAAATCATAAAGTGAAAATAGTAGTAAAAAAGTAAATTATTAAGTTGATTAAAGCGAATTCCAAGCTAACAAAATCCAACTTTGAAGATGCTTTTGTTACTATATCCAGATAATACCCTCTGCAAATGGGAATGTCGTTTTTAATAGCCGTCAATGATTCTACTGTCAGTCAAGATGAGACATCAGACAATAAATCTGTGATATACTGAAATCACAGAGGCAACCTCAGTCTCAAAAGTGTCATTAAACTGAGAAATACCCAAGAGATTTAACTCTCTAAAAACACTTAATATTACACTTGGTATTGCAGTAGTGTAGTTCAGAGACTGCCTCGACTGTGGGTTGGAGAGGGGGAGGTCACACAGCTGTCATTCATGTTCAGAATGAAAAATGACACAAAATACAGACTTTAATATGCGGGAACTTTTTATAAAGGCCTGTGAGGCAAGCAGTCTGATTGTAACAAAGAATATTTAGTTTACTTTAGAGACACAGCATGGAAACAGGCCCTTCAGCACATCGAGTCCATACTGACCACCGACAATGGTTCACACTAATTACATTTTATATAACTAGTGTTCTCTACAATGACTGTAACTGTACAATAACTAGTGTTTTCTCCAATTGACTGTACCTGCACCCAGCCTTTTCGCTGAACTTTGTCTGGAGCAGTTTGGGTTCTACGTTTTAGAGATTCTAATTCTTGTAGCTCTTCGGTATTGAACGGTGATCTTGAAGCAGAATCTAAAATTAATTTTGAATACAAAAATTTTAATGGATAAATTAAATGTGAACACAGCTTATTGATTCACCTGATAACGTTTAAAACCAGTGAAATTCATGGGTGGTAACTTCTTAAACATTTACATTTTAACATATTAGGTCCCATCCCATCCTCACCACAAGGTGCATTTGAATCATATAATACCCGACCCTACAGCTGACTAGAAGGACTCAAGAAGATGGCTCATGGCCATTTTCGCACTGGCCACATGGGATGGGTTTGAGGGACGTGCTCTCCAAAATGGGTTTTGGGGAGGGAATCCGAAATTGGATCAAACTGCTCTACACCAACATCCGTAGTGCAGTCCAAATCAATGGGTGGGAATCAGACAGTTTCCCTGTAAGGTCTGGAGTCAGGCAGGGTTGCCCTCTCTCTCCTGTCTTGTTTGTCTGCTGTATTGAACCTTTTGCCGAGTCCATCAGGAAGGATGCGAGCATAAGAGGAGTGACATTGCCAGGCAGTGGGGGCATTCAGGTCAAGACCTCCCTGTACATGGACGATGTCGCCGTCTTCTGCTCGGATCCAAGGTCGGTCCGCAGATTGATCAGCATCTGTGACCAGTTTGAGTCGGCCACGGGAGCCAGGGTGAACCGCAGGAAGAGCGAGGCCATGCTCTTTGGCAACTGGCCCGACCGATCTTCCATCCCCTTCACCATCAAGCCTGACTTCTTGAAGGTGCTGGGGATCTGGTTCGGGGGGGCTGAGTCGAGTAACAAAAATTGGCTGGAGCGGATAGCCAAGGTGGGGAGGAAGCTGGAGCTGTGGAAGCAACGCTCCCTCTCCATAACCGGGAAAAATTTGGTCATCAGGTGTGAGGTGCTCTCGGGTCTGCTGTACTTGGCACAAGTGTGGCCTGTCCCTCCCTCCTACGCCACGGGGATCACCCGGGCCGTCTTCCAGTTCATCTGGGGGTCGAGGATGGACCGGGTACGACGGGTCACCATGTACAAGTCGGCAGACAACGGGGGTAAAAGCGTGCCCAACGTCGCCCTCATCCTGATGGCCACCTTTGTGTGTGGCTGCATCAGGCGGAGTGTAGAGCCAAGGCACGTGGGCACTAAGTGCCACTACCTGCTGAGGTTCTACCTGTCCCCGGTGTTGCGAAGGATGGGCCTGGCGCAGATGCCACGCAATGTACCAGTCAGCTGGACATTGCCGCCCCATCTGACGTCTGTTGACAGGTTCTTCCGGACCAACACCTTTGACCACAAGTCCATCGGGCAGTGGTCAGCACGGAATGTCCTGCAGGCACTGCAGGGAAAGGACTCGATGGATCCGGTGGCGTGGTTCCCAGAGCAGACTGCCCAGCTTGTCTGGCAAAATGCCTCATCGCCAGAACTGACCAACAAGCACCAAGACCTGGCTTGGCTGGCGGTGAGGGGAGCCCTCTCAGTTAGATCCTTCCTGCACCGTCGGAACCTCACTACCAGCGCACGCTGCCCCCGGGACGGTTGCTATGGAGAGGAGACGGTTGCCCACCTCTTTGCAGAGTGTGGATTTGCAAAACGAGTCTGGAGAGGTATGAAAGGGTCCCTGGAACGATTTATCCCGAACAGCTCCGTCACAGAGGACTCTGTGATTTACGGACTGTTCCCAGGGACACATTCAGAGACTGACATCGAGTGCTGCTGGAGGGTCATCAACTCGGTGAAAGACGCTCTTTGGTCTGCCCGAGCGTTGCTCACCACCCAGCAGAGCGAGATGTCCGTCAGGGAATGTTGCCGACTGGCCCACTGCAGACTGCAGGAGTACGTGCTAAGGGACTCGCTGAAGCTTGGTGCAGCCAACGCCAAGGCTCGGTGGGGGAGGGCCACAGTCTAGGGTCCTTCCGCTGCTGGACATGGGGGGCACAGTATGGTGGAGACGCCCCTCAAATTAAATTAAATTAAGGGAAGGTATCCCACACCAGAGGGCCACATGAGTGGCACGGGTGGGGGACATTTTTTGTGGAACTTGAAATGTCAGATGGAAATGTTCGCACTTTGTACACATTGTATATATTTATTATTTGAACAGGGGCCACAGAGTGGCACTGGTGGGGGACTGTTTGGTGAAATTTGACAAATGTAAAAAATTGTACTGGAAAAAGTTTGTATAGTCTCCGAAAATGTCGGATGAATTTTGTTTTGAATGGTTCAGAAATTGTATATATTTACCAATTGAATAAAGTATATTTTGAAATAAAAAAAATGGGATGGGTTTGAGTCCCGGGACCGCCGAGGGCAAAGGGAGACCCAGAGTGGAGGGCCGTTGGGAACAAAGGGGCCCGGCGTGGGGGGGGAACGTCATGTACAATGGGAGATCGGGCCCAGAGGGTCGTGTCGAAAGGGGGGGGGGGGAGGGGGGGATGGGAAAGACCACTGGGGCAAAATATGGGGTACTTTGTAACCTTTTCGACACCCTTTACAGACACTTTGTATGCCTATGTATGCAAAACAAAGCATCTCACTGCGACTTGTCACATGTGACAGTAAAAGTATCCAATCTAATCTAAATGGCAGCCTAACTGGTGACACCCACAAAGAAATGAATAAACAAAGAAGAATTGAGATCGTGGGTGGGCATGTCATATAGCCTGCTCCTATCCGTAACAACTTTCAGCTACCTACAGTTAAGCTCTCTTTAATCAATTATTGCACATTCATCGTCCTCTTCCCCAAAACATACTGGATTCCCTGTTCATATCTGGATCCACTAGTGACTACTGAAACAACAGATACACTTCCATTGACTAATGCATGGAGTGTAAACACCATACAGTCAAGTTGGGTTGGCATGGTCAATTTTATGTTCTTCATGATTTGTGTTCTGCTATCTTTCAGATGAGCTTTAATTTGAGCTCCCACCTGCTCTCTAAGATGGATGCAAAAAAGATCCCTTGACGCCTTCTTGAAAGCAAGCAGATTATTCCTGAAGCCTGGATCAATATTTATCCCACAATCATTAAAATCCAATTATTAGATCATTAATACATTAGTCTCTGTGGACGTTTGGTGTGTGCAGATTGATTACTGACTGTGTTTCTTGCACTGCAACAGTGATTACTTTTCAACAAGCTCTTACAATAAAGCATTTTAAGATTATGAAATCCACTTTCAAATTCAAGTCTTTCTTCCTTGAATACAAAAGACCTTTGTAATTGCCTTCAGACTAAAGCCTCAACAAAATAAATGTGTCCTACCCTAAAAAGATCAGAAGACTGTAGATAAAATAACTTTATTTCCCAAGCAAAGTAGCTACCAGGAATCAGTGAAGCAACAACAAAAAAAGATAAAACTGAAAGATAGAGCATTTGAAAGGAAACTACTTCATATCAATATACAATAGATAATAGGTGCAGGAGTAGGCCATTCAGCCCTTTGAGCCAGCACCGCCATTCACTGTGAACATGGCTGATCATCCAGAATCAGTACCCCGTTCCTGCCTTCTCCCCATATCCCTCGACTCCGCTATTTTTAAGAGCTCAACCAAGTAATGATGGATCCCAGCACTGTCCAAAATTCCCAGTGTCAGGCTATCTGATGCCCTCCTGTCTCACAGGGAGGAACTATATTTGAGGTTTCCCAAACCTACCATGTTCACGTCAGAACCTTTGGACTTTAGAGACACAGCGCGGAAACAGGCCCTACGGCCCACCGAGTCCACGCCGTCCAGCGATCATCCCGTACACACACTAGGGGCAATTTACAATCTTTGCCGAAGCCAATTAACCTACAAACATGTACGTCTTTGGAGTGTGGGAGAAAACCGGAGCACCCGGAGAAAACCCATAAAGGTCACGGGGAGAACGTACAAACTCTGTACCGACAGCACCCGTAAGCCAGATCGAGCCTGGGTCTCTGGCGCTGAGGCAGCAATTCTACCACTGTGCTACCGTGCTATCCCTAACCTGAAAGATCACGACCAAGCAACCGAAGATAGACACAAAAAGCTGGAGTAACTCAGTGTCCTAGTATCCTAGTGAACGTGCAATGTTAAAAAAAAATGAACAAATTAAAAGTTCCATAAAGGGAATTTTAAAAATTGCGATAGATATCAAAAAGGCACAAAATATTTTTTTGCAATCCCATTGAGAAAGAATGTGAGCAATCAAGAGCGACGTGGCCTAGCACAAAAATGGATGATGTGATGTTAGAAATGAAAATGTATATGGGGCAGCACAGTAGCACAGTTGTAGAGTTGCTGCCTTACGGTGCCAGAGACCTGGGTTCGATCCTGACTACGACTACTGTCTATATGGAGTTTGTACTTTCTCCCTGGTTTCTCTGAGTGCTCTGGTTTCCTCCCACACTCCAAAGATGTACAGGTTTGTAGGGTCATTGGCTTTGGAAAACATTGTGAATTGCCCCTAGTGTGTAGGATAGTGCTAGTGTATGGAAGTGATCGCTGGTCGGCATAGACCCGGTGGGCTGAAGGGCCTCTAAAGTCTGTAGTCTAAAGTAAAATAAGCAAACGACTGATGTACTGAATGATTACTCAGTGTTGATATTTACAGAACAGGACAATAATGCTATTAAGAGCATCTCCAGGAAACCAGTATTGATTCAGGGAAAAAGAACAGCAACAATGTGTGGAAGCAAACTACGGTGAAGAGAATAATGGGAAAAAGTGCGACAAATGCTCAGGATAAGGATTTTTTTCAACATAACATATAAAGGAAGTAGGTGAGAACAAAGTGCAACATAATCACTTATAATCACAATATATTACAGGCTGGAAATCATAAATAAAAGAGAAAACATTGGAAAGATTCAGGAGTTACAGTTTCAAGTGCATGACCTTTCATGAATCTGATAAGAATCTGTCTCTCAACTTTTATAGTTTCTGAAAGTTCTCACAATTTGAGAATTGTTCCTTTAGGTTTAGGAAAAGCAGCAAGTTACAGACCAGTTAGCCACATGTCGCTTGTCAATAGTTAAAGATAGAGGAACTAAAAAATTTCAGTTGATCAGAGCAAGATAAAAGCGAGTAGATATGGGGAAAAAAATCAAATTGCTGCAGTAACTCAGCAGATCAGGCAGCATATGGGAAATAGATTTAATTGGTGACAAAATGTGAGGTCATCAATTCTGGACCTAAAAAGACTAAAAGCAGTGGGGATCCAAAGACAATTTGTGGTCGATGGAGATAAATAAAAAACGTTGAGGGTACATACATAGCAGGTTGAATGCTGGCTCTTGCAGGTTATCTGGCATACGCGAGGAAAGTCATTATGCAACAGTTATACAAAGCCTTTGCGAGACTAGAGTACTGCAAGCAGGAGCTGGCACAACATATTAAGAAGGATATATTGGCCTTAGAGGGAGTTTGTTGGGATGATGCCGGAGGCCAAACCACAAGATTATAAAAATATAATTGTGTTCAACGGAGTTAAGGGAAAATTGATTGAAGTTTTTATATTAAGAAAAACGCATTGTTTTTTACTGGTTGGGAGTCCAGGACAATGGAATTTACTTTAAAAACTCGTGCCTGTCTTTCAGATTCTAGGAAACATTCATAGAGAAATATTTTGCATTCCTTTTCACAAACTTCAATTAAGTCAAAGTCTACTGATAAACGTAAACTGCTGACTGAAAGCCTTCTGATAACCAACGGTAATAATGGATAAGATACAGAGACAGGCGCACAGAGGTTGGTGGAAAATAAGCCACATTGAATAACAGACAATGGCACAAGATTTCCTATTTGCTTCTTATGTAAAGGTAATTACTCACCAGCTGTCCATACCGCTCTTGAAGTTGCCTCTAATCTTGGTTGCCGCTTTAATTCAGAGTTGGCACCATTTATATAGATGGAAAACCCTTGCTCCAAACACTCCAGTTGGATCTGTTTGGAATCTTTTGCCTTCAACCTTTTCAATAATCTGGGTATAAAATAACAACATAAAAGGATTGCAAATGCTTTAAATCCAAAACTAAAATGAAAATTGCTGGAAACACTTTGTTACGGCATGATAATACATAAATGAAGGAATGTAAAAGGTTGTGAAATGTAAGGACAAAGGTATGACCCTACCTGTTTGCACCACTGGAAATAAAATGTCATAGGTCAAAAAACATGTAGGAGAAATAGGTGGTTCTGATACGCAGAGAAACGAGTGAATTAAAATTATAAAACTCGACTTGGAGCCCAGAGAGCTCCAACATGTCCAGAGGTGAGTTGCTTCCCAAATTAACATTAGCTTTGTTGTAATGATTTAGCAGCACACAGGCAGATAGGTCAGGATGGAATTGAGATATAGAATTAAAGTGACATGCAACAGGGAAGTCCAAGGTGCTCGTGTTCAGAACACGTTCTGACTATGGGTGCTGTCTGCACGGAGTTTGTACGTTCCCCCAGTGACCACGTGTGTTTTTCCAGGTTGCTCCAGTTTCCTCCCACACTCCAAAGACGTACAGGTTTGTAGGTTAATTTGGCTTCAGTAAAAATTGGAAATTGTCCATAGTGTGTAGGATAGTGCTAGTGTGCAGAGATCGCTGGTCGGCCTGGGCTCGTTAAGGAAGGAGGTGAAAGGACAGGTGGGGCCTCACCTGTAGTTACTTGGGAAAGTGCCACTCAGCGCCAATTGAGTGGGATGGAATAGGAGACCGGGATGTCATGGGTGAAACGGTCCCCTTGAAATACAACCAGGGAGAAATACAAACAGGAGAAAATCTGTCTTGTGCTGAAAGCTAGAAGTTAGTGGAACTTAAACGATGATCTGATGAATGTGACGGCTGATGGAGGTGGAATGCATGGTCCAGGGATCTCCATCCTTGTTCTGTCCAGGAGGAGAAGGGGGGAGAGCAGAAATGGGCTAATACATGCGGCCAACTACAATAGGTGTAGTCAGCAAGAAAAATTTGGTAGCTTTTACATCACAAGTGCCAATTAGTTCCCACGTTGCTGCAAAACTATGTGTGTGCACATTTGAAGCGGCAGCATATTGAAAAAGACAGCGGAATAGTGGCATATGCGACGTGTGATTAGGAAGAGTTAAAGTGTGTGACATCAATTAATGGGCAATGCTGTTTTGATCTTAGCACTGCAATTAATGTGGCTAACGTCAGTGGATCCTGGATATAGGTACAAAACAATATAAAGTAACAACGGAAAAATTAAGTACAGAGTCAGTCTTCATTTTACGGCAATGTAAACACTAACAGTCAGAGCATCTCACAGTAAGTATTGCTTGTTTCTACTGGATAAACATTGTAAAATAATAATGGGAAGGGCAAGAACACAACATTCATATTGACTCCAACAACTAGCTTTTGAGGGAAGGTGTATCATCTGCTTACTGATAGGAGATTCATATGGAATTTAAAAAGCAAATTTGAGCTGCATGATCCTCTTTCTTTCTGGATATTCAGGAACCCCACGGCAGGCTAGAACGTATAGGTCCATGGGTAGCAGCTAAAAAAAGTATCCCAATGGAAATGGACAAACAGGAAAAAGATTAAACTAATCTGTTCTGCCAGCACAAACTGCCCAGTTTTAATTCAGCAAGCTCTGGAAAGCTAGTCCCTATGCGAACAACACTGTACGGATTGCAGATGTTCAGTAAATCCTTTGTAATTATCCAAGCTAAAACACTCAACTTTAACAGTGGGGAGAAAATAATTGATTTCAATAACAAGGGTCAAAGCAGAAATAGAAGTGAAAGCCACAGGTGACATAAATATTGATCACAGCTTTGCAACACCATCTTTATGTCAAAAAATGCAATAGAAATAAAAAGTGATTTGGTAATTTATTCAACGCTTATATACCAGCAATAATCTTTAAAATGGAAATACATTAGGCATATAATGATTAACCAACGAGCATAACTTTTTTAAATTTTTGCCCTCCTCTCCAATCAATTTCTCTATGTAGATGGGGCATGTTGGTCGGCGTGGACTATTTGGGCCAAAGGGCCTGTTTCCACATTGTATGACTATTGATCACATATCAGGCACGAAAATATGGAATTTTGTTTACATTAAATCAGTTAAACATTATCTGATCTACCTCAACAATATGTCAAGGATATGTCAAGGATCTACCTCAACAATATACCAAAGTGAAATGAAGAATTGTCTGAACGGTTAGCACCATGTTTTCAAATATCTGCTGTATCTGCTTTAGTTTCTCACAGAATGAAAGTATCAAAGTAGCACCACCTCCTCTCGCCTTCCACCGACAGTCCATCCTCCAGCTTCACAATTCGCAACTCTCCAAAGCTTTTGACTCACACCTTCTGTCTTTTCATCTCAGGCTTTTGTCCAACCATCTGCCTGTCAAAAAAACGTCCTCGCCTGTGTTAACCTGCCAGGCTTTGTCCTGCGAAGGTCAGATTTAAGAAGGGTCCCAACGCAAAATGTCACCTAGCCATGTTCTCCAGGGATGTTGCCTGACCCACTGAGTTACTCCAGCACTTAGTGTCTTCTTTCGTAAATAAGCCGCTGCAATTCCTTGTTTCTACATCAACATCTATGTTTACTTTGCAATAATGCAAAACAATTAAAATATTGTAATGCAAGTACAATAGATAATTTATTCATACATGTAGAATTTGGAAATGTGTTTATATAAATCAAAGAGAATCTCTAAATAAGACACTCAAGATCACATTTCTAGTCAACATAGCCAAATGTCATCAGTACGATAAGCTGAAAAAGACTATTGCGAAGAGATTTATTTCAGAAAATGCTGCAGATATAATTCAATAATAACAGTACTTATGATACACAGACATATTACCAACTCCACCACTAAAATTTGGCTGGTCTTTTTCAAGCCTAGCAAATTAACTTTAACATTTGTACATCACGGAATGTACATCAGGATAAAAAGCATGAATATTACCTGTTCCTGTATTGAAGTAGTATCAGGTGCTGATCATGTTTTTCATCAAAGTTCATTAAAGTATTTTGGTCAGGTTGATTTTCAGAAAATACCTAAATAATAAATAAAACTTTATTGTGCAACAGATTCACAACATTTTTTCCATTCTTCAAAAAATGGTTCAAGTTCTTTGACATATTTACTTAAAGAATGCTGGAAATATTTTACCAGTCAGGCAACATCTCCGAAGAAAGGAACAGAGTTAATATAAATGTGTACGTACAGATATACAAAATTAGGAGTTGATCACTTAGGCTCTTGAGCTAGCTTTACCTTAAGAGCCAGTCATGCAGCATTTACCCTTCTGCCCAATGCGTCCATGCATCAAAGAACCAGTTCCATTTGACTGTTTAGCCCATATCCCTCAAACCTTTTCGATCCATGTAGCTAAGCTCGGATAGTAGGATGCAGAGGTGATCTTAGAGGTATATAAAATCCATGAGGGGCATAGATAATATGAACTGTCAACAGTTATTGTTTTCCCCTAGGGTAGGGGAGTCTAATAACTAGCAGACCTACATTTAAGATGAGAGGGAAGAGATGCCAGGGACAGCTTTTGCACACAGAAGGTGGTGGTATGTGGAATGAGCTGCCAGAGGTAGTGGTAGAAACAGGTACAATTACAATATTTAAAAAACATTTAGATAGGTACATGGAAAGAAAAGATTTAGTAGGATGTCGGTCAAACACAAGCAAGTGAGACTAGCTCAAGTAGGCAATTTGGTCAGCAGTTGGTCCAAAGGACATGTTTCCCTGCTTTATGACTCCATGGCTCTAAATTGTGCAGAACATATATTTTTTAAATTTCATTGACCCCATGTATAAGAATTGCTGGTATTCTTCTAGAATTTGGACTATCCACAGCGTACCAATTCTCACAACTCTCTCGCTCACATTTGCATCCATAAAGATTATAATCTATCATTCTGGTTTCTCCATTTTAATTTAATCTTTTCTGATTCACCTTTATCCTACTGAGATGATTTGCGTTTACATGGCATGAGGTTTACACACTATTCTGGTTGACAGAGACCTTGACATTGTCCATCCCATTATCCACATTTTTACCCCTCACTTCTGCTTATGAAAACTTTTTTGTTTTTTCATCTTCCCATGTCCTAATTCCATTCCCAGGTTAACGTGAAAGGATATCACACACCCTTTTATTATTTTTTGTAGAAACAGCAATTTATTTTGGTTACTTTCAGTATGGTGCATTCCACCGTTGCTGCTCTCTCCCCTCCACACCTGGGAAATCAAACCCAGCTAGAAGTTCGTTTTGCTAACTACCTCATTATTCCCTTACTGTAACATTTCCCATTTTGCTTTCCACCATCACCAGTTTGTCATTTAATCTTATCTGCCCTCCACATAAAAACAGACCTTCCTCTTTCTTCGCTCCCTGCTTCTGTTCATCGTTACATAGTATTAAGTCTCTGGTTTCTTCGAGACTTTATGAAACTCATCAACATGAAATGTTAACTCTGTTTCTCCTGTGCACAGACATTCCCTGACTTGCTGAGTGATACCAACGTTCTCTATTTTGTACTGAAGGAAATATATTGGAGCCGCTTACACATTACGGCTTTGGTAATCACGGCAGCTGTAAGAGACAGAAAGAAATGGAAACGTAAACTATTCACATCACCAGTTATAGGAAATTTAAACAGGCAGATGGAAAGATATGCAAACCAACATTCAAATGTTAGCGAACTTCAGGATGGGTAGAAAATAAGCATGTTTTCCAAGTATGCCATTTTTTGCTTGTCCGAATTCCAATTTGTTATGAAATTAACTCAGATATTGAAGTATACAAGTTCAGACTGAAGAAGGGTCTCGAGCCGAAACGTCACCTATTCCTTTGCTCTAGAGATGCTGCCTGACCCACTGAGTTACTTCGGCATTTTGTGTCTGTCTTATTGAAGTATAGACCCCTTTATTTAGTCTCCTGCTTTAATCGTAACTGAGATATTTTTTTTGGAAAACAAGCTTATTTGACTCAAGTTTAAAGCCTCAATAACATGAGTTGAAGGGGGTAGCAGCAAGGAAATGATATGGCAGTGAAATAAATAAAATTCCACATCTTTAAAATTGTTACAAACTTAAATGAACATCTACTTCCTTTAGAGTTTGTTCCTACCTCATCCCATTCCTCTGATCTCCCTTTGTGTGTTTTCACTTGGCCAATATGTCCCCTTGAACAGTGCCCTTTGGAAAGAAATCAATGTGGCATTAGAGATATGGATTTGTGAGATAGAAAATGCCAATGAGTTTATTCACTAAAAACATGCAAGATAAAAATGATCAGCTAATGACATTATAAAGATTGACGATTTGCTCAACACAGATTGATAGATTCATAGATTAAATGAAGTTAAATAATTTTTACAGGTCTCCCATTTCAAAAACTCTTTTGCTCCTTCTGATGTTTGCAAATGCAAATAATGCAAGATTGTCCTGCTCAATCAATATTCATCAAGCTTAGTTTAGTTTGGAGACACAGCATGGAAACAGGCCCTTTGGCCCACGCCAACCAACAATCATCCATAACTCTATCCTACACAGTAGGAACAATTTACAGAAGCCAATTAACCTACAAACCTCTATGTCTGCGGAGTGAGGGAGAAAATCGAACACTTGCAGAAAACCCACTTGGTCACAGGGAAAACGTACAAACTCCATACAGACAGCACCCATAGTCAAGATCGAACCTCAAGTCTCTGGCGCTGTAAAGCAGCAAATCTACTGCTGTGCTGCCCGCAAAAGATGCCTACTTGTAAAAGATATAAAATCAGGACTATCAGCCTGGTTAGAAGGATCTCGACCCGAAACATCACCCATTCATTCTCTCCAGTGATGCTGCCTGTCCCGCATGTGCAGGAAAGAACTGCAGATGCTGGTTTAAATCGAAGATCGACACAAAATGCTGGAGTAACTCTGCGGGACAGGCAGCATCTCTGGAGAGAAGAAATGGGTGACGTTTTGGGTCGAGACCCTTGTTCAGACTGATGTCAGGGGAGTGGGCGGGACAGAGATAGAATGTAGTCGGAGACAATAAGACTGGTAGGAGAACTGGGAAGGGGGAGGGGATGGAGAGAGAGGGAAAGCAAGGGCTATTTGAAGTTAGCCAAGAAAACATCACAAGATTGAGGTTGAAAATGGGAGCTTTTGTGATGAGGGAAACAACATTATTGAGATTGGGATCGGTGGTTCTTGTCACTGACAGGACCTGAATCCAAAAGATCAGTTAGTGGTTGCATCAGAGAGGTTATGAGTTCTCTAGTTCAATGTAGGAGCAGTAGCACTGACTGGACTCGTTAGATTAAAGAGCGGCACAGTGGTGCAGCTGAAAGAGCTGCTTCCTCACAGTGCCCAGGTTCCAGAGACCCAAGTTCGATCCTAACCAGGGGGAAATCCTTTAAAACCGAGATGAGAAGAACTTTTTTCACACAGAGAGTGGTGAATCTCTGGAACTCCCTGCCACAGAGGGTAGTCGAGGCCAGTTCATTGGCTATATTTAAGAGGGAGTTAGATGTGGCCCTTGTGGCTAAGGGGATCAGAGGGTATGGAGAGAAGGCAGGTACGGGATACTGAGTTGGATGATCAGCCATGATCATATTGAATGGCGGTGCAGGCTCGAAGGGCCGAATGGCCTACTCCTGCACCTAATTTCTATGTTTCTATGTTTCTATGTTTCTAACCTCAGGTGCTGTTTGTGTGGATTTTGCACGTTCTCCCTATGACCACGTGGGATTCCTCCAGATGCTCTGGTTTCTTCCCACATCCAAAGATGTGTGGGTTTGCAGATGTGTGGGTTTGTTAATTGGTCTGTGTAACTTGCCCCTAGTGTGCAAGGAGTGGGTGGGAAAGTGGGATAACATACAACTAGCGTGAATGATTGGATGTGGACTCAGTGGGCTAAAGGGCCTCTTGCCATGCTGTATAAACTGAAGTAAATAAATGCGATAGCTGAAAAAAAGCAGGGCAGAAAATGGGTATCCTGCTATTGCGATTCATATCTCAAATCCCCAAAGTTTGTACAAAGGCACAAGTCAAAAGAATGATGGAATAATCTCAACTTGCCCGGATAAGATGAGCTTCAGTGACACATTAGAGCTTTGGAAACTATCCCGAACATAGCACTCCATTTGATTCTTACCCTATCCATCAAAACAAACAATCACGCCCGCCACAAGGAACCACAGCTATATGGTGTATCATTTACAAATGATTGCAGTTATTAATCAAGGATACTCGGACAGAGACTTCTACCATTTAGAAAGGAATGGGCATATGGCACTTGGGAATACAAAAATCTGCAAGCACCATTCCCAATCATCTTAAGAATACTTTGCAATGTTGTGAGCAATGCTGACTCTGTCTGCAAAGAAAAAAAGTTTAAACAAGAGTAAAAACATTCTCTCCATAGATGTTTCAGTGTCTTCAGCATCCGCTTTATTTCACACTTCTAGCATCAATTATGATAAACAAAGTCAAGAGTGCAACCAAAGACACAATCTTTAGAGGATCCACGTTGCTGAGGTTAGTGTAGCAGTGTTTGCTGGGAAGAAGCTGTTCTTGAACCTGGTGGTCACAGTATTCAAGCTTTTGTACATTCTTCCCAATGGTAGCGATTAAATGACAGCATGGTGATATTTATTAGTTGCTTTTTTGAGGCAGCAGCTGCTATATATCCCTCTGAAGGGAGGGGGGTGGTAGGAGGTCAGCATCTACGATAGATTGACAATGTCTACCATTCTCTGTAGTCTCCTTCGTTTTTTGTGTGTTTGGTTTACCCAACTAGGCTGTGAAGCAATCAGTATGTTCAAAGATAGAAACATAAAGCTGGAGTAACTCAGCGGGTCAGACAGCATCTCTGGAGAAAAGGAATATGTGACGTTTCATACGTCCATCTCTCATACACCTGTAGATGTTCGATAGAATATTCACAAACATATTGAATCTCCTCAATCTTCTAAGGAAGTAGAGATGTTTCTTTGTGATTGCATTGATGTGCTGGGCCCAGGACAGATCTTCAGAGATATGCACTTAGGAACTTGAAGCTGTTGACTCTCTCTACCACTGTCCTATCCATAAAAACAAACGTAGATTCCGGGCTTTAGCTTCCTGAAGTCAACAACCAGTTCCTTGGTCTTACTGACATTGTCAGCAAGATTATTGTTCTAGCACCAATCAGATTTTCAATCTTTTTCCTGTACTCCAGCTCATTATTATTCATTATTCGTCCAACAATGGTGGTATCATGGGCAAATTTAGAGATGGCATTGGAGCTGTGTCCAGCTGCACAGTCACAGTTATAGAGAGTGGAGCAGAGAGAGAGCGCAGAGCCTTGAAGTGCTCCTGTGTTGAAAGTTATCAAGGAGAAAATATTGTTGTTCATTCGTATTGATTATGGTGTGCCAATGAGGAAGTCAAGGATGCATAGGGACAAGCTGAGACCCAGTTCTGTGAGTTTGACGACAAGTTTAGAGGAGATGAGGGCGTTGAAGGCCGAGTTGTAGTCGGTGAACAACAATCTGACATAGGTGGCCTTATTGTCTAGGTAATTTAGTGCAGAATGGAAAGCCAGCGAGAGAGTATCCCGTTATCTCTTAAGCCAGTGGGCAAATTGCAGTGAGTCCAGGTCCTTACCAAGCCAGGAGTTGATATTCATCATAACCAGCTTCTCATGAAACTTCACTCACTGCAGATGTTAATGTTACTGTTCAATAGTCTGTGATATGCCACCTTACTTTTCTTGGGTACCGGTATTATGGATGTCGTCTCAAAGCAGGAGGGGGGTCAAAGACTTCAGTGATGAGAGGTTGAAATTGTCTGAAAAAGTCAGGCTGGTCAGTTCATGCAGGTTTTAAGAACATGGCCAGGAATCGTTGCCGTGCGTCGGGGCTGAATGCTTCCCAAGTGTTCATGAAGGATCTTCACAATAAGCCTCAGTGACTGAGATTGCAGCATCACTGGGGATTATGTCGCGCGGGAGGCAACGACTAGGTACTTGGATATTCTCCTTTTTGAAGTAAGCTTTAAAAGCATTGAGTTTGCCCGAGAGTGATGCCTCACTGTCGCTTGAGCTACCACTTGGTTCTGCCTTGTACAAAGTTTTGGCATGCAAGCACTGCCACAGTTGCTAAATGCCCAACTCATCCTCCAGTTTAGACTGAAAGTACCTCTTTGCTTTTCTGATGGTCTTGTCAAGGTCGTACCTGGTCTTCCTATAGGACCCTGCATCACCAAGACCTGATCTTCAATAGATTACAGACCTCCTGACACCATCAGGTTCAGGAACAGCTGCTACAATCAGGTTTTCGATTCAACCTTGTTTTCTACAACATTCTCCACCTCCCTTCCATTTACCGTGCCTGTTCTCCAACCCTCCACTACCAATCACTGACTCCTTCCACTGTCTTTTTTGTATTCAATTGGCAAGTGCACCCTGGATCATATGTGATCTAAATTTCCCAACTTGTCAACTCGCAAAGAGGAAGGGGGAGAGAGCGAGAGAGAGGAGAGTGTGGGGAGAGAGGGGAGAAGAGATGAGGGGGGGGAGGGAGAGAGGGGGAGGGAGAGAGGGGGGGGAGAGAGGGGGGGGAGGAGAGAGGGGGGGAGGAGAGAGGGGGGGAGGTGAGAGGGGGGGGAGAGAGGGGGGGAGGAGACAGGGGGGGGGGAGAGAGAGAGGGGGGGGAGAGAGAGAGGGGGAGAGAGAGAGAGGGGGGGGAGGGGGGGAGAGAGGGGGGGGGAGGGGGGGAGAGAGGGGGAGGGAGAGGAGAGGGGGAGGGAGAGGGGGGGAGAGGGGAGGGGGAGAGGGAGGGGGAGAGGGAGGGGGAGAGGGAGGGGGAGGGGGAGAGGGGGGGAGGGAGGGGGAAGGAGGGGTAGGGGGAAGGGAGGGGGAGGGGAGGGGGAGAGAGGGTCGTGCCTGCAGGACACCGATACGTGAAGCAGCCCCCCGCCCATGTCCCACTCACGCTCCATGCCGCCAGTCGGGCGCGGGTTCCCCTAGCCTCGGGCCGCCGCCTCCAACTTCCGGCCGCGCTGCCGGTTGCGCCGGTAACGGGGGCGGGGGGGAGGAGTGGCAATCAGAGCGCGCTTCCGGTCAGAGCAAACCAATCGCGCCGCACCTTGGCTGCCTGGCAACCGGGGAGGGCGGCCTAGTCTGCAGGGGTCTCCGCGCTCCGGCCCTCGGGCTCCGGCCACCGAGCCCCGCGCTCCGGCCCCAGTCACCGAGCCCCCAGGCTTTCCTGTGCCCCGGGGTCGTCTCCTGCAGCCGACTTTGAAGAGGCGGAAGGTACAAACCAAAGATACTAGAGGGTACACAAAATTGCTGGGGAAACTCAGCGGGTGCAGCAGCATCTATGGAGCGAAGGAAATAGGCGACGTTTCGGGCCGAAACCCTTCTTCAGATACTAGAGGATCTAGTTCAGTAAAGGTGATGAAAATGTCTCAAAAAAGGCTTTAGCCTCTAGTATCTTTGGTACAAACCCTGGTTGCTGGAGTAACTCAAAGCGGGTCAGGCAACGGCAGCAGCAGCAGCAGCAGCATTATTATCATCATCCCTGAAGAACACGGACAAGTGCCATCTGTAGGATGGAACCTCAGATGCTGGTTTACACCGATGATAGACACAGGAGGATGCTGGAGTAACTCAGCGGGTCAGACAGCATCTCTGGAGAGAAGGAATGGGCCCAGAACGTCACCCGTTCCTTCTCTCCAGAGATGCTGCCTGTCCCGCCGATTTACTCCAGCATTTTGTGTCCATCTTCGGCCAAATCCCATTCTGGGGTACACAAAAAAAGCTGGAGAAACTCAGCGGGTGCAGCAGCATCTATGGAGCGAAGGAAATAGGCAACATTTCAGGCCGAAACCCTTCTTCAGACCATAGATTCATTCAGACCACTACCCTTCCTTCGCTCCATAGATGCTGCTGCACCCGCTGAGTTTCTCCAGCTTTTTTGTGTACCTTCGATTTTCCAGCATCTGCAGTTCCTTCTTAAATCCCATTCTGGGTCTAGGCGCCTTTTTAAATAGTGGAGAATCTGAAGAAGGGACCTGCCCTCGTCACCTGCCCATCCATACTCCTGCTGCAGAGACGCTGCCCGGCCCGCTGAGTCTCTCCAGCCCTCTTTGTCTTTTTTTCCGAGTTATATTAAGGATTATGTAAACTCAGGTGAAGAAACCAAACAACATCCCCCAGCACTGAAGATGCAACGAGGAAAGCAACCTGTAACACCTTCGGTTAGATATATTTTATGCTAACTTATTTAAATTATTTCTGGGATCTTCTTTCCCTGTTTTTTGTTTATGTAAGGCTATGGCAAATCATACCAACATTCCCAAAGACTGGATTTCTTTTGGATCAAGACAGCACATATTTGTCTTATTAATTAAACAAAAAGTTTCAGTGTCTTTTTAGAGCAGGAAACCAAGGAAATCTTAATATTTTACACATTGAGCCAGGGCACAAGTTAATCCCTTTACAGTATAAACACAAAGCAAATCAAGGGTTATGTGGAGATGACAGGAGAATGAGGTTGTGGCGGAAAGATAGATCAGCCATGATTTAATCGTGGAGTATTCTCGATGGCCTACTTCTATGACTTACGAAATGATAAATCGAATTTAATGTCACATCAAATCACATCATATCTTCCTAAATTACTACAGAGAAAAGCAAAAAATCAGAGGTAGGTTCACTGTTCAAATTAAATGAACACTTTTTCCACTTGCTTTTCAATTCTCTTCATCTCTTCCTGACTTATTTTGCTAAAATCTTTTTTTTAGACATTTTCACCACCTTTACTGAACTAGATCCTCACCAAAACCGTTCTCATTTCATGCACAACTGAGAGACCAGACTCACAGCAAAGACTCCAAGACTTCCAGACACACTTCCAGGTCTTTTCTCTTATAGCCCTTCCATTGAGACAGAAAGGACTCCAAGGTCGTGACCGGGAGTTTGATCCGCTGCCTATTCAGCTCGGAGCTGCCATTCACTCAGCACCCTGAACACGTGGATGAGTCGAAGGAGGGGATCCCACAAGCTGCTCCCAAGCTCACACTCGACACCTCCATCTTCTGCCAGGGGTTTGTTCAGCTGAACAAACGGCATCCTAAACCCCTCCGCCGGGTGCATCCGCCGCTCACGGTGCAGCGGGCAAACAGGCGTGCGGATCAAGAATCTTATCACACTGGTATTCAAACACTTAAATAGGAGCGGCATAGAATATGCTTGCAAAAGGGATTAGTGCAGATGAACAAAAAGATGAATGTGATGGGCAGGAGGGCCTGTTTGTAACTGTACAACGCTCTGACTATATGCAGCATAACAGAAGTAAACAGAAGACCTACTGTTGAGACTAAAGACGATACTCTGGTCCAAACAAAGAGGGTTTCTTTTACCGCTTCTAAATGCAATCTGAGCCTCTTAAATGAAATGAATTGTGACCACCGCAAACAGTACAAGTCTGTTTTCTGCAAACTTTTCCATGAAACTACACGCCAGCTTCGCAAAGGCAAAGATGTCTGCAGCATCTTTAACAATTTGTGCAGGATGCAGGACACTCTCGGACTATTTTGAAAACGTAGCATTCTCAGCGGTTTGTCTGCAATGTCACCAAAAGGTTAAAAAACATTTATGATTGATCTTTGTGTCCAGACCACTTGTTATTGTTAGAATAGGTTTTGCATTTGTTGAACAATTTTGAAAGAAAATAGATTAATAATGCCCTCAAAGAATTTAAATCACCTTTAGTTGTGTAGAAACTTTGGAATGGAATGGGATACTTTATTGTCACATGTGACAAGGCACAGTGAAATTCTTTGCTTGCATGCCCTAGGTATGCAAATAGTCGCCCATAAAGGGCGTTTACAGTACCCGTGCGCCAGGTCGGACTTTGTTCTTCCCCCATCCCCCCTCGCTCACGGCAGTCCCCCCCACGCCTTGTCCTCCATTGTCTATTGTTCTTTCTCCTCCCTCCTGGTGGTCCCCCATGCCATGTCCTCATCGTTCATTGTTCTTCTCCCTCCCTCACGGCAGTTCCCCACGCTGACAACGTTACAAAGTACCCCCGCCAGCTCCTCCTTTGTTCTCTCCCCCAAACTCCCATTCCCCGCTCTGGGTCCTCCATTGTTTCCCACCCACCCACCCATCATGGTGGTTCCCCCGTGCCTTCATCGACTGCCGACCACAGGTTGACCCACTAAACAGCCACCGACCCCTTGAGGCTTCACCACCACCGGAAGTCCGGCCGAGAGACCCTTGTCGCCACCACCGTCAAGGCTGTGGGTGGAGCTTTTATAGCCTTTTGCTGTGGAAACTTTAATAGTTTCTGTCCCATCATGGATTACAGATATGAAAAAGTGGATCAAGTAGATCAGGTGGTTTACTGATTATCAAACAATGAAGGACAACTTTTTAATCATCCACATGGAATTGACTGACATTGACCTGTTGAGTTACTCCAGTACTTTGTGTTTTACTCTGGATTCCAGCATCTATAGTTCCTTCTGGCTTCTCGCCGACAAATGTTATCATTGAGTATTGTGTCTGGCGTTCCACTTAATGTCATCAGAGTTTAGACAATAGACAATTCGGCCCTTCGAGCCAGCACCGCCATTCAATGTGATCATGGCTGATCATCCCTAATCTGTACCCCGTTCCTGCCTTCTCCCCATATCCTCTGTCTCTGCTATCTTTAAGACATCTATCTAGCTCTCCCTTGAAAGTGTCCAAAGAACCGGCCTCCACCGCCGAGGCAGAGAATTCCACAGACTCACAACTCTCTGTGTGAAAAAGTGTTTCCTCATCTCCGTTCCAAATGGCTTACCCCTTATTCTTAAGATGTATAAGATATATTGTTGAATGTATAAAGTTGGTATCTCATGAGTAAGCATGTAAAGGACAGTGGTTATCTAATGAACAGCTTCTCTTTCATCTTCCCTCTATTTCATCTACACTCCCCAATACTGCACCACCCACCTGCACATAAGGGGCAATTTATAGAAGTCAATTAACCTACTAGTCCACACAAAAGATCATAAAGTGCTGAATTAACTCAGGGAGTCAGGTAGCATCTCTAGATTACATGAACCCAGATAATGCTTTGGGTTGGGACCCTTCTTCAGACTAGCATCTGCAGCTTGATGTTTCTTCCAATACACATATCATTGTAACGTGGGAGAAAAGCGGAGAACCTCGGGGAAATCCAGGCAATCACAAGGAGAACGTGCAGACTCCACACAGACCGCACTGGAAGTCAGAACTGAACTGAGGACTGGAGCTAGGAGGCAGCAGCTCTACTAGCTGCACTGGTTTGTTGTTCCCTGTTGCTCTAATTAGTTGGGGCTTGGATGGCTCATAGTTTGTGTGTTTTACTGATGCAGCTAATAGTCACATTGAATAGAATGTCTGCTAAACATATTCATTGTACAGTAAAGAGCATATTGATGGGTTGCATCATGGCCTGGTTTGGCAACTCAAACGCCCAGGAACAAAGAAGATTGCAAAAAGTGGTGAACAGTACGGGTACTGACCTCCCCACCATGCTTCACAAACACAGCCAGCATCATCAGAGACTCACACCATCCTGGCCAGACTCACACCACCCTGACCATGTGCTCATTTCACCCCTGCCATCATGAAGAAGGTATAGGAGCCTGAAAACTAATGTTCAGGTTCAGGAGCGGCTTCTTCCCTACAATTACCAAACTATTAAACACTACAACCTTCACTTAGGCTCTGAAGTACATAGACATGGCGACATTGTTGTTGACTTTGCACTACTATTGTCTATTTATTTGTCTGCTTGTTTATTTTTATATATATACTGAACTATTTTTATTGGTTATTATGGGTTTTACAGAATAATGTGTTTAACATGTCTGTTGTGCTGCTACAAGTAAAAATGTTATTGTTCTGTTTCAGGACATATTACAATAAAAAACTCTTGACTCGTGACTTTGCACTTAGCCAGAGGTGACAAGGCAGTCTTCAAAAATAGTAGGGAAGCCACTACATCAAACTAGTAAAGGTGCTGTGAGTGGGATGAAAATATGCAATGAACATTTATCCACTTGAGCCCATCAATGTTTCAGGTAGATTATGGCTTATCTCTACTCACCCATAATCTTTAATACTCTTGCCACACAAAAATCTATAAAGTTTAGATTTGACATTTTGAATTGGGTTCGTTTCAGGAGCTTATTTGAGGAAGAGCTTCAGATTTCCATTATCTCTTGCATGAATAGTTGCAAGGGGCGTCACACATGACCAAGCTTGATCTTATTTTATGCTACCTTCCTATCAGGTCATGCAATATCATTCTATCTATCCTACCTTTGTTTAATCATCTTAAATATTTCTATTATATTAGCTCACAGTTTTATACACTCAGGCAGGAAATCTAAGCCACTTTCTGAAATTACAAAAACATTTTGTAATTTAACCCTTTAAGGCTCCTTATCACCAGGGAATCAGTATATCTTCCACTCC
Source organism: Amblyraja radiata (assembly GCF_010909765.2). Lineage (NCBI taxonomy): Eukaryota > Metazoa > Chordata > Chondrichthyes > Rajiformes > Rajidae > Amblyraja > Amblyraja radiata. Next base: position 33,012,531 of record NC_045977.1, on the reverse strand, counting down.
AAAGTTATCCCATTCAGTTTATGTGTACTCACACCTACTTTTAGTCCCAGTTAAATGATACTATTTTGTTTAAAACCTTGGTTCTTTTGAAAGGATGGATAAAGACAGCGAAAGCAAAGACAAAGAGGATAACACACTTTCCCTCATGAGGAAGACTACAGAATCATGTGACACGCAGAAGCGCCCTGTATTTATAGAATAATTCAGGATGAAGCTGACAAGCTAATGGAAATGTTGAATCGTTTTAAAGAGCCTAATATACATTTGGACTTTTCTTCTTGCGAATGAAGCATAAACCAAAGGAATAGTTAGATCTCAAGCCGGGTGTTGAGCAGCCAGGTTGTTGTCTCTGCATCAATGTCTGCCAGGCCCTGAGCTCCATTTGGTGGGTGGTAGAGCGGGCACCCAGAGATGACATGGTTGGCTGTCTGCCGTTCTGTTCCGCATTCAAAGGCTGGGCTCTGGCGGAGTCCCCAACTCCACATGCTGGCATTGAACCGCCCACTTTTGGACTTTTGGTACACTGTGATTCATTGCAGCTGTCGTACCGTTGAACAATAAACTCATTATTGTGGAGACACAAGGAACTGCAGATATTGGAATCTTGAATAGAACACAAAATGCTGGAGTAACTCAGTGGGTCAGGCAGCGTCTGTGGAGGAGATGGGCAGACGACGTTTCAGGCCGGGACTTTACAACGTCTGGCTACTCCCTCCACATATGCTGGCTGCAAGAAGGAACTGCAGATGCTGGTTTAAACCGAAGATAGACACAAAAAGCTGGCGTAACTGAGCGGGACAGGCAGCATCTCTGGAGAGAAGGAATGGGTGACATTTCGGATCAGCATCTCTGGAGAACAGGACCTTCTTCAGACTGAGTCAGGGGAAAGGGAAACGAGAGAAAACGACGGTGATATATATTTAGTTATAGAACAAATGAATTAAACATTTTGCATATCTTTCATTTATTTGTTCCATATCTCTCTACATCACCGTCCATGTCTCTCATTTCCCTTTACCTTGACTCTCAGTCTGAAGAAGGGTCTCGATCCAAAACACCACCTATTCCCTTTCCCCAGGGATGCCGCCTGACCCGCTGTGTAACTCAAGATTTTTGTGTCTACCCTCCACAGATGGTGCCTGAACCACTGAGTTGCTCCAGCACTTTGTGTTGTGCTCCCTGTTGTAACTGATGTGCTGCCATTTTCCAATAGATGGCACCCTTGGTTCAAAAGAGTGCTATAACCTGTGTTCACGTCCTTTAAATAAACATTCACCAACGAAAAAGGTTGTTCTGTTTCAATAAACTGCGCTTCTACTTAATCTTATAAAAGCTTTTAATAACTGACTTTCTGAAGCAACGTAATATTATTTCCAAATTTCTCTACTGATCAATTTTCAACTCTTGAAAACTGAATAACTTTAGCCAGTGGAGAGCTATCAGTTGTTTGATATAAAAAGATACCTAAATAGAATTAAATACTTATAGTATTTTAATGGAGCCATTAATCTATTCATTTTAAGCAGGCAAGCACCTTTATTAAATCTGGAATAATTCTTAGCATCAGAATTGGATTTCATTTGTATTTAGACTGATAAAACATCACTGCGTTCAACACCAAATAGGCTCCAGTAAAAAAGATTGCACAATTGATCAAAAGAGATTTGCAACAACATTTGGTGTGAATTACATCTATAAATAAATTGTTATAACAAGACCTAAGCTGATCCAAACCAGGCTTTATTGAATACACAGTTGTCCAGCAATCACAGAAGGGCTTGCAGCCTTAAATTCCCCATGGCAACCAGATTGCAGCATCAATAATTATACTGACACTAACATAACTACACTCATACAAACTGTTAATCATACAAGTCGCTACTCCACCCATACCTCCAAACACATCATTTTCCCCACTCCACCCCTCTCCTTAACTCACCATCAATATATAGTAAACCCTCATTATAATGGACCATGGGGGGGGGGGGGGGGGGGGGGAGGAGGGGTTGGTGTACGTTATTGCCGATTGTCCGCTATACCTGGGTAAGGGAGGTAAATATTAACTAGTTTAACCGAGAAGAAATGTGGTGCTGGAGGGAGGGGTTAAACCAGGGGGAATTCACAGGCCCCTGGTCCCACACGTGGTGCGTCAGGGATGGGCCCGGTACTTACGCCAGCTTCATGCTGCCTAATCTCTCCGCTCCCACGACCGGAAGCTCCCGCCACATGGTACCAGCTTGTTGAGCAACCTGGAGGAAGTGGGGGACGGTGCAAAGGGAGCCTGGCATCGTTACCTTACGAACAAGGCAAGTGTTGCCAGGTTGATGCAGGTGCAGTGTTGCAAACGCTGCCACTGCATCCAACACACCGGGGCCTCGCTTTGTTGCAACTGCTGCAAACCCGTGCCCAATGCAACACTCTTCAAGAGGGTTTTACTGCTCATTCTCGCCCCGCCGCCAGTTCCACTGCCCGCCAACCGCCACCATGAGTGGACGCCTCTGTCCGCTAAAAAAAACAAAAGAAGAAGGGTTTCGGCTCGAAACGTCGCCTATTTCCTTCGCTCCATAGATGCTGCTGCACCCGCTGAGTTTCTCCAGTATTTTTGTGTACCTAAAATCCATTTTAAAATGGTCTGTAATAACAATTGTAGGCTCTATTACCCCTCCATCCCCACATGAACTTTAAGCCTTTCAGAAGTAAGATGATAAAAAGTTTTCTGAAAGTTTGTCGTCTTTTCCATTCAGGCTAAGAATTAGGAGGGAAACCTGCATGGGAAGGCATTCCTTGTGAGTTCAGCTTCTCTGCAAACATGTGCAGTGGGGACATCAAGGACCAATGCACCTCACGAGCAGAGGCCGTAAGGACACTGCACGGTAAGAATCCCGGTACAACACTTCACATGCCCTGGTTTGTCCTAACAAAATGCAAGATAGTCCAAAAGTCTCCAATTAAGTAGATAATAGGAATGTTACAAAATTTTGAGATTTAAAAATCAAGCCTGTAATTTATCCCATCAGATAAAGCATAAAAATAACTTTAATTTGATACCTAATTCACTTTCATATCCTCAGTATTATAAAAGTTATGGCCATTTTCATACTCGGAAATTAGCATCTTGTTCCCTATTGCTTTTCCATTGACTTAACACAAAAGCTGTGATCGAGGACAGTCAAAAGCCCATAACTTTCTTAAAAATTAAGAGAGCCGAATGAAATTTTCAGTTATTGTAGATTGAAGCATTCAGAAACAAATATGAAACATCTTACTTGGATGACATGAAATTAAAGCATACAATTAGTTAGTTACCTAATTGTAGCTAATTACAAAATTGACCGTTGTGACAGAAATAGTCATAAACACCCAGACTGCCTTGAAAATTCAAAAATGTGATATTCTCAAGATCAGAACTTTAATATTATTGTATTATATGCTGTAAGTCCGTAACAGACAGGTAAATAAATTACAATTTATAGCAAAAGACCAAGTCTTTATGGAGAAGATCAGTTGCTAGCTGGTACATTGGCATATCCTAATCAGTAGCATCATCATACTCCACAGATTGTAACCAATAAGCAACTCTGTACACCTTGTTTTTCCTCAACTTTTCAACTTTGGCATTGTAAACTACAGGTTTTTGCTCTTCAAATCACTCATGACATGCCTTTCTGCCCACTACTTTACCATTAAGAATGTCCTGTAGATCATCACATTTAGAGTAGTCCAAATTAGGATAATCTCTGCGAATGCTGTCTAAATCAGATTCTTTTGCTGGGCATTTGGATTGACAATTTTGCATCTCTTCTTCGGAGACATCTAATATGTAAAGGAAAAAAAACACTGAACAGCATGAACAGAAACAAGCTATTATTTGCAGTTTTAGAAAAAAAGGTAGAAATTATAAAGTTAAACACTAAAACAAATAGTAAATACCCAACAAAAAAATATTTTCATCAATTTCATCAAATCAATTGAATTCATCTAATCAATTAAACTCATCTAAATTCAATTACTAGATCTAAACATCTATTAAGAAAAGGTTTTTTTAAAAAAATAGCCTAAGTATCCAAATAACAAGTAACAAACTGATCCCATTCACACAATAATTCGCAATATAACATGATTTTTAAATCTCACTTTGTCATGAATTTATATGCCAAATGGAAGGAATTATGTTTAATTCCCATAAATTAATCCAGAAACATCCACTCTCAAGGTAATCAAAATCATTATTTTTTACACAATACATCTGACTAAAACTGTACTGTGGATATTTAGTATGAAAATATTGATCATGGATAGGCAACAACACAAAATATAGATGATTTAGATGTTCTTATGACATGATTGTGCAAAATAATAATGAATTTGATTATCTTGAGAGTGGATGTTTCTGGAATGTGATCGATTGGAATGTTGCCGTTGCCATAAATTTTAAGCCCCATCTGCAGGCAAGAGATGGCTGATTCGTATGGGGGCTTAAATAACATTTTATGGATCATAAGATTAAAATGCAGCCACACCAAAAAGCAAGATAATATGTTAAATAAACAACATATCTTTTGTTTTGTCCTGATATTGCGATCTGTGATGTTGAAGGTGTTGAAAGTCGCGTTTAACTTCAATGCAGTGATTAAATCGTCCAGCAAATTAAAAAAAAACTCAGGAAGGGAAGCTTGAACCATTTTTCTTCATCAGCTAGCAGCCTGAGGAAATCCCTCTCCGACTACCAATAAAAACCTGCATTTTAATCCCGCCCCACCCCCAAAGCCCCCGAAATCGCACGCACAGGCAGTGGCAGATCTACAGCGCCGCTGATGGTAGGTTTTGTGACAACGCTATAGATAGTAGCTCAGGAGTGGTACACCTGACAATAAATTAAGTTCAAATTCCTCTCATTTATCTGAATTAAACACCATCTGCAGTTCCTCAGTCCTTTGTTGATCAAGATCCTATTGTAATCTCAGATAAGTTCTTCACTGTCCACTACACCATCCAATTTTAGTGTCATCATCAAACTTGCTTATAATGCCACCTACACCACATCCAAATCATCAATGGAAATAATGAGCAACAATGGACTCAGCACCATTCTCTGTGGTGCACCATTTGGTAGGCAAGGTCTACCATATTGCCCTCATCAAAGTTCTTGGTCACCTCTTCATAAAACTAAAACAATGTACCAAAATTACACCATCTTCCTAATTTGCTCAAATAGATAATGGAATTCACAATAGTCCCAGCCTGTGAATTGATTTGAGGGCCTCAGCCTGGTGGTCTCATCCCGAAACGTCACCTATACATGTTCTCCATGGATGCCGCCCGACCCGCTGAATTATTCCAACATTTTGTGTCTATCCGTCACAATGGTCCCCGCGGGTATCTTGTCACCAGTACAAAACAATAATTCTGAATTATTTTGGAGTGTATTAGTGCTTTTAGCTTTGCAATCATTTCATCAAATGAGATGTCTGTTGCATTATATGTTGCCAATCAATTTGCAAATATCAGAACACATATCTATTTTTTAAATTCACAGTGACAACAATTTGTTCTTTAATATTGTTGCCCACAGCCTCCACAATATCATTAACCTTGAAGAGAACGTCCAAATGCTCCCAGTAAATATTAATTGCCTCTTATTAATTGCCTCTTATACATTATAATAGACTATTGCTTCTGTCAAACTTTTCGCTATATACCATTTCTGCCATTTCATCTTGAGCAAATTTCTGTAATGTGCTTATATTATTTTAGCTTCAGAAAGCTTCTAAGGCAGATAATTGAGATTGTGGATGATCTGTTCTCCCTCTTTAAGTTCTTTAAGCACATATGTGACCGATGTGGCTATTGTGGGAACTGCAATCTCTTCCCCAGTCAGAGCAACAAGTGCCTAATAAGGCAGGTGAATGCACAGGGTATGAGATGGTATGCTCCCTCTGTCATGTACGTCAGGCTTTTTGGTCCCAGCGCACAGACTTGAGGTTCGAAACACCATCCTGAATGCTCTTTTTCCATTTTGAGTTGTCCTGTCAGAATTAATGAGGAATGTTGCATTTTTACAAAGGTTTTGAGCATGTCCTTGAATCTTACCCTTTGTCTACGTGGTAATCTCTTCCCATGGCAGAGTTTAGAATTCAGCTGGTTTTCAGAGTCTAGATCTTAAACTAGTCCGCCCAGAGATGTTGCCACCATTCTGTTTAGAAATATTGTTGCAAATTTGTAAGGATCAGCCATTCTTATTTATACTGCCTGGGAATTCTACACATTCTATCAACACTATCGGAGTAATGTCCGTTTTTTCTGATTGGGGTTAGAACTGAGTATTGCTTACTCCCTTACTTACACACAGAGCATCAAGAAGAACTAAATGGTGTTTAGTTTAGAAATACAGCATGGAAACAGACCCTTCGACCCTCAGCAACCATAGATCACCTGTTCACACTAGTTCTATATTATCTCACTTTCTTATCCACTCCCTACACACTATGGGCAATTTTACAGATCTTATTTAAGCTACAAACTCACAAGTCTTTGGGATATGGGAGGAATCCGGAGAACCCAGTGGAAACCCATGAGGTCACGGGGAGAACGTGCAAACTCCACTCTGACAACACCCGAGGTCAGGATCAAACCCGGGTCTCTGGCATTGTGGGATAGCAGCTCTACCAGCAAACTGTTAACAATGAAAGTCTGCAAATAACAATAATATATGAGAGCTGCAAATATATGAAGCTGCAGATAACAACATTATGAGGGAGAACCACGATCTCTTAATGTAATATCAACCTACCTATGCTTAGGCTTTAGTTTTCCTTTGCAGCTAAAAGCCAGTTTATAGGACCTGCAGGAAAGATGGGGAAAGTGACAAAGGAGGAGTAATAGACATTGATTGAAACATAGGAAATAGGTTCAGGAGTAGGCCATTCGGCCTTTCGAGCCGAATGGTTGTGATTTTTCACAGAGAATGGGAAAGCCAGAATCATTGTGATTTAAAGATTAAATCAAATTATTCATGAATGTGGATATGAGGTAAACTGGCATTGAAGACTTGAGGAGCAGAATAAAGAAATGTAAAGCATTTTCTGGTCGGCACTTTCCCTAAGTCCCTGTGCCACTGTGAATTGATAGAATGTATAAATGCAACAAATCTGATAATTACATAGCAAAGCAAAATTCCTCAAATGAAGGATTTAAACTTTCATACAGATTGGAATAATCAAACTGGATTATGTATAAAAGATAATGAATTTTTAATATTTCCCTTGAAGAATATATTTTAGAGAATCCGAAGAAATATTCTATATTTAAGATGGTAATTAGATAAATGAGGTTAACAGTATAATGATGAAAAAATATTAATTTAATGGGAATTAAAGTACGATTGAACTCAATGTACAGTTTAAAAGGAGGATTTCAAAACTGTTCTGAAGATTCTTGTTTTGGTAAGGTTGACTTTCATGTTTCAAAACATAAACCTGTCCACCATAAACTGGGCAAACCTATGAACGGATCAATTGACAGTAAAGCTGTGATGTTTAAACCAAGTTACACCAGAGTTCTAGTTGCTGGAGGATGAACTATGGATGTATGTGGAGATAAGGGACATCATAAATCTGAAAGATGAAGAATAAAGAGGACCAAGCCTTTTACAAATCCTGGTAACCAATACAAGGAGCTGTAAAATCAATTGACGAAATGGCCCCAGCCAGAATCTTGGTGATTTAATATTTCACCTAATAATTACCAAAGCGCTATTTCTCAGAACCACACATCAATATATATCTTTGATAAGTGACTAGATTTTCTACTGAGCCATAGCCAACACCTAAGGCACAGGTATCCACCCTTCACATTCTTCTTGTTATTCAAACTGTTTCTGAATATAACTTGTAGGAAGGAACTTCCCTACTCAATTGTCATTTACTGACTTCAGTGAACATTCCATAGTAGTAGTAAGAGAGAAAGATAGTGTTAGAAGTGCTACCTTGTGAACGGAATATTAATCAAGCTCTGTATGCCTACTCAAATATTTTTTTTAAACATGTCCTTATAGAGCAGGAAAGTTATCTTTGCCAGCATTTCAATTATGTCTCAATCACATGAATAAATCAATTAATTTGTAACGTTTAAGAAAGAACTGTAGATGCTGGAAAAATCGAAGGTAGACAAAAATGCTGGAGAAACTCAGCGAGTGAGGCAGCATCCATGGAGCGAAGGAATAGGTGAAGTTTTGGGTCGAAACCCTTCTTCAGATTTGTAACATTCACCTGAATGAGTTCTTGCAAAGCACTAATTTTCCACTCCACCCTCTGATATGATGGACAAGACATTGCTATGTAGATGGACAGGAAAAAATTAGAGATGTCCTGAGGATCTGAAAGGCATGAAATGATTGTAAATTATCTTTATACTTATAAAACTCTGATCTTGGATGTGGATGTCCCAAAACATAATTTATCCATATTCCCCAGAGATGTTGTCTGACCTGCTGAGTTACTTCAATACTTTGTGTCTCTCATTGTAAGTCAGCGTCTGTATTTCCTTGTTTCTACATTTCCGACATTGTTGGTGCTCTCTCCGATCAGCTGATGTTAAGCAGCTAAGTATTATTCCTCTGTCCCTATATCTGCGCAGTTGTGAATGAAATGTTGGTCATAATTTAGATGACTTCAGCTTGCTCTTACAGCTTGTGTTGACTTAGTTTACATGCATTGTGCATCCTCAATAACAATTTGGAGGCATCTAAAAGGAAACTAGAATCTGATTCTTGCAACAGCAATAAATTGATATTGCAGTTATGTCCTCTTTTCTGGATGGGTCTATATTTGTATTGAATGTGAATGAACAATTGTAGAGTCAGTGTTTATTGTCTATTGATTATTTGAAATGAGAAAAACAAGTGAATTTAATCTCAGTTCAATTACAAAATCCACAGGAAGAATCCACAATTGTTACTGAAGTTGTTCGACAGGGTAGCAATAGACTAGAGATTTTTGGGGAGCAAGATTACTGATATACTAAGAAAGTTTTCAGCCTCAAAATGTTGTGGTGAATTATGAGGACCACTTTACAGGGAACACTTACGGTGAGCAACTACCGGTCACAGGTAGGTGAGCCCACTCTAATATGCAACCTAATGTAGTCAAGTAGGGTAAAATGATCCAGAAGATTAAGATGCATGGGATTCACAGTGACTTGGTCCTATGGATTCAGAATTTGTTTAGTCATAGAGCGATGCAGCATGGAAACAGGCCCTTCAGCCCAACGCCCATACTGCCCAACATGTCATAGCTACACTAGTCCCACCTGCCTGCGTTTGGTCCATATCCCTTCAAACCTGTCCTATCTATTACTTGTCTAACTGTTTCTTAAACGTTGGGATAGTCACAGCCTCAACTACCTCTGCTGGCAGCTCGTTCCATACACCCACCACCATTTGTCTGGAAAAAGTTACCTCTCAGATTCCTGCTAATTTTCCCCTTCACCTTAAACCTATGCCTTCTGGTACTCGATTCACCTACTCTGGGCAAGAAACTCGGTGCATCTACCCAATCTATCCCTCTCTTGATTTTATACACCTCTATAAGATCACCCCTCATCCTCCTGCGTTCCAGGGAATAGTGTTCCAGCCAACTCAACCTCTTCCTATAGCTCAGATACTCTAGTCCTGCCAACATCCTCATATCTACTCGCAGAAGATAGATGGTTGTGGTGGAAAGCCATTATTCAGACTGGAGATTAGTGACTAGTTGAGTTCAGCAGGAATTTGTGCTGTGCTGGTTATTTGTGATGTCTATAAATGACTTGGACATTAACTAACTTGGGTTAGTTAGGTAGTAAGTTTGCAGATGACACCAAATATCTGGAGTTGTGGGCAGTGAGGAACGATGTCAAGTGTGAAGGAAATGTAGATGCTAGTTTACACCGAAGATAGACACAAAATGCTGGAGTAACTCAGCGGAACAGGCAGCGTTTCTGGAGCGAAGGAATGGGTGACATTTCGGGTCTGAAGAAGGGTCTCGACCTGAAGCGTCACCCATTCCTTGTCTCCAGAGATGCTGCCTGACCTGCTGAGTTTCTCCAGCATTTTGTTTCTACCTTTGAGGTATGATTGAATTGAGTTGAATTGAATACTTTATTATCACATGTGACAAGTTACAATTAAATTATTTGCTTGCTTACCCAAGGTATGCAAATACTCACCACATAAAGGGTGCTGTCAAAGTTACAGAGTATCCCACGCCATGTCCTCCATTGTTCCCCCCCTCGCCTCATGGTGGTTCCCACATGCCGGGTCCACCTTTGTTCTCCCCCCCTTCCATCCCCCACGCCGGGTCCTCCTTTGTCAAAATACATAAAGGGATATCAACTACAGAAGTGGGCAAAGAAATGGCAGATGGAGTATAATCCAACCAGGTATGCGATGTTGTGCTTTGTGAGGTCAAATATAACGGGAAAGTATATGGTTGATGACAAGACACTTAACAGCATTGATAAGCAGAGGGACCCTGTGGTCCAGGTCTATAACTCCCTGTAAGTGGCAATACAAGTAGATAGAGTGGCAAAGAAAATGTACGGTATATTTGCCTTCAATGGTCTGGGCACTGAGTGTACGAGTCAAGCAGTAGGTCACAGTGGCGCAGCGGTAGAGTTGCAGCCTTACAGCTGTCTGTAAGGAGTTAGTACGTTCGCCCCGTGACCTGTGTGGGTTTTCTCAGAGATCTTCGGTTTCCTCCCACACTCTAAAGACGTACAGGTTTGGAGGTTAATTGGCTTGGTAAATATAAAAATTGGAAAGTGTTAATGTGTGGGGATCGCTGGTCGGTGTGGAGCCGGTGGGCCGAAGGGCCTGTTTCCGCGCTGTATCTCTAAACTAAACTAAAGTCATAATGCGGCTCTCTGGTTGTGCTGTATATTGGAGTATTATATGCAGTTCTTGTCGCCCCATTACAGGAAGGATGTGTGGGCTTTGGAGAGGGTGCAGAATGCCGTTTGGATTGGGAGTAATTAGTTACAAGGGGAGGATGGACAAATTTGGATTGTTTTCTCTCGAACACTGGATGTTGAGGGGAGACCTAATAGAAGTATATAAAATTATGAGAGGTATTATGAGGGTATACAGTCAGACCCTTTTCCCCAGGGTGGAAATGTCAAAGACCAGAGAGTATAGCGTTCAGGTCAGAGGGGCAAAGTTTAAAGATATGTGTGGTGTTTTGTTTTACACAGAAGGTTGTGGATATGTTGAGTGCTCTGTTGGGGCTGGTGGAGGCTTTGAGATAGGCACATCGATATGCATGGGATGGAGGGACATGGATCAACTGCAGGCAGATCAGATTAGTTTACCTTGGCATTATGTTCAGCACTGCCATTGCGGGCTGAATAGCCTGTTCCTGCGCTGTACTGTTCTAGGTTCTATGTTCTATAAGTAAAAGACTTTAAAAGATTCAATCAATCTTCCGACCTGAAACGTCGCCGATCGTGTTCTCCAGGGATGCTGCCTGCCCTGCTGAGTTACTCTAGCACTTTGTGTCTTAAAACAAGCGCATAACAATTAATTGATATAAACCCATCTGAAGCACAACCATAATCCTACCTCTGCCTGTGCTTGTAAATTAGTGGTTGATTTCATTAGTTACTATTCCTGGGTCAATGAATCGTCACATCAGGGAAATTTCTTCATTCTCTTCAATGTTCAGTTATTATCATCCGAAGGTGTCTTGATGGAGCTAGTTCTTTACTGTTTTAGGCTTAGTAACATACTTAAGAGTTGACAAATGAATTTTCAAGCAACATCATTGTTATTAGCATTTCTAAGAGATGACTGAACAGGCTCACATTTTCTGGTGAAATAACCTTCAGCTGTCGTCCTTATTTGGGAATCTTGTTAACAGATTGAGCACAAGCAGAGCTGACAATCCAAGCATTGCATGCCCTGATTAAAACACTACTTTGAAGAATTAACCATGAATCTGTCAACAAAGGCACAAGGAACTGCAGATGCTGGAGTCTTGAGAAGAACACAGTGTGCTGGAGTAACTCAACAGGTCAGGCAGCGAAGATAGACACAAAAAGCTGTGGTAACTCAGCGAGAAGAGAAGGAATGGGTGATGTTTTGGGTGGAAACCCTTCTATCTGTGAACGGAATGGATGGGCGCTGTTCCACGTTGGGACCACTCTATGACTCAGTTAAACATGTCCATATTTCATTCCTTATTCTAGAAAAAATTGCCTTCTATTTTCCATTCTGATTAATGTTAAAGTTCTTTTGGGCACCCAAGGGGCGCGCGAATCACATGCTTTAATTTGCAGGGCTGACGACCAAAGAGCACTAATTTGGTGACTGCATCTAGTGGTGCATCATCAGTGTTTCGAGAGGATCAACTGTTGGTTCGCAGTAAAGATTCTTTGCTGAGCTACTTTATAAGATCACCAACTATTTTCACTTTCATTACTGATTAATCTTTACAGAAACATGAACAGAAATACGGAATAGATCAGACAACATCTGTGCTAAGTACAAAAGCATTAACATTATATGTCAATGACTTTTCATCAGCTCTGCGTCTTAGTTCTGATGAAAGATCAATGGCCAAGAATATTAACTCTATTTCTCCAGAGATGTGGCCTAATCTCATTGGTGACCCTCAGACTATCTTTGATCAGACTTTACTGGCTTTACCTTGCATTAAACGTTATTCCCTTATCATGTATCTATACACTGTAAATGGCTCGATTGTAATCATGTATTCTCTTTCTGCTGACTGGTTAGCATGCAACAAAACCTTTTCACTGTACCTCAATACAAATGACAATAAACTAAACTGAACTGAACTGATCTGCTGATTTATTCCAGCATTTTCTGTTTTCTTCACTACACATTTCCAGTATCCACTGCATATTTTTTTCTCCTTAGGTAGTATTTGGTTCTTCAAAGCTTCTTTAGAGCTTATAAATCTCACAGAAAAAGATATACCAGGGGTTTAAGGAATTTACGATGGCTTCAAGTCCTTTGCAACAACTAGTTAGTCACAAACACAAGTAATCATTTATCTTGAAGACTAGGGAGAATCTTTCAAATGATGAAAGGGAAATTGGTAAGATCATATTCTCTTGATTGTGATAGCAACGGCAGAGATCAAAGAGAATGAAAGGATACAATGTAATAATTGTTAATAATATCCAACATAGAGAGGGTAAAACTTCCTTTGGTGTCATTCTTCTGCGTTTCTTTGCTTGTCTCTGTCCTCCTGTGCATCATTTAGAATAGAATTTCTGATCTACATGCATATGTAAATATATAGTCATAGAGTCATATGGAAGCATGGAAGACATACAGCATGGAAGTCGACCCAACTTGCCCACACCGACCAACATGCCCCTCTACACTAGTTCCACCTGCCTGCGTCTGGCCCATATCCCTCCAAATCTGTCCTATCCATGTACCTGTCTAATTGTTTCTTAAACACTGCCTCGGCTACATCCTCTGGCAGCTCGTTCCATACATCCACCACCCTTTGTGTGAAAAAGTTATCCCTCAGATTCCAATTTATCTTTCGCCCTTCGCCGTAAACCTATGGCCTCTGGTTCTCCTACTCTGTGGCGAAAGGCTCTATTTCTCTCATGATTTTACATACCTCTATAACATCACCCTCATTCTCTTGCACTCCAAGGAGTCCCAGCCTGCACAATCTCTCCCTATAGCTCAGACCTTCGAGTCCTGGCAACATCCTCGTGAATCTTTTCTTTACCCGTTCCAACTTGACAACATGGGAGTTGGAAGTGGGAGAGATAACTGAGGGACATTTATATATTGGATTATCTATGGGCTGTGGACAATTTACTCCAATTCTGAGCATTGCCATCTTTCATTTCTATTCTTGTAGATTCTGCCTGTTTCTCTGTGTTAATGCTGTCTCATTTTTTCCTACTACATCCTTGTGATCTCTAATTAGACTAGCTACGTGACTCCTTTCTCTTTTGCCATCATTTCCACTGTATATCCTGAAACATTTTAGGTCAATTCTGTTTTTTGTTAATCCTAAAACAAAATAATTTTAATCGAAAATGTTTTAGTTAATTCTACCGTATTTACTCCTCACTGTGAATTATCTCCTGTTCCCCTAATTTTGCAAGCAGTACACATCACTTTACACTTCTATTTGTATTTATTAGTTGTTCCAGTCTCTTTATTTGTCCGTTATTTTTGCTTATGTTCTATTAATCTATCTGTTTCCAGATAACTAACATTATTTTTATTCTTTAGCTTCACTCTCCTCTCATACTTTTTATCTTCAGTGTTGTATTGTTTTCACTATCTTATTAATTTAAAATCTTATCTACTTTCCTTTATATCCTTTCCGCCGCGATGCGGGTTCATTTTGGATGAGGCCATTTCAGGGTGCAGATTTTTTTTCAATTCAGAATCAGAATCAGAATCACACTTTATTCGCCAAGTATGTTTTGCAACATACGAGGAATTTCATTGGCCAGGTCAGTCATACAATTAAAAGCAACAGATCACACAAAAACACATTTTAACATGAACATCCACCACAGTGACTCCTACACATTCCTCACTGTGATGGAAGGCGAAATAAAGTTCAAGTCCTTCCCTTAGTTCTTCCTCGGTCATGGGCCTCGAGCCCCCGTTGACGGGATGGTCTTGACTCCCGTAGCCAGCGGCGTTCGGGCCTTCTGCGTCGAGGCAATCAGCTCCCGCATCGGGGGGATGTTAGCTCCCCCGCGCCGGGCGATCGAACCTCGCGTCGGGGCTGGTCGAACCTTCCACGACGTTGGAGCATCCCGACTAGCCCCTCCCGACTGCAAGCTTGATGGTAAAGTCTGCGTTGGCTGCGGAGGGAGCGATCCCCGGCAAGGAATCAGCTCTGATGTTAAGTCCGCACCCCGTAATAGGGCTCAAAGTCAGTCCGAGGAGACTTCCAGCTCCATCGATGGAAGGCCGCAGAGCGCCCGGAGAATTTGATCCGAAAATGAATCACATCTCCAGCAAGGTAAGAACTTGAAAAAAAGTTTCCCCCGATCCCCTCCCCCCTCCCCCCTCCCCCCTCCCCCCTCCCCCCTCCCCCCACATAAAACAAACCAAAGAACATTAAAACAAACTTTTAACACACTAGAAAATAACAAGAAGAATGAAAAAACGAACAGACTGCCGGCAGAGCAGCCATCACCCCAGCGCCCCTGATTCCAGTAAATCAAACCACTACATCCGACACAACACTTGTAATCATGCATTCCCGTCATGCCTATCCCTCGTACCCCAGCCTCTCCCTCTTCTCCCCTCTCGCATCGGGCAAAAGGTATAGAAGTGTGAACACGCACACCTCCAGATTCTGGGACAGTTTCTTCCTAGTTGTTATCAGGCAACTGAATCATCCTACCACAACTAGAGAGCAGTGGTGGAGTCCTGAACTACTATCTACCTCATTGGTGACCCTTGGACTAACTTTAATCGGTCTTTACTGGCTTTACACCTTGCGCTAAACGTGATTCACTTATCATTTAACTATACACTGTAAATGGCTCGATTGTAATCATGTATTGTCTTTCAGCTGACATGTTAGCAGGCAACAAAACCTTTTCACTGTACCTCAATACGGGCTGCTCGGTGGCACAACAGTAGAGTTGCTGACAACAGCTGACAGTTGTTTGCTTGTTTATTACAGTATCTGTTGAGTACTGTATTTACAAACCTGTTGTGCTGCTGCTGTTGCAAATAAGAATTTCATTGTTCTGCTCCGGTGCACATAACACTAGAACACTCTTGATACTCGGCTTCGGGCGGCACGTTGGTGCAGCGGTAGAGTTGCTACCTTATAGCTCCAGAGACCCAGGTTCAATTCTGACTACGGGTGCTTGTCTGTACGGTGTTTGTACATTCTCACTGTGACTGCGCGGGTTTTCTCTGAGTGCTCCGGTTTTGCACAACGGGTCTGCATTTAGTCTAGTTACATTATAAAAAACAACTGTTTTCCAAAGATGAGCAGAGATGACGTATGGCAAAGCTTTCATATGCTCTGAACAATTATGATTTAGAATCCAAAGCCTGATAGAGTGGAGATATGAATTCTGTTGTTTCCTTCAAAAGGAAAGTGAATAGATACTTGAGAGAGAAAACCAATTTGGAGGAATATGTGGACAATGCAGATAGGTGGACTAATTCAATTGGTCTCGGAAAGAGATGCCTTTCCGCACATTACAGAAAGAACGTGAAAAGATTTTCTGAGTCCTGGTTGCCGTGTATTGTTGGGAGTTAAGTGAGAGAGTGGGTGGGGTGGGTGGGGGTATTTCATGCACCACCAATGTTCATCAACCAGAACTCAGATATAGTTTCCGCACATTTCTTCTATGCTGTGTATTATTTTCTGATTTATCTACTTAGTTCTCCTGAAACGACCTTCCACAAGTCAATGAAGTTTTGTTTTCATTTCCTTTTCTGATTTAGTGCTGTTATTTCTGATACACAGACTGAAAAAACAACATTAGCTTACGCAGCATGCTGCATATTTTGTATGGATGTCATTTTCAAGGAAGTTACTCTGAATTCCCATAAAACAGCTGGACTTTAGGCAAGGTACAGTGAAGCAAACTATTGATGAAAAAGGGACATTCTGCATGAATTACCACTTTGAAGGCGTAACTAATGTTATAGCCTCAATGTAGTTCTAACGTAGTTATCAAAGTGACTTCCTTGGATTAAAGGACTCAAAATGCTAGAGTAACTCGGCAGGTCGGGCAACATCTCTGGAGAACATGGATAGGCAATGTTTCGGGTCGAGACCCTTCTTCATACTCAGGATCCGAAGTAGGGTCTCGACCCGAAAAGTCACCTATCCATGTTCTCCAGACATGCTGCCAGACCTGCCGAGTAACCCCAGCACTTTGTGTCCTTTTGTTTAATAACCAGCATCTGCAGTTCCTTGTTTCATCCTTGGATTAAACGTGCTAATTGGGATAATGGCCATGGCAGGGCATTGAATCATTTGGAGGAAGTATAGAGATTTACTGGAATTAATGTGTAAGAAAAAACAGCAGATGCTGGTTTAAATCGAAGGTAGACACAAAATGCTGGAGTAACTCAGCGAGTAAGGCAGCATCTCTGGAGCGAAGGAATGGGCGACGTTTCGGGTCGAGACCCTTGGTGTTGTCTCCTTCGCCCATTCCTGCTCTCCAGAGATGTTGTCTCACCTGCTGAGTTACTCCAGCATTTTGTGTTTACTGGAATGAAGATAGATTGTGAAATGTTTCAACAGTGAACATAAGTCTTAAATTCAAACTTGGAAACTGCTTGTGCGGAAGGGACCTTTGTGTCCCTGGATAGTGGGAAGGGAAGATGTGTGGTTTAGCTAGTTCAGAGATACAGTGCGGAAACAGGCCCTTCAGCCCACTGAGTCCGCGCTGACCAGCAATCCCGCCACACTTACACTATCCTACACACACTAGGGACAATTTACAATTTTACCGAAACCGATTAAACTACCAACCTGTACGTCTTTGGAGTGTGGGAGGAAACTGGAGGACCCAGAGAAAACCCACACAGGCCACAGGGAGAAAGTACAAACTCCTTACATACAGCACCTGTAGTCAGCATCGAACACGGTTCTCTGGCTCTGTAAGGCAGCAACCCATTTCAGTTTAGTTTATTGACACGTGTTCCGAGGTATAGTATAAAGTTTTTCTTACGTGCCAACCAGTTAGTGGAAAGCCTAGGGCTGCCCAGCCAGCAGCTGTCCGTCTTTTCATCTTTTTTTTTTATTTTTAGTTAGTTAAAGTGTTTTTGTTTCTGGAGTTCTAGACTTTTTTATGTGGGGGGTGGGGGGGAAGGGGGAAACTACCTTTCAGGATCCCTACCTGGTCGGAGAGGCAGCTTTTCTCCGGGCTGCAGTTTCGACCCGTCCTCGCGGCCTACCAGCGGGCTTGGAGCGGCGTTTCCTGTCGGGGACCTCCCAGAACCACGGCTTCGGCAGCGGCACAGCGCTGGAGCGCTATCGTGGAGCGGGCGATGCCTTGCCTGGATCGCCGCGCTGGAGCTCCGGTGAGCTGAGACCGCCGGGAACAACATCGCGGAGCTGCGGGTCTGAGGAGCGGACAGCTGCGGGCGGCGGTGCCGAACTGTACACCGGGAGCCTGGGATCTCGCGACGAGATCGCCAGTAGTGGAGCTCCAACCGGCGCGGCCTTGTTGGCTTTGGAAGCCGCGGCCTCCAGTACGGAAGCGGCCGTTCCAGGTGTCCCAAGCCGCTGTGAGGATTCTCCCGACGCCGGAGCACCATCACCCGGTGAGAACGGCCAGGAACATCGGGCCTCCGTAGAGGCAACTGTGGAGGCCTCAATTGGCTCGACTATGGGTGAACTGGGGTTGGGGACTGGACTTTGTGCCTTCCCTCATGGTGGGAGCCATTGTGGGGGGATGTTCTTTATGTTTAAATCTCTTATTAATGTTATGTCTGTATTCTTTCTTTATGTGCTGCATTGGCAAGAAGCATTTCACTACACCTAGGTGTATGTGACCAATAAATAACCTTTGAATGCATGATTACTATTGAGCCATTCACAATGTATAGATACACGATAAGGGAATAACATTTAGTGCAAGGTAAAGGCAGCAAAGTTCGATCAACGATAGTCCAAGGGTCACCAATGAGGTAGATGGTAGTTCAGGACTCCATCATTGCACCACTATCCCGCCCCTCAGTAGTTGCATGGGAAAGTGTCATTGGAAGGAGAAAAGTTGGTGGAGATGGAAGGGCAGATAAAAAAAAGTCAATGAGGGAACAATTCCTTTGAAATTCCAAAAATGGACAAGGAAGGAGAAGCGCATTAGGTAGGCTCAAAAATGTGTCCAGAAATCAATTTTCGTGACCCATGTCTCAGAACTACATTAAATTTTGCACAGATTTAGATAAAATATAAATGATAAGGAAGTCATAACTCGTCAGTGCCAAAAGTTGCCCTTCTGGATCATTGTGGTGTTGCCCTGCAAGCCGCCCGGGCCGCCTTCAGCACCCCCATAGCGCCAGCTCTGTCAGTCTGCCCGCCCGCTCGCTCGCTGCAACACCGGCCTACCGACAGCCCGTCCGACCACTCGCAGCACCCATCAGCCATCTGACCATTCGCAGCATCCACCGGCTGACCGACCATTCTCACCA
Source organism: Amblyraja radiata (assembly GCF_010909765.2). NCBI lineage: Eukaryota > Metazoa > Chordata > Chondrichthyes > Rajiformes > Rajidae > Amblyraja > Amblyraja radiata. The sequence continues at coordinate 32,993,366 of NC_045977.1, read as the reverse complement.
CCCACCGGCGAACTGATCATTCTCACCACCCACCGGCGAACTGACCACTCTCACGACTCACCGGCGGCCCGGCCACTCTCACCACCCACTGGCGGCCCGACAGCCCGACCAATCCTACACAGCATCCATCGGCCTTCCGACAAGCCCGACCGACAGACCGACTGACTGCATGACTGCCTGACCCTAACTCTAACCCTAATCCTAATCCTAACCCTAACCCTAACCCTAGCTCTACATTTGTTATTTATCATTTTTATTTAACAGTTCACGTCATAACTTTATAAAGATAAATCAATTGAAAAACAAAATTATCAACAAGGTGAGCATTACCTTTATTTCTTGGAAACCTTGTTATTGTTTTGATGTGATTAGGAGGCAGCCATGATCCCAGGATCCTCGCTGCCTAGCGACCATAAAACAAAGCGTGTGATTGGTCAATTTGCGTCCGACCTCAATGTCAAAAGTGCATTGATTGGACAATTACTACTCGGAAAATTGGAAGTTTTTCTCATATTTAAAAAAAATGTGCAGGTTTTGGTCTTGACGAGTTTCAGGTATGATTTATATAATATATTTACACAATATGTTAAACATTCAAGTAGTTCTGTGAGTTGGATCACGAAAGGCACTACTTACTGCAAATGGTGGCTTGGGAGCTTTGGTTTAGTTGAAAGGCACTACATACTGCAAATGGTGGCTTGGGAGCTTTGGCTTGAAGTTGAAAGGCACTACTTACTGCAAATGGTGGCTTGGGTGTTTTGCTTGAAGTTGAAAGGCACTACTTACTGCAAATTGTAGCTTGGGTGTTTGGCTTGAAGTTGAAATGCACTACTTACTGCACATGGTGGCTTGGGTGCTTTGGCTTGAAGTTGAAAGGCACTACTTACTGCAAATGGTGGCTTGGGTGCTTTGGCTTGAAGTTGAAAGGCACTACTTACTGCAAATTGTAGCTTGGGTGTTTGGCTTGAAGTTGAAATGCACTACTTACTGCAAATGTTGGCGGGAGCTTTGGCTTGAAGTTTAAAAAAGTCACCATTCTCTCTGCTGCCCCTGCTGGAGGGAGGGGGAGGGACTATAAAACCAGGAAGTGGTGTGCCTCACCCAGTCTCTGGAAGATGGATGAAGCCAAGGGTCACGTCTCTCTGAGCTCTGAATAACACTGAACAAATGTCTACACAACTGTGAGTACCCTTAATGTGATTTGAAAATGAAAATATGGTTTGTTTGAAGTAAAAAGGCACTGCCTGAAATGGTTGTTTGGGTGCTTTGGCTTGAAGTTGAAAGGCACTACTTACTGCAAATGGTGGCTTGGGTGCTTTGACTTGAAGTTGAAAGGCACTACTTACTGCAAATGGTGGCTTGGGGGCTTTGGCTTGAAGTTGAAAGGTACTACTTACTGCAAATGGTGGCTTGGGTGCGTTGGCTTGAAGTTGAAAGGCACTACTTACTGCAAATGGTGGCTTGGGTGCTTTGCTTTAAATTGAAAGGCACTACTTACTGCAAATGGTGACGGGTGATTTGGCTTGAAGTTGAAAGGCACTTCTTAGTGCAAATGGTGGCTTGGGCGCTTTGGCTTGAAGTTGAAAGGCACTAACTGCAAATGGTGGCATGAAGTTGAAAGGCACTACTTACTGCAAATGGTGGCATGAAGTTGAAAGGCACTACTTACTGCAAATGGTGGCTTGGGTGCTTTGGCTTGAAGTTGAAAGTCACTACTTTCTGCAAATGGTGGCTTGGGTGCTTTGCTTGAAGTTGAAAGGCACTACTTACTGCAAATGATGGGTGCTTTGGCTTGAAGTTGAAAGGCACTACTTACTGCAAATGGTGGCTTGGGTGCTTTGGCTTGAAGTTGAAAGTCACTACTTTCTGCAAATGGTGGCTTGGGTGCTTTGCTTGAAGTTGAAAGGCACTACTGCAAATGCACTTACTTCCTGTTTGCACTGTATATTGATTTATGTTAAAACGCTACCACTTACGGGTGTGATTTTTGGCCATCTTACTCAGTCCCCCCTTCGCTGAGCAGGTGCAGAGAATTCTTCCCATCAATGAAAAACAAAAGCGTTATTAGTGTTTAAAAAATGTTGAGAATCTCTCTCCTGTTAATCACGCCGTGAAAGCCACACCTTTTCCGGTGGGAGGGGGAGGGGTTATAAAACCCGGAAGTGTGGGTGTGGCTCAGTCTCTGCATGATGGGGGAGGGAGAGGTCATGACTCTGTCTGAGCTGTGAATCAACTGAACACACTGAATGTCTACTGAACTGTGAGTTTGGTGTTTTGTGTGGTTTTATGGTGGTTTCACCCTGCATGAAATGGTATGAAGCTGCATTTGAATTTGGTGGCCTTGGACCCTGCTTGAAGTGGAATGAAACTGCACTTGAATTTGGCGGCCTTGCATCCTGCTTGAAGTGGTATGAAACTGCACTGAATTTGGTGGCCTTGCACCCTGCTGAAAGTGGTATGAAACTGCACTTGAATTTGGTGGCCTTGGATCCAGCTTGAAGTGGTATGAAACTGCACTTGAATTCGGTGGCCTTGCACCCTGCTTGAAGTGGTTGGAAACTGCACTTGAATTCGGTGGCCTTGCACCCTGCTCATAGTGGTTGGAAACTGTACTTGAATTTGGTGGCCTTGCACCCTGCTTGAAATGGTAGGAACATGGATTTGAATTTGGTGGCCTTGCACCCTGCTTGAAATGGTAGGAACATGGATTTGAATTTGATGGCCTTGCACCCTACTTGAAATGGAATTTCAAGGAATAGTCATGAGTCAACTGCCAGCCCACCAGCAGTGAGTGAGCTGCCAGCAGATCAGGCGTGAGGGACTGAGCTGCCACCCAAGAACCCATACCGGCACTCCAGAAAGCCCCCCACTGGCCACCAATATTGGAATTGGTGGAGAGGTGGAATATTGCGTCAGGGGACCAGCCCTCCCGTGAGAACATGGGACCCAACGTGTCCCACTTAGTCTAGTAATCTCATTAAAGGCATTGAAAATTGTGAAGAATTGAATTGACATCCATTGAACGTGAAGGTTCATACTCTTCAGCCCTGCAGAGTCCTGCCCTTCCACTAATGTACTTGCTATTATTTTATACGCAAAATACTTTCAGTAACGTCTAGGGCCAAAATTGACTAAATATTTTAGTTGTTTCAAAATCGCTCCTATTTTCTTAAAATATAACAAGAAAAGCACTTTGTCTAAGGATCCATGGTCTTGGTATAAATCTTGGTACAAGAGGCAAACATTCCAATAGATATTCACTTCTCGTTACATTTTAATTTATGAGATTATTCCAAAGGTGTTTTCAATTAACCGAATTTTTGGGCGAAGCTGTGGGAGCCGATTTAAACGGTAGCATCTCCCTTTAGTTCATTGAACAAGGTGAATTATGGGAGACTCAACACTTCCATTTCCCCATCCCCCCTCTTCCCACCGATCATCCTAAAGGAGAGAAGCTTGTGGCCCTGCAGTGATTAAAAGACCAGATTCTTTACTGGTGTAAATCAATTCCAAGAGATAAAAACGCGTTTAAGTGCTTTTCAGGGGACAGAATTGAAGTTATGTTTGAAATATGTCCTCTGTTAATTAGATGTAACTAAGACCTTAACCTGCTCCCCTAATTAATTTAAACGACATAAGAACATAAGAACACAAGAAACAGGAAGCAGAGTAGACCATCCAGCACTTTGAGACTGCTCCACCATTTTTGGCTGGTCTTGTACCTCCATGCCAGTTTTTAGCACCATCGCCAATTCCCTTCCTCCCCTTAATCTCCTAAATCTATTGATGTGCTTTTGAATGAACACATTACTGACCCCTCGCAGACTGCAGGGGTGGTGGATTTCATAAGTTTATAAGCAATAGGAGCAGAATTCAATCATGGCCGATCTACCTTTCCCTCTCAATCCCATTCTCCTGCCTTCATACCCTGACACTTATACTAATCAAGAATCTATCTATCTCTGCCTTTGGAATATCCATTGACTTGGCCTCCATAGCCATCTGTGGCAATGAATTCTACAAATTCACCACCCTCTGACTAAAGAAATTCCTCCTCATCTCCATCTGCAGTTCCTTCTTACACATTAGGTGAGACCAGGTTCGTCCAAAAGTGTTGGAGGAGCTCAGCAGGTCAGGCAACATCTGAGGAGGGAAATGGGCAGGTGATGTTTCAGGCATGTTTAGAAGTATATGGGGAATAGCTAGGGACTAACATGGGATACACTGGAATACAATCAAGAGTCTGATAAACTCACTAAAGATAAAACCGGTGACAAACAATGGGGCGGGACTAAATGGGATAAACCAGAATACAATCAACCAGAATAAGCTCATTGTAGATGTGGCAAACATGACCAGGCACTGAGGTACTTGAGGGGAATACAGGCTTTTTTGGCAGACAGACCATTGATACAGTATATGTATTTCCATCAATGTAATTACTCTCTGTGGCTACAGTGAGCAAGGAACAGATGATGTCTAGACTTCTATATGAGATTGTGATTGGTATCAAAACCACACAGCCACTGATGCCTGTGGAAGGACCTCCAGCAATTACTGCGGATAGATTTTAAAACTGCAACAACAAAGAATTATTCAGGCCTCCATTGCTCCAGTCATCATACTGAGAATCAAGAACTTGTATAATGAAGCAGGTTTGATAACTTCCTATTAATTTTAAAGACCAGCAAATCGGACGATTGAAGATTAATTCCCCAGCTGCCACTTTCAGTCAATCAAAGCCATGGTGACAAATCTATGTCCTGTTCACCCACAGTATGATAAGCTCCTTGAGGGTGTTTTTTTTTAAAGGTAAAGTCGTTTAAAATATTATTATTAAAAGCAAATTTTAATAAATCACAGATCATCCTGACAAATTAAAAGGTTTCTACTTTTACAGTTTTATGAATTTGTTTTGGAATGCCTTCTGCAATGATATAATGTGATTTGGATTGCAAATAAGCTGAAATAATCAGCATTCTGCTCAGTCCACAGTGTTTGAAGTTGGCAGTGATGGTGCATTGGGTTAGTTTCTGGTTTTCATCTCTGCTGTTTGAGTTTGCATCCAGCTGTGATGCTTATGATAGAAATTTTATAGAACATCATCTGACCCAAATTCGATAAACTATTTGTTTGCTCAATTGCATTAACCACACTAATTCAATATTCAGCCAGCTGGACTTAGTCACATCACAATCCAGCCACCTTTGTTTGCTGAAGTCAATATCTTTTCTGTTTTCAATGAGAACGATATTTTCGTGTACTTTTGATATTTTTGCTTTTTTGGAAAACACCATTTGTCAGAATGAAATCATTTTACACAGATGCCACAGATGCTAATACACACAATTTATATGCAGGACAAGTATACGGGATTGCAATGAATTTGTCATTCTGATATTAACATGACCTTCATTTAAACCTCATTAGAAATTCTGCAAACGGCAATTATTTGGATTTAACAAAAGTGCAAGTTCGTAATACAGTTATAATTTTAAGATGTATTTCAAATGAAACGTTGGTTTTGATAAGCTTATACTTCTTTTGCCATTCTGTTCCGAGACTCTGTGATTCTGTAAATTCTGCGAAATTGGATTACGTGCTGCCACATTTATGTGAGCTCTGTGATCTAATTTCAATGAAGCACCAAAAGTAATCAAAAACCAGGGAATGTGCAGGTTGTGTAACATATGCAATTTTGATGCCGGGTGCTCTATGCGTATGATGCGTAAACATTATGGATTCCAGATAGTGGCAATCTGTTTCGCATTGCCACCTCTAAGGGGCTTGGTTGTGAACAGCCCGGCACTACTCATATAATGTAGGCTTTCACAGTGACTTAAAAGGGAATTGCCTCAGAAGATTCCAAGTAACCCAACTTAGGTGAGACCATTTTAGGTATCTTCAATCAACCCAAAAGGGGCAGTCCAATAAATATTCACAAGATTAATGGCCAGGCCAACCAAGGAGGCACACTATTGCCTCTACTTTCTTACGGGAACTGAGGAAATTTGGCATACTGGAGGCTGGCTGGACTATGGTACCTTCCTTAACTTTGGTGCCCTGTGGGGTTATGTTGTGCCGTGGACTTCTGTGTTTGTGCTTTTTTTAAATATTTATTTATTTATTATTTATTTTTATGTTACATGACTGTAAGGAAAACCCATTTCGTTGTCTCTTATGAGATAATTACAATAAATTGAATACAATACGATACAATACAATACAAAGACTGAATGTGCAAGGACCTGGTGTACAAGGGCAGAGCATGCAATTATTGGGCGTGCGAGGACTGCATACACAAGGATGGAGTGTGCAAGAGTGTGTAAGGGCCTGTTGTGCAAGGACAGTGTGTAAGGGCTTGATGCACGTGTATTTGCTGTATGAGCGCCAGGCATATAAGGGCCAGGGGTGCAAAGGCAGAATGTACACGGACTGAACGTGCAAGGACAGAGTGAGCAGGGACTGTTCAGAGAGGGACGCCTATGGGATTACTGCAGCACAGAGTAAACGAGCAGTAGTTCGTGAACAACATATTCACTGGCTTGCTGGAAACAATCTAATGTGCTTTGTAGTCACAACCAAATTCTAGGAATACATCTCAAAAAAGGCATGATTATCTGTATAACACATTAACGCAAATATGGTTTTACTATGAAACGCCAACTTGACTGAGTTTATGGCTGGTTTGCCTGTGAGTCTCTGATTTCAGAGCTCGATTTAGTGGCTGAGCAGAAACTTACACTAAAATTGCAATTGTAATCCAGTGGTAATGCCCTTCAATAGAACATAAAGCCCAATCTTCCTGGTGACTCGAATATTTCCACTACTAATGCCATTGAAATTGCCATTGAAAGACTGATCATAATCATAATCGTGATTTATTAGCCAAATATGTTTTGCAACATAGGAGGAATTTGGTTTGCCATGCAGTCATATTAGATACAGATTAGTTTCCCGTTAACCTCCGTGTCATTCATTGAACGAGCTGTATGAGGGAAGCCAGCAACCGTAGCAAACCCAACAATCACGGCTTTTCAAAGGATTTGCCTCTATAGAACTGTTTCGAAATGTATCAAAGAAGCAAATGGAGACATAAATCCAGTTTTATTTATCAGTCAATAAGTGTAAGGATTTGTTGGTGATTCCTCAACCCTGGGGTCCCACATTGAGCTGAATATTATGGGTAGACTGCTCAGATGGTGATTGTCCACCTTCTATGTGTGTGTTAAAATGGGTCTCAGAAGGATTGCAAACTATTCTCTTCTTCTTTCAGGCCAAATGCTATTGAAAAAAACCCAATCAATTGAAAATTTCTGAGACAAAATTTGCAACAGCCAGTTTTGGTATTGAAATAATTATTGACCCAGTGGCCAATATTCCTCCAGTTACGCGATTCTTCCATGCTTTATAGATTTTCTCAAAACGACACCTAAATATCCACTCTGTTCATTTCGATTGTCAGAGTGCAACCATCATTCATTCAGTCTAACAACACCATGATTCACAAATCTGTTGGTGATATCATTATTCTTCCAGCTAATTTGATTCAGTGACTCAAGTACACAACATCTGAATTACTGTCAATAAAACCTGTGATTGCATATTTCTCCTACATTAGAATCTCGGCCCCACGGCTAAATGATAGTGAACAATCGAGCCTGGTAGATAACCCCGAGTAAACAAATCTATTCCAACTCTGCATGGTTTCACATTTCAATGCATGAACAGCAGCAATAAAGCAACCTTTGATGCGCGCCCCTGTTTCTGAGCACAGTAAGACAACATTAGACTGTGTGATAAAACAACATGAAATGCTGGAGTAACTCAGCAGGTCAGGCAGCATCTCTGGAGAACTTGTTTTGGTGATGTGTTTTGGGAGATGTTTTGGGTTGGGATCTTTCTTCAGACTGTGATGATGTTTTGGGGCAGAATCCTTCCTCAGTCCCGACCTGAAACGTCACTTATCCATGTTCTCCAGGGATGCTGGCTGGTCCACCGATTTACTGTAGCACTTCATGTCCTTTTGTGTAAACCAGCATCTGTATTTCTACGTTTCTACATGTGCACTGTGTGACAGAGAAAAATATTAATTTTGTTTCTTTTTACTGGATCCAGGAGGTGTGAATCTATGGAATTTCCAGAGTAGAAATGAAAATGCAGAGCGACGAAAGGTAAGATTTTCCAGACACATAGCTGAACAAAAGTGGCACAGCTGATAGAGTTGCTGCCTCACAGTGCCAGAAAACTTGCTTTTAATCCTGACCTTGGGTGTTATCTGGTGGTGTTTGCACTTTCTCCCGGTGAACGCAATGATTTCCTCCATGTGCACCACTTTTCTCCCACATTCCAAAGACGTGAGGGTTTGAAGGTTAATTGTCCTCTGTAAATTTGCCCTGAGTGTGTAGGGAGTGGATGCGAAAGTGGGATAACATAGAACTAGTGTAATTGGGTGATCAATGGTCGGAGCAGACTCGGTGGACCAAACAGCCTTTTTCCACGCTGTATCTTTCAATCAATCACTTCAATCATATGCAAGCTGTCTTAAGGTCAACGAATTTAAAAAAAAATCTTCCCTGATTCAAAGCGGCAGCAATCAGGAACTTTAATTCATGGGGATCTGTCATCAGGAGGAAAAAAATGATATTTTCAGTTAGAAAGGGCACCACTTAATGTGAGGCGAGGACTATGCCTTGGGGAATTGGATGATAGAATTGTAGGTAAAATTTAAAAAAGGAAGGTTCATATAAGGATAGCCATTAATTCCAATCAAAACCATTGACTAAAATAGCGAATTAATGTTAAAAATCTACAGATGCTTGAAAACTGAACGAAAAATAAAATATGACTCTCGTAGGTCAGGCAGCAACTGGGAATGCAAACAGTGCTTTCATTACAGGTCAAAGACCATTGTCATAAAGTAACAAGTTAGTTCATGGTAAACAGTGTGTGAAATGGAAAGGACTTTCAGTTTAAAAGTGATGGAGCACCTGTACTCAACACGAGATTAGGGAAAGTAACATAATGTTAAATTTAATGGTACTTTAAATTTTCGACATGGATGAAGAATTTATAATAAGGTTGGCAATTTAGTGATACAAATGGGAATAAATGAGTTTGATCGACAAGATGTTACAGGGACACAGTTGCATAGTGACATTGGTCGGAAAAATATATTCTTGGAGACTTGCTATTTAGGAAGAACAAACACAATTTTAAAGAAAATGAATAAGAGGAGTAAAGCAAAACATTAGGAAAACAATAATAATGTAGGTTTGGTACATGGATGGAAAGATTGAGAAGGATATGGGCCTAACACAGGTAGGTGGGATAGTGGAGACAGGACATCTTGGTTGTCATGGAGTTATACATTGTGGAAACAAGCCTTTTGACCCAACTTGTCCATACTATTTGTGTTGCACTGTTTGCAAACAAATTTATTCATCAATTGGGAGTAGAATTTTTCAATTAGGTCCAAGTTTTCAAAACTGTAGTCTTATCCCATTTAATAGATGAATGGTAACCACTGTCTGCCTATATATGGTTGCTTGTGGCAAGTCGGGATGAAGGGCCTGTTTCCGTGCTGTATGACACTATGACTCTATTTTACTTCGGAGTCACGTAAGTGACTACGTGAAGACCCCGTCCAGTATGCATGCGTGCCAGGGGAATGTGATTCTCCTGCCAGCAACAGACCTGAGGTAAGTTTTTTTTAAATACTTTTAGGTTTTAAAATCTTCTTGCAGGAACCTCTACTTAGAGGTCCTGCTAAAAGTCCGGGGCTAAGTCGGGACGGAGGGGAAACCCCAGTCTCGGACTTCAGGGAACCCCGGTCACGGGGAATCCCGCCCACGGACCTAGGCGCTCGGAACCGCGGAATGCGGGTAGCGAGCGGCGGTAAATTCACCTTTGAGCCGCTGGCAGTAAAACCAGCGGCTTCATATTGGTGGAGAACCCGCTCCGGAGACCGCGGGATGTGGGGAGCGGACGGCGGTGGATTCGCCCTCGAGCCGCTGGCTGTGGAGCCAGCGGCTTCATATTGGTGCCGGGGGGGCACCTGGACAGCCGCTACGGAGACCGTGGGAAACGGGGAGCCGATAGCGGTGGATTCACCTTCGAGCCGCTGGCAGTGGTGCCAGCGGCTTCATATTGGTGCTGGGGACACCGGGACAGCCGCTACGGAGACCGTGGAATATGGGGAGCGACCTGAGAACCCGCTCCGTAGACTGCGGGATGCGAGGAGCGGACGGCAGTAAGTACTGTGCCGCTGGGAGTTAAACCAGCGGCTTCATATACCCCCCCCCCCCCGAAGCAGGATAAACCCCCCCCCCCCCCCCCCCCCCGACTTTGTAAATCGCGGCTATCCCTTTGATAGGGACTGCGGGGATATCCCGGCTGCAGTTACTGCGGGGATACTCGGGGGGGGGGGGAAAGAAAGCCCCAGCTGGAGAACACCGTGGAGAAGCCCTGTTATAAGGGACCGCGGAGAAAAAGCTGGGAGGAGAAATAACCCGCAATGGAGTGTTTCTACAAGGACCACAGAGGAACCCCACCTGTAACAAACCACGACCACGAGACCAGGCTCGGGAGGAGTGTTGCCCCGCAGCAGAAAGTTTTAAAAGGACATGCAGGTAAATTCCTTACTCGAAGGTCGTTGTGTGCTATTTTGTGAGAATATGTTACAGGAATGGACGCCGGCGGGAGCAACTGTGATCGCATATCCCGCATGGAGCGGTTGATGGATTAGAAGCTCCAATGTGACATGCTCCGATATATGGAGCCTAGTCACCAGGGGGTCCTGGGACGCCCATAGCAGCACCTTATTGAGGGCTGCATAATGCAACTCCCTTGACAGAGTGGTGCATTAGGAGTCACTTCTGGGCTGACTCTGAAGACAGGGGTTTGGCTGAAGAAACCACAAGTGTGCAGGGGGTGCAGGAACGACACTACCAGCAGCAGGAGCTCGACGAGTGGCCGTCGGGTTCAGGAAGGCCACATCATCACGCAAGACCTCACATCTTTGACGGCAGCACCCCTACGCACCCACCAGCAAACCACGATGAACTGAAGCTGGTGAAAGCTTGAAGGCCGTACAACCAGGACAAAGGTCTTTTTTAGGCCTCAGCCCAGAACGGCCTTCGTTGGAAGATGCGCCAACCTCGTACGCGAGCTCCTCTACCTCCAGGAGCAGATGTAAAATCATGCACACATGTTTGAGGCAGCTCCTGGTCGGGTTGCATAAGTCCTCCCATTCGGATAAAGGTATGGAACCTCATCGATGATGTCTCCAGTCACGGATACAAGTTGGTAATATTTAACTGGTTTGAATATTTAAACTGGTTTGGGATAACACTAGATTAGTTTATACTGCACACAGGTATGGTTGAAGTTGCCTTTCAAGACAAGGCTCACAAGAATGGGATGTGGACTGATCATTGTCAACAGCCTCAACCCGCATGTGCAATATAGACTTTTCTGAATAACTTCCATGTGATAATTTCCGCTCACAGGGTTGAAGATATTTGAAATTTAACTGGATGAGGCAACGATTCACTCAGTAGCGTTACAATGGGCTAACTCCAGTTTCCAGATTATTTACCAAATCACTACTATGAGTGCTTCGGTTGCACAGAGCTAACACATAAGTAGCATGGCCAATCTGGATGATATTGAACATACTGTATTTTACTAAATTAGCCTTATCAGCCACATAGCTATATTTGAGGAATTGGTTCTCACCCACCCAGTTAAATTTAAATTAAGTTGATACCAACTGAAACTATTGATTGTTGGGATACAATCATCCATTTATTGGTCTGGGATCAGCTCTGAGACAAAAAATTAGACCTCTGCTATTTTTAGCTGAAACAATCAAAGTCACGATGATGGACAGCTTTGCTCCACTAAAACCTCTTATCCGTAAATCTTCAGTCATTTCCAACTAATGCTATTGCCCAAAGATGAGTAATTTACTAATACCATCTCTAGTTACGGAGGCAGATGGGATTAGCATGAGTTATCAAGTGTTCAGTCATGATATCAACTGCCAATGGACACCAGGTGCATTCTGGGCATTAAAGAGTGTGGATATGCATATACGGCATGCACAAGTCCAAGGTGATACACTTTGGTGGTGGTATATGTTAATCACAAAGGTACAATCAAATCAAAGTATCCGGTGATAGTTTTACCAAACCAGATTTAGCACTGGTGTATTATTATGCAAAATCAATGACAACACAGAATGAATGTGTGATCACAAAGTATTTAATGACAATGTGGATTGATAGAACACTAACTATTGAGTTGCTTGCATCCAGTTTCAATCAACAGTGAACGAGGCATACAGTGGCGAAGGGTGCATTCTCGCTACACTAGGAAGGAATGTTCTTTTATGTCTTCCTCCATTTGGCCTCAATAGACGGGTTTTGCAAAATTCAGCAAGATTCCCGCTTCCGGGTTTTCATAGTGCCTGCCTGGGTTATACACCTATGGCTCCTGCTGAGGCGAAGAATGAACATAAAACCTTACATGGTCAATCCCGAATAAAAAGATGCTGGTTCAGTTGTGATGTTGAAACCATCCTCTGCATGATATAATCAATCATAGACTTACAGACTCTGAGAGATCGTTTCTGCGGCTTGGGTTGTCAAACCATGAGCGTTAAGAGTGCTCACTATAGATTGCAGGGATAGCACCAATTAGCAGCTATCTGCATAGGAGATGGGAAGCATTGTTTATGCTTCCTTACGTTTAACTCGGCACGGATGACTGAGGGAGGTTACTATTGCCACTATTATTCATTAATAGCATCAACATGTCTATATCTATGTCATGTCTGAATGCATTCTTAATGTTCACTCATCATTGGCCTTCTGATGCAGTGTATGGCGCCTGGACTCGGTTCCACGGCATGAAATCACAGAGCTTTAAAATCTTCACATACTCACGTGACTCCGAAGTAAAATAGTAAGATTAAACGAGAACTTACCAGTTTGAAGTTTGATCTTTATTTTATGAGGAGTAACGTTGAGGGATTACGTGCCCTCTGCTCCCAGCCCTCTATCATAAAGTTCAACAGGTATTCTTACTATGTTCAGTTCAACAACTGTTTTCTGTGATTTCACACCGCTGCTTTGAAGATTGACACGCATGCGTACTGGACAGGGTCTTCACGTAATCCCTCAACGTTACTCCTCATAAAATGGCCGCGGGACAATTACCATCGCCCGCCGGGGGCTTTGACTTTGACTTTGACTCTGACATCGGGAGGGGAATGGGAAGTGCAGGGGAGAGATAAGTCTTTGCCTTCCATCACAGCGAGGAGGAGATGCGCTGTGATGGATGTTTGTGTAAATTGTGTTGTGTCTTGGTTCTTTCTTGTGTGTATGACTGCAGAAACAACATTTCGTTTGAACATCAATGGGGTTCAAATGACAAATAAATTGTATTGTATTGTTGTATTGTATACAGATCAAACTTCAAACTGGTAAGTTCTCGTTTAATCTTACTATTATGTGGGAATAAGGGAAAAACAATATAGGTTTGGCAGATAAATCATGATTTAGTTTTGTTTTTTTAGTTTAGAGATACAGCGAGGAAACCAGCCCACCGAGTCCACACCGACCAGCGATCCCCGCACATTAACACTACCTTACATACACTAGGGAAAATTTACATTTATGCCAAGCCAAATAACCTACAAACCTTCTCGTCTTTGGAGTATGGGAGGAAACCGAAGACCTTGGAGAAAACCCACGCAGGTCACGGGGAGAACGTGCAAACTACATACAGACAAGCACTCGTAGTCAGGATCGAACCTGGGTTTCTGGCTGTTTAAGGCGGTAACACTACTGCTACGCCAACATGCTGCCTGATGGGTGATTATAAAATTAAACATGTGCAAAACACTGGAATATCTTTCTGCTGTGAAATATCCTTCTGGTTACTGCTGTAGCAAATGTGGTCTTGGCACTACCAATTTTCTCAGGTAGTATCACTCCAGTCCTGTTTTGCCAGTGCCTTCTTTTATTTTCATATCTTTCTTATCCTTTTTCATGGCTCCTTGCAGTATTGCTTTTGGGAGGTTGTTGCACTTCACTGACCATTGCGTGTTTTTATTCTGATGAGGCCAAGAAAGGCTTTGGATTCCTGGCTCTTGAGTTCATAGTCCATTGCATGTCTTCCCTGGCCTTCTATTTCAAGACAGGAGAATCTCAGAATCGTGTAAGAACAGTTCAAAAGTCTTCGGAGGCTTCAATCCCAGCTCTGAGACTGGATGTTTCACTGTTACACTTAACAGTCAATATAACAAATGGGTCTCAACCTGTAACATCACCTACCCCTTTTCTCCAGAGATGCTGCCTGACCCACTGTTTGTGTCTATCTTATGAGTTTTTGACAGTCCGATTGTGATGGTAATACTCATATCCTTGCACTTCTAAATTCTTATCATTTTGGGTCAGCTCCCATTGTGATGTGAGTCTTTCCTTCAATGGTAGATGTTTTGTCTGAGAAGATAATGAAGACCAGGTATTTGAAGCTGTTCATTTCTTTAAGCTTCCATCAGTCATTGAGAATAGATGTTGGGAGGTCATGTTGCTGTTATATAAGACGTTGGTGAGGTCATATTTAGAGTATTGTGTTCAGCTTTGGGCACCATGTTATAAAAAGATGCTGTTAGGTTGGAAAGGGTGCAGAGAAGATTTATAAGGATGTTGCCAGGACTCGAGGGGTTGATTTATAAGGAGAAGTTGAGCAGACTAGGACTCTCGGAGCACAGGAGGAAGGGAAGGGTGATCTTAAATAGGTGTACTGTTAAAGAGGTGTATAACATCATAAGAGGAACAGATCGGGTAAATGCATAGGGTTTCTTGCCCAGAGTAGGGGAGTCGAGAACCAGAGGACATAGGTTTAAGGTGAGGGGGGAAAGATTTAATAGGAACCTGAGGGGTAACTTTTTTTATACAAAGGGTGGTGGGTGTATGGAACGATTGGCCGGAGGCGTAGTGAGGCAGGTACTATTGCAACATTTAAGAAACATTTAAACAGGCATATGGATAGGACAGGTTTAGAGGGATTTGAGCCAAACATAGGCAGGTGGGACTAGTGTAGATGGGACATGTTAGGCCGAAAAGCCTGTTTACATGCACTATGATGACTCTCTGAGCTTCAATTCACTGTATAATTTGCATTTATTTTGATGTTAATTACAATTTTGCTTTTAAAGAGTTAATCTCAGTGCCGTGCATTCTTTTTCCTGTACACCTAAAGCTTAAATATTGTCTCTTGCACCAGCTGTGGTTATGTTCCATAATGGGAACATAACCACAGTATAGTCAGTATATTCCTCATTCATATAGGGCAGTAAGTAATTTTAGTGGTCCTTTCTCGAATGACAAATCCTCTCATGTTATGCTATTATATTGGAATAAAAGAACTTGGTTCAATTCTATTCTCAGTTGGGTTTTGAGCTGAAACATAAATTAAATTAAAATTTGTAGAATTTCACATTTCATTTTCCTTGGAGCATTAGTGTTCAGTGCATTAGGCCCCATCCTTGTAATTACATCTATTCATTATCTGTTATCCACTGAGATCTGTCTTTCGTTCAATATCCAATTTCAGGACATTATCTTCAGACATACTGGTGCCTCCTTTTTACTCTATTAATATGCTGATATTACATAGGAGTTGTAGTCAAACACAGCTTGGATGCACAGCCAATGGAACCACTGTCTAAACTGACAGATCTGCCATTAGGCACACAAAATGGTCCCTTGTTGGGTTTCAGGAAACGATTACCAGCATGATATAATCTAAGATAGAGGCAAAATGCAGGAATGTCTCTGGTCAGGCAGCATCTTTGGAGAATAGGAATCGGTGACGTTTCTGGTCGAAACCCTTCTTCAGACTATATCTGATATAATCAAATTCAGATATAATCTGAGTCTGTTCTTCATAACTTCATAACTTGGCTTAAATTTTCATTACTAAAACTGAACAGAGAGCATTCTGGCAGCACGGTGGCACAGCAAAGAGTTGCTGCCTTACAGCACCAGAGACCCGGATTCGATCCTGACTACGGGTGCTGTCTGTACTAAGTTTGTACGTTCTCCCCCTGACCGCATGGGGTTTCCCCGGGTGCTCTAGTTTCCTTCCAAACTCCAAAGACGTAGAGGTTTGTAGGTTAATTGGCTTTGTAAATTGTAAATTGTCCTTCATGGGTAGGGTAGTGATAGTGTGCAGGGAACGTTGGTCAGCGTGGGCTGAAGGGCCTGTTTCCACGCTGTATCTCTAAACTAAACTAAACATCTAGACAGGTACATGTATAGGATAGGTTTAGAGGGATATGGAGCAAACAAGTTGTAATATGGTCCCTAGTGTGTGTAGCTTAGTATAAGGGTTATCGATGGTTGGCACGGGCTTGCTGGAGGACCTGTTTCTGTGCTGTATCTCTATTGTCTAAAGTCTATAGATATTTCAGAATAAAAAAAGTAAAATAATCCTGTTCTTTTGAGTTCACATTACCATCAATGGCAGTTTTATGGTTAAGGTTCATCTTATAATTTACTGTCTATTTCTATGTGTTTCTGTTGCCTGCTTTGAGAGACTTACACACTTTTGTTGTGAATTCATTAAACCACATGAAGATAAATAATAAAAGGCATTGAGATCTACATTAAATATGGAATGCAATCCTCCAGCAAAAGCATAAAATAGATATTCATGTGGGTGATTTAAATTCTTTATCTCTAAGCTCGATTAACTACCTAATCTGAAAATGTGATTTCCTTTTAAAACCTAGATTTCATAACAATCACTAATATTGATTCATTCCTAACCAAAGATCAACATAAATCATACAGGAAACTTCCAGCGGGTCAGGCAGCATCTCTGGAGAAGTGTATGAAGAAAGGTTTCGACCCAAAACCTCATCTACTCCTTTTCTCGAGAGATGCTACCTGACCCGCTGAGTTACTCCAGCATTTTGTGTCTATCTTCGGTGTAAACCAGAGTCTGCAGTTCCTTCCTACACAGGGAAATTCCAGCAATTCTTTCCTTTGCCAAAAGCGCTGTAAGTATTAAAAGAAAAATCTAGAGTCAAATTCGACCCTGACTACGGGTGCTGTCTGTACGGAGTTTGTAAGTTCTCCCTGTGACCACGTGGGTTTTCTCCGGGTGCTCAGGTTTCCTCCCACATTCCAATGGCATCCAATTGGCTTCTGAAAGTTGCCCCTAGAATGTAGGATGCAAAAATGGGATGACATAGAACCAGTGTGACTGGGTGATCGATGGTCGGCTTTGACTCGTTGTTGGTTAAGATCGCTGCGTTTGGCTTTCTTCATTATTTTTTTTCATGGTTTGCACACAACGCTCCACCTGCCCGTTGCTCTGTGGATATATGGGACTTGAGGTGACATGCGTTGAAGGGCTTGTTTCCATGCTGTATCTCTAAATATAAATATATCCCTAAACTAAACATTATCAGGGCAATGTGAGCAGGGAAATGTTTTGAGAATAGCAGGTTCGAGAAAGAAGGAAAAAGTAACCATCATTTGACAAAATAAATGCTTAATGGATAGACACGGAATTTATTTTAAGATGGATTAAGAGTCAATTATTCATTACAACAAGTGATAAAATAATGTGTTTCTAAAGAGGACTATTAAATTGTTTAATTCACTTCACGGAATCGTATGAGTAGCCTCCCAATTTTCTACAGATGTTAACTCACTTCAGGATAATGAGTTAATTTGATGTTTGAAATTTATTCATTGAAGCAAAATAAAATCCTTTGGTACACAAATATTACAAAATAACGTACATCTAAGCATCAGCAATTTGCCTCTAAGTAGTCATTTGGCCTCATGCATTTCTCTGAAACACTGCTTGAACTGTATCTTTCATTTATCAGCTTGGTTTCATTGTTTATTTTTGTATTGAGAAATGCAATTATGGATTTAAAATGATATCTGCTTTTAAATTTAATTTCATCCCAAATAAATTTGTTTTCAATACAAAGATTTTCATTTAAACCATAAGAGACATTTTGGACATTTGTTATTTAATCTGGATTGGATGATTAAGATGTCTTTACCGATCAATCAAAATAAGTATGTTCAATGCATTTCATGTTCCTTTATGATTATAGATGGAGTCCATTCGGCCTATTGAGTGCATACTGGCTCACAGAATCATTCTATGCCACGTTAAATTTCCCTGTTACTTTTCCCATCAATTCTCTCCAGATTCATCCAACCACGTACACTAGGGGCAATTTACATTGGCCAATTAACCTACCACCTACACGACTTTGGGAAGGGAACTGGGAAACTGGAGGTAAGTGGGAGGGGGAGAGGAGAGGTGGAGAGTTCTATCTAAAAAATATTAACATCGAAAAAAAAGTTGTTTTGAAAAATCAAAATGATAAAATCAATCGAGAACACAGACAACTTACAAACAATTATAGAATTAAACTCTGTGCACGCAGAGGAGATATGTTTATCATGCCAACGTGTTCTGCATTGACATTGTAGGCCAACTTGGTCTCATCTGTGGCTCCCAGAGTCAGAGCGTTTGGACTGATGATGATCACAATATGGAAGCAATACAACAGTCTTTCTTTCCCTGTCAAATCTGTGGTTTAGAAGCCCATTGGGATCACTAGGATCTTGGACCATCCATCAGTTCTGATCTACTGCTTCATGCACATAACGGCGAGGACTCTCATCGCAATGGGTACTTGCTGTTCGATGTTGTGTGATGTCTGGTGGGGGAGTGAGCTGAGAGATTCAGAGGGTTGTATCTGTCAGTTTATGCTGGAATCTAGTTTTTCACAATGCCCAGAGGTTCAGGACTTGATTTAGTTTCTTGGCTGAATGGCGATGTGAACCGAAATCCACAGAGAACACAATTCAGGACAAACTGCTGTATTTGTTTCTATATTTATCTTCCTCTTTGTCTTAGGCAGCCAGTAGGGAGTAAGAATTATTGCCTCTGCTCCGTTTTGTTTGTTGCAAGGTAACTGATGGGACTGATGTGGAGCCGACAAACTCTGCCACAGATGAGGCACGGTGGCGCAGTGGTAGGGTTACTGCCTTACAGCGCCA
Source organism: Amblyraja radiata (assembly GCF_010909765.2). Classification (NCBI taxonomy): domain Eukaryota; kingdom Metazoa; phylum Chordata; class Chondrichthyes; order Rajiformes; family Rajidae; genus Amblyraja; species Amblyraja radiata. The sequence continues at coordinate 32,974,254 of NC_045977.1, read as the reverse complement.
GAGAACCGGGTTCGATCCTGACTATGGGTGCTGTCTGTACAGAGTTTGTACCTTCTCCCCGTGACCGCGAGGGCTTTCCCCGAGTGCTCTGGTTTCCTCCCACACTCCAAAGACGTACAGGTTTGTAGGTTAATTGGCTTTGGTAAAGATTGTAAAATGTCCCTACTGTGTATAGGAAAGTATTAGTGTACGGGGATCGCTGGTCGCCGCGGACTCAGTGGGGCCGAAGGGCCTGTTTCCACGCTGTATCTCTAAATATTAAACTAAGCAGTCCTCTGTCACTGCTGACATCCTTGCGATCTCTCACTCAGACGATGACTTGAACTAATAGGCATCAGTAAAACTATAAACACAAGGAACTGTAAACACAAAGAAGGATCCTGATCTGAAATATTGCCTGCCCATTCCCTCCAGAGATGCTGCCTGATCTGTTGAGTTCCTTCAGCACTTTGTGTTGTATATAACAGATGCCAGTGCCTGGGTGGTGTTACCATTAGATTTTGTGTTTGTTCTTTTTTTATGAAACAAGGTGTTGGTTACATAAGGAGGTGCTCCAAGCATTTGGTGAAGAAGTGGTTTCCAGTGGAGTTAGCTCCCCCTACACCTTCATTGCTAATGTCACATATTCAGGGAATTTAGTTTAGTTTTAGTTTAGTTTAGTTTAATTTAGAGATACAGTGTGGAAACAGGCTCTTCAGCCCACCGATTCCGCACCGACCAGCGATCACCCCGTACACAAGTTCTATCCTAGACACTTGGGACAATTTACAGAAGCGAATGAACCTACAAACTGGCATGACTTTGGAAGGTGGGAGGAAACCGGAGCACCCAGAGAAAACCCACGTGGTCACAGGGAGATCATACAAACTCCATTCAGGCAGCAACTGTAGTCGGAATCGAACCTGGGTCTCTGGCACTGTAAAAGCCCCGTCCCACTGTACGAGTTCATTCAAGAGTTCTCCTGAGTTTGCCTTGATTCGAACTCGGAGATTTACGGTAATGGACGCTCGTCGGTACTCGGGGCTCTTGTGGACATTTTTCAACATGTTGAAAAATCTTCACGAGTCTTCCCGAGCTTACCGTGTTTCACGAGTACCTGCCGTTAGCGTTACGAGACGCTAAGAGACGTCCCCGAGCACCGACGTACCCGCTACGTACATTCTACGTGCTTCCATGAGTTTGATTTTTTTTTTAAACTCGGGAGAGCTCTTGAATTAACTCGTACAGTAGGACAGGGCTTTAAGGCAGCATTTCTACTGCTGTGTCACCCTTGGCCTTTTATTGTCCGAACAGCATGGTAAATTACTTGCCATAACCAGCACCGCCAGCCGGTACTATGGGAGGGGAATGTAAATGTCCAAAAAGTATTTACTTGTCAGTGATCATCTAAGTGACAAGGAATTCACACCATAGTAAATATAACAGCAAACTCCAGAATCATCTTGTCCAAATTACCACATCTTATTTCATTAGGTAAGGATTCACAATAACATAAATAAATAAGCTTTCACTGTAATTCTGAATATTATTTCGTTATTCACAGCATAACTTGCATAAGTTGTGATTATAAGCAATATTATCTGACATTCTACACAGCTACACAAATGTGTGTATTAATTAAGGGGATGAGTGACATTTGCAATTCAGTTATTGAAGTCTAAAATTCTGTTGAATACACCTCACACAATGGTAAATCAGATAGGTGAATGCATATTTTTTATGTTTCATTTGGCTCTCCTCTCTCCATCAGTGAAATCCAGCTACAGATCCCTCTGTTTTGTGGGGTCTTGGCCTGAATTGAATCTCTTTGAAGATTATTTACTCGGAGTGCTTTCCACATTGCCGCAGCGGCAATTAATTTTATTGCTTGTCTCCCACAACTGTTTTGTTGATTTACTGCCTGAGATGGTGTTCCGTTTTGGAGCTTAGTATCTGAAATATCAATGACCGTCCCATGGGACAAGTTTCCGGCTCGAGTCTTTGATGAAGGCATTAGCAGAAGAGGACTTTGTTAAATTAGATTGGACTGAATGTAGCTGGCCATAGGTCCATGGTTGCCCTTGTTGCATGAGCTATCAACACTAATAACCTTTTCAATGGGAATGCAAGCTGGAGCTCCTCGATTCCATAGTTTTTTAGCTCTTCCAAGAATCTCCAGGTTACTGATGAGGCAACTGTGGCCTTTTGAATTACTCCTGAAAAGAAAAGTGGTAATTTATTTGAACACAGAGAATTATGTGCCTGGCTTCTGTTTGACACAAAATGCAAATTGTTGCAAGTCACCAAGACAGTTGTCATATACTTTAAATCACGAGGCGGCCATTTATGCCCAGTCCTATTTCATACCAAGGCTATTACTCCCATGTGTAATCCTATTAAACTGGAGGCATAACAATGTCCGTGCTTTCACAAATGCACCAAAACGAAGAGACCATTGGCATTCTGAAACAGCGTTTCCACACTTAGAATGATTCAGAGGCAGCGACACGATTTTAGACTGGAGAGATGTTTCATATAGTTGTCGAAGGAATCCTACACAGCATAGTAACTGAAAGAGAGAGTGTAGGAACGAACTGCAGATGCTGGTTTACACCAAGGATAGACAAAAAATGCCAGAGTAACTCAGCAGGACAAGCAGCATCTCTGGAGAGAAGGAATGGGTGATATTCGGGTCAAGACTCTTATTCAGACCGAATCATTTCAGACCTGAAATGTCACCCATTCCTTCTCTCCAGAGATGCTGCCTGTCCCGCTGAGTTACTGCAGCTTTGTGTGTCTATCTTCTGGTTCAGTCGCACTGATCAAGGAAGCACATCAATGTGTGGAAAGGAACTGTAGATGCTGGTTTGTACCAAAGATAAACACAAAATGCTGGAGTAACTCAGCAGGTCAGGCAGCATCTCTGTACACTAGTGCTATACTACACACGAGGGACAATTTACAGAAGCCAATTAACCTACAAAGCTGCATGTCTTTGGAATGTGGGAGGATACCGGAGCACCCGGGGAAAACCCACGTGGTTTAAGGCGAGGGGGGGAAATTTCTTAGGAATCTGAGGGTCAACATTTTTACACAAAGGGTGGTAGGTATATGGAAAGAGCTGCCAGAGGAGATAGTTCAAACAGGTACTATCACAACGTTTAAAAAACATTTGGAAGGGACATGAATAAGATAGGTTTTGAAGGATATGGGGCAAATGCAAGCAGGTGGGGCTAGTGTAGATGGGACATGTTGGTTGGCATGGGCAAGTTGGGCTGAAGGGCCTAGTTCCATGCTGTATAACTCTATGATTATTATATGCTTCTTTCACAAATAACAAGAATTCCAGCACCACAGCAATTTCCAATAGGAATAGCATCCCATCCACCAGAACCCACTACCTTCCATCACCAAGTCAATTTTGAATCAAATTAGTTAGCTTCACCTTCTGGACCAGCCCACCATGTTTGGTACCTTATGAAATATTTTCCTAAGGTCCATATTGACGGGAGTCCACTGCCCCACCTTCTTCGATCTTCATGGTAATCTCCTTAAAAACCTCAATCAAATTAGTGAAGAAAGATTTTCCCTGTATAATGCCATGCTGGCTAACTCTGATCATCTCCTATCTTGCCAAATGGGGTCAAGGAAAGAGCGTTCACGTCGTGGCTATGTTTCCACCAATCTTTACACCTCCATGCACAAGAAGCACAAAAAGCGACAAGACAGACACCATTGTATGTTCAGCTCTGGCTGAACAACTTCTAATCTTGTTTGTGGACTCGATAAGAAGAAGATCTTGCCAAATGTATATAAATCCTATCCCTTTAGATCTCCAATAATTGCATGCAAGGGTGATGGGCCTGTAATAACCTGGCTCACCCCTTCTTAAACAAAATAACAAAAATTCCTAAATGAAAGAATGGATCGACCTGTCTTATATTCACTGGAATTTAGAAGGATGAGAGGGTATATTATAGAAATATATAAAATTCTTAAGGGATTGGACAGGCTAGATGCAGGAAAAATATTCCTGATGTTGGGGAGTCCAGAACCAGGGGTCACAGTTTAAGAATAAGGGGTAGGCCATTTAGCCTGAGATGAGGAAAAACATTTTCACCCAGAGTTGTGAATCTGTGGAATTCTCTGCCACAGAAGGCAGCGGAGGCCAATTCACTGGATGTTTTCAAGAGAGAGTTAGATATAGCTCTTAGGGCTAACGGAATCAAGGGATATGGGGAGAAAACAGGAACGGGGTACTGATTTTGGATGATCAGCCATGATCATATTGAATGGCAGTGTTGGCTCGAAGGGCTGAATGGCCTACTCCTCCACCTATTTTCTATGTTTCTAACAACATGAATAACCTCTAGTCTTCTGGCTCCTCAACAGTAACAAACAAAGTTGCAGATATCTATCTCCACAGGGGCTCCAATAATCTCCTTGGTAACCTGGGACAGAATTCATCCGAACCTGGAGCTTGATCCATTATTATGCATTCCATAGTCTTTGACTACTGATTAACGATGAATTTCTGGTTAGGCGACATGACCTGAATTTACATCGGCAGTAATACATGCCAGTTTAAAGCTTTTATTTTGTGTTCTATAAACTTTAGGTGCATTCAATTGGAAGAGAGATTATGTTTTTCCTTTAATATTAGTTTCAACACAAAGCAGAGGTTGAATGGGGAAGACAAGCTAATTATCTTCACCATGTTTTGGTGACATTTAGAAAAGGTCAAAGAAAAATGCCCATACCTATACAATGTCTTGTAGCTCAATCACATAGCACAGTGTTTTTTTAAGCATCTTTCAATTGAAAATTGATTTTTATTTTTTCCCCCTCACAGAACAATATAACAATGTTTCTCATCATTTTCAAAATTCCACAGGGCAAGTTTGACACGTTGCTCCTCGTTACCCCTTGTACTAGTTGCCCCTTGTGGATGCACGGAATGACATTGCTCACCCCTCCATTTTTCCAGCATTATGTGAGGAAGCGGACTGAAGTATCAAAAGGGCAACCATTAATGAGTGACAATAAGCCAGAAACATTTTTTTCAAAAGGTGCAGGAGTAGGCCATTCGGCCCTTCGAGCCAGCACCGCCTTTCAATACTGGCGGCCCTCGACAAAGGGATCCCAGGACTCCGTGATGTTGAAGTCAGCGCCGCCCGCGGCTGAGCTCCGCAAACCACAGCTCCACGATGTTGAAGCAGCAGGCCCAACACTCTGGAGCTTCAAACGGCGATCCCAGCTAAGGCATCGCCTGCTCCCCGCGATGGCAAATCAGTGCAGCGCCGCTGCTGAAGCTCTGGTTGGTCTCCGGCAGGAAAAGCTGAGCCAATCCAGTTGGTAGGCCACGGGGGTGGCGGCGAAGATGCGACTCGAAGAATAGTCGCATCCTCGCCAGGAAGTGATTGGGAAACGGGTACCCCCTTACCCTACCTACCTCCCCCACATAAAAAATACTAAGAAATACTAAAAAACATACTTTTAAACAGACTAAAAATAAAAAAAGATGGAAAAACAAACAGAATGTAGGCAGAGGCTGCCATCATGCGGCGGCCAACTTGGATTTGGTGCTATAATTCTGGAGCAACACTATGACTGTACGCTGTGTTCTATGACTGTACGCTACGGTTTGTGTTTATGGCTCATGAAGGTCAGGGTTCCTTTGTATTTCCTGACACCATCTCCAGAGAAATTATAACCCTAGAATCTTTGGCAACTGTAAAGCTTTAGTATCCAGTAATATTCACTGGATTCTCGGCTTCGATCCGGTTTCGATCATGTCAACGGGCGTTGTTTGTATGTTCTCCCTGTGACCTGTGTGCAATTTCTCCAGCTGCTCAGGTTTCCTCGCACACTCCAAAAATTCACAGGTTTGTAAGTTAATTGGCTTCGGTAAAGTTGTAAATTGTCCCCAGTGTGTGGGATAGTGCTAGTGTACAGGGTGATCGCTGGTCGGTTCGGATTCAGTGGGCTGAAGGATCTGTATCCACACTGTATCTCAAGTCTAAAGTCACGTACAGCTTAGCAAATTAACAACCAGCCCTGCGTAGTGCAAGACTGAGACAATGTTTAAGTATGAGCGGATAATTAGCATGTAACATCCTGAAATCTGCCATCATACTCCTCACAACTTATTAAAGATTTTTTTATCCTCTTCAGACTTCAAAATTATGCCCTGCAGACCTCGTCATTATTACATATTATAATCCAGTGCTTGCAGTTTATAATCTGATCACCATTCCCCTCTACTCTCTGCTTTTTCTCCCTTTGCTAATTTAATATCCATGCTGCCCACAACCCTTTTATGCCATTAGTTGTAATGTTCTTTTTCTTCTTCTTTTTTTCGTGTCCATCTTGTTACAAATGTTGACCTCTCTGTCATCGTCCATCCTGAAAAAGACGCAAGCTTCCGGCGACAATCAGTGGAAGTCATCACTTGTCGCAATAGATGATGGTGGTCGCAGAATTAGTCCAGGATACTTCCAGTTCCCAGCCCCACAACGTGGACGCTTTTGTTATGGGGCCGTTATGATGTTCTAACATGTTTATTTGCTAATACTTTATTAAAGCTTTCCGTAATATGATATGTTACATGCTGATCTCTGAAATACTTCATAAGAACACGATCAACTTAGTTAAATGCGATTTGCTGTTACAGAAATCAATACCATCATCTCTGAAGAAGGGCCTCAACCCGAAACGTCATCCATTCCTTCTCTCCAGAGATGCTGCCTGTCCCGCTAAGTTACTCCAGCTTTTTGTGTCTATCTTCGGTTTAAACCAGCATCTGCAGTTTCATCTAACGCACTATCATCTCTTAATTCCTGTTCAAGTGACAATTAATTTTGTCCCAATTACGGTCTCAAGAACTCACCCCACCTTAGCTCAGTTTACATTTCTTCCAATTATTGAACGGGGTGTAACACTTCTCAACCGTTAGCAGCCTGGAATTCTCCCTCCCTTGGGAATACCGAATGATCGTGGCACATCCTCCTGTATTTTTGTCCTCTCTTGATTTTGGCACATCCTCAGTAACGTAGGATGTATCGATGGTTCAAACGTTTACTGGTTCAATGGTACTTTATTTATCACGTGTACAATGAAATTCATTTTTGTAACACTTCAGTACAAATATCACTGTATCTAAGCATTTAGATACAGTACCTTAGATTAGGTATGTTGCAAAGCCTACCTGAAGCGTCGTTGAAAATCTGCCGTTGTGGGTGTGCGCGATTTTGGCGCCGTTTAGAGGGGGCGGGTTTAAAACGCGATTTTCTCTAAGCTGTTCCAATCGAAAATGTTCAGCCTAGTTAATTATTAACGAAAAATCGCTGGAAGACCCCGTCGCAAAAGCTATTATTAGTTTTAAAGGCCTTGAATAATAGTTATAGTAGTTTAAAAATCAATCTCTAAACCCGCGACAGCCAGCAACCGCAGGGTCCCATAAAGCAAACCACAGAAGTTAGGTTGTATATTTTTACATTAAAAAGGGCTTTTAAAGATCCCTTTATACAAAGTTTAATATTGCGAGTAGCTCAATTTGGCCCCATTATATCCCGCAGTATTTTTCTCGGCATTTGGGGCACAAATCTACCGCAATGTGAACGTTCTAAACCAGCGCGTTCCACAGGGACCCACTGGAAAGCTGATTTAAAATGGACTTTAATTTGCAGCAATTGAACACTAAATTCCTTCCATTTGGCCTATAAATTAATGTAAATGAGATTTAAAAATCATGTTTTATTGTGAATTATTTGTGAATATTATTTGGACATTTAGGCTATTTAAAAATGTTAATCATTTATTAAGAAATGGATAGATGTTTAGATCTAGTAATTGAAGTCTGAAATTAGCTACAATTAGGTAACTAACTAATTATATGCTTTAATTTCAGGTCATCCAAGTAAGATTATTTTATATTTGTTTCAGAATGCTTCAATCTATGATAACTGAAAATTTCATTCAGTTCTCTTAATTTTTAAGAAAGTTATGGGCTTTTGACTGTTCACGATCACAGCTTTTTTGTTATGTCCATAGAAAATCAATAGGGAACAAGATGCTCATTTCCCAGTATGAAAATGGCCATAACTTTTTAAATACTTGAGATATGAAAGTGAATTAGGTGTCAAATTAAACTTATTTTTATGCTTTATCTGATGGGATAAATTACAGACTTGATTTTTAAAATCTCAAAATGTTGTAACATTGCTACTTAGATAAGCATCTCAGATACAGTACAAGTATGTTTCGTAGTAGTGGTACATTAAGACAGTACACACCGTCGCCAGTTTGGCACCATTTTCAAGTCCCAGTCGTTGTAAGTGCAGAGTTTGCAAGACCTGCGAGTGACTTTTCTATGTACTAATAACCTTTTAAAAACCTCAGATTCATTTAGATTTGGACAGGTGATATTTCGGGTCGGGACCCTACTTCAGGTCTACCTAAAGCAAGACTAACCTTTCCCTGTTGAAATCTCATCCATTGTGAACTTTGTCCGAATGCATAAGACCATAGGCAGAGGAGCAGAATTAAGTCAGTCAGCCCTTCAAGTCTACTCCGCCACTCAATTGTGGCTAATCTACCTTTCCCTCTCAACCCTATTCTAATGCCTTCTCCTCGTAACCTTGGTTGCCCTTTCTAATCAAGAACCAATCAATCTCTGCCTTTAAAATACCCAATAACTTGGCCTCCACAGCCACCTGTGGTAATGAATTCCACAGATTTACCATCCTCTGGCTTATGAAATTCCTCATCATCTACAATTTAAATGTACATCCATTTATTCTGAGACTGTACTCTCTGGTCCTAGACTCTCCTGTGATTGGAATAACCTTTCCATTCTATCTAGGCCTTTCATTATCTGGTAGGTTTCAATGAGATCCCTCCTCATCCTTTTAAACTCCAGCGAGTACAGGGCCAGAGCCTTCAATTGCTCATCATATGTTAATCCAAGCATCCCTGGGATCATTCTTGTAAATCTCCTCTGGACCCTCTCCAAAGTCAGCACATTCTTCCTCACAAGTCTGAAGAAGGGTTTCGGCCCGAAAAAGTCGCCTATTTCCTTCGCTCCATAGATGCTGCTGCACCCGCTGAGTTTCCCCAGTAATTTTGTGTACCTTCGATATTCCAGCATCTGCAGTTCCCTTTTGAACACATTCTTCCTCACATATGGGGCCCAAAACTGCTCACAATATTCCAGATGTGGCCTCACCAGCCACCCAAAACGTCACCTACCATATTCTCCAGAATTGCTGTCTGATCTGCTAAGTTACTCCAGTACCTTGCTGCTCAGTCCAGACCCTTTAATTCACCATTCCTTCCCGTCGTGCCATGGATCTTGTGCTTTGCATTTCTATGAATAATAAATGAAGATCAGAGGTTGCACACTATAGCTCTGACTTCAGTTCATTAGACAGAATGGAGTGACCTTTGGCAACGTTGTTACATTGATGTACATGATAAACGGGTGCTGTCTTTACGGAGTTTATACGTTCTCCCTGTGACCACGTGGGTTTTCTCAGGGTGCTCCAGTTTCCTCCCACACTCCAAAGACTCACAGGTTTGTGGGTTAATTGGCTTTGGTAAAATTGTAAATTGTGCCCAGTGGTTAGGATAGTGCTGGTGTACGGGGTGATCACTGGTCGACGCAGATTCGGTGGGCTGAAGGGCCTGTTTCCACGCTGTATCTAAAGTCTAAAGTCTACAAACAACGATAAAAGCAAAGCAAAGAATGAAGCAGCACAGAACTAAAAGTAGATTAAAAGAGAGATCGAGAACAAATGCCAGGACCAGGGTTCGATCCTAACTATGTGGGGCCTGTGTGGAGTTTGCACGTTCTTCCTGTGACCACTTGGGTTTCCTCCGGGCGCTCCAGAATTGCCACCTCCCACATCCGAAAGACGTGCGAGTTGGTAGGTTAATTGGCCTTTGTAATCTGCCCTAGTGTGTGGGGAGTGGATGAGAAAGTCGGATAATTTAAAACTAGTGTGAACGGGTGATCGATGGTCGGGGTGGGACTTGGTGGGCCGAAGGGTCTGCTTTCCATGCTGTATCTCTAAAAACAAAAAAAACATTGAATCGCAGGGGCTGGGAGGTAACAGAACAGGCAAAAATACATTTTATATTCTCTGATATAATGTGTCCAGCAAGAATCAATCTATAATTCTATAAATACTAACCATAACAATCCCTGTTCGTTAAAAACATTTATTAATTAGTCTGTTTACAACCCTAAATTAATTGGAATGAGATCCTTTTAACTTAATTAATTGGAGAGGATTATTAGATTATTCTAATATAATTTACTTTGAAAAATGTAAGGATTAAATCTTTTTTTAAATTATCAGTTTAGGTTGACTGCAGGTCTCATGCAAGTGATGTTAATTTGGAATAAGCCCTTGCATATACCCCCGCTTTCCATTAAATGCTTGATAACTGTGCATTTTGAAAACCTTGATTTAGCTCACTCAAGTGTGCCCTGTTTTTTTTTTTTTGGTTTACCAGTGCCATGCATCAAGTTCGGTTAGTGTTGTTTAAAGCAGCAGAACTGATAGTTGACCTTCAAGATGTTGTCGTATACCAACTGTGGTTTGCTTTTCCACGGAGTGTTATAAAACTCTGGCATCAGGCCCTGAGTGAACTAACTCAAGTCGTAGTCTTTGGTTGATGTAAAGAAGTGCACTCATTGTATACGCTATAATTAAATCCTTAGACTAAAGACTGATAGCCAATCTTATCCACTTAACACTCATTATCCGCCATCTACAACACATAGAGTCCATCGATAAGAGGCGACGTAACATTTATAACTGTGTTAACTTCACGCTTCCCCGACAAGGCCACCAGCATAATCAAGGATGAGTTTTACCCCGGTCACTCCCTCTGCTCCCCTCTCCCATCAGACAAGGGATACGGAAGTGTGAAAACGCACACCTCCAAATTCAGGGACAGTTTCTTCCCAGTTGTTATCAGGCAACTGAACCATCCTACCAACAACTAAAAAGCAGCCCTGAGCTACTATCTACCTTATTGAAGACCCTAGGACTGTCTTTCTTTGGACTTTACTGAACTTTATCTTGCACTAAACATTATTCCCTTATCTTGTATCTGAACACTGTGGACAGCTCGATTGTAATCACATATAGACTTTCGGCTGACTGGTTAGCACGCAACAAAAAGCTTTTCACTGTACCTCAGGACACATGACAATAAACTAAACTAAACTAACACATCCAAGAATTATTTCCAAAAGTGGGTTTTACAAGAGTCGTACATATTATGAAGGATTATAACCCTGAATAATTATGAATGAATTTTCAATGATGTATTGTTGCTGCTTAGAGCAAAAGTGCAGAAACAAGGAACTGCAGATACTGGTCCATAAGAAAAAACACAAAGTGCTGGAGTAACTCAGCAGATCAGGCAGCATCTCTGGAGAACATGGATAGATGGCGTTTTGGGTTGGGACCCATCTTCAGACAAAAATATGTTAGTTAATTTGAGTCTGGTATTTCCAAGATGTGGTGCTGACATCTAGTCAGCGTATTCTTCAGGGAAATTGAGCTAATAGAATGGAGAAGAAGTCTTCATTTCATTTGCAAACATAAGGTCAATAGGTCATAAGGAATAGGAGTAGAATTTGGCCCATCAAGAGTAGAATTCGGCCCATCAAGAGTAGCCATTCGGCCCATCAAGTGTCCTCTGCCATTCTATCATGGCTGATCTATCTCTCCCTCCTAACCCCATCCTTCTGCTTTCTACCTATAACCTCGTACACCTGTACTAATCTAGAATCTCTGACCTCTTGCCAAACCTTAAGTGCTGTTTCTGGCTGGGGGACGTGGAAAAGAAGCTTAATAATCTGTGCATAAAATGTTTCCTGGGATCAGATTTTCAGAGGCTGGCTCTGTGTGTGTTTATGCTACAGGCATGTGGCACAAGGAATGAAGCAGAAAAAAACTGGGAGCACTCATTAGGCTGGTGGCAAGAGAAGAGAGAATGCGAGAAAATGTTTCAGGTTGATTACCTTCTGTCTGAATTCTGCTGAAAATGTGTGACTTCCCCTATAAAAGATGTTAACACATTGGTTTGCCAAATATCCTTACACTGTAAACAGTGAAGAACCATGCTCTTCTGTTACAAGGAACTATCTTGAACATTTTCCTTAATTATCCTGAGCTTATTTCTCTCTACCTAAAGAGAAATACCACAAAACTCAGCGGGAACTGAGGGTGCGTCTAATGATCCCCAGCAATATACTTGAACTTAGGGCAGCACAGTGTGGCACAGTTGGTAGCTGGTAGGCCTGCTGTCTGTATGGAGTTTGTACGTTCTCGCCGTGACCTGCATGGGTTTTCTCCAGGTGCTCCAGTTTCCTCCCACACGCTACAGGTTTGTAAGTTAATTGGCTTGGTATAATTGGTATAATTGTAAATATTCCCTAGTGTGTGTAGGATAGTGTAAGTATGTGGGGATCGCTGGTCGGCGCAGACTCTGGGCGAAAGGGCCTGTTTCCGCGCTGTATCTCTAAACTAAACCAAACTAAACGAAACAGGGGAGATAGAAGTCAGCACCACTGCAAGATTTATTTTGTATAAACTGGATAGATTAGAGCTCAGGAGCTCCAAATCCATGAATGTGTTATTGTTATAATTTATGTGTTTATAGAATATATTCATTCATCAGATTGGTAAAAGGCAAATTTTCCACTGCCAATAAATTGGAAACTAATAATAATAATAATAATGGATGGGATTTATATAGCGCCTTTCTAATACTCAAGGCGCTTTACATCGCATTATTCATTCACTCCTCAGTCACACTCGGTGGTGGTAAGCTACTTCTGTAGCCACAGCTGCCCTGGGGCAGACTGACGGAAGCGTGGCTGCCAATCTGCGCCTACGGCCCCTCCGACCACCACCAATCACTCACACACATTCACACACATTCACACACAGGCAAAGGTGGGTGAAGTGTCTTGCCCAAGGACACAACGACAGTATGACACTTTGGCATCTGATTGTTTGGAGATTTTAGAGATACAGCACGGAAACAGGCCCTTCGGCCCACCGAGTCCGTGCCGACCAGCGATCCTGGCGAACTAACACTATCCCACACGCTAGGGACAATTTACAATTTTACCAAAGCCAATTAACCTACAAACCTGTATGGCTTTGGAGTGTGGGGAAAAACCGGAGATCTCGGAGAAAACCCACGCAGGTCACAGGGAGAAGGTACAAACTCCATAGAGACAGGACCTCCATAGTCGGGATCGAACCAGGTCTCTGGCGCTGTAGGACAGCAACTCTTCCGCTGCGCCAATTCAATGCGGGAATGATTCAATGCGGGAATGCCAACGTCTCATCTTCTGAATGTTAAAAGCAACGTTTTCGAACAGAAGTGCGTCAAGAGTTGTTGATAATGTCACAAAGAAAATCAGTTCACCCAAGTAACGTCATTCTTCCAGTCAGTGTGCCTTCATTCCTGAAAGTGTTTTAGGCAGAACTGCCAGGAGCCGAGTTGGAAACCTGCCAGATTGAGGATTTACTGGGCTTTCTATTTAGGTGGATAGCTCTTGAAATCAATTGGCTTTTAGATAAAGTTTAATTGTAACATAGCTTTTATCTGATCCAAGATTAACTGTATGTTCAACAATGTAATCAATACTGAGCTGATAGCATTTTGAAATTGAAGACACTTTTATAAAAGTGCATGGATGATTTGAAGTGAAATTACCCACCAATCTATTCAGATGAAAATAAAAGCAAAAGGTCGAATGTTGACTATTTTACCCATGCTATTATTTTATCTCAGTTTTGCAAACAATAGGTTTGGCAGATGTAACTCATAAATATAATATTTTCTGCAGGATTTCAATGGGAGACCATGCATTTATTTTCTGACATTGACTATAAGGTCTTAAGGAATAGTAGAATTAGGACATTTGGCCCATCAAGTCTACTCTGTCATTCAATCATGGCTGATCTGTCTCTCCTTCCTAACCCAATTCTCCGGCCTTCTCCCCATAACCTTTGACACCTGTATTAATCAAGAATCTGCCTTAAAAATATCTACTGACTTGGCCTCCACAGCCTCTGCGGCAAATAATTCCACAGATTCACCACCCTCTGATTCTTTGTTTAATCCCGTCTTATTAGTCACAACTTTTAAATAAATAAGTTGAAGCAAGGTTAATTATTAATCCATTATTCTTGTTTCCTTCATTGAACTATACAGCACAGAAACGGGCCCTTCAGCCCACCTTGTCCATGCCGGCCATGTTGGAATACTGGGCTAGTCCCATTTGCCTATATTTTGTCCATAGCCTTTGCAACACCTCCTATCTAGATGTCACAAAGATATTCCCATTTCCTGCCTAATGTGAATTTCCTTATGTTCCTCAGTCACCCCAGGTCCTCTGGCCACTAGTACATCTGGGAGATTGTTTGTGTCCTCCTTAGTGAGGACGGATCCAAAGTACCTATTCAACTCGTCTGCCATTTTCTTGTTCCCGCTAATAAATTCACCTGTTTCTATCTTCAAGGGTCCAACTTTGGTCTTAACTGATTTTTTCCTCTTCACATACCTAAAGAAGCTTTTACTATCCTCCTTTATATTTTTGGCTAGCTTACTTTCATACCTCATCTTTTCTCCCACTATTGCATTTTTAGTTATCTTCTGTTGCTCTTTAAAAGTTTCCCAATCCTCTGGCTTTCCGCTCATATTTGTTATGTTAGACGTCTTCTCTTATACTGTCCTTGACTTCCCTTGTCAGCCACGATCGCCTCTTACTGCCCTTAGAATCTTTCTTCCTCTTTGTAATGAACCGAACCTACACCTTCTGTATTATTCCCAGAAATACCTGCCATTGTTGTTCCACTGTCATCCATGCGAGGGTATCTTTCCATTGAACTTTGGCCAGCTGCTCCCTCATGGCTCCATAGTCCCCTTTGCTCAACTGGAATACTGACACTCCACATTCCTCACTGTGATGGAAGGGGGAAAAAAAGTTCCATCTCTTCCCTTCTTTGATCTCCCGTGGTCGGAGGACTCGAGCCTTCCGTTGTTGGGGGCCATCTTGGCTTCCATAGCCGACGGTCGGGTCCTCCGCGTCAGGGCAATCAAGCTCCCGCATCGGGGTGATCTCAGCTCCCCCTGTGCCGGGCGATCGGACCCTGGGTCGGGGTTAGTCGAACCTCCTGCGACTTTGGAGCTCCCCGACATCACTTTCTACTCGAGACTGCGAGCTCATCGATGGTGAAATCCGCAGGCCGCGGTTGGAACGTCGATCCCAGGCAAGGGATCGCAGGCTCTGATGGTAAGTCCACGGCCCCGCGGTGGGGCTCAAAGTCAGTCTCGAGCAAGGCTGCCAGCTCCATGATGTTAGGCCGCAGAGAGACCGGAGTTACGATCCGGAAAACAATCGCATCTCGGGCAAGGTAAGAGATTGAAAAAAAGTTTCCCCCGACTAACCTCCACCAACCCCCACATAACACAAACCAGAGAATATTAACACAAAATTTTTAAAACACACTAAAAATAACAAACAAGCCAAAATGGCAGACAGACCGTTGGCGAGTTGAAGTGCCTCATCCCTGTCGTCATTACAGTAAATCTCCAGAGCACCCTCTCCAAGGTCCTGACCTGCCACATAAAGTATGATGCGAATGGTTTGAACTAACATGCAAGCTGAGGCCTGACCCTTGACTTATAATCGTTCAGCATTCAAACTACGTTAAAATTCAAAGACCCAGGATCGATCCTGACCACGGGTGTGGTCTGCGCGGAGTTTGTACGTTCTCTTCATGACAGCGTGGGTTTTCTCCGAGACCTTTGGTTTCCTCCCACATTCCTAAGACATTCAGGTTTGTAGGTTTTTTTTAAATATATATTAATTTTATTAGAAGCAATTGTATAAGGAGAAAGTAATCGACATAACGGTTATATAGTTTTCGTACAGCTTCAATTTTAACGTTTTATAAACTAATAACTAAATCGGAAAAAAGAAAAAAGGAAAAAAAGGTAAAGGAAGAAGAAAAGAAAAGGAAAAGAAAGAATTTCGAAAAAGACACGAAAGAGAAAAAAGAAAAACTCCTGAACTAATGAAGTAGTGAAAAAAGTGGAGATATATCCCACTAGTCTTCCCTACGCCCGCTCACCCGACCCTAGCGTCGGTTTTGAATTTGTGTTCAACCATTATGTTGTTTTTCAGGTTTGTAGGTTAATTGTGTTCAGTAAAATTGTAAATTATCCCTAGTGTGTGTAGGATAGTGTTAGTGAGCGGGGATCACTGGTCGGTGCGGACTCGGTGGGCTGTAGAGCCTGTTTCTGCACTATATCTCTAAATTAAACAAAACTAGACTTTCTGAATTTACCTCTTCCCAAATATTACGGTATTGACATTTGAGTCTGTATTCACTACTAATGTGGGAGTAGATTAAAATGGATAGGAATGGGGTTTAATTCTACGTGATAATGTTAAACTGGCAATAAACAAGTAAGTGGCTCATTCCCTGGCTTCTCGCTGAACTACAGCTGATTGACTTCAATGCCAAGGAGTAACAGTAGGAAGAACTGCTGTCAGCTATTTTACATTATTGCGCATAGCCCAGACCAACCCAGTTATTAACTTCTGCACGGCATTTATGAATGCATTTCCTCATTTCTGTTCTCAGCGTCTCGCATTTCCATGTTATTCAGCGTCATTTGTAAATTTAGACATCATAATTTTCTCGGACCATTCATGAATATTATATGCGGAATACTTCTCTGGAAGCCAGCAGTGATCCAATTTGTAATTTATACGCACACTAAATGCGAAATCTAATCATGCATTTGTAACAATCTGCTTTTATATAGTGCCACAAATGCAGTAAAATTGTTGTTGACTTACTCCCTGGCACTTGTTATGTGACATTAATTGCAGATTATGGAAAAGTTTAGCTGCAGCAGGAGACATTTTAAATGCTGCCAACTTATCATTATTTATACAACAATGACTGCGTGGATGGTTGGATCGAATTACAATTATAAACTGAGCCTGTTATCATTAGGTAAGAGTGTGTTGAGGGATAACATGATTGCTGTTCATGAGTCCCCAACAAGGCTGGATATTATTGATCGTGTCAGATGCTCCATCCAGCATGGATCAATGAAAGCAAAGCAGTCACACACTCACACAACGGCCCCTTGACCCACTCAATCCACACTGACCCTCATACAATCAATCAATCAATCAATAAATCGATCAAAGGTACACAAAAATGCTGGAGAAACTCAGCGAGTGCAGCAGCATCTATGGAGCGAAGGAAATAGGCGACGTTTCGGGCCAGGCCCGAAACGTCGCCTATTTCCTTCACTCCATAGATGCTGCTGCACCCGCTGAGTTTCTCCAGCATTTTTTGTACCTTCGATTTTCCAGCATCTGCAGTTCCTTCTTAAACAATCAATCAATCAATCAAGTTTTATTCGTCACTTGCGCATAAAGTGCAAGTGAAATGAATTTGCCAGCAGTGGTACAATAAAAAAGAACACACAATACACGATAAAAAAATTAACACAAACATCCACCACAGCATTCATTACTGTGGTGGAAGGCACAAAAATTTGGCCAGTCCTCCTACATTTCCCCCTGTGGTCGGGACTTCAAGCCTCCGCAGTCGCCGCTGAGGGCGTCCAGATGTACGGACAGGGTAAGTACAGGTAAGTCCTGAATCGGTGCCTCCCCACCGGAGACCACGGCTTCAAGTTGGTGTAGGCCGCAGGCCGGCGGTCGAAGATTTAAAGTCCCCACCGCGCCGCAGCCGGAAGCACCGCAGACCGCAGGGCCGGCGGTCGGAGCTCCTCTCCAGGGATCCCCGGCGAGGGACCCCGCTCCGGATGGTAAGTCCCCTCCACGCCCGCGGTAGAAGTTGGCCGCGGGCCGGCGGTCGGAGCTCTTCTCCTCAGGGGTGCCCAATGAGGGATCCCAGGCTGTGGACGCTGCGCCAGCTGGAGCTCCGCAGACCGCGGCTTCAGGCTGCCGTGGGCCAGCGGACGGAGCGCCCCTCTCCAGCGACCCCCGGCGAGGGCTCGCACGCTCGGTGACGAGAGCCCGCAGCTGAAGCCCCATGCACGTCTCTGGGAAAGGCCGCACCGATCCTCGATGTTAGGCCACGGGGGAGGCGACATGGAAAAATTTGTCTCTCCGTGGAGGAAGCGACCAAAACGGTATCCCCCTTACCCTCCCACACCACCCCCACACAAGACACACCGAGAAACATTAAAAACATACATTAAGACACACTAAAAAAATAAAAAATGTAAAAAAAACAAACACGCTGCTGGCAGGGCTGCCGGCTTGCAGCGCCCTCACCGACCAATTGCCAGTAATCCCACAGCAGTAATCCCACAGCAGTAATCCCACAGCAGGTCTTGTTGCCTCCTATACTCAGTGGATAGACGCACAAAATACTGAAGTAACTTAGCGGGACAGGCAGCACCTCTGGATAGAAGGAAAGAGTGGCGTTTCTGGTCGAGATCGTTCTTCAGGCTGACTCCTACACTCAGTGCCCTGATTGTCAGAGGCAAGCATACTATATTCCTTCATTTCCACTCTATCTACTCATGTTGTCACTTTCAGGGAGCTATGGATATGGACCCCAATATCCGTCTGTATGTGAAAGCTGTTGAGGGTCTTGTCATTAACTGTACACTTTCCACTTTCAATCTCCGAAAGTGCAACAGCTCACATTTGCTCGTAGTAAACTCCGTCTGCCATTTCTCTGCCCGTTTCGCTGGCTGATCTGTATGCCCGTTTACTTTGACAGTCTTCCTCACGGTCTGTAACTCTGCCAATTTTTGGCATCCACTGTACAGGAGCATTTGTTTTGGGCTGGAGAGGAACTTCCATGGCAGAGGGGGTTCTAGTCTGTGTGGTACATGCTTCCCAAGGTTAGTGAGAGGAGCTCGGCTCATATTACAAAGCAGAACTTTAAAGATAATAGTTCCTTGGATTCTTCTTCTTGCGTATGGCGTGCACAGCCTAAAGTTGTATGACAACGTGCTCTATTTGATCTTATTTGATTGTGCACGCCGGGTTGATTGCATTTGTCGAAACAGGGCGGACCACGTGAAGGTTACAATCTCCCACCCCTTCCTTGGATTGATACCTAAACTAGTTCCAAATTGACATAGGACCAACATGTTAGAAAAATGAAAGCTTGGCTCAAAGACTGGGGCATTAGAAGTGGGATCAAGTACTGGGAAAAATGGAACCGTATCAATGAGACCAGAGTTCTACCAAGCTGCATGATTTTTAGTGATTTTTGAGATGTTAGAGATAAAAGCATGGAAACAGGCCCTTCGGCCCACTGTGCCCGTGCCGACCGGTGACCCCTGTACACCAGCACTATCCTACACACTAGGGACAGTTTACTATTTTACCGAAGCCAATTAACCTAAAAAACCTGCACATCTTTGGGGAGTGGGAGGAAACCGGAGCACCCGGAGAAAACCCACGCAGTCACACGGTTAACAGCCAAACTCCGTACAGACAGCATCCGTTGTCAGGATTGAACCCGGGCCTCAAGTGCCGTGAAGCAGCAACCCTACCGTTGTGCCACCGTGCCGCCCAGATGAGGAAAGTGGAGAAGGGTTTACACTAAATGAATGGGACATGGCACCACAGTTACGATGATGTGGTAAACCAGAGAGTCGAGACAAGGCTGGGGGAAAATCTATTGATATTGGAAACAATAAACAGATTGTGACAGGAAAGAACAGTGAGCGCAAGTCTGAAGAGAAATAAATAGATAAGGACAGAGGTTATAAAAATATTAAAAGGACAAAACTAATCTGTACCTGGACGCAAGTAGCATTTTAAATGAAGCAAATTCTCTAAGACTACAAATAGAAATAACTAGGAATGGTTTGGTCTTGCATCCATGACATTAAGAAGGACAGGAATAAAAAGAAGAGGAGGAGTAGGTTTTCTGTTAACGAATAAAAATGAACTGCAGATGCTGGTTTATACCAAAGATAGACACAAAATGCCAGAGTAACTCAGCAGGTCAGACAGCATCCCTGGAGAAAATGGATGGGTAAAAATTGGTGAATTCAGCGTTCGTGCCTACAAATGGAGAACTCAATGTGGGAACAGCACTTCATGTTTTGCTTGGGTGGCTCACAACCCAGCAATATGAATGTTGAAAATAAAAGATTCCGAAGGGATTAGACAGGCGACATGCAGGAAAAATGTTCCCGATGTTGGGGGAGTCCAGAACCATGAGTCACAGTTTAAGAATAAGGGGTAGGCCATTCAGGACTGAGATGAGGAAAAACCTTTTCACCCAGAGAGTTGTGAATCTGTAAAATTATCTACCACAGAAGGCAGTGGAGGCGAATTCACTGGATGTTTTCGATCAAGAGAGAGTTAGATAGAGCTCTTAAGGCTAACGGAATCAAGGGATATGGGGAGCAAGCAGGAGCGGGGTACTGATTTTAGATGATCAGCCATGATCATATTGAATGGCGGTGCTGACTCGAGAGGCTGAATGGCCTACTCCTGCAACTATTTTCTGTGTTTCTATGAATTCTCCAATTTTAGATAACTTCCACAAACACCTCCCTCCCCCTCCCTCCCTTCCCCCTATCCCCCCCCCCTATCCCCCCCCCCCTATCCCCCCCCCCCCCCCCTCCCCCCAAGGAAACCGGATCACGTGGAGAAAACCCATGCAGTCACAGGGAGGATGTGCAAACTTCGTACAGACATGACATGTAGTCGGGATCGGACTTGGCTCTCTGGTGCTGTAAGGCAGCAGCTCAGCCATTGCGCCACCTACATTATTATAAGGAGGACTTTAATCCACTTACAGATTGGGAAATCAAAGGCCAAATGTACTCTGGTTGAGAATTCATAGTATTTTCAGGATAGTGATCCAGGACGGCAGGTTCTGTAGCCAAAAGTCCATAGCAGACCTGGTATTGTGCAATGAGATAGGATTAATCAACCTCATTGTGAAAGCTCCTTGCGGTAAAAGCAATCATAATCTGATTGAATTTTACATAAGTGTGAGAGAAAGAAGAATAGGTCCGAGATGAGCATTTTAAGCTTAAATTAAGGGGAATTATGAGAGCATGAAAGCCGAGCTTGTTGAAGTGAGTGGAGAAATGATACCGTAGCATAAGGTTGGGTTGTGATATGCAATAGTGGACGATTAAGAGGATCTTTCGGAGAACACAGAAAGATTACACTCTAATTAAAAAAGAACATCACTAAAGGAGGATTCATCCTCTAAAGTTAACTCAAAAAAGTTACAAATAGCATTGAACTTAAATGAGTGAATGAGTGATTGAATGAATAAGTTTATTGGCCAAGTATGTACACATACAAGGAATTTGCCTTGGTGCTCCGCTCGCAAGTAACAACACGACATACAGTAAACAATTAAGAATAAAACATAAACATTGAAACATTAAGAATACAACATTATAGTTCAAACATGTGAATGAAATAAAATACCCCTCATCCTCCTGCCACGGAATAAAGTCTTAGCCTGCTCGACCTCTCCCTGTAGCTCAAGCCCTCGAGTCCTGGCAGCATCCTTGTAAATCTTCTCCGCACCCTTTCCAGCCTAACAGCATTAAGTCCTGCCGTATGTCCATCGCCCTTTCCTGTCGATACGACCTCCCGAAAACCCATCCCTTTGATTAAGCTTTCACTCCCTTCTAATACCACTTTCCGTGACTTATTAAATCTTTAGCCTACTTGAAATACCTTGTGCCATAATGTTGCGTCAAAGGCAAAATATGAATGTATTTTAGCTAATTTAAAATGTTATTCTACGATATCTCACAGATTATTACAATTTGTTGACTTAACTATTTGTAACTGAAAGGACAGATTATATTTGTTTGTGATTTGGGTCCTTATACGAGGAATAGGATTTTGAATGAATATTGAAACTGAATATAAAACTACTGTTCACATCAGTAAATACACAGCTGTCATGAATCTTCAGCGATTGCACGCAAAAGCGACCATGGAGTATGTTAATGCAGCTCAGTTGGGCAATAAAGTTGCCAATATATATTCCACACTTGAATTAAATCCCACAACGCAGCTTTATAAAGGAGATGAGGCGGAATTTCTTTAGTCAGAGGGTGGTGAATCTGTGGAATTCATTGCCACAGACGGCTGTGGAGGCCAAGTCAATGGATATTTTTAAGGCGGAGATTGGCCAATTCTTGATTGGTAAGGGTGTCAGGGGTTATGGGGCGAAGGCAGGAGAATGGGGTTGAGAGGGGAAGATAGGTCAGCCATGATTGAATGGTAGAGTGGACTTGATGGATCGAATGGCCTAATTCTACTCCTATCACTTATGGCCTTATGACCGACTTAATTGAAATATACAATGCACAATTTCACATCTTGGCTACATTTCCGGTGAGTTCGAGAAACTTATGAACTTCGGTTCTGTGACAAAAGTATGACAGCAGATATATTCTTTGCAATGAATTTAAAAAGCATGCTCCAATTTCCCTCCAGGGATGAATATAATTCGATCGTATCGTATTGTCCTGTTATAAACATTATTCTTTAATAATTCAATGCTTTGTTTGATTCTATGGATTGAAATCCTTAACATACAGTAGGTCAATTAAGGAGCATAAATTGAATTTATCATTCTACATCTAATTAAGTCAAATGATCATTGGAAAAAAATGTACAAAGTGACTTGAGCAAAATTCTCCAGTTCGCAAGTAGGCCAAGATCTAATTGCCACATCATTATCCCCAGCTGTGAAATGCGATTGTCAGGGAGAGATTCAAAGTAACCTTGATGAAAAGCCACCAGTCACGATTTCAAAATTGCAGCAGCAAAAATAATCGGCCAAGTATTACATCTGAGATTTTCCACAACATAATACTTCTGTTGCCTGGAATTTGGATCATGTGGCACTAAATATTTTTCACGCCACACAGCGACACACAGTCCAAAATTGAATTTTATCGAGAGAGATCATGCCTGCAATTCATTTTGGCATGCCTGGAATTTTCACATGATCAAGAGAAACACATGATTATACCGATCATCATGCAGTGCATATTCTAGCCATTGCTGTAGGAGTTGGGACACATACTAACTGCTATTGAACAGTATCTGGAGATGAACGCGGTGTGCTTCATTTATATTTTATCCCTGATTGAAAAAGAGACACTCTGCTGTCTGTTTAGTTTAGTTTAGTTATGTTTATTGTCACATGTACCGAGGTACAGTGAAAAGCTTTGATTGCGTGCTATCCAGTCAGCAGAAATATAGAAACATAGAAAATAGGTGCAGGAGTAGGCCATTCAGTCCTTCGAGCCTGCACCGCCATTCAATATGACCATGGCTGATCATCCAACTCAGTATCCTGTACCTGCCTTCTCTCCATACCCCCTGATCCCTTTAGCCACAAGGTCCACATCTAACTCCCTCTTAAATATAGCCAATGAACTGGCCTCAACTACCTCCTGTGGCAGAGAATTCACCACTCTCTGTGTGAGAAATGTTTTTCTCATCTCGGTCCTAAAAGATTTCCCCCTTATCCTTAAACTGTGTCCCCTTGTTCTGGACTTCCCCAACATCAGGAACAATCTTCCTGCATCTAGCCTGTCCAACCCCTTAAGCATTTTGTAAGTTTCTATAAGACAAGAATGTCTTTCCTCAGATTAGGAAGACAATACATGATTGCAATCGAGCCACTCACAGTTTACAGATACATGATAAGGGAATAACATTTAGTGCAACGTTAAGCCAGCAAAGTCTGATCAAGGATAGTCCGAGGGTCACCAATGAGGTAGATAGTAGTTCAGCACTGCCCCTGGTTGTGGTCGGATGATTCAGTTGCCTGATAACAGCTAGGAAGAAACTGTCCCCGAATCTAGAGGTGTGTTTTCACACCTATACCTTTTGCCCGATGGGAGAGGAGAGAAGAGGGCGTGGCCAGGGTGCGACATCCTTGACTATGCTGCTGGCCTTGCCGAGGCAGCGTGAGGTATAAATGGAATCAATAGAAGGGAAGGAGGTAACCTCACCGAACAGCTCCAGAACTCAGACCTCTCCCAGAGTTGCTAAAACAACCGAGGAGTTCTTGTTGCCGCATTTAGCTGCTGAGTTATTTATTCGCTCACTGGCTGCATCAGTGGTGAACACTGTGTTACTGAAGGCTTTGTGATATGCATGAACATAGAAAAAAGGATAGATGCCGGTTTACAAAACATGCTATCTGGCAGTGAAGAGAGACACAAAACACTGGAGTAACTCCGCGGATCAGGCAGTATCTCAGGACTACATGGATAGGTGAGATTTAGGGCTAGGACCGTTCTTCAGACTATTTCTCCCCTCCACCTCCCGCTCCACCTACATTCCTTCCTCTGGCTTCACAATTCACAACTCTTCAATCCTTTTGTCTCACACCTTCTGGTTTTCTTTTTAACCTCTGGCCTTTGTCCAACCGCCTGCCTATCGAGATCCCCACTTGCCTTTATTTAAATATTACCTGCCAGTCTATGTCATGACTCTCCTCTCTTTCGGCTTTCTATCACTCCCCCCCCCCCCCCCCCCCCCCCCCCCCCACAATCAGTCTGAAGAAGGGTCCCGACCCAAAACGTCACCTATCCATGTTCTCCAGTGATATGCATGATCCGCTGAGTTATGCCAGCACTTTGTGGGGGGGGGGGTTTTGTGGTATGTGTGTCAGGTCAGTCAGGAGAGTGTGGGACATTTGGGCTGAAGAGAAACTTCTACTTGACTGTATGCAACATATTTCCCGAAAGTCTGCAAAACTGTAGTGGCCAAGTAAGCTTCCCAGAACAGGAATGCTGGGACTCATTGGAACGTTAGCCAAGCTGATCTTAGCTAAGTGAAATATCTGACTCCACATCAACACGAGCTGGACCAGACATATCTAGTTGGCCGCGGACTCTGGGAGCCCAGCGAAGGTGCCGGTATTCAGTCCCAGACATAACGGATAATATTCGGGACTCAGACCGATAGAAAGTTAAGTATTGCCTAGACACAAACTGCTGCAGTAACTCGGTGGGTCGTCTCTCCGGAACTCAGCCTTTTCTCCAGGGATGCTGCCTGTCCCGCTGAGTTACTCCAACATTTTATGTCTACCTTCGTAGTAAACCAGCAATTACAGTTCCTGCCTCCACACTTCCCATCCTCTGCCTTCATTTGGTTTTTTCCCTATCTCCAACCCTATTTTACTTTACTTTTGATTTCCTGTTGATTTTCTGCATATTTTATAATCGAACATATATTTACATATTGTTTAACCAGAATTAACACCTAACCAACTGCAGTTCCTTTCTACATATTAAGTATTGCGTGATTAACTGTATGTGAGAGTGTGTAAATAAAGCTGGGTTCACACCAGGAGCCAACTTGTCTACGTTTGTTTGCCTTGACAGTATAAAGCACCTGCTTCAGTTTAGTTTATTGCCACGTGTACTGAGTTATAGCCAAAAACCTTTTGTTGCGTGCTATCCAGGCAGCAGAAAAACAATACCTGGGTGTCCTTGTATCCCGGACATTGAAAGTTGGCGTGCAGGTACAGCAGGCAGTGAAGAAAGCTAATGGAATGTTGGCCTTCATAACAAGAGGATTTCAGTATAGGAGTAAAGAGGTTCTTCTGCAGTTGTATAGGGCTCTGGTAAGACCACATCTGAAGTCTTGTGTACAGTTTTGGTCTCCTAATTTGAGGAAGGACATCCTTGTGATTGAGGCAGTGCAGCGTAGGTTCACGAGATTGATCCCTGGGATGGCGGGACTGTCATATGAGGAAAGATTGAAAAGACTAGGCTTGTATTCACTGGAGTTTAGGAGGATGAGGGGGCATCTTATAGAAACATATAAAATTATAAAAGGACTGGACAGGCTAGATGCAGGAAAAATGTTCCCAATGTTCATTGTCCAGAACCAGGGGTCACAGTCTTAGAATAAAGGGGAGGCCATTTAGGACTGAGGTGAGAAAAAACGTTTTCACCCAGAGAGTTGTGAATTTGTGGAATTCCCTGCCACAGAGGGCAGTGGAGGCCAAATCACTGGTTGGATTTAAGAGAGAGTTAGGTAGAGCTCAAGGGGCTGGTGGAATCAAGGGATATGGGGAGAAGGCAGGCACGGGTTATTGATTGAGGACCATCAGCTATGATCACAATGAATGGCGGTGCTGGCTCGAAGGGCCAAATGGCCTCCTCCTGCACCTATTTTCCATTCTAATACATGATTGCAGTCGAGCCATTTACAGCGTGTAGATACATGACAAGGGAATAACGTTCAGTGCAAGGTGAATGTTTATGAACAGTGAAGGTTTTCACTCTGTACTGTAACTGGTCCAGGTGGATTGTGAAAAGGATGGACCCTCTCTTGTCCCTCAAACATCCCATTCCTCTGAGATGTGTTGAGGGTGTTTCTTACGTCCATTTAAAAGGGCAAACAGTACCTCAGTACCAGACAGTTCGCATTCATAAGGTCATAAGGTCATAAGTGATAGGAGTAGAATTAGGACATTCGGCCCATCAAGTCTACTCTGCCATTCAATCATGGCTGATCTATCTCTCCCTCCTAACCCCATTCTCCTGCCTTCTCCCCATAACCTCTGACACCTGTACTAATCAAGAATCTATCTATCTCTGCCTTAAAAATATCCACGGACAGCCTCCACAGCCTTCTGTGACAAAGAATTCCACATATTCATCACCCTCTGACTAAAGACATTTCCTCTCATCTCCTTCCTAAAAGAACGACCTTTAATTCTGAGGCTATGACCTCTAGTCCTAGATACTTCCACTTGTGGAAACATCCTCTCCACAACCACTCTATCCAATCCTTTCACTATTCTGTACGGTCCGCCTTCATTCTTCATTCTTCTAAACTCCAACGAGTACAGACCCAGTGCCGACAAATGCTCATCATAGGTTCCTCATTCCCGGGATCATTCTTGTAAACCTCCTCTGGATCTTCTCCAGAGCCAGCACATCCTTCTCACAGATATGGTGCCCAGAATTGCTCGCAATATTCCAAATGCGGCCTTACCTGCGCCTTAAAGAGCCTCAGCATTTCATTCCTGTTTTTTGTCTACAAGCCCTCGTGAAATAAATGCGAGCATTGAGTTGGCTTTCTCATTCCCTCACTACTGCACGGCATCACCACCTGGAGATTATGCTCTAACCTCGGGAGTAGGACTTGAACTCACAACCTTCTGGCTTGTGCAACCCTCTCGATACTTGACTCTCTTCACTCTTATATATAACAATTACAGCACGGAAACAGGCCATCTCGGCCCTTCTTTTTTCTTTTTTATTTTATTTATTAGAAGTAAGTGCAATACAGTGGTACCTTTTTTCAGGTGCCAAATATATGTTGGCATGTTACATTCTATGTACAGCTTAATTTTTTTTAAATGAGAAAGAAAAAGAGATTAGATAATAGAGAGTAGAAAAACGTGTAGTGTGTGAGAAGAAAGAAAAAAAATACGAAAAGAGAGAGAGAGTGAGGGAGAAAAGTGAAAAAGAAAGAGAAAGAAAGAGAAAGAGTAGAAAATAGATAGGAGATGAGTATTTATATTCTTGAACATCTTTCACCCAGACCTGAAACAGTTGTTTTTTACGATACTGTTGCACCATATGAATCCAAGAAGTCAATAAATGGAGACCAACTCGTTAAGAATTGGTCTGGTTTATCTATTACGAGGAATCGCATTTCTTCAAGATGTGCTGTGTCCAACATATTTATAATCCACATTTTAAGCGTTGGTATGGGTGTATTTTTCCAAAATTTGAGTATATTTTTTTGCTATTATCTCGGCCCTTCTTGATGTGCCAGAGTAAGATAGATTTTGTATAACAGGAATCAAGAGTCGCGGGGATCAGGCAGGAGATGAAGTTAAGTTGAAACACCATATCAGCCATGGCGTAATTGAAAGATGCAATACCCAAGCGGCCAAATAGTCAAATCCTGCTCCTGTTTCTTACGTCAGGAATGTTAATTAGACCCTTGATTTCCCGTGAGAAGCTGTTCATGCCTCCACTGATATCTAGAATTGAAATATATGGTCATTATTATATGATTTGAATGTTACAATGTAACCTCCAGAACAGCACATTAGTATTTATTGCAGGATTCAGACTTAGCGCCAAGTATATGCCATTTTGCTTGAGATTGCTAATTCATTATTATTTGTCCAGGAGGTGTTACGCTGGAGACATCTTTCTGCAAAACAAAATGTAGAGACTAGTTAAGACCAAAGATAGACCCCAAATTCTGGAGTAACACGGCATAGTGGCGCACACAGCGCCAGAGACCCAGGTTCGATCCTGACTGCGGGTGCCGTCGGTACTGAGTTTGTACGTTCTCCGAGTGACCTGCGTGGGGTTTCTCCGGGAACTCCGGTTTCCTCCCACACTCCAAAGATGTACAGGTTTGTAGATTAATTGGCTTGGTAAAATTGTAAATTGTCCCTATTGTGTGTAGGATAGTGTTAGTGTGCGGGGATCGCTGGTCGGCACGGACTCGGTGGACCGAAGGTCCAGTTTCCGCACTGTATCTCTAAACTAAAATAAAATAAAAAGCAGGTCAGACAGAATCTCTGGAGAAAGAGGATAGGTCATCTGCAGAAAAAAGATAAGACCCATGCTGCCTGACACGCTGAGTTATCCAGCATTTGGTGTCTATCTTTGGTATAACATCTGCAGTTCTTTGTTTCTGCATACTGGTTAAGACCAACTAATTTACAAATTTGAGAGGCTACTTTCATTAATAGATCAACACTTGTAGCATTTACCTCTGGCCAGGATTTACTTTATTTCCCACTTCCAAAGGTCAAGCAACCGAATGCTTCAGCAATTACAATCATACTGAACATATAAATCTGAAATGCCATCGCTCAGCCATGCTGAATCAGATCCTCTGAAATAGTTAGTCTAACTGTAAACAGACCTGAGCCATTTGAGCCCCAGAATGCTCAGCTTGAATTCCCAGGAACAAAGATGACTACAAAAGGTAGTGAACACTGCCCAGTCCATCACGGGTACTGACCTCCTCACCATCGAAGGGATTTACAGGAGTCGATGCCTCAAAAAGGCAGCCAGCATCATCAGAGACCCACACTACCCTGGCCACACACTCATCTCATCCCTGCCATCGGGAAAAAGGTACAGGAGCCTGAAAACTGTAACGTCCAGGTTCAGGAACACCTTCTTCCCTTCAGCCATCAGGCTATTAAACCCTACAACCTCCAATAATCTCTGAATTATATAAACTATTATTGTTATTATTGCACTATTATTCTTTGTTTGTTTTTTATGTGTATGCACGTGTATATATATATATATATATATATAAGAACTGCAAATGCTGAAGAAGGGTCTCAGGTCGAAACGTCACCCATTCCTTCTCTCCAGAGATGCTGCCTGTCCCGCTGAGTTACTCCAGCTTTTTGTATACACATATATATGTGTGTGTACGTGTGAGTATATGTGTATATATATGTACACACACTGAACTTTTTTCCGTTGATTATATTGTTTACAGTGCACTATGTTTACACATTCTGTTGTGCTGCTGCAAGTATGAATGTCATTGTTCTAGCTGGGACACATGACAATCAAACAATCTTCACTCTCTTGACTTGAATTGACTTTTGAAGTTTCTCTGCCATTTGATTGTAGATGGCAAATATTCACACCACATTCCTTAACAAAACTGAGTTCTGATCAGTAAACAACTGAAATAAGTAGCAATCTGCAGGGAAGAAATTGGCCCTGATTACTAGCGTGAAATAAGCTGAGATAGAAGCACAGACTTAATTTGCAATTTGCTGAGTTGTCAATTCCATTCGTAAACAGGCTGTTCGTATCATTCGGAATGGCTACTTGCACCCAATGTCTTTCTGTCTCTCATTTACCTTTCTTTCTTTGTTTCCACCCAGCCACCCATTCCACATATTGGTTCTATGACTGAAGCAGAAGTAGTTTGCATGCTTAAGAATCACCAAAGACAAAATTGATAAAGATAAAACAATATAATAAATGAGGAAAGAAAAAGTTTGGTGTGTGTATACACACACACACACACACACACACACACACACACACACACACACACACACACACACACACACACACACACACACACACACACACACACACACACACACACACACACACACACACACTTAGGTACACAGAGAAACTATTATTATTTGTTTGTTTTTTATGTGTACGTATGCATGCGTGTGCGTGTGTGTGTGTATATACACACTGATTTTTTTTCCTCATTGATATTGTTTGCAGTGTACTGTGTTTACATGTTCTGTTGTGCTGCAGCAAATAAGAATTTAATTGTTCTATCTGGGACATATGACCATAAAGCACACTTGACTCTTGATTTCAACACTGGCCACCACTTGGAATGTTACCAGAGCCTCTAAATCTCTGTTTATTTGATATATTTCCCCCCTCTAACTTCTTTAACAGTAATTTTACTTCGGAGTCACGTGAGTGACTACGTGAAGAACCCCGCTAGGACGCATGCGTGTCATTACGCTACACGCATTGCACGAGTCATTTCGATGGAGGAAGGACGTTCCTCCTAAAGGGCTGGTGTATAAAACCAGCGAAGACAGGTAAGAGATCTATGTTTTTCTTACCTCTAGGATGGACAGAAGACGGACCAAAGCTGCAAAAAACTGGCGGAGGAGAGCCGTGCAGGAACGGGCAGCCAGCGGCGGCAGACGGCAGGGTTGTCTCCATTGTCGGGAGCACCTGTGCCAGAGCTAGCCTCACCACCGGCGGGTGGAAAGGCTAAACGCAAAACCGACCGAGCCGTTCTTTCGGACGACTCGGATTTCGAACAGCCCCACGCCACCTTCGCTCAGGGGCCTGTGGGGCTGAAGGAATTGGAGGAGCAGCAAGCGACCAGTGACCGAGATCACTGGAACGCGTTTGAGCTGCGGGACCAGCGACCGCGAGCGGTCAGCGCTCGAAAGCACTGTACCGCGTTGGAGCGGCAGCTGGTCCAGGACAAGCCGCCAGAGCCAGGTGCCCGAGAGCACTGGACAAAAATGGAGCGGCTGATGGAGGCAATACTCCAGAGGGGGTCTGGCTCTACTGGGCAGACATTCAGCCCCTCTGCAGTACCTTATTCAGGGCTGTATTCGGCATCTTGCCTCCCAGGACAGCATAGCGGGGCAGATTTGGACTGACCCTGAACAGGAACTGATGGAAAACTCAGTGCAAGGGGTGAGTGGGAACTTACTTGAAATGGTGGCTGAGTTCGCAAAACCAGAACTCACAGGGGATAATTTACCAGCCAGGTTAGCGGCAAGTGTTAATTACATGTCCCTGAACCAGCTACAGGGACAAGCCCTAATTGACACCATGGGGCGTCACTTGCAACCTGGAAACTGTAAATCCCTTAATGTCCCAACCGTGAACGCATGTATTTGGAAGCATGTAGGAGCAAGCATCAGGACAAGGGATGTCTTACTGCAAAAAGTACTTAAAACCCTCACCGCAGGGATAACAGCATTCACACGAACACTGGATGAGGAAGATATGAATCAACACCAGAAAGATGCCCTGGCCCTCTTCTGCAATACCCAATATGAACTAAATAATATCAGAAAGAAGAGCATACAGCCGGTACTAGACCCAAAATTTGCAGGATTATGCAGAACGGAAACGACCACCGAAAAGACTTACCTGTTCGGAGGGGACCTACCAAAACAGGTAAAAGATTTGGACGAAGAATCCAAAGCCCTGGGAATCATAACAGCAACCAAACGCCACCCCCAGAAGTACCACCCCTATGCACTCATGGGTCGCAAGGACTACTCTGGGGAACAGTCGAGGGCAAGACCAATCCAACAGCGGTCTTTTTTAGGACATGGCCCAGGCCGGCCCTAGTGGAAGATGCACCCATCTACAACACAAATCAAGACACCGGGGCCTCAACGTCCTAGTGGTCAAGGGAAGAAATAAGACCACTGGTAACCATAGAGGTAGGTGGGTCTGGTCCCTTACTTATT
This sequence comes from Amblyraja radiata, assembly GCF_010909765.2. Classification (NCBI taxonomy): domain Eukaryota; kingdom Metazoa; phylum Chordata; class Chondrichthyes; order Rajiformes; family Rajidae; genus Amblyraja; species Amblyraja radiata. The sequence continues at coordinate 32,942,206 of NC_045977.1, read as the reverse complement.
AACGAAAGCATGGGTGTTGGTGGCAGATTACACTTTTTTCTGGATGCATGGTATAAGTTAACATCAGATACTTATATCCTAAGCAGTATCCAGGGATACACGATAGAGTTCTTACAACCACGTAATCCTCCAGTCCAGCATGTGCCGAACAGAGTGTTCAGGCTTAAGGGCGAAGATAAAGCAAAAGCACATGCTGAACTGCAGAGACTCCATAAACTGGGGATAATTGAACAAACCCAACACGAACCTTTAGAATTCGTGTCCAACATTTTTATTAAACATAAGAAAGATGGTGGTTGCCGCATCATCATAGATTTGAGTAATTTGAATGTTTTTGTAAAATATATTCACTTCAAAATGGAAACCTTTGCTACTGCTAAACTATTAATCTCCAAAGGTTACTATATGACAAGCATTGATTTAAAAGATGCTTACTATTCAGTACCCATAACAGGTGACCACAGACGTTATTTGAAATTTAATTGGATGGATCAACGCTGGCAATACAGAACACTACCAAATGGCCTTACTTCTGCACCTTGGTTATTTACCAAAATATTAAAACCAGCCTTAGCTTTCCTACGGGAACATAAACACATTGTGATGGCTTATTTGGATGATATACTTATATTGGGCAGAAGGTAAACAAGCAATAACAGCCACTATACAATTATTTGAAAGCCTAGGATTCATTATCCATCCAATAAAATCTAAATTGAAACCTTCAACAACAATGGATTTCTTGGGATTTACCATTAACTCAGTTCTTATGTCAGTGACTTTGCCACAAGACAAAGCAATAGCCCTCGAGGAGGATTGCAGCAAAATCATTGACACAAGAAAACCATCTATTAGACAGGTGGCGAGAATGATTGGCAAGATAGTAGCAGCTTTTCCAGCTGCACAATTCGGACCTTTATATTATCAGAATTTACAAAGGGCAAAAATAAGAGCTCTGAAATACAATGGAGGTCATTTTGATAGACCTATGGAACTACCAAAAGAAGCCATACTAGAACTACAATGGTGGAAAGAAAACATTAGGCATTGTTCCAATCCAATCATTATCAGCAATCCGTCTATCACACTACAAACGGATGGGGTGCCACGGATTCCATCACCAGCTGTGGTGGGAGATGGAATGAACAGGAGTCATCATTACTACACACTTTGGGCATAAATTACTTAGAAATGTTGGGAGCTTTTCACGGCCTTAAGTCATATTGCTTAGGGTTATTTCACCAGCATGTAAGATTACAAATTGATAACACCACTGTGGTAGCATACATCAACCACATGGGTGGAAACAAATCGACATCATGTGACAATCTGGCAAACAAGATCTGGCAATGGTGTATCCGCAGAGGAATTTGGATATCAGCTACCTACTTACCAGGTAGACAAAACTTAGTGGCAGACACCAGGTCACGCAAATTCAATGAGAACATCGAATGGATGTTGGACAAAAAAGTATTTGCTGAAACTACAGCACGATACGGAACACCAGATGTCGATCTATTCGCATCCAGGCTTAACCACCAAGTGCCAAAATATGTATCATGGGAACCAGACCCTGGGGCAGCAGCTACAGATGCTTTTTCGCTGCATTGGGGGAAATTGTTCTTTTATGCATTCCCTCCCTTCTGCCTCATCAGTCGGGTACTAAGTAAGATAAGACAAGACTCTGCGTCTGGTATCTTAATAGTACCCGATTGGCCTACCCAACCATGGTTCCCATTGGTACAGGAGATGATATTAGAACCTCACATCACCATTCAACACAGACCGGATCTACTGGTAAATCCAGCAACTAGGAACAAGTCATCCTTGTCATCGTCTGGCTGCAGCGGAGACTTTAAATCTCGACCGCGGGCCTGCGGCCTACACCATCTTAAAGCCGCGGTCTCCGGTGAGGAAGAGCCGATCCTGGACTGACTCTGGACTCTGGTCCTGTCCACGGGGGGGGGAAATGGAGGAGGACTGGCTAAATGTTGTGCCTTCCACCACAGTGATGAATGCTGTGGTGGATGTTTGTGTTACATTTTTATTGTGGTTGTGTGTTCTTAATTATTGTACTGCTGCTGACAAACCAAATTCCACCGACCCTGGTTGTGTGGCAATAAATTATATCTAATCTAATTAACGTTTTGGTTTGTAGAGTCTGAAAGCTCCTTTATTACACCTGGGCTTAACAACGAGAGCTATGAACATGATCGCTGGAGCCCAACGACAGTCAACAAAAAATCAATACCTAGTATATATCAGAAAATGGCACAGGTATTGCAACCAGAACAACATTATCCACAGACCTATGAACATTCAACCGATATTGGAATTTCTGGTAAATTTACACCATGACGAACGACTTACGTACAGTGCCATCAACTGTGCCAGAAGTGCCCTGTCTACCTACCTCTGGAGAGAAACGGAACAACAGCCTGTGGGGTCACACCCTTTGGTAACCAAGCTCAAGAGGGGCATATTCAATGCTAACCCTCCTAAGGCCAGATATTCCCATATATGGGATGTTGGCATCGTTCTGAATCTACTAAGGAACTGGACTCCAGCCACTAGCCTGTCATTACAGACTTTGACCTTAAAAACGGTCATGCTGATGGCATTGGTCACAGCACAAAGGGCACACTCCCTACACAAATTGAGTCTGGATAACATGACCAGTTCGCAGGAAAATTTACATTTTTACATCCAGGAACTGGTAAAACAGAACAGACAGGGATCGGCAGTTAAGAAGGAATATCATGATGTGCAGAGCACATTGGTGTATCTGGACTCAAAGCAGACAATTTCAGTGGGGGGACTATTTCTTGCTTTGAATTTCATTCCAATAATCTGAAAACAATTGCAGCAACAGTGATAGGATGTGAACAGTGGATTTATCAGAAGATCAATAACTGCAGCACATTCAGTGTGTAGCCCGTCTACAATCCTTTGCCAGACAACTCGTGGAATGACACTCATCATCACCTTTCCAGACATCATTGGTTGGTTGATAATTCAAAACCCATGATAATAGAAAGGCTATAAAGTTTTATTTGGATACTTGTTAAGGCCGTGTGTCCGCCGGGGTGCTTTAGTAATCTATCTTGCTTGAGCAGCCTCATTGGTTGCCACTAGAAAATTCTTCATCTTCTGGCTGGCTGTGAAAATTGAACTTTCACCAGCAATATGGGATGAATCATGCAGTAATCTCAACACACGCCAACTGCAGCAGTAAACACTTCGGCCCAATTACTTTCCAGTCTTGTAAACCAGTCTTTGCCCAGGATTACGTGCTGCCCAATGTACTCCAAAGCAACCACAACTAGGCAAAGGCCATTCGCCAAGTTTTGTTTTCGCGCACTCACCCATCTGTATCCTGGCACCGAGTCGGATTTATTTTGCATTGCAGCACTAGTGTTATTCATCCAGAAACATGAATAGCTTAGTCCCTCGTGTGTTGGGTAGTGTGAGTGTATGCGGTGAGCGCTGGTCGGCGTGGACCTGGTGGGCCAAAGGGCCTGTTTCCCCGCTGCATCTCTAAAGTAAAGTAATGTAATCAGTCTGAAGAGGGGTCCCACCCCGTAACGTCTCCTTTCCATTTCCTCCAGAGATGCTGCCTGATCCGTAGAGTTACTTGGCTACTGCCAAGTCAGTGGATTTATTTTAAGGCAGAGATAAATAGATTCATGATTAGTGTCAGAGGTTATGGGGAGAAGGCAGGAGAATGGGGTTAGGAGGGAGAGATAGATCAGCCATGATTGAATGGCGGAGTAGACTTGATGGGCTGAATAGCCTAACTCTACTCCTATTCCTTATGATCTTATGACTCCAGCAATTGGTGTCTTTTTTTTGAAAACCAGCATCTGCAGTTCTTTGTTTCCTTAGCCTGCATCTTAACCTTCAGGTGAGAAAGTGTGAGGAAAGAGTTAACAGACATGGTTGATTTAGACTAGGGATAGAAATATAACTTAGAAAGAAATAAGGTGTCAGCAGAAGCCAGACTGCTGGTAGAATAGAAAGTAACAATATAAAGAACAGAGAGAAATTCTAGATAAAAAGTAGCAATAGAAAGACTTCAGCAGGAGATAGAAGAGATTTAGAACAAAGGGGAGAGGGACACGAAGTCACGCTCAACTACGCATGCTTGATGCGATTCCATGACTATGTACTCACACCCACTATGACAAGATGCCTAATTTAAATGTACATGCGATGCATGATAGGGGAGGTGCCTTTGACGTTGGGTGGGCGCTCCACGACGTTCTCGTGGGAATCTGGGCTTTATGTTATGATTGGAAGAAGCTCAATGGGGAGAGATGAGAATGTGATAATAATGAAAAGGAATGTATAAAGATAGAAGACATCCCGATCCTCGGTGTGCCTCTAGGGGACATCAGTGGAGAGGCACCTATTCTGCAGAATATGAAATTAATAAAAACACTTCTTTGTCTGAATTTGTCTCAAGAGCATTTGTGATTTTTGAATCTCACAAAAGGAAAGGGTGAGGGGTTGATCATGAATTGGTGGCAGGGAAGGCACCTCATTACCAAACTGAACTTGGCCGAGTTCTACTAACATTGCAATCTCTCACTGCCTCCAAATAGCGCAGGCCTATAAATGCAGAGAGCTCTCCACTCTATCCTACTTGCAATGTTGTATACCGAGGCTCAAGGCAATTTGTTTCCTTTGATTGTTTGCGACCTTTTGCAATGAAGACATTTAAAGGCTGTGGATTCATTGTAAAGTGAAAGTGATCTGGTGTCTGCAAGTGGTTCAGACAGCTGCGGGCTATGTAGCAATAGTCTCACTTTTAACTCAAAAGATTAATGGCCTTACATAGAGACAATAGGGTAGCACGGTTGCACAGCGGTAGAGTTGCTACCTTGCAGCGCTTACAGCGGCAGAGACGCAGGTTCGATCCCGACTACGGGTGCTGTCTGTACGGCGTTTGTATGTTCTCCCCGTGACTGCGTGGGTTTTCACCGAGATCTTTGGTTTCCTCCCACACTCCAAAGACGCACTGGTTTGTAGGTTAATTGGATTGGTCTGAAAGTAAATTGTCCCTTGTGTACGTAGGACAGTGTCGGTGTGGACTCGGTGGGCCGAAGGGCCTGTTTCCCACTGTACCTGTAAAATTAAAACTAATAATAGAAGAAGGGAGTGGGTGCGTAGTTATTGCAAAGGATGTGCTGTGTTTTAGCAGATTTGTCATTCCGTCCAGTTGCATTGTGTGGTCATCGAGGTATAGAGTCCGTGACGGCGCCCCCTACCTCGGATGTCGCTCTGATCCCTATCCATGGCTGACAGAGGAATATGAGCCAAATGCGGGCAAATGGGATTAAAGTAGATGGGGAATCTTGGTCGGTGTGGACAAGTTGTGCTTGTGCTGTATGACTATAACTCCAATATCTTGGAGGAGGGGCATATGGAAGGTATTCATGGTTCCTGATGAACAACAGTAGTGCTACAATGACAATATTCAGACTCTGTCAGGTTATAGATAGGTGAGTATGTGAATCAAAACTTGGCAAATGGTGTTTGCAGCAGGAAAGTGTGAGGTCTTATATTTTGGCAGGATGAGGTTGTTTATGGTAGTTTGCCTCGAGTGCTTCTGGCAATTGTCTGTCTCCTACCACTTGCCCCACGGTACTGTTGCTTTGTCTTTACAAGTCTTACAAATCTCTAAGTTCAAACGTGAGTGTGCGTGTGCATGTGAGTGTGAGTGTGTGCGTGTGCATGTGAGTGTGTGCGTGTGAGTGTGTGCGTATGAGTGTGTCGTGTGAATGTGCGTATGAGTGTACGTGTAGGTGTGAGTGTGTACGTGTGAGTGTGTGCGTGTGTATGAGTGTGTGCGTGTGTGCGTGCGTGCATGTGAGTGTGCGTGTGTGTGTACCATCAGTTTCACAAAAACGCAGTGTGAAAGAATACAGTGATTTTCCCAGTTGCCGACGCTGTGTGTGAAAAGACCCAATTACAAAGGAGAGATAGGAGTTGAATCCCAACATTACCGTAATTAAAGTGCTTCATAATTTAATTTTCATCGAAGGAATATCTAATATGTCTGAACAAGAAAATTAAAGTCTTGTGAAACGTCAAATTCCATGAAAAGTGTTATTTGTTGAAATGACCATGATAGTGAGATGAAATGTTTTTGTTCACCAAACCTCTAGCAGGTAAAAGCGACCAAAAAGCAGCATCTTTTATGTCCCATGAAAAGATTGGACACTTATTAAAAAAGCACTCTTCTTGATCGAGACTTTCAGCCTCATCTCAAACTTTTAGAATTTTATATGGAATAAGCTAAGATTATGACATGCCAATACAATTTTTTTTTAAAATAAAATTACATTGCTGCTTTCAAAAATCCATACACACAGTGCCACAAAGAAAGGATTATTGTGAATTAGCCGATGCAATAGCATCCCACTAAATTGAAATCCATAACTAATGTTGTTACAACGATCAATATTGAATGGACCTTTGGCAGATGGAATAATATCCAAAGCTAAATATACCATTGTTCAATTTTAATGAACATGTTAGAACGTATTGGAACTAAGTAGAAAAAAAGACACATAGTGCTGGAGTAACTCGGCGAGTCAGGCAGCATCCCTGGAGAACATGGATAGATGACGTTTCGGGTCGGGTCCCTTTCCAACATCACCTGAAACATCACCTACTCATATTCTCCGGGGATACTGCCTGACCCACTGAGATACTCCAGCACTTTGTGTCTTTTTAGTAAACCAGCATCTGCAGTTCCATGTTTCTACTTTGAGACTAAGTATGTAGTGCAAAAATCAAAAATAGATCACAATTTATTTTTAAAATTGTTTATTCTGAGTAAACCCGGTTATGGAACCTCAATGGTGTACATTTAGTTGAATATCCGTTTAAACTATGCTAACTTCTACGATTACTGAACGATTACTAAATTCTTAAATTTAAATTCAAAGTTCAACCATGCTTAAATGCAATCGTTCCTAAATTTTTACATTTAAATTCAAAGATAAATGCATCTTTAAGTTTAAAGATAAACTCTTATCCACTGCTCCTTTGTGTAAGCTTTCTGTTGCCTTTACTGGAGATCACTGGAGCTTTGCAGATCAACTTTAGTGAGAGCAACTTTTCCAGCTGACTTTAGCTCAGAATTATCATGCATCATGACCTCTGGGAGATAGCCAAAATGCTGGAGTAACTCAGCGGGACAGGCAGCATTTCTGGATAGGAGACTGTCAGTCTGTCTGAAGAAGGGTCTCGACCCGAAATGTCACTCATTCCTTGTGCTAACCAACATCTGCAGTTCCTTACTACACATGACCTATGGGAGGTGTGACTGGTTGCAGCGCGACTCGTTGCAGCGGCTCCTACAGCCTGTCTGTCTTTTTTTATTTTTTGTCTAGTTAAATGTAGTGTTTGGTGTTTTTTTAATACTGGTTTTTAAATGTGTATATGTGGGGGGCGGGGGAAACCGTTTAAAATCTCTTCCCTGTCCGGGAGACCCGACCTTTTCCCTGTCGGGTCTCCGTTGTCGTTGGGGCCTAGCACCATGGAGCGGCCTCCAACCTGAACGACCCGGGGGCTCGGGAGACTGCAGACCTGCGGACTACTCACCATCGTGGGGCTGGCCGGCCTCGGAACGTGGGGAGCGGTGGTGACTCGCTGCTGCGACTCGACTCCTGGGGCTCGGAGGCTCCAGCAACGCAGCCGCAGGTCCGGTGGACTGGGACATCGGGAGCTCACGGGTCCGGGTGGAGAGAGAGACCGCTTCCCGGAGCTCCCGCAACGCGACTTCTCCAGCCCGTGTCGCGGGGTTTGGAACGACCCGGAGCGGGGAAGTACATCACCCGGCACGGCCTAAAATGGCCGTGGGACTTATCATCGCCCGCCTGGGGCTTGGACATCGGGAGAGACATGGAGAGCAGGGGAGAGAAAAGACTTTTGCCTTCCATCACAGTGGGTTCACTGTGATGGATGTTTGTGTGAACTTAATTGTGTGTATGTCTGTAGGACATTGTTTTTGTTTGTATGGCTGTGGAAACAAAATTTCGTTTGAGTCTCACTGGGGCTCAAATGACAATAAATTTGTATTGTATTGTAATAACATGATGTGGAGGAAAGGGGCAGATCTATTTCCCTACCCAGGGAGGTTTAAGTATTGAGAAATAAACAGGAGTGTTTGTAAATCTGGGTAAATTAGACTTGAATTGGAAAGGGAGTAATGGGCCTGTCCCACTTAGGCGATTTTTTAAGGCAAATACAGGTGACTAGTTTGTCCCCACATGTTCACTGGTGGTCGCCAGCAGTAATCCCCTCAGTCGCACAAAAAGTCTGGTGGCTGCTAAATTTTCAACATGTTGAAATTTTTTCGGCAACAGTGGGTTTGACGCCAATGAGCATAGCTTGACTTCTCCTGACGTAGGTGCTGTCGTAGTTTGTTGCCAGGATGATGTGGCAGGTTGCCAGTTTTTCGGCGACCTGCAATGACTATGACAGTCGCCTAAAAAAATCGGCAAGTGGGACAGGCCCATAAAAAACGGTATTATATTAACAGTGTGCAAAGGCAGAAATGGGGGAAGTGAATTAAAATTTAATGCAAGGCCTGTCAGTTTGGAAATCTATAACAACAATATGATTTATACGGGTACAAAATTGAACAATGTAAATTACCTTTCTTGGAGACAGAAGGATGCAGGAATCTTGCGTAAGTACCCAAAGATTCTACGCCGTACAGCACAGGAGATGGCCCTTCGGCCCACAACGTTTGTTTCAAAACCATGATGCCAAAGATTCTCACCTATTGTGTGAAAGATAGTGAGTTGACAGAAATGAATGACAGAGTGGACAGAACACAAAGATTCTATGCAACTCCACGGGTCAGGCAGCATCTCTGGAGAACATGAAGGACAGTCTGAAGAAGGGTTCCGACACGAAACGTCGCCTATCCACGTCCTCCAGAGATACTGTCTTATCTGCTGAGTTACTCCAGCGCTTTGTGTTCAATAAATGATCTTCCTTCCTTCTTGACCAAAGGAATTGGCTGTCTTTTGTAGTTTAGCTTAGAGATACAGTGGGGAAACAGACCCTTATGGCCCACTGTGTCCACACCGACCAGCAACCACCCCGTACACTAGCGTTATCCCACGCACTAGGAACAATTTACAATTTTTACAAAGCCAATTAACCTACAAACCTGTACGACTTTGGAATGTGGGAGTAAACTGAAGATCTCGGGGAAAACCCATGAAGGTCACGGGGAGAACGTACAATCTCCGTACAGACAAGCACCCGCAGTCAGGATTGAAACTGGGTCTCTGGCGCTGTAAGGCAGCATTATCTATTGTTCCATTTTCAGTGGTTCCCATGCTGATGTTCTATTAATGCCCCAAACAGGTTTTGTGGGGAATGTATTGCTTTAATGGTTCATAAGTTCATACTTTGTAGGAGCGGCATTAGGCCATTTGGCCCATCAAGTCCACTCCACCATTCAATCATGGCTGATCTACCTTCCCTCTCAACCCCATTCTCCTGCCTTCTACCCACAACTCTTGACACCCACACTAATCAAGATCCTATCACTCTTCACATTAAAAACATCCATTGACTTGGCCTCTACAGCCGTCTGTGGCAATGAACTCCACAGATTCACCACCTTCTGAATAAAGAAATTCCTCCTCATCTCTAATGGTACATCCTTTTATTCTGAGGCTATGGCCTCTGGTCCTAGACTCTCCCACAACTGGAAACGTCCTCTCCACTCTATCCAGGCCTTTCACGGTGTCACATATTCCTGTTATTTTTGCCACTTGGCTCATGAAAGAGAATTACCTTTCCAAGATGACTCTGGGCAAGGACATAGAGAGCGGGCTGATACGGTCTTCCAGTGTATTTTCTGCCTTTCAACTTGATGCGTTCTTTTCCATTCATGTTTAGAGCAGCATCGAGATTGTTCAAAGGTCACTGCCAAGGCTGGGAGAAAGCTGTCCATTTGCAAGCTCGTGAAACGTACTGGAGAACACTTTCCCTGGTAATTGAAAATCTCTGGTTACCACCTATTGTGTTACATAATAATGAGTTGAGAGAAATGCATTCATAGAAAATGCCATTTGTAGAAAAATAAGTAGAATGAAATGAAGTAATTACATGAAGCATTCATAGTCAAGGTTGTGTTCATTTTATGACACTTAATTAGACAGTTCTTTGCATTGGATGACTTCTTCAAAGACCTGGAGCAGAAGCAATGGGGGCGAATTTTAATAGGGCTCTAGCAACAGAGTATTGAACCATTGAACATGTAATAATTGATCATACAACTACACGGTGTTGCAGCGCCGGAGACCCGGGTTCGATCCTGACTAAGGGTGCTTGCCTGTACCGAGTTTGTACATTCTCCAGGCAAGGAGAGGGGGGATCACAGAGAGGGTGGGCAGGGTGAGAGGGAGGGAGAGGGTGGGCAGGGAGATGGTGGCAGAGAGAGAGGGCATGAATAGGGGGGCAGGGAGAGGGGGGGGGCAGGGAGCGGGGGGGGGGGCAGGCAGAGGGTGGGCATGGTGAGGGATAGGGTGGACACGGAATGTGTGGGCAGGGAGAGGGGGTGGGCAGGGAGATGGGGGCAGAGAGAGGGGGGCAGGGAGATGGGGCAGGGAAGGGGGCAGGGAGAGGGGGCACGGAAGGGGGGCAGGGAGAGAGGGTTAGGCAGGTAGAGGTGGGGGGTAGGGTGAGATGGGGCAGGGAGAGAGGGGGGGCAGGAGAGGGTGGACAGAGATAGGGGGGCAGGAAGAGGAGGCAGGGAAGGGGGGCAGAGAGAGGTGGGCCAGGGAGAGGTGGGCCAGGGAGAAGGGGGTCCGTGAGAGGGTGGACAAGGAGAGGTGGGGCAGGGAGGGGGGGGGGGGGGGACAGGGAGAGGGGGGCAGGGGGAGTGTGATCAGGGGGAGAGTGAGCAGGGAGCAGGGAGGGGATCAGGGGATCAGGAGCCAAAAAGCATCAGCTCTAAACAAGCACCACTATCAGTCCCTGTTTTCGCGATGTGTCTGAACACCACCTTACCGTTTGCCTTTTGAGTGGCTGGTTCATTGCAACGAGGGTCAAGCCTAATATGAGGGCGTTTCTCAGCCCCACTTGTCAGTCCAATGGCCTGCTCCTTGCATTCTCCAATTTAAGTGACATTGAATTCTCCAATTTAAATAATTCATCCACAAACACCCCCCTTACCTTTTTTCCCTCTCTTCCATGTGTTCCATCTGTATGTGCACCCGTTTCTCCCATTCCACATCTTCCCAGCCCATTCCACCCATATTCCTTCCTCTGGCTTCACACTTCACCCCTCTTCTATCCTGATATCCTTACATCAGTTTTGTCTTTTCATCTCTGGCCTTTCTCCGACCATCTGCCTTTCATAACCCTGATCACCTGTATCCTATTGTCACTGAAGATAGACACAAATTGTTGGAGTAACTAAACGGGACAGGCACCATCTCTGGAGAAAAGGAACAGGTGAGGTTTCGGGTCGAGACCCTTCAGCAACCGAAACGTCACCCATTCCTTCTCTCCAGAGATGCTGCCTGTTCCGCTGAGTTACTCCAGCATTTTGTGTCTATCTTCGGTGTAAACCAGGAATTTGCAGTTCCTTCTTACACACTCCACCTGCCACTTGCCAGGCTTTGTCCCGTTATCCCCTACTTCCCCCCCACCTCCATGTCTCCTTCTGTTTTCTCTGCCCTACTACAATCAGACAGGAGAATGGTCCTAATCGGAAACGTCGCCTATGCATGTTATCCGGAGATGCTGCCTGACCCGTGGAGTTACTCCAGCACTTTGTGTCTTCTTTTGCAAACCAACATCTGCAATTCCTTGTGTCTTCACCTTTATCGTATTGACACACTGAAAAGGAGGTACCCGAAGACCAAGGCCACCATTTCTCTTCATCGTCTAACACTGACATTTCTCTTCATGGATCAACAGCCAGCTTTGACCGATCCATTGACTTTTCACGAGAACAGTTAATCCATTCTTATTTACTCCCGAACTTCTTTTAAAGTGAAATATGGTAGGGGAACATAAATGAATGCGTTAAGCAAGGTAGCATATAATTGCAAATTAACTGTAAGCAGATGGTGGCTTTTAGCTTCCATGAGCCCTGGAATCTGCACTTTGCATGTACACGCACAAAATTAATTTAACCAGTCCATTCTCATTTGGAATTCATTGTAAGCATTCATTTTCTGTGCTCATGGAAATAGTTTATAATTATTTTTACTATCTTTGCCGTGGCAGCGATACCAAGGAATGAAGTGTCAGCGTTAGAATTGAGAAATGCCATTATATTGAACGTGGCAGGTTTAACACAAAATTAGTCTGAAGTACAGAATATTCTCTGTTCGGAACTGTGTGTAAGAGATGCGTGGAAGAGAAGGCAGCATATCTTCTTCAAGCGTTTATTTGCCTCGTAATAAATTTTATTTACAAATAAATGCATATTAATTTTATACCAATTCATCCATTTCCTGCAGCTACCAGATTTTATACTGTAATAACCATCCACTCCCTTCATGGGCTATAATAGGCAGCTACTCTTATATTGCACTTAAATTAGAGCAAATTCTTTGTCATAGCAAAGGCATCTTGCTTATTTAATATCTGCTGCTATCTCACTTGCTTAAGTTAAACACCTTTGCAGAAGTAATACACTTTAATATACTTTATGCCAGAGAATGATGAAATGTAGACTTGAAAAGCAATTACCTAACATAGCACTACGCCCCGAACAAAAACTCTAATGAAAATAGACAATGTGCCAGCTGTTATAATTGGAGGGGAAAGAGAAGCTTTATTTTCAGATGGCGCCGTAAATTTTGCGTTAGGATTTCAATTTTCTGCCACCGTGACTATCCACGGTGCAGGTAATGTTTAGGTTCCATCAGCGGCCTTTGAGAACGACATTAAATCTAAAGGACGCGGCCAGTTCATCAAACAGGTTTCTTGCACATTACGGTTGCTAAGGATTTACTGCATACCGCTGGCTGGCTGTTGTTGGGCCGGGAGATTAATAGGCGCTGGAAATATGTCTGACTACTAGCCACGAGCAAACTCACAAAATCACTCTGTCAGACCGCTCTACGACGTCATTAATAATCCCGGGCTGACTCGCAACCATTTGTTAACTCAAAACCTCACCAAAAGCTCAAACGTACATTGAAAATTGATGCACGAGTGTTTACTTTAAAGTAAATGTATAAATTTCCCCCCTGGCTTCCTTAATGACGTGGAACTTATCTCCCTCATTAACAGTTTATTAGATTAAACATGATGGTACAGATAAAAAGATCCAAAACATGACAAATCATTAGCACTGGTACTTTTAACCACCAATAAAGAGCTTTTTTTTTTCTGTCTCTCTCTGCATTCTGACTCATCCAAACCTAACCACTCAAGACAAGAAGGAGTCATTACTACAATTCAAAATTAAAGATGAATCTTCTTTTTAAACCTAGACCTCTCGTTGCATACAGTTGCAGGCTTATAAAATACGGAGAGCCAAATGACTATGCCATATATTTTAGCCTCTGACCTTCTTGCTAACATTGACTGCTGGTCCCAGGAACATGCATGGGACCTGCGGACAAATGTGAGGCGATCCACTTTGGTGTCAGGAACTGGATGGCAGATTATTATCTGAATGGTGTCAGATTAGGAGAAGGGGAGGTGCAACGAGACCTGGCTGTGCTTGTTCATCAGTCACTGAAAGTAAGCATGCAGGTACAGCAGGCAGTGAAGAAAGCCAAATGCAAGAGGATTTGAGTTTATGAGCAAGAAGGTCCTACTGCAGTTGTACAGGGCCCTGGTGAGACCGCACCTGGAGACCAAAATGTGCAATTTTGGTCTCCTACTTTGAGGAAGGACATTATTGCTATTGAGGGGGTGCAGCGTAGGTTCACCAGGTTAAATCCTGGGATGGCTGGACTGATGTATGATGAAAGAATGGGTTGACTGGGCTTGTTCAAATTTAAAAGGATGAGAGGTGATCTTATAGGAACATATGCTGTAGATTTGGGAGCAACAGCAGCAGCAGGAGATTAGCAAGAGATACGACTGATTGGCTCTAGCCCAAGTGGGAGGAGAGAAGTGAAAACAGTTAAAGTAGAGGCCAGGACAGGCAGACTTTACTCAGAACTGCTGTAGTTTTGGGAGCAACAGCAGCAGGAGTTTAGCAAGAGATACGACTGATTGGCTCTAGCCCAAGTGGGAGGAGAGAAGTGAAAACAGTTAAAGTAGGAACCAAGGACAGGCAGACTTTACTCAGAACTGCTGTAGCTTTGGGAGCAACAGCAGCAGGAGGTTAGCAAGAGATATGACTGATTGGCTCTAGCCCAAGTGGGAGGAGAGAAGTGAGTCAGAGGGGTGAAAACAGTTAAAGTAGAGGCCAAGGACAGGCAGACTTTACTCAGAACTGCTGTAGATTTGGGAGCAACAGCAGCAGGAGTTTAGCAATAGATACGACTGATTGGCTCTAGCCCAAGTGGGAGGAGAGAAGTGAGTCAGTGCCGGGAAAACAGTTGAAAACTGAGGAATTTGGTTTGTAAATTGGTAAATCAGGCAATTTATCAGTGAATTTAAGCAAGACGGCTCTTAGCGAGCGGCAGTGAGTGAGCGGCCTTGTGAGGAAGTGCCCTGTGAGAAAAGTGTGAGTCTTTGGCTCGAGAGTCTTCGGAGAGGAGACCACGCAATACGCTTGAGAGGTAGAGACGAAAGAAGGAGATGTCATGCAAGCTGATTCAGTGTGATGCTTGCAGTATGTGGGAGGTCAAGGACACCGCTGATGCCTCTGGCTGCTACAAATGCGAGAAGTGCATCCAGGTAGAGCTCCTGAAGGGCCGTGTTGGGGAACATGAGAAGCAAGTGGATGACCTCCGGTTCGTCCGAGAAACGGAGTCGTTCCTCGACAAGTCCTACAGTACGATTGTTACACCTAAGGTACTGGAAGAGAGAAGGTGGGAGACAGTGAGAATGGGAGGGAAGCATGGAATGCCAATGTCCCCGGGTGTTGTACCTCTTGTGAACAGGTTCACCCACTTAGAAGCTGTCGGGACAGAAGAGGTGTTTACACTGGGCGGCGGACTGGCTTGCGATGCGAATAGGGCTGTTGAGCCGAAACCAAAAAGGCCTAAGGCAGGCAACGACAGTGTAGTGGGAGACTCCATTGTGAGAGGTACACAGGGGTTTCTGCGGCAACAGACGGGATGCGAGGATGGTGTGCTGCCTTCCTGGTGCCAGGATCCAGGATGTCATGGACAGTGTGCAGAAAATCCTCAAGGGCGAAGGTGAACATCCGGAAGTGGTAGTGCATGTCGGCACAAACTATGTCGGAAAGAAGGGGATGAATATTCTGCAGCGTGACTTTAGAGAGCTCGGAAAAATGCTGAAAAGCAGGACCTCCAGGGTTGTTATCTCCGGTTTGCTTCCAGTTCCTCGTGCTGGCGAGAGCAGGAACAGGGAGATACGGGACCTGAACGTGTGGCTGAGGAACTGGTGCACGGGGCAGGGATTTAGATTCTTAGATCACTGGGATCTGTTTTGGGGTAAGGGGGAACTGTACAAAAGGGACGGATTGCATCTTAACAGGTGTGGGACCAGCATTCTGGCAGGCAGGTTTGCCACTGCTACACGGGTGGTTTTAAACTGAATAAGGCGGGTGGGGTGTCGAATGGGATAGTGGAGGATGGAGTTAAAGAGAAAGGGTTTCTTAAATGTGTGAACGTAGAGACAGAGGGGTGTAAAATGAGGGTAGAAGCAATAGGTAGCAAGGTGAAAAGTAAAAGTGGCAGGCAGACAAAACCAGGGCAAAAATCAAAAAGGGCCACTTTTCAACATAATTGTATAAGGGGTAAGAGTGTTGTAAAAACAAACCTGAAGGCTTTGTGTCTCAATGCAAGGAGCATTCGTAATAAGGTGGATGAGTTGAATGTGCAGATAGCTATTAATGACTATGATATAGTTGGGATCACGGAGACATGGCTCCAGGGTGACCAAGGCTGGGAGCTGAACATCCAGGGATATTCAATATTCAGGAGGGATAGAGAGAAAGGAAAAGGAGGTGGGGTAGCGTTGCTGATTAGAGAGGAGATTAACGCAATGGAAAGGAAGGACATTAGTTTGGAGGATGTGGAATCGGTATGGGTAGAGCTGCGAAACACTAAGGGGCTGAAAATGCTGGTGGGTGTTGTGTACAGGCCACCTAACAGTAGCAGTGAAGTTGGAGATGGTATCAAACAGGAAATTAGAAATGCGTGCGACAAAGGCAAAACCGTTATAATGGGTGACTTCAATCTACATATAGATTGGGTGAATCAAATTGGCAGGGGTGCTGAGGAAGAGGATTTCTTGGAATGTATGCGGGATAGTTATCTAAATCAACATGTAGAGGAACCAACGAGAGAGCAGGCTATTTTAGACTGGGTATTGAGTAATGAGGAAGGGTTAGTTAGCAGTCTTGTTGTACGTGCCCCCTTGGGCAAGAGTGACCATAATATGGTTGAGTTCTTCATTAGGATGGAGAGTGACATTGTTAATTCAGAAACAATGGTTCTGAACTTAAAGAAAGGTAACTTTGAGGGTATGAGACGTGAATTGGCCAAGATTGACTGGCAATTAATTCTAAAAGGGTTGACGGTGGATATGCAATGGAAGACATTTAAAGACTGCATGGATGAACTACAAAAATTGTTCATCCCAGTTTGGCAAAAGAATAAATCAGGGAAGGTAGTACATCCGTGGATAACAAGGGAAATCGGGGATAGTATCAAAGCGAAGGATGATGCGTACAAATTAGCCAGAAAAAGCAGCATACCGGAGGACTGGGAGAAATTCAGAGACCAGCAGAGGAGGACAAAGGGCTTAATTAGGAAAGGAAAAATAGATTATGAAAGAAAACTGGCAGGGAACATAAAAACTGACTGCAAAAGTTTTTATAGATATGTGAAAAGAAAGAGATTAGTTAAAACAAATGTAGGTCCCTTGCAGTCAGAAACAGGTGAGTTGATCATGGGGAACAAGGATATGGCGGACCAATTGAATAACTACTTTGGTTCTGTCTTCACTAAGGAAGACATGAATAATCTGCCGGAAATAGCAGGGGACCGCGGGTCAAAGGAGTTGGAGGAATTGAGTGAAATCCAGGTTAGCCGGGAAGTGGTGTTGGGTAAATTGAATGGATTAAAGGCCGATAAATCCCCAGGGCCAGATAGGCTGCATCCCAGAGTACTTAAGGAAGTAGCTCCAGAAACAGTGGATGCATTAGTAATAATCTTTCAAAACTCTTTAGATTCTGGAGTAGTTCCTGAGGATTGGCGGGTAGCAAACGTAACCCCACTTTTTAAGAAGGGAGGGAGAGAGAAAACGGCGAATTACAGACCAGTTAGTCTAACATCGGTAGTGGGGAAACTACTAGAGTCAGTTATTAAAGATGGGATAGCAGCACATTTGGAAAGTGGTGAAATCATTGGACAAAGTCAGCATGGATTTACAAAAGGTAAATCATGTCTGACGAATCTTATAGAATTTTTCGAGGATGTAACTAGTAGCGTGGATAGGGGAGAACCAGTGGATGTGGTGTATCTGGACTTCCAGAAGGCTTTCGATAAGGTCCCACATAAGAGATTAGTATACAAACTTAAAGCACACGGCATTGGGGGTTCAGTATTGATGTGGATAGAGAACTGGCTGAAAAACAGGAAGCAAAGAGTAGGAGTAAACGGGTCCTTTTCACAATGGCAGGCAGTGACTAGTGGGGTACCGCAAGGCTCAGTGCTGGGACCCCAGCTATTTACAATATATATTAATGATCTGGATGAGGGAATTGAAGGCAATATCTCCAAGTTTGCGGATGACACTAAGCTGGGGGGCAGTGTTAGCTGTGAGGAGGATGCTAGGAGACTGCAAGGTGACTTGGATAGGCTGGGTGAGTGGGCAAATGTTTGGCAGATGCAGTATAATGTGGATAAATGTGAGGTTATCCATTTTGGTGGCAAAAACAGGAAAGCAGACTATTATCTAAATGGTGGCCGACTAGGAAAAGGGGAGATGCAGCGAGACCTGGGTGTCATGGTACACCAGTCATTGAAAGTAGGCATGCAGGTGCAGCAGGCAGTGAAGAAAGCGAATGGTATGTTAGCTTTCATAGCAAAAGGATTTGAGTATAGGAGCAGGGAGGTTCTACTGCAGTTGTACAGGGTCTTGGTGAGACCACACCTGGAGTATTGCGTACAGTTTTGGTCTCCAAATCTGAGGAAGGACATTATTGCCCTAGAGGGAGTGCAGAGAAGGTTAACCAGACTGATTCCTGGGATGTCAGGACTGTCTTATGAAGAAAGACTGGATAGACTTGGTTTATACTCTCTAGAATTTAGGAGATTGAGAGGGGATCTTATAGAACCTTATAAAATTCTTAAGGGGTTGGACAGGCTAGATGCAGGAAGATTGCTCCCGATGTTGGGGAAGTCCAGGACAAGGGGTCACAGCTTAAGGATAAGGGGGAAATCCTTTAAAACCGAGATGAGAAGAACTTTTTTCACACAGAGAGTGGTGAATCTCTGGAACTCTCTGCCACAGAGGGTAGTCGAGGCCAGTTCATTGGCTATATTTAAGAGGAAGTTAGATGTGGCCCTTGCGGCTAAGGGGATCAGAAGGTATGGAGAGAAGGCAGGTACGGGATACTGAGTTGGATGATCAGCCATGATCATATTGAATGGTGGTGCAGGCTCGAAGGGCCGAATGGCCTACTCCTGCACCTAATTTCTATGTTTCTATGTTTCTATATAAAATTCTTGGAGGATTGGCCAGGGTAGATGCTGAAAAACATGTTCCCGATGTTGGGGGAGTCCAGAACCAGGGGTCACAGTTTAAGAAAAGGGGTAGGCCAGTTAGGACTGAGATGAGAAAAAACCTTTTCACCCAGAGAGTTGTGAATCTGTGGAATTCTCTGCCACAGAAGGCAGTGGAGGCCAATTCACTGGATGCTTTCACGAGAGAGTTAGATTTAGCTCTTAGGGCTAAGGGAATCAAGGGATATGGGGAAAAAGTCGGAACTGGATACTGATTTTGGATGATCATATTGAATGGCGGTGCTGGCTTGGAGGGCCGAACGGCCTACTGCTGCACCTATCGTCTATGTTTCTTTGGGACGATTGGCTCAATTGCAATCATGTATTGTCTTTCTGCTGACTGGATAGCGCGCAACAAAAGCTTTTCACTGTACCTCGGTCCACATGGCAATAAACTAAACTGAATTGAACTGCTAAATGTTGTGATGCAAACATCTTCAAGAATGCTGAGGTGGTCCTCACTTAGTCTTTGCTCACAAGATATCATGAGGGTGGTGATTTGCAACCACAGATTGGATTCTCTCATTCAAAAAGCATGTTAGAAATTGTGAAGTCTTAATTTAGAGTTTAGTTTAGTTTAGTTTAGTTTAGTTTAGTTTAGTTTAGTTTAGTTTAGTAATACAGCATGGAAACAGGGCCTTTGGTTCGCTGAGTCCCTGCCGACCAGCAATCACCCATACACTAGTTCTATCCTACACACTAAGGGCAATTCACAGAAGCCAATTAACCTACAAACCTGTACGTCTTTGGAGTGTGGGATGAAACCGGAGCACCCGGGGAAAACCCATGCAGTCACTGGGAGAACGTACAAACTTCAAACAGAGAACACCCATAGTCAGAATCGAACCTGGGTCTCTGGCGCAGTAGGGCAGCAGCTCCACTGCTGTGCTGCCCTCCGTGCCACCCTCAGAGGCATGGAAGTGGTGGCGTACCGGAAGTGGCGTCGCTGGGAACGGCTGCGGCTCGCCTGCAGTCCGTTTGTTTTTACTTTTTTGTGTTGTTTTTTTTTAGTTTTGTCTAGTTGTGTTTTTGTTTTTTAGGTTGTGTTTATGTGGGGGGGGGGTTGAAACGGGGTTTGCTGTATCTCCCTTGGGGGGAATACGACTTTTTCGTCGTATCCCCCCTCTCTGCCTCTGTCTGCGCTGAGGCCTAATGGCGGAGCTGGCGACCTCGGGACTCCGGAGGCAGCCTGTCAGGACTCGCCCTGGGTTCGCTCCCGTGAGGACGGCCTGGCGAGGGGCCGAGACTCTCCCGTGAGGGGCTGTGGCACTCCCGTCGGAGTGGCCCAGCCCGAGGGAGGAACGGCACTCCCGTCGGAGTGGCCCAGCCCGAGGGTGGAACGGTACTCCCGTCGGAGTGGCCCAGCCCGAGGGAGGAACGGCACTCCCGTCGGAGTGGCCCAGCCCGAGGGAGGAACGGCACTCCCGTCGGAGTGGCCCAGCCCGAGGGAGGAACGGCACTCCCGTAGGAGTGGCCCAGCCCGAGGGAGGAACGGCACTCCCGTAGGAGTGACCCAGCCCGAGGGAGGAACGGCACTCCCGTCGGAGTGGCCCAGCCCGAGGGTGGAACGGCACTCCCGTCGGAGAGGCCCAGCCCGAGGGTGGAACGGCACTCCCGTCGGAGAGGCCCAGCCTGAGGGTGGAACGGCACTCCCGTCGGAGTGGCCCAGCTCGAGGGAGGAACGGCACTCACGTGAGGGCGATCCGGCTCGGGGCTGGAACGGTGCTCCGGTGGCTGGGACGGCGTTCTGGCGGCGGTGACCTGAGTCCTGGGTTCAGCTGCGGGCCAGCGGCTGCGTACGCTGGACTGGAGGGCGGCAGCTTCGACCACCCCGGGCCGCGGTATTTGAGCCGGCCGGTTCGCGGGGTTCGGTGAGCCGCGGGACTGATTTACCATCGCCCGGTGGGGTATCGCCTCAGCGCAGGGGGAGAAGAGGAGGGAAGAGACTGCAGCCCTAAGATTTTTGCCTCCACCACAGTGAGGTGCTTGGAGGACTCACTGTGGTGGTGTTAATTTGTGTTTATTGTTGTTATTATTGTATGTATGACTGCAGGCACGAAATGTTGTTCAGACCGTAAGGTCTGAATGACAATAAAGGCATTCAATTCAATTCAATCAATGTTGACGCACTACAAGGCCTGATTCATGCAATACTCTCAAGGGACATCAATGCCAACATACATTCATAAGGTTATAAATGATAGGAGTAGAATTAGGCCATTTGGCCCATCAAGTCTACTCTGCCATTCAATCATGGCTGGTCTCTCTCTCCCTCCTAATCCCATTCTCCTGACATCTCCCCATAGCTCCTGACATCCATGCTAATCAACAATCTATCTATCTCTGCCTTAAATATACCCCCTATATATTGATCCCTTTGTGATCAATCCAGCAGCACCACTTGCCTTACAAGTATCTCCCATGAAAAGACCATCAACCTTATCAATAGGAATCCTCCATGTTATGCCAATACTCAAATGTTGAGCACAAACATCAACACCAGCTGAATGGGTTTCTGAACCATTCTGGGGCGGCACAGTGGCGCAGCGGTAGAGTTGCTGCCTTACACAGCCAGAGACCCGGGTTGGATCCTGATCACCAGTGCTGTCTGTACGGAGTTTGTACGTTCTCCCTGTAACCGTGTGGGTTTTTTCCAGGGTGCTCAGGTTTCCTCCCACGCTCCAAAGACGTGCAGGTTTGTAGGCTAACCGGCTTCAGTACAAGATTGTAAATTGTCCCCAGTGTGTGAGGATAGCGTTGGTGTACGGGGATCGCTGGTCGGCACTGATAGCGGGCCGAAGGTCCTGCTTCCACACTGTATCTCTAAACTAAACTAAACCAGACTGAACTAAACTAAAGTAAATTAAACTGTCTTCTGTGGACTCTTGTTCTGAGACTTCTCACCCAGTGAAAAATGTTTCTTGCATCAGCCAGGGGAATGCGGTAAAATCTCTGTCAGTTTCAATGAGGTCAATTTCTCCGCATCCAGCAAACCGACCAACTCCTGAACCAGTCCAGGAAATCTTCAATGTACTACTTCATTACAAGTTTATCCATTGGAAGATAAGGCAGTGAAGAAGGACCAGAATTGATTTTGTTGGATGAGGAATTCATTAAACAAGAGGACATACTGGAACTATTAGGTGATGGATGAAATACTGCGTGCAATCCTGGTCTTCATATTAAAGGAAGGATGTGAAAATACCAGAGAGAGTGAAGGAGATTTATGAGGATTCTGCCAGGGTTTGCGAAGTTTACATGAAAAGAATGGGGTTGTTTTCTTTAAATATGAGACAGCTGGAGGAAGATTTACTTGAAGTGTATAATATCAGGGCAGGTTTTGATAGAGTAGATTCCAGGAGCATACTTTTCTTATCAAAGATGTTGAGGGAGTTCAATAACCAGAAAGTCAAAGATTTAAGGTAATCAGAAGGAAGTTGGAAGATGAATTGAGGAAATTTATTCTAACTCGGAGGGTCTGGAGTTCTGACTGAAATGGTCAAGTGGATCACATTTAAAAATAATTTTTATGAGCATTTGGTGGGGTAAAGGCGAAGAAAGTGGAAGGGGATTGGAACACACTTTGTCATCTCGCGAAAACCTGATTGATCCATTTGCCTTAAATTTCCATGATTCAATTTATTATTGTACACAGGACATCATCAGTGCCAGTCGATTTGAGTAGAGAGAGAAAGAGCTTAGAGTTACAGTATGGAAACTGGACCTTCAGCCCACCACTCACTGATTGGAATAAATTAGTTAGCAGGAAAACGCATGGAACTAATGGCATAAAGTCATAAAGACATACAGCATGGAAACAGGTGCTTTGGCCCAATTTATCCATACTGACCAAGATGCCCAACTATGCTAGTCCCATTTACCCACATACCGTTCAAAAATGTTTTCGATCCATTTATTGGTCCAGATACATTTAAAACATCATTATTGCAACTTATGGCAGCAAGAAAATGGCATTGCAATTCTCTGCCTCCAGCAAATTATCCACAATATTTTTCCAGTTGGTTTACAGTTCGGAGTTTAGGAATTCTGCTCCATCAAGTCAAGATGCTACTTCAGTTTACTTTAGTTTAGATTTGTTTGGAGATTCATTCATCATCGTTGAAAACATTAGCGACGCAGTGGTGCTGGTTTCCAACGGGAACGGTGACGGAAGCACCACACATCTCTGACCTCCAGTTCCTGCGGACTTCTGCCGCTGGAAGTAACGGATTTTGGTGCGGGTGCTTTATCATCATTCCTTACAATGCCGTGTACGACAGTGATCGCAACTTCTACTGAAGTACTGGGTGGCCGTTGGCTCGCTAGAAGCTCATCCGCCCTTTGACAGGTCTTGCTTTTGGTCCTGCTGGGGGTCCACAGCCCCCTCCTCACCTGGCAAACCAGGTGGGGGAGACGGTTTAGTCGCCGACTGTCCGACCATGGCGCAGGTAGCACGGGATTACATGGTACCCGTGGTGGGGGGAACTCCCCACGATCTGACCGTTTAGAGATACAGCGCGGAAACAGGCCCTTCCTCCCACCGCGTCCACACCGACCAGCGATCCACGTACACTAGCACCATCCTGCACACTAGGGACAATTCACATTATTTACCGAAGCCAATTGACCTGCAAACCTGTACGACTTTGGAGTGTGGGAGGAAGCCGGAGCACCCGGAGAAAACCAACTCAGTGACAGGGAAAATGTACAAACCCCGTACAGACAGCATCCGTAGTCAGGAACAAACCTGGAACTCTAGTGCTGTGAAGTAACAACTCTACCGCTGCGCCACCATGCAGCCCCTACTTTAATAACGTTTACGTTCCATGCAGGTCCTGGCCCTCTCCCACACACGGTGAAAGATTTATGTGAAGATTGGGGGTGTGATGGGAATTGGACCTTATTTTATGTGGAGCCAAATTTACCAGTGGTGCAGCATAATTATTGTGTTCTTGATGGAGGCAGCTTGTGTGAGCTGTTATTTTATACGGATTCTAGACACCTGCTTAAAATAAAACCAGGGCCTTGGTTACTCTGGGCCCTAATTTGAAATCAGATCCTGACAGTGTTGGATTCACTAATTCTTAGACTCACACAATAAATTGTGCCAGGTGTATCAGGCCAGCTAACTGAAGAGATGCTGCCTAACGTCCCTTGAGATAATTCTCCGATGTGCCATTTTAGGCAGTCAGCCTTTTAATTTTAGTTTTTAGTTTTATAGATACATCGCAGAAACAGGCCCTTTGGCCCACCGACCACCGCTCCCCGCACATTAACACTATCCTACACACACAAGGGACAATTTACATTAATACCAAGCCAATTGACCTATAAACCTGTAGGTCTTTGGAGTGTGGGAGGAAACCGAAGATCTCGGAGAAAGCGGCACAGGGAGAATGTACAAACTCCATACAGACAAGCAGGATTTAGCTCAGGTCTCTGGCGCTGTAAAGTAGTAGATCTACTGCTATGCCACCATGCCGTCCCACGCCAGCACCCGTAGTTGGGATCGAACCTGGGTCTCCGGCGCTGCAAGTGCTGTAAAGCAGCAACTCTACCGCTGCGCCACCGTGCCGCCTACCCATAGTAGGTTCATTTGCTACATTGTGCCTACATTTACACCTTTAGCACTCCCTCCTTTCCTGAGTGACCCTCCCACTTCATCTCTTTGCTACCTTGACACTCTCCTTCCCTCCACATCTCCTCTCTCCCCTTCACATTCAGAATCATAGTCATAGTCATATAGCCTGAAAACAGGTCCTTCTGCCCAACGCACATGTCCCATCTACACCAGTCCCATCGGCCTGCTTTTGGCTTATATCCCTCTAAATCTATCCTATCCATGTATCCATCTAATTGTTTCTTAAATGTTGCAATAGTCCCTGCCTCAACTACCTCCTCTTAACTATCGATCCTTTCTATGTCTCACAATTTCTTATACTTCTATGATATCTGTATCGGGGGAATGTTCCTTCTGACATTGATTAATTGAAAGAAACAGGTTGGAAACAGGCTTGTCGGCCCACTAAGTCCATGCCGACCATGGATCAACCTCTCTATGTAAACGTCACCTCAGTATCGTCCAACTCTTTCCCCATTTCTTTTCCTCACTTATAATATCGCCCTTATTGCCCATATTTCGCTTGGGTAGCGGTCTCCGGTAAGGGAAGCAGCCGTTCCAGGGTTCCCATGCCACTGAGAGGATTCTCCCGACGCCGGAGCACCATCACCCGGCGGGAACGGCCTGGAACATCGGGCCTCCGTAGAGGCAACTGTGGAGGCCTCAGTGGGCCCGACTATGGGTGGACATGGGATGGGGACTGGACATTGTGCCTTCCCCCACAGTGGGTGCCATTGTGGGGGGATGTTTTTATGTTTAAATTTCTTTATTAATCTTATGTCTGTATTCTTTCTTTATGTGCTGCATTGGCAAGAAGCATCTCACTACACCTAGGTGTATGTGACCAATAAAATAACCTTTAACCTTACACCCCAGTGGTATGCTGGACCTCCTCCATTGTCAGAGTGGGACACAATGCAAATTGGAGGAACATCATCTCATATTTCACTTGGGCAGCTTACACCCCAGCAGTATGAATATTGACTTCTCTAGCTTCAAGTAACCCTTGCTTTCCCTCTCTCTCCATCCCTTCCCCTTCCCAGTTCTCCGACCAGTCTGACTGTCTCCCCGATTAAATTATATCTCTCTTTGCTTTATTGTCACCTTCTTCTAGCTAACAATTACCTATTCTACATTTTCCTTCAGCCTCATCTCTTTTGATGTCTCGTTTCAACCCTTCCACATCTCTGTATCTCCCTCTCCCCTGACTCTCAACCTGAAGAAGGGTCTCAACCCGAAACGTCACCCATTCCTTTTGTCCAGAGATGCTGCCTGTCCTGCTGAGTTACGCCAAAATTTTGTGTCTATCTTCGTACTAAAACAGCATCTGCAGTTCCTGCCTCCACATTTCCCATCCTCTGCCTTCATTTGATTTTTGCCCTACCTCCAACCCTGTTAGAAACATAGAAACATAGAAAATAGGTGCAGGAGGAGGCCATTTGGCCCTTCGAGCCTGCACCGCCATTCGATATGATCATGGCTGATCATCCAACTCAATATCCCATCCCTGCCTTCTCTCCATACCCCCTGATCCCTTTAGCCACAAAGGCCACATCTAACTCCCTCTTAAATATAGCCAATGAACTGGCCTCAACTACCTTCTGTGGCAGAGAATTCCACAGATTCACCACTCTGTGTAAAAAATGATTTTCTCATCTCGGTCCTAAAAGACTTCCCTCTTATCCTTCAATGACTGCTGTACCATGACACCCAGGTCTCATTGCATCTCCCCTTTTCCTAATCGGCCACCATTCAGATAATAGTCTACTTTCCTGTTTTTGCCACCAAAGTGGATAACCTCACATTTATCCACATTATACTGCATCTGCCATGCATTTGCCCACTCACCCAACCTATCCAAGTCACCTTGCAGCCTCCTAGCATCCTCCTCACAGCTAACACTGCCCCCCAGCTTCGTGTCATCTGCAAACTTGGAGATGGTGCATTCAATTCCCTCATCCAGATCATTAATATATCTTGTAAATAGCTGGAGTCCCAGCACTGAGTCTTGCGGTACCCCACTAGTCACTGCCTGCCATTCTGAAAAGGACCCGTTTACTCCTACTCTTTGCTTCCTGTCTGCCAGCCAGTTTTCTATCCACATCAATACTGAACCCCCAATACTGTGTGCTGAACCCCCAATAACCCTGTTAGAAACATAGAAAAAAGGAGGCCATTCAGCCCTTCAAGCCAGCACCGCCATTCATTGTGATCATGGCTTATTCCACAAATTCCACAAATTCACACCTCTCTGGGTGAAAAAGTTTTTTCTCACCTCAGTCTTAAATGGCCTCCCCTTTATTCTAAGACTGTGGCCCCCTGGTTCTGGATTTGCCCAACATTGGGAACATTTTTTCTGCATCTAGCTTGTCCAGTCCTTTTATAATTTTATATGTTTCTATAAGATCCCTCCTCATCCTTCTAAACTCCAGTGAATACAAGCCTAGTCTTTTCAATCTTTCCTCATATGACAGTCCCGCCATCCCAGGGATCAATCTCGTGAACCTACTGCACTGCCTCAATCACAAGGATGTCCTTCCTCAAATTAGGGGACCAAAAATGTACACAATACTCCAGATGTGGACTTACCAGTAGCGATGTTACAAAACTTACATTCAGCGGCGCTGCAGCTCTGCCACTGGGCGTGTGCGCGACTTTGGCGCATTTGGGGGGGGGGGGGGGGTGGTGGGATTAATATGCCGTTTTCACCTGCCTGTCGGAGGCGGATTTCCTCGGGCTGCCAGCTGCTGCAGAAGAATCGATCCGCCTCCCGTTCGTGCTATATTTCAAAAAAATTTCGCTGGACAATTTAATACTTGGATTAAAATAAAAAGTGACTTTGAACGCCCTCAATGCCTACAACGTGACGGATCGCAAGTATGGGACAAAACATGGTGTAAATCGTTTATTTTACATATAAAGTTTCTTGGGATGACTTTAATCAATTCTCTATAAGCGAAAATGTGATTTGGGCCCCATACGAACCGGCAGTGTTTTTTGTGCTGATATGGGGTTCAAATTCACCGGCAATGCAACGTTCCAATCGATCACGTTCCAGAAGCAAGATGATTAAAATGCCCATTTTTTTGGAGATGAGCCGTCTAAATGGTCTATATTTTGTGTTATTCTCTCTCTTCATGATTATTATTTTTAAACTAAATATTCACAACAGTTTGAGTCACATGTATTGTGCAAAAAACAATAATTTGATTATATTTTTGGTGGATGTTTCTAGATTAATTTATGGGAATTAAACATTAAATTCCTTCCATCTGGGATATAAATTCATGACAGTGTGATTTAAAAATCATGTTATATTGTGAATTCTTGTGTGAATGGGATTAGTTTGTTATTTGGATACTTAGGCTATTTTCAAAAATTATCTTTTTCTTAAGAAATGGAATCTACAGGACATTGTTAATGGGAAAGTAGTGGGCAGAAAGGCATGTCACGTGTGGTTTGAAGAGCAAAAACCTGTAGTTTCTATAAGATCCCTCCTCATCCTTCTAAACTCCAGTGAATACAAGCCTACAGGAACCTGTAGTTTACAATGCCAAAATTAAAAAGTTGAGGAAAAACAAGGTGTACAGAGTTGCTTATTGGTTACAATCTGAGGAGTATGATGATGCTACTGATTATGATATGCCAATGTACCAGCTAGCAACTGATCTTCTCCATAAAGACTTGGTCTATTGTTAGAAATTGTAATTTATTTACCTGTCTGTTACGGACTTACAGCATATTATACAATAATATTAAAGTTCTGATCTTGAGAATATCACATTTTTGAATTTTCAAGGCAGTCTGGGTGTTTATTGCTATTTCCGTCACAATGGTCAATTTTGCAATTAGCTACAATTAGGTAATTAACTAATTATATGCTTTAATTTCAGGTCATCCAAGTAAGATGTTTCATATTTGCTTCAGAATGCTTCAATCTATAATAACTGAAAATTTCATTCAATTCTCTTAATTTTTAAGAAGTTATAGGATTTTGACTGACCTCGATCACAGATTTTGTGTTAAGTCAATGGAAAAAGCAATAGGGAACAAGATGCTAATTTTCGAGTATGAAAATGGCCATAACTTTTTTAATACTGAAGATATAAAAGTGAATTAGGTGTCAAATTAAACTTCTTTTTATGCTTTATATGACGGGATAAATTGCAGACTTGATTTTTTAAATCTCAAAATTTTGTGACATTCCTATTACCATACGCAACCTTGGCGTGATCTTTGATTCCACCCTCTCCCTTGAGCCTCACATCCGCCATGTCATTAAAACCTCCTTCTTTCATCTCCGCAACATCGCCAAACTCAGACCCTCTCTCACACCGCCCACTGCTGAAAGACTCATCCATGCCTTCATCTCCTCCCGACTGGACTATTGCAACTTACTTCTCCTTGGCATCAGCTCCACCTACATCAACCGACTCCAACTAGTCCAGAACGCAGCCGCCCGACTCATCACCCACACCAAATCCTGGCATCACATCACTCCAGTCCTCAAACAACTTCACTGGCTTCCTATCTCCCTCCTGATCCTCACCTACAAAGCCCTCCACCATCTGGCCCCCCCATACCTCACTGACCTCCTCTCCCCCTACCAACCCTCACGGTCCCTCAGATCCACATCAGCCAGTCTCCTCTCCATCCACAAGTCCAACCTCCGCAGTTTTGGGGACAGAGCCTTCTCCAGGGCAGCTCCCAGGCTCTGGAACTCCCTCCCCCAACTGATCCGCAATTCCGTGTCCCTCACCATCTTCCAGTCCCGCCTTAAGACCCATCTCTTCACCTCTGCCTATCCTTAGCCCCACGTCCCCCTCCCTTTTCATCTGTGCATTAATTGCCTCATATTGTGTTTTGTATTGAATTCTGTCTTTACTTTGTGTACTAGTCATGTCTCTACTATTTATTTCATTCCCCTTACATGTTTTTCCTCTACCTGCTAAATTTTTGTAAGGTGTCCTTGAGACTCTTGAAAGGCGCCCATAAATAAAATTTATTATTATTATTATTATAGCCATATACAACTGCAGAATAACCTCTTTACTCCTATACTGAAATCCTCTTGTTATGAGGTCAACATTCCATTAGCTTTCTTCACTGCCTGCTGTGCCTGCACGCCACCTTTCAGTGACTGGTGTACAAGGACACCCAGGTCTCTCTGTACCTCCCCTTTTACCTAACCTAACCCCATTGAGATAATAATCTGCCCTCTTGTTTTTGCCGCCAAAGTGGATTACCTCACATTTATCTATATTATACTGCATCTGCCACGTATCTGCCCACTCACTCAACCTGTCCAGGTCACCCTGCAACCTCCTAACATCCCCTTCACAGTTCACACTGCCATGCAGCTTTGTGTCATCCTCAAACTTGCTAGTGTTGCTCCTAATTCCCTCTTCCAAATCTTTTATATATATGATAAACAGTTGCGGACCCAACACCGAGTCTTGCGGCACTCCATTCGCCACTGTCTGCCATTCTGAAAAGGACCCGTTCACTCCTACTCTTTGCTTCGTGTCTGCCAACAAATTTTCTATCCACGTCAACACCCTACCCCCAATACCATGTGCTCTAATTTTGGTCACCAATCTCCCGTGCGGGACCTTATCAAAGGCTTTCTGAAAGTCTAGATACAGTACATCCACTGGCTCCCCTTCATCCATTTTACTTGTCACATCCTCAAAAAATTCCAGAAGATTAGTCAAGCATGATTTTCCTTTCATAAATCCATGCTGACTTGGACTAATCCTTTTACTGCTGTCCAAATGCCCCATTATTACCTCTTTAATAATTGACTCCAGCATTTTTCCCACCACCGAAGTCAGGCTAACTGGTCTGTAATTCCCCTTTTTCTCTCTCGCTCCTTTCTTGAAAAGTGGGATAACATTAGCTATCCTCCAATCCACAAGAACTGTTCCTGAATCTATTGAACATTGGAAAATGAGCACCAATGCGTCCACTATTTCTTGAGCCACCTCCCTGAGGATCCTGGGATGCAGACCATCAGGCCCAGGGGATTTATCATCCCTCACAGTCCCATTAGCCTACCCAATACTATTTCTCGCCTAATGAACATTTATTTCAGTTCCTCTACCCCCTTAGATCCTCTGTCCTCCAGTACATCTGGGAGATTGTTTGTGTCTTCCTTCGTGAAGACAGATCCGAAGTACTTGTTCAATTCTTCTGCCATTTCCTTGTTGCCCTTAATAATTTCACCCGTGTCTGCCTTCACGGGACCCACATTTGACTTTGCTATTCTTTTTCCCTTAACATATCTAAAGAAGCTTTTACTGTCCTTCTTTATATTCCTGGCCAGTTTCCCCTCGTACTTCATCTTTTCAGCCCGTATTGCCCGTTTTGTTTCCTTTTATTGTCCTATGAAAGTTTCCCAATCCTCTGGTTTCCGGCTGCTCTTTGCTGTGTTATACATCTTTTCTTTTAGTTTTATTCTATTCCTAACTTCTCTTGTCAGCCACAGTTGCCTCCTACTCCCCTTAGAATCTTTCTTCCTTTTTGGAATGAAATGATCCTGCGTCTTCTGGATTATGCCCAGAAATTCCTGCCATTGCTGTTCCACCGTCATTCCTGCTAGGACCCCTTTCCAGTCTACCTTGGCCAGCTTCTCTTTCATGCCTTCACAGTCCCCTTTGTTCAACTGCATCACTGACACTTCCGATTTAACCTTCTCCTTCTCAAATTGCAGATTAAAACTAATCCTCTCGCTACCTCCAAGCAGTTCCTTTACCTCTAGTTATCTTATCAAATCTGGTTCATTGGACAACACTAAATCCAGAATTACCTTTTCTCTGGTCAGCTCCATTACAAGCTGCTCTAAGAATCCATCTCGGAGGCATTCTACAAACTCTCTTTCTTGGGGTCCTGAACCAACCTGATTTTCCCAGTCTACCTGCATATTGAAATCCCCCATAACCACAGTGGCATTACCTTTGTTATATGCCAGTTTTAACTCCTGCTGCAACTTACACCCTACGCCCTTTACGTTACTTTTGATTTCCTGTTGATTCTGCATATTTTATAATCAAATACATATCTACATATTGTTTAACCAGAATTAACACCTAACCGTAAAAATAAAACTTTTTTTCTTTCAATTAACAAAAAATAATTTCTTGGTTGTTGGTTCCTTCTTATTTATCTTAAAAGCCATTTCAATTTACAACTCTAAAATCTTTATGTAAATACATAAACAAAACCTATTTATATGCAAATTAGAAATGAAAATATTTCAGAAGTCCTAATGCAAATCAATTTGGAAATTCATAAGGCTCAATTTCCAAAGTGCATTTCCTTGAATGTTTCAAGGAAAATCTAATCTTTGTGGTATTTATATGAAAAATTGCCATATGTCGATATATTGTAAGTATGCAGCATGCATACATCAGCAGACCTATAAGCATACTGTTCAATAGTCATAAGATCAGAAGCAAACATAGGAGAAGAAAAGGTTAATGGTCCATCAGGCATGTTCCTTCAGCAAACTAGATAGTGTCTATCTGACTTTGCAGAGTGTATTATGCATGTGCTGTCTTCTGTGTATTCATTTGGACAAAAGAGTCATAGGTTCATGAGTTCTAGGAGCAGAATTAAGCCATTCGGCCCATCAAGTCAACTCCGCCATTCAATCACTGGTACTGATTTTCGACAATCAGCCATGATCATATTGAATGGCGGTGCTGGCTCGAAGGGCCAAATGACCTACTCCTGCACCTATTCTCCATGTATGGACTTTGTGTACTGGAAATGTTTTTCAGTTTGCAGAAATGACCTACAATGAGTTGACTTTCAGAGGATAGCATGACAGTAATCTGCAGGAGGCTCTCTCACCAGCGCTATTTAAAGGAACCAATTTTGGGACATGTGGAGTTGCTGACACTCATTGCTGTTTGAGAGCTGAACATCTTTTGCTGCGTTTCAATGCTCAAATGTTCCTTCATGTGCCACAGAAAGGAAATAAGATACAATAGCAGAGCAAATAGTTCCAGGATTAGGTTACTCACACCCTCGAGCTGACTCGGTCGCCCAATAAGATCAAGGCTGACTGATACTTCACCTTAGAACAGTACAGTTAGTTTACTCCAGCGTTTTGTGTCTATGTTCAGGGAAATCATCTCCAGGTGCTCTGGTTAACTCCCATATTCCAAAGACATGCAGGTTTGAAGGTTACTTTGCTTCAGTAAATTGGCCCTAGTGTATAGGATAGAAATAGGGTGGTTTGTTGTAGGGTGTAGGGGTTCCAGTAGGGTGATTGTTGGTCGGTGTGGACTCACAAGTTCATATGTTCTAGGCGCAGAATGGTCAATCAAGTCTACTCTGCCATTCATTCACAGCCGATCTATCTTTCTGTCTCAATCTCATTCTCTTGCTTTCACCCCCATAACTCTTGACACCCTTGCTAATCAGATGGACTCAGTGAGCCGATGGGCCTGTTTCCACACTGTATCTCTAAACAAAACTAAACTTTTCCATCATCCATTTCCTTCTCTTTCATGTAAAATCTTAGATCCAGAATTAATCTCCCCTTTAAGAGGTTGTCCCCAATACAGAATCCCACCCTCTCTGTAGCAGGTTGACGAGATATAATGAGCCAGCTGAGAGCAAAGGTGCCAGTGATTGAACACATGAATATTTGGTCTCAACTTGGCATTGAAGCTTAATTTTCACATGAAATCTATTTCTTGTCCAAAAACGATTTGCTGTAATATTGGCTGAGTTATATGGTTTCACATTCATGATTAACTTGTTTCCAAGTGCAGACAGGAATGTAATAGCCCTGAACCGCGGTACGAGTTCATTGCAAGAACTCTCCCGAGTTTGCCCTGATTTGAACTCGGAGATTTACGGTAAAGGCCACTCGTCGGTACTTGGGGCTCTCGTGGACAGTTTTCAACATGTTGAAATTTTTTCACGAGTCTTCCCGTACTTACCTGCCGTTAACGAGTCATCCTGAGTACCTGCCGTTAGCGTACTGAGCCGCTAAGAGACGTCCCCGAGCTCCGACGTACCTGTTACGTTCATTCTCCGTGCTGACCACGTGTTAGATTTTTTTTTAACTCGGGTCGAGCTCTTGGAATGAACTCGTACCGTGGGACAGGGCTTTAAGTGTTTATATTCAAACAAGTGCAAAATTGGGTTTCAACTATAGTTCTTTCTCACATTTAGACTGAATGGCTGTCCACCTGCAGAAGATTAAAAATGATTCTTACCAACTCCATTGTTAACTATCTTGTGCAGCATGTGTTTGATAGCAGTGTATTTGTAAACTAACAAAGTTTGGATGTTTAGTTTGGAGAAAGAGCGTGGAAATAGGTCCTTCGGCCCACTGAGTCCATGCCAACCATCGATCACCCATTTACACTAGTTCCATGTTATCCCACTTTGCGTCCACTCCCGACACACTAGTGGAAACTAAAAAAAGAAAAAAAAAGCTACATCTGCATGTCTGCGGGATATCAGAGAAAACTGGATGACCAGGAAGAAAGCCATGCAGTCACTGGGCGAACGTGCAAACTCCTCATAGACAGCACCCAAGATCAAGATCGAACCTGCGTCTCTGGCGCGATGAGGTTGCGGTTCCAACAGCTGTGCCACTGCTGCCTAGGTCTGTACACATTTTGCACAGG
The DNA here is from genome assembly GCF_010909765.2 of Amblyraja radiata. Lineage (NCBI taxonomy): Eukaryota > Metazoa > Chordata > Chondrichthyes > Rajiformes > Rajidae > Amblyraja > Amblyraja radiata. The sequence continues at coordinate 32,908,061 of NC_045977.1, read as the reverse complement.
ACACATTTCTCAATGTCCGATATGGCCAAATCCAATTCTAACAGCCCATTTCACTGTTAATCCTGTTGGGGGAAGCTCCAAATTGGTAAGTAAAACAATGTCAGTTTAAAAAAACCACAAGTGATTGAGTTGTAGAGCAGCAGGGCTTTAGTTGCATTGGGAGTTAATTTGCTGATGAACTATGAGTACATATGTTCAGCACAAGGCAGCACCTGCACCATTTGCAGATGCTGGAAGACTGCACACTTGAGACAGCCAGGCATGTCAAACTTCATCCACTGCCAATTTGATGGCAGGCCCGCCAATTGGACCTTGTCAATCCGGCTAATGCAATGTGTGAATTATGCTCAGAAAACTGTAACAGCGCTAAGAATCTTCATCCGTGGGCTTTAAATGAAACCTCCATGATTTTCAGGCTGAAATAAAGACAGGTGAATTAGGAACAGTAGTTGCAACTTGCACTTTTCCCCTGTAACTATAGCACTATAATGCTGTAACGCCGTACTCGACACTCTGCTATCTTTCTCTTTGGCAAAATGGCAAAAGCATTGCAGATGCTGTGACCTGGATTAAGAACTAAAAGGGCAAGAGATGCTAGCAAGTCAGGCAACATTTGTAGAGAATTAACATTTTAAGTCGACGACCTTTTACCCAATGGCCAATAAACAGATTTTTGGATGTGGCTGAGTGAGGGCTGAGGGTAGTTTAGTTTAGTTTAGTTTAGCTTAAAGATACAGTCCGGAAACAGGCCCTTCGGCCCACCGGGTCCGCGCTGACCAGTGATCCCCGTACATTAACACTATCCTACACCTACTAGGGGCAATTTTTACATTTACCAAGTCAATTAACCTGCAAACCTGTACGTCTTTGGAGTGAGAAGGCAGAAGATATTAAATTAATAAACATTCGGAAACAAAAAGGATTGTCTGGAGATTAAGATAGAATAATTATCTGAAATTACTGGAAGAATGTGGAAGACATGCTAGAATTTTGGAATAAGTCAACTGGAACACTGATTACCGGAGATCTTTATTGAAAACCAAAATGACACCAGACACTAAGGTGACATGCTGTTTCTTGAGACACAAGGAATTGCAGAGATTGGAATCTCAAGCATAATAAAATGGTGGTCAGTGGATCAGGCAGCGTCCATGGAGGAAATTGATTGGCGATTATTCGGGTTGAGGCCCTTCTTCAAACCTGAAGAGAGGTCTTTAAACTTTAGACTTTTCGAGATACAGCAGCGAATCAGGCCCTTCAGCCAACCGAGTCCGCGCCGACCAACGATCACCCCATACACTAGCACTTGTTAATCCTGGCCAAATTGGAGAGGCTAGGACTTTTAAATGGGGTAAAAGCTTCAGGGCTGCTGGGAGATTTGCTCAATTTGGAATTGCACTCTGCAGAGCTGGGACAAGCTATAGAGTGGTGCCAGTGTGTCTAGAGCCTAAATACAAGTTGCAAGAAAAAAATAGAAACATCTGCAGACCCTGTAAATTAGGTGCAAAATGCATAGAATGGATTGGACGGTTGCAAACCAGACATACACCTTGTAAATAATTGTAAATAATGTTCTACTTTGCCGAGTATTGATTGGATGAGGTATTGAGCCTTGTCTGGGTTTCTTGCAGATCAGGATAAATGTTTCTAAGTTGGCTTCCTTGAGAAGTCCGGTTTGAATACAATGTATTGAGCTGCTGTATTATTAGGTTATGGAAATATCTGTTATGTATGGTGTTAATGTCGATATCTGTAATTGGATTATTAAGAGACCACCCCCATGTGGTTCGGCCCCTCGAGGTCCCGGGACCTATAAAAGTCCGCTACCATGAGGTCTAGCGTCGATCTTCTGGGAGAGCGCTTGGGACTATGTGACCTTCTGGAGTGTCTCTGTTTGAGCGAGGCCTAGAGGGCTTGATCAGGCAGATACGAGGATCGAACCCGCGGTGGGATAGGTACAGTAGTTGAACTGTAATTATGCTTTGTAGACTTTGTAGAATAAAGATTGGTTGTTCAAGTGCTTGATTCGGTGTTTTTGACTGGAACTGGAGGGAAGCTTAGAACGAGCAATTTACACACTATCCTATTCACTAGGGACAATTTACAATTTTACCCAACCCAATTAACCTACAAACCTGTACGTCTTTGGAGTGTGGTAGGAAACCGAAAATCTCAGAGAAAACCCATGCAGTTCATGGGGAGAACCTACAAACTCCGTATAGACAGCACCCCTGGTCGGGATCGAACCCGGGTCTCCGGCGCTGCAAGCGCTGTAAGTCAGCAACTCTACTGCTGTGCCACCGTGCCCACCTGCCTGTGTGTGTGCCCTTGTTCTTGACTTCAGTCAGTGCTGGCAGCCTTCAATACGGGGCAACCACTCACATTAATGTGTGGTTGGTGCTGTCTGGAGCCCACAATCCTGATAATGAAATTGGAGCATAAACTTTATGAGCCACTTGAACAGGGTCAAAGCGTCATGGTTTAATGGCATAGTGCAACGGATCTGTGGGGTTTCCATCCTGATTCAAGGTTTTCCTTTAGAGTCACTGAACCTCAGTGCATTTCCCATAATTGAGAAAGTATATCTCTAACCTATATATATAAAAAAAAACAAATGCATACAAAAAAAAATCATTGCACAACCCTAAAAGCTGCATGAATCACACTGACATTTTCAATTTTGGTGCGTATCCATTGTCGGAGTTTTGAATTTAGGTGCAACAAGCTAAGTAGTACTAAAACTATTTTTTATGTTTAACACTGTCACAAGAAAAATGCATTCTATTTTTCAACTTTATTGAGCAGTGCCCCCATTTCTAATATTAGACATAGAAAAAATAAATTGAAAATAAATTGATTTTTTTTCATTCTGTTTTTTCGTGTAGCACTGCTAACCTTGACATCTTCTCGAAATGTAATATTTTACAGTCACATTACCTTTTCCCGATTTCTCGGGGATGAGGTAATTATAAATTCCCAGCAACTTTTCACTCAGTCTTTTCCAACATTTTGTTCTGAGCAGAGCTGAGTTGAGAACCAACGTTTCTTTAACAAATCAACGTAACAAACTGAAAACATGTCAATCAATCCCACTTCTGAAGAAGTCTGAAGAAGGGTTTCGACCCATTCCTTCTCTCCAGAGATGCTGCCTGTCCTGTTGAGTTACTCCAACATTTTGTGGCTAAATCCAATTCCTTCATTGCTTAGGTACACAAAAAAGCTGGAGAAACTCAGCGGGTGCAGCAGCATCTATGGAGCGAAGGAAATAGGCAACGTTTCGACCCGAAACGTTGCCTATTTCCTTCGCTCCATAGATGCTGCTGCACCCGCTGAGTTTCTCCAGATTTTTTGGGTACCTTCGATTTTCCAGCATCTGCAGTTCCTTTTTAAATCCTTCATTGCTTAGTTCGCTGCCTCAAAAAGGCGGCCAACATCATCAAAGACCCACATCATCCTGGCCACACACTCATTTCACCGTTGACATTCTGGAAGATGGTACAGGAGCCTAAAAACTGTAACGACCAGGTTCAGGAACAGCTTCTTCCCGACAGCCATCAGGTTTTTAAACACGACAGCAAATAAACTCTGAATTATAACAGACTGTTATTATTATTGCACTATTTTCGTTTATTTATTGAGTATGTGTGAATGTGCATATATACACTCTGAACTTTTTTTTTCTCTTCCGTTATGTACTATGTTTACATATTCTGTTGTGCTGCAGCAAGTAAGAATTTCATTGTCCTATCTGGGACATATGACAATAAAACATTCTTGAATGAGTTATTCTCTCACCCTATAAAGGCCATTAAAATTAAGATTAATCTCCCTCATCTGGAATACTGGAGTGATTTAATGGTACAGACTTCATTTCATTTAGAAATTCTGCGGAACTATCTTTAGTTTTTGAATGCAAGAAAGCTTTGCTAACAACGTCTTATTCATTCTCTGAATGAGACGTTGCTTGCAAAAGGCAGCAACTATTACCCATCCTTAGCTGCTTTTGGGAAAGTGATGATCAACCATTTTAGTTTAGTTTAAACATATGGTGCGGAAACAGGCCATTCGGCCCGACCAGCGATCCCCGCACAATAACATAATCCTACAATTTACATTTATACCAAGCCAATTAACCTTCAAACCTTTTGATTGTGGGAGGAAGGCAAAGATCTCGGAGAAAACCCACGCAGGTCACGGGGAGAACGCACAAACGGCGTGCAGACAGCACCCGTAGTCAGAATCAAACCACTGCGCCACCACGCCACCCCTATTTTCATGCTGATTGTATAGTGAAGGGCACTCTGTACTGGTAGGGAGGGAGTTCCAGGTCTTTGACTCAGCAGTGATAGACTGAGAGAGTCACACAGCACGGAATCAGGCTCTTCAGCCCAACGTGCCCATACTGACCAACATGTCCCATCTGCACAAATCCCACTTGCCTGCATTTGGCCCACATCCCTCTAAACCTATCCTATCCTATCCATGTACCTCTAATTGCTTCTTTGTCATTGCAATAGTCCCTGCCTCAACTACCTCCCCCGGCAGCTCGTTCCATATACCCACTACCCTTTTGTGAAAAGGTTATCACTCATAGATTCCTATAAAATCTTTTTCCCTTCACCTTAAACCTATGCTCGGTTTATAAGAATGTAGGAAGATTAAAATGGAAGTGCTGAGTGATGCTCTACCTAGAGCTTTCCAGCGTACTACATCCAGCTCCAGGAATGAATGCAGAAATAGTATAAGTGGATATTTGATGGCCAGCATGGACTGAGTGAACATGTCTACCAGCTGTATGATTCTATAAAACTTTGTGGTCACTTAGTGGCACTTTTGTACCTCAGACTGGGATGAACTTCCCATCGAAGGTAACTCAAGTTTATATCTCCTCTCAGTCTGAAGTAGCTACCTATTAGTTTAGTTTAATTTAGTTTAGGTTAGAGATACAACGCAGAAACAGGCCCTTCGGCCCACCGGGACCGTATCGACCAGCGATCCCCGCACATTCACACTAATGCACACTTATACCAAGTATACAAACCCACGCCAAACAACCTACAAACCTGGAGAGTGGGAGGAAACCGAAGATCTCGAAGAAAACCCGCGTGATCACGGGGAGAACGTACAAACTCCGTACAGACAGCACCCGTAGTCGGGATCGAACCCGGGTCTCTGGCGCTGCAAGCGCTGAAAGGCAGCAACTCTACCGTTGAGCCACCTTGCCGCCCATTCTACCCACTGAGTTTTCCTTCAGAAGCAAAAGAATACGTCAGACCATTTGTGGCAGACCATTTTATCCTGGCTTTGGAGAGTAATGCGGAGGATTCTAATGTAGTGCAGGAAGCCTGAAGGCCCCGTGTAAAGATCTAGCTTCTAAGATACAGCACGATAACTGATGTTCCTTTAACAACAGCCACTCAATCTTCCAAGAGTATTTTCAGTACATAGCCGTTTCGATTAAGGTTTCAGAGGCCTGAGGAGTTGAAGCCAGGCAGATTAAATCGGATAGCCTCTAAAACTTGATGGAAGGATTGTTGCCTGCGCACCCATTCTACTGCAGGCAACATGCCAACTTTGAGCTGCCCATTGATTAATGTGGCATCTGCAAGCAGTCACCGCCGCTACTCACGTTGGCTGTTTACAACAGGAGGCTTTGTATCGTTATTATTCTGCAGCATGGGTCAGCTGGCAGCAATTGAGGCCACCACATCCAAAGAGAACGTTAACATCTTCATACTCATCCTCCTCCCCACGTTTCCTGTCACCTCACGCCCTCTTCTGATGTGCAAGCTCCAGGCAGTGTGAGAAGGAACTTCATAAGTGATAGGAGCAGAATTAGGCCATTCAGCCCATCAAGTCTACTCTGCCATTCAATCGTGGCTGATCTTTCTTTCCCTCTTAACCCCATTCTCTTGCCTTCTCCCCATAACCCCTGACACCCATACTAATCAAGGATCTATCTAGCTCTGCCTTAGAAATTACCATTGACTTGACCTCCACTGTCGTCTGTGGCAATTAATTCCACAGATTCACCACGATCCTGACGTCTGATGCTGTTAATGTGGAGTTTGCAAGTCCCCCCTGTGATTGCTTCTGTGTGCCTGTCTCCTGAACATTAGATTTTTACTTTTATTTACTTCAAGAAAACATTTGCTTTTTCTTCGTTACAAACTGACAGCTTGGTGGCGCAGCAGTAGAGTTGCTGCCTTACAGCGCCACAGACCCAGATTCGATCCTGCTGTCTGTACGGTGTTTGTATGTTCTCCCAGTGACTGTGTGGGTTTTCCCCGGGTGCTCTGGTTTCCTCCCACACTCCAAAGACGTACAGGTTTGTACTGTAGGTTAATTGGGTCCGGTAATAATTGTAAATTGGCCCTAGTGGGAGTGGCGGCGCCTAACGGCAGCGGCTCGACTACAGTCGTCTGTCTTTTTTTATTTTTTGTCTTGTTAAATGTATGTCTTTGAGTCAGTTTTTATTATTTGTTTTAGCTGTGTATATGTGGGGGGTGGTGGGGGGGGGGGGGGCTGTGGGGGAAACCGTTAATCTCTTCCCTGTGCGGGGACCCGACTATTCCCTGTCGGGTCTCGGATGTCGTTGGGCCTAACATCGTGGAGCCGGCGGCGAGCTCCGGCTGGGACTAACCTGCGGGCTCCAGTTGCAGAGCCTGCAGAACTGACATCGCGGAGCTGGCCAACTTCGGAGCGGGAAGAGCTGTGGTGGCGTGCGGCTGCGACCCGACTTTTGGAGTTCGGAGGCACCGGCCGCAGACCCGGTGGACGGGAACATCGGGAGCTCGCAGGTCCCTGGTGGGAGACCGTTTTTCCGAGCTCCGCAACGGCGACTTCTCCCGCTGGAATCGCGGGTTTAAGGACATGGAGCCGGGGCCTAACATCGCCCGGCGTGGCTTAAACGGCCTCAGGACTTACCATCACCCGCCGGGGGCTTTAACATCGGAGCCCCAGTTCGCCTCGACACTGCAGTTGGACTGCTGGACCGCGGGAGAAGGAACAAAGGGAAGAGATAAAGACTTTGCCTTCCATCACAGTGAGGAGATGTTGGAGACTCACTGTGATGGATGTTTATGTAAACTATGTTAAGTGTGGGTCTTGGATTGTGTTTGTAATGTAAAAAACTGTAGAAATGGACTTTCGTTCAAACCCAGGTTTGAATGACAATAAATAGCATTCTAAATTCTAGTGTGCAGGATAGTGCTGGTGTACGGGGTTTGCTGGTCGGTGCGGACTCCGTGGGCTGAAGGGCCCGTTTCCGCGCTGTAATCTCTAAACTAAACTAAACTAAACATCGACCGCTCTGATGGGGAAAGAGAAATGAATGCGGCTGCTGTCAGATGCACAAGCGCTGCCAAGAGACTTCAGACTGGTCTCACCATGGATCTGTTGACCAGCATTCTACGGAGATTGCAACATATGACTGTGATGCAACAAATGATTCAGATGGCTGAGCCCCAGAGGACCCTGTGGAGCGCAAATCTGGCCACGTCTCTAGAGTAACAGCTTTGCTGAAGGCACCCATGCCAACCTGTCAATGAAAGGCCAGCAGCCAAGCCTACAGCGCCAGAGACCCCGGTTCGATCCTGACTACGGGTTCTGTCACATGTTCACAAGTTCACAAGTTACAGGAGTAGAATTAGGCCATTCGGCCCATTGAGTCTACTCTGCCATTCAATCATGGCTGATGTCAGCCTCCTAATCCCATTCTCCTGCCTTCACCCCATAACCCTCGACACCCGTTCTAATCAAGAATTTGTTTATCTCTGCCTTAAAATATCCACTGACGGCCTCCACAGCCCTCTGTGGCAATGAGTTCCACAGATTAACTACCCCCTGACTAAAGAGGTCTGTCTGTATGGACTTTGTACCTTTTCCCTGTGACTTGCGTGACTTTTCTCCGGGAGCTCTGATTTCCTCCCACACTCCAAAGGTATGCAGGATATTTGGCTTGGTAGAATTATAAATTGTCCCTAGTGTGTGTAGATTAGCATCAATGTGCGGGGATCGCTGTTCGGCGCTGACCCGGTTCCTGTTTCCCCCGCTGTATTTCAAAACTAAACTAAACTATGCACAATGGTCTTTGACACAAGGCCATTATTTAATGGTTTGAGATCTGATACGCCTGCAATCATGCTTGCAGATTAACTTTGTTTTTAATGCACACTTACAGGCATGTTTTATTCATGTGCCCACTCACACCTTCATTAATATGCTGACTGATGTGACTCGTGCCACAGGCATGTGTATCACCATCTGCCTCTCACACTGCCCCAAGTAAACCATGGCAGCAACACAAAGTTTGTAGCCAGATTTCACGGCCACGATTGCCTTCAAAATACGCACTGGAGCTTTGTTGCGGTGCCTGGTAAGTCCTTTGTGATCAGGAAATTACGACTCTTTCTTCCACACAGTTCTGACACCAGTGAAGAGAGAGTTAATCGTAATCATAATTAATTTACTAGCCAAGTATGTTTTGCAACATACGAGGAATTTGATTTTGCCATACAGTCATACCAAAACAAAGCAACGAAATACACAACTACATAAAAATTAACATAAACATATGTTAGATATAGCTCGTAGGGCTAATGGAATCAAGGGATATGGGGAGAAAGCAGGAACGGGGTACTGATTTTGGATGATCAGCCGTGATCATATTGAATGGCGGTGCTGGTACGAAGGGTCGAATGGCCTGCTCCTGCACCTGCTTTCTGTGTTTCTATGCTTTGCATAAACTGGCCAGGAAACTTGAGTGAGGTCTTCCTTCACCTGGGACTGATCATAAATTCAGTGATCTTGTGGTTCAAAGGGATGTGCCTGACTGGTGTCAATGTACAATGTTTAACAAGTGTGCAGATGACAAGCGTTATCTGTGTTAGCTATTCCATCAGGGGGACGGACTGCCACTCACTTTGGCAAGCTGCCTGATCTTGCAATGATTAAAAATCCAATCCACAATCCTCTCAGGCGCCCTTCATAACTTTGAAGTCTATTTGAGCTGACAGCACGGCAGGACGGAACTCCCAGAAGCTTTGGTAGCACAATAGTTTGCCTCTCTGCCACTGTCTATGTGGACAATGAATTAACTAGTACACTGTGGCAGCTTTGTCAATAGTACAAACATTGCTACCATCCGATGTTAGCTTTAAGCCGTCGGTGAATTCGAATCAAAGCCATTGTGTTTGGTTCCCGTTACACCTCTGTGTTCTTGCCCTCTCTTCCTTGCCCGTCCTGAGTCTCCCAATTTAAGTTGGACAATCATCCATTTTACCCGTAACTGGGCATCGAACCTCACACTCCATCTGTTACTACGGCAGTCTCTGCAATATTGCCTGCTTCAAGGCCAACGTCATCATAATCTGCCACTCTTCTATGGGTTAACTGATTGCAAGTCTTTGCAAATATTTAAGTTCTCTTCACACTTAAATCTCACATCCCATCTGGCAGTGAAATCTGATCACCCGTCATTTCTGACCACTCATTACTGACTCTCAGTCTTCCAGTGCACCAAGCCCCAGTTCTTTTATAGTTACAAGATAGACACCAAGTGCTGGAGTAACTCAGCGGGTCAGGCAGCATCTCTGGAGAAAAAGGAATAGGTGACGTTTTGGGTTGGGACCCTTCTTCAGACTGAAGTCTGAAGAGGTTCAGTCTGAAGAAGACTCCTGGCCCGAAACGTCACCTATCACTTTTCTCCAGAGATGCTGCCTGACCTGTTTATTTACTCCAGCACTTTGTGTGTATCTCTGGTATAAACCAGTATCTACCTTCCTGCACATGGAAACAAAGTATCCTAGGTACCATGCACACACACACACACACACACACACACACACACACACACACACACACACACACACACACACACACACACACACACACACACACACACACACACACACACACACACACAGACGCACACACACACGCATGCACACACACACACGCATGCACACACACGCACACACACACACACGCACACACACACACACACACACACACACGCATACACACGCACAGAAAGTGCCACGCCAATTTAGAGAACAATTTAAAGAAAAGGCATGTGGTTTTTTAAAGGCAAAAGGGAGGGGGCGCTGTCCTGTGCATGGCTGCCCAGCCAGCAGCTGCCCGTCTTTTCATCTCTTTTTATTTTTATTTTTAGTTAGTTAAAGTGTTTTTGTTCTGGAGGTCTAGACTTTTTTATGTGGGGGGGGGGGGGGGGGGGGGGGGGGGGGAGGGGGGAAACTATCTTTCAGGGTCCCTACCTGGTCGGAGAGGCAGCTTTTCTCTGGGCTGCAGTTTCGACCCGTCCTCGCGGCCTACCAGCGGGCCTGGAGCGGTGTTTCCTGTTGGGGACCGCCCAGAACCGCGGCTTCGGTGGCGGCACAGCGCTGGAGCGCTATCGTGGTGCGGAGCGGGCGATGCCTTGCCCGGGTCGCCGCGCTGGAGCTCCGGTGAGCTGAAGACCGCCGAGATAAACATCGCGGAGCTGTGGGTCTTTGGAGCGGCCAGCTGCGGGCGGCGGCGCTGAACTTAAACATCGGGAGCCTGGGGTCTCTCGATGAGATCGCCAGTGCTGGAGCTCCAACCGGCGCGGCATTGTTGGCTTCGGAAGCCGCGGTCTCCGGTGAGGGAAGCGGCCGTTCCAGGGTTACCATGCCGCCGAGAGGATTCTCCCGACGCCGGAGTACAATCATCCGGCGAGAACGGCCTGGAACATCGGGCCTCCTTAAAGGCAACTGTGGAGGCCTCAATAGGCCCGACTATGGGTGGACATGGGATGGGGACTGGACATTGTGCCTTCCCCAATAATGGGAACCATTGTGGGGGGATGTTTTTATGTTTAAATTTCTTTATTATTGTTATGTCTGTATTCTTTCTTTATGTGCTGCATGGCAAGAAGCATTTCACTACACCTAGGTGTATGTGACCAATAAAATAACCTTTGAAATTTTTTTTTTTTGGTTCCCTTGGCTTTACAAAGAGACTAGCAAGTATGAAAGTATGCGAGATATTGCAAACCCTTTTGAATCGTGGATTGGAATTTAGATCAATTATTGTATTCATTTCTGGGCACCGCTGTAAAGAAGTTACCTGAATGCAATGGCAAGGAAGTGGAGAAGATTCATTGCAATTGCAGGGGAGACGGTGGACTGCAGTTGGTGAAGAGATGGCTCTCTTTGGAACAGAGTTTATGCAGAGATTATGCGGAGTGTTCAAAATGTTGACGTTTTTGATCAAACGCACAATGGGAAACAGTTGAGCAGGGGCACAGATTTGTAATTGAAGAGAATATTATGCATGTCATGAGCATGGAAAGCTTCTCATCAATGTGTGATGGAAACAGATCCGACATCTCCTTTCTAAAGAATAAAAAATGTATACAGATTTGGGCAGCACAGCGGCGCAGCGGTGGAGTTGCTGCCTTACAGCGCCGGGAGACCCCAGTTCAAACGCGACTCTGGGTGCTGTCAGTATAAAGTTTACACGTTCTCCCTGTGACCATGTGGGTTTTCTCTGGGTGCTCCGGTTTCCTCCCACACTCCAAAGACGTACAGGTTTGCAGGCTGTGTAGGAAAGAACTGCAGATGCTGGTTTAAATCAAAGATAGACACAAAATGCTGGAGTGACTCAACAGGACAGGCAGCATCTCTGGAGAGAAGGAATGGGTGACCTTTCGGGTGAGAAAAACCTTTTTCACCCAGAGAGTTGGGAATTTGTAGAATTCCCTGCCACAGAGGACAGTGGAGGCCAAATCACTGGATGGATTTAAGAGAGAGTTAGATAGAGCTCTAGGGGCTAGTGGAATCAAGGGATATGGGAAGAAGGCAGGCACGGGTTATTGATTGGGGTCTATCAGCCATGATCACAATGAATGGCGGTGCTGGCTCGAAGGGCCGAATGGCCTCCTCCTGCACTTATTTTCTATGTTTCTATGAAACCGTTGGTTAATTGGCTTTGGCAAAATAGTAAATTGTACTAGTGTTAGTGCCCCAGTGTACGGGGTGACTGTTGGTCGGCTTGGACTCGGTGGGCCGAAGGGCCTGTTTCCACACTGCATCTAGAAAGTAAAGTCTAAAGTCTAATAACGTTCTATACCTGGCCCTATTTACAAACAAGGCTGTTTACAGTTCACCTACCTAATACATGCCCCACTTTACACTGGCCCACTTTAGACCTGCCACATTTAGACTATTGTATATCTGGCCCATCCTACATCTGACTTATTTTACACACAACCCAAATCACATCCTCTCTTGTCCAACATCAGTCCCATTTCTCATTGAGTCCGTTTGTACATCTGACTGAGTTTATATCAGAACATTTCACACTGGTCCATTTTACACCTGCTGTTTTATCCTAATTGTCCACCTCCACGCAGCCGGCACCCATAGTCAGGATCGAACCTGTGTTTCTGGCGCTGTAAGGCAGTAACTCTACCGCTGCTCCACCGTGCCGCCCCTTAGTTAGTGTCAGAACTAAAAATGGTGAATGTAAATCTGCATGTGATGTAATAAAGATCAAGTAAAGAGAAGGCGCAATGTAAAACAAGCCAGGTGTAAAATGAACTCAGTGCTCAACTCACCATCACCTCTTATTCAATGACGATTAACTTTGCAGATACGATAACATTTAAAAGATATCTGTACAGGAGTATGGATAGTAGTTTAGAGGGATATTGGACAAATGTGGGCAAATGGGAATAGCTTAGATGAGCCGTAAACGAGTTGGGCTGAAGAGCCTGATTCATTGCTGCATGAATTTTAATTCCACCTCCCCCCTCCAATTCACCAAAGAAAGTGCAGCAGCTAATGTTACGAGATGCTCAGAGGGTGATACATGTCTCTGCGGCAACCGAGATTCCTTCCTCCATGATTGGGGTGGCTGTTCCTCTCAAGGATTTTCTTTACGAGGTTTTTTGATAGCTGCAACCTTTCAAGAGAAGTGTATAGTGATATTTCAGAAATATATCATATATCAAAGATAGACACAGAGTGCTGGAGTAACTCAGCAGGTCAGGCAGCATCTCTGGAGAAAAGGTATAGGTGACATTTCGGGTCGGGACCCTTCTTCAGACTGAAAGATCAAAAAGGCCAGAACAATATAGGGCCAGCAACAGATGACCTCAGGAAGGGAGGTCATCTCTTTATGGCCAATTGGCCCATTGTTGTCAGCGATAGATGTGCTCACGACAGGGACACAAGGATGCGTGAAGAAGGGTCTCGACCCGAAACGTCACCCATTCCTTCTCTCCAGAGATGCTGCCTGTCCCGCTGAGTTACTCCGGCATTTTGTGTCTATCTTTGGTGTAAGTCAGCATCTGCAGTTCCCTCCTGCGCCACCGTCATGATGGGGCAGCGGTAGAGTTGCTGCCTTACAACGAATGCAGCGCCGGAGACCCGGGTTCGATCCCGACTACGGGTGCCGTCTGTGGGAGTTTGTACTTTCGCCCCGTAACCTGCGTGGGTTTTCTCCGAGATCTTCGGTTTCTTCCCACACTCCAAAGACGTACAGGTTTGTAGGTTAATTGGCTTGGTAAATGTAAATAATGTCCCATGTGGGTGTAGGATAGTGTTAATGTGCGGGGATCGCTGGTCGGCGCGGATCCGGTGGGCCGATGGGCCTGTTTCCGCGCCGTATCTCTAAACTAAACCAAACCACACAGAATCATTTATCAATTTGATGGAAGAACTGATTGAGCAATGGAATTAAAACGTTAACAAACAATTGTACCTTGATGATGCATTAGTGCCTCCAATTATAATGAAGATTAAAATCAATCTCGAGAAAATACTTCAGCATTTAATCATCAAGTGAACAAAGGGAATAAAGAAGATTAGATGTTTATTTAGGATAGACAAGGAGTGATGAGCATTAAATACATATGCATATGGTCCAGGACATATATTGATACATTTGGTTGAAAATAAATAAGTTTACATTACAATAATATATTATACAACCCTATTAAAAATATAAAAATCGTTATTGTACGCATTCTATATTGATGTATTGTTTTATTATTTCCCGTTCATCAACGCATTTTAAACATCAATACAGCTGATGTACACTGACAAAGGGGATAGTGCAGTCTAACCTTTACGTTTACTTGGTCTACAGGTGGGAGTTTAGAGCAGAGATATTGTCTCTCAGGATTCAGCATCAGATGGTGTTTAACACTGGTCCTCTCCCAGTACCTCTGGGATTTCACTCAAGTCCATTGATGTGCCCTGCATCAGCGATTTACTTGTGTGAGTGATGGGGTCCGCAAAGACCTCCACCGAGCTGGAGATTGACTGGAGGGACCTCTCTCGGAAGTAGTTGATGGCCTCGTGATCGATGAACATCTGCTCTTCTCGAAGGCTTTGCTCGTAGAGTTTGCGCTTGTGCCTGAACTCGATGACCGTCTTGGTGTAGGAGTTCAGCGTGGTGACCGAGGCTGCCATGCAACAGGTGAAGGATCCCCATGCGAGACTGTGGAGAGGGAAGGAGCAGCAAATGAAGCAATCTTATCATGTTTGATTAAGTTTAGAGATACAGCGCGCAATCAGGCCCTTCGGCCCATCGACCAACGATCACCGCTTACTTACACTATCCTATGCACACCAGGGACCATTTATATTTATACCCAGCCAATTAACCTAAAAACCTGCACGTCTTTGGGGTGTGGGAGGAAACCGATGATCTCGGAGAAAACCCACGCAGGTCACGGGGTGAACATATAACCCAGCCTATAATTGGGCAACCAGAACTGTACGCAATACTTCAAAGCGCAGGTATATGAGTATTTTTTTAAACCACATTTGGCATGATATACTTTTTTTTTTAATCTACTTCTGCCATTCAGGATCTGTGTGTTGATTCTAAGAGAGGTGATGAAATTAATATCCACGTGACCGGAATTATCAAGAGAGATCATAATGAGTTTACTGGGAGTGGATTGTCGTTGTCATGGCCTTTGGGGCTTGATAAATGCATCAGAGAGGTGACTCATATCTCATCAGTGTGGTCTAGTTTCAAGCCCAGAGGACCTGTGAGCGGAGGTCAATTGTTAATCTATCGTGCTAACCTCTTCCTATTTCCAAGCACATTTTGGCCCGATTAGACAGGTTTTTTAAAAAATCAATAAGGGAATCAACGATAATGGGGAACTCAGCGGGACAGGTAGGATCTCTGGAGAAAAGAATGGGTGACTTTTTGGATCAAACTTGGAAGAAGGTCTCAACCCGAAACGTCACCCATCCCTTTTCTCCAGAGATGCTGCCTGTCCCGCTGAGATACTCCAGCACTTTGTGACCAGCCTTGGTACAAACCAGCATCTGCAGATCTTTGATTCTACAAGGAGCTGAGGCCAGGATCAGTTCAATCATAATCATACTGACTGGCAGAACAAGGTCATTGGTTCCCATGGCCTACTTTTCTTCTCATTTCTTTTTTGTTGCTACCTCTATATATAAAATATCTGGGTGGCACAATGGTAGAGCAGCGCTGTTTCAGCAGCAGGGACTCAAGTTCGATCCTGACCTCGGGCGCCGTCTGTGTGGAGTTTGCGTGCTCTCCCTGTGACCTTGTGGGTTTTCTCCGGTTTCCTCCCACATTTCATAGACGTGTGAGTTTGTAGGTTAATTGGTGTAGTGCGTGGGTGGGAAAGTGGCATAACATATAACCATTGTGAACGGGTGATCGATGGTTGGCATGGACTCAGCGGGCTCGGTTTCCATGCTGTATCTCTAAACTAAACTGAACTAACCTAGACGGATGCCAATGTTCAACTCTACATTACAATCTCTGACAGCTTCAAACAAATTTGCGGTGTGGGGAGGAAGCAAATTGACCTGTTTTGCTTCTTCTGGGAATTTGGAGGAAGAGTTGTGATTCGTCCCACATCCCGGTGGACGATTATTCACAACATTGCTGATTATTAGTGCTGGCTACAAGAATATGTCATTTTTATCTTCACAGTATGCTCTTCAATCTTTCAGCAGTGAATTCACATCACGATGTGCTGTTAAAATGGTATGAACAATCGCGGTGAGAGTGGAAGGGGAATGTGACCATCATGGAGAAATAGTTTATTAACAATTCACCGTTGATTTCTTTTTCAAATACAAAATGAAACACAAGAGTGAAATATAAATGATGGTTAAACTGCTACATTTCTATTCCTATTTTATTCTTTGTTTTCATCAATAGGTTGGCTTAATAAAAATTACGTCAGAGGGTGGTGAATATGTGGAACTCATTGCCACAGATGACTGCAAGACCGTTGATGGCTATTTTATACGGCAGAGGTTGACAGATTCTTGATTAGCACGGGTGTCAGTGGTTATGGGGAGAGGCAGGCGAATGGGGTTGAGAGGGAGAGATAGGTCAGCCATGATTGAATGGCAGAGTAGACTTGATGGGTAGAATGGCCTAATTCTGCTCCAATCACTTATGAATTTATGAACCTTTGCTAACAATAAATTAGACCAAATTTCATTAAATTGTTAACCAATTCCATTAAGTTCTATTGAGATGGACGAAGGGTCTCTAACCAAAACATTACACATTATTTTTCTCCAGAGATGCTGCTTTGTTCATGACGACCAAGCAGCCCCATCTAAGCTGGTCACATTTATCTGTATTTAGCCCACTAACAAAATCACGCTGACTATCCATAATGAACTCGTGTCTACCACATGTATGGCTAGAATGAAGATAGTTATGATCATGAGTCATTCTGCTATTTCAAAGTGGTGCAAGAATCAGTCTGAAGAAGGGTCTCAACCTGATACGTCACCCATTCCTACTCTCCAGAGATGCTGCCAGTCCCGCTGAGTTATTCCAGCATTTTGTGTTTACCTTTGATTTAAACCAGCGTCTACAGTTCTTTCCTACACATATAATGTCAAGTCGCCAGGTTGAATTACCAAGTAAATTGACACCAGGATTGGCAAGCAGCCTGGAGCTTATCTGTACTGGATGGTGGGGCAGCCTGCTGGCAGGGTACGGCAATGTTATAGCAATGATGCTGGTTGGGTTATCCAGAGAGCTGGACAAAATACAATGTACAAACTCTGTACAAACCCTCCTCAATGGACCCTTCTTCAGATTAGACATCTCTGGAGAAATAGGATGGGTGATGTTTCGAGTCAGGACCCTTCTTCAGACTGGCCACCAGTATCTGCAATTCTTTATTTCTACCACCTGTGACTTATGTGGACAAGGCTCAGACACATTGCAAAGGCAATACAGGCGGGGGAGTGGAATTTGGAACAGAGAGGGCAGTTAAAGATGCAAAGTACTGGAGTAACTCAGCGGGTCAGGCAGCACGCCTGGAGGACATGGATAGGTGACGTTACGGGGTGGCACCCTTCTTGATGAAGCCTTCTGTCTTCCCGTTACTTAGTTGGAAGAAATTATTTCTCATCTGGTGAAAGAATTTGGAAACAATGGAGGGTGAGGAGAGGAGAAGGGCTGCACGGTGGCGCAGCGGTAGAGTTGCTGCCTTGTCACTAGCAACCTGGGTTCGATCCTGACTATGGGTGCTGTCTATACGCATTTTGTAGATTCTTCCCGTGACCCGCGTGGATTTAATCCGGGTGCTCTGGTTTCCTCCCACACTCCAAACACGTACAGGTATATAGATTAATTGGCTTTGGTAAAAATTTGTATATTGTCCCTGGTAAAATCGTCTCCTGCTGTGTGGGATAGTGCTAGTGTATGGGGTGATCGCTGGTCGGCGTGGACTTGGTGGGCCTGTTTCCGCGGTGTATATTAAAGTTTTAAAGTAAAGTAACAAAGAAGGAAGGTGAAGTTGGGATTCGCCAGCAAGTACGAAGAAACTGATGCAATTTATGTAGAATCTGCTTTGACTCCTCAACCTGTTTATGCATATGCTTGAAGCCCAACATCTGCCTGACTCGTTAATAAGGATAAATACAGATACACTGATGTATTTATGCTTCCAATACTTTCCCTCGGGGAGGTAGTGAATGAGTGGCATGTGTATATTACTTGAAAAAGGCACCAAGTAGCCAATAAACCTGAGGCACAAAATACATTAAAATCAAAATACTTGATCTATCATGCAATAAAGCCACACAAGACCCATTAAAATTCAAAGACTAAAGGGTACCATTGACTTTGGCATGTTCAAGGTCATATGTTATAACATAAAGATTTGATTCTGGCCCTGGTTAACCAAGACTTATGATTTTCACGGACTTGTTTTCATTGTCAAACATTAAGCCTATGTTCCCTTTGTCCTTACTTCCATTAACAAGTGCAGCAAGCTCACAGAGTTTTGTTGTCTCTGACAGTGAAACTATTCCTTTTGCTTGGCGCTTCCTTCACCTTTCACCACCCTGTACCCTGGCCAAGAGCACAATGGTTTGGTGTTAGCAACCTCTCTGTGGAACCCCACCAAATATTTCTCACAAGGCGGAAGGAAGAGGGCTCTGCCCGAGCCGGCTGCCTGCCCCTTTTCCAGGTTACGTCTGTGCCCGGGTAGTTTTAGAAAGGGACTACGCGCTGTCCGTGGGCGCCGTGGGGGATTTCCGGGACCGCTGGGCGAAGCTGGGGGTGGAATGCATCCTCAATAAGGATGGCGAAATAGTTATTTAATATTTGGAATTTAAGAATATTTGTTTTACTTTGTATTGTGGTGGAGGGTTTGGTTGTATTGTTTTGTATTGTGCATCTCATTTTTGCAAATAATTGATTTAAATTATTTTTGTTAAAAAAAAACTCTCACTATTCCCATTCTCCAGCCTGTTCCATCTGAACATTGACCATTCATCTTCTCATCTTGTTTCCTAGGTGCAGTTATGGCAAATGGTTTCTGACTCTGGAACAAGACCATGCTGTATCAGTGGTGAATCTCTGGAACTCTCTGCCACAGAAGGTAGTTGAGGCCAGTTCATTGGCTATATTTAAGAGGGAGTTAGATGTGGCCCTTGTGGCTAAAGGGATCAGGGGGTATGGAGAGAAGGCAGGTACGGGACACTGAGTTGGATGATCAGCCATGATCATATTGAATGGCGGTACAGGTTCGAAGGGCCGAATGGCCTACTCCTGCACCTATTGTCTATGTTTCTATGTATCCGGCCTGCGTGGTAGTTGGTGTGTGTGGGACATCCCACACTAATATAATTCACACGGGGGTATTTCCACTCATAAATACTGAAGAGAAAACACACTCCCTGGATCCAGAGCACTGGTTCAGTCTTGGAAGGGAAGATCAGAATGAATGGTTTAACAGTTTTGACCCTGGTCCTCAGAACAGCAGGTACCAAGTGCAAAACACTCAATCTCATTCCCTCTGAGAGAGAATGTGAAGAACTTCTCTGAACTTTTCATGAGGCGGCACAGTGGTGCAGCGGTAGAGTTGCTGCCTCACAGCGCCAGAGACCCGGGTTCGAACCTGACTACGGGTGCAGTCTGTATGGAGTTTGTACCATATAATATAACCATATAACAATTACAGCACGGAAACAGGCCATCTCGACCCCTCTAGTCCGTGCCGAACACATAATCTCCCCTAGTCCCATATACCTGCGCTCAGACCATAACCCTCCATTCCTTTCCCATCCATATAACTATCCAATTTATTTTTAAATGATAAAAACGAACCTGCCTCCACCACCTTCACTGGAAGCTCATTCCACACAGCTACCACTCTCTGAGTAAAGAAGTTCCCCCTCATGTTACCCCTAAACTTCAGTCCCTTAATTCTCAAGTCATGTCCCCTTGTTTGAATCTTCCCTACTCTCAGTGGGAAAAGGTTTTCCACGTCAACTCTGTCTATCCCTCTCATCATTTTAAAAACCTCTATCAAGTCCCCCCTTAACCTTCTGCGCTCCAAAGAATAAAGCCCTAACTTGTTCAACCTTTCTCTGTAACTTAGTTGCTGAAACCCAGGCAACATTCTAGTAAATCTATTGTACGTTGTACGTTCTCCCTGTGACCGGCATGGGTTTCCCCGGGTGCTCTGGTTACCGCCCACACTCCATGGATGTGCAGTTTTCCAGGTTAATTGGCTTCTGTAAAATTGTCCCAAGTGTGTAGGATAGAACTAGTGTACGGGTGATCGCTGGACTCGGTGGGCAGAAGGGCTTGTTTCCACGCTGCATTTCTACACTAAACTAAACTAAAACTAATAAAATGGTTTCAACCTGACGGGAATTACCCCTACATTCTGAGCTTAGGAAATAATGTTCAAAACCTTATATAGGAGCATTCGAAAATGGCAAAATTAATTATTAGGCACTTGAGGTGTTTCTTCACGAATATTCCAGCAAGCAAAAAGCCAATAAGCCCTGAGGAAAATAAGAAAGGTTTGAAAAAGTCCTCTTGGGAAAGCATTGAAACTAATAACTTAAATCCAAAAACTTCTCGGCAGGTTTTACAATAATTAAGGGCAGGAGATTGCGGGCCTACCTTTATTAATTCCTGACCAGTCATTACATTTGCCAATAGTTATATCAGATACCTACAAACTCATTCATTACTTATTTGTCGAGGAAATGGAGTTTTGAACAGCCCAAAGGCATTTTCATGCACAAATATAATTTATATATGCAAATATTATAGACTTATGGAAATGGAGTTCTGTTAAAAAAAGATATTCAATCATTGGCATGCTAGAAGGATTTGATAGCGTGGATTTTTGATTCCAGAATCTTTGTATTTCACTTCATAAAAGTCAGTGGGATATCCACTATCATATCTATCTCTATGATCATAGCTGACAGCTCCAGGCATATCATTTTAATGTCTTGTAATATGAAACTTCAAAGGGTTGCTGGAGTAAATCAGCGTGTGTTTTCTGTACTCTCTCTCTGAGAAAGCAGGCAGTATAAAATCACAAAATACTTCTACGCCGTGTCTTGCTGGAACATGCAGTCAAGGGCTTCACAAACATCACAAAGTCGTCATGGTGGTGAAGCGGTACGGTTGCTGACTTACCGCGCTTACAGCGCCAGAGACCAGGGTTCCATCCCGACCACATGTGCTGTCTGTACAGAGTTTGGACATTCTCACCGTGACTGCGTGGGCTTTCTCTACGATCTTCAGTTTCCTTCCACACTCCAAAGACGTACAGGTTTGTAGGTTAATTGGCTTGGTATAAATATAAATTGTCGGTAGTGTGTGTAGGATAGCAGGCACGGAAATCGCTATCAAAACATGGGGGGGACACACAATTTGTTGGCGGCCGCGCGCGCCTGCGCACACACACACATGCATGCGCGAGCATGTGCACACACACCAGGCTTCGGCCGTGGGCCCTGTTGACGGTAACATCGGTAGCTGACCTGGTTGATGACCAACTTCGAACTACAGCAACAGCAGCTTTGTCCGCCCCGAATCGTGGGGCTTGAATCGGCCCGTTCGCGGGGCCTTTCATCGGCCGGCGGGGGCTTCAACATCGGGAGCCTTGATCGCCTCAATGCACCAGTTTGATTTTAAGCCGCGCCGGGCGCTGAAAGGCCCCACGAATGGGCTGATTCAGCCCTTAGAAAGCGCCTGTAACGGCAGTTTTGTTACAGCACTGGCAACTACTCGACAATGTGGAAAATACCCAGTTATGTCCTACATATATAACGTAGGAGAAATCCAACCCAACTAATTACTGCCCAATGAGTCCACTCTCAATCATCAGCAGTGTTATGGAAGGAGACATCGCCAATGCTATCCGGCAGTGTTTACTCACCACTAACCTCATCAGGGTCCATATTGAATTTTGTCAACACCACTAGTACAGATCCAGACCAAAGACATTAATTCCAGAGGTGAATTGAAAGTGAATTTCCTGAACATTAAGGCGATGTTTGACCAAATGTGTCATCAAAGTAGTCTTAAAACTGAAATCAATGAACATCAAGCGTTGAATGTTCATTCACCAATGGTTAGAGCCATGCATCACAGAGTAAGGTGGCAGTCTGAAGAAAGGTCCCGACCTGAAATATCACCCATCCTTTTTACCCCAGAGATTATGCCTGACCCGCTGAGTTACTCCAGGACTTTGCATCTTGCATCCTGCATCTGCAGTTCCCTGTTTCCACACGCTACTACACGAGTTGAGCAGAACATTGTTCAAGGGCCACCCATCTTGAGCTGCTTCATCAACTACCCTCCTTCATCCAAAGATTACAGGGCCACACGTTTACTGGTGATAGCCCAATATTCAATTCCGCTCATAACTCAGTAGACAGATATAGCAGCAAATGAAGCAATCTGCAACACCTAGACTAGAGATAGCATTCAGGCAAGGGCTGATAAGTGGTAAATGACACTCATGTCATAAAATTCCCAGGCAGTGCCTTTTCCCCGCTATCAATATCCTAGGGGTCACCTTTGATCAGAAACTCAATCAAATCAGAGAAATTTTTTTTTTTCTTCTCGAAAATGACAGGACTCATTTTAAATAGTAATGGTGAGTGAAAGGGAGACGGTTTAATCCACCAGCATGAGTCATATTCATGACCGCATTATACTGGGAAATTAATTTCAGCATTAATGAACTGTGCTGTTTGCTGCAGATAAATTTCACAGGGAGTTCAACCTTTGTCATCTTTCTTGCTTAAGACCACACATCAATGGGCAGCTCGACGGTATTGCGGCTTTTTCTTTTAATGATACACTTAATTACATTAGAATTATGAGCAGTCTGCCATCTCAGTCGAGGATGCGCCCGCCCCCGCAGAACAGGAAGTTGTAAAGAGAAAGGCACCGTGGCAGAGTTGACGGCGAATCAACATTATGGAGCTTTTCTTTCTACTTCTTTTCTTTCTCTTTATCTCTCTGTATCTTCTTTTATCTCTCCTTTTTTTCTCCATTCTTCTGTACCTTTTCGTGTACTCTCTTCTTTCGGGCTACCTTACTGTCTCACGCACCAATCTCTATGATAATCTCTCTTTTTCTACTCTTTTCTTCCTTACTCCTGTTTTGTTATTAAATTAAAAATAAGAAGTTGTATATGAAATGTAATATGTCAGTACGTATTAGGTACTGTGGTACCACGTTATTGTACTTACCTCTAACAATAAATAAATAAATAAATAAACAGATAAATAAATAAATAAAAGTACGGATCGGCACGTAAAAATAATCGCAATTCCATAAAGGGACATCTAGGTTAGGATATCGTAAGAAATATTACTGTCACCGTTTGCAAGGGTTATTTATTAAAGATGCTGTGCAAGTTCAGGATGAAATCGGAAATTTAAAACTTGGCTTATCACAAAAAAGGAGGTGACTTGTGTGTGCAATAAGTTCATAGGTAAATATCAAATTAGCCTGAGAAAGGTCTCGATCCGAAACGTCACCTATTCCTTTACTCCAGAGATGTTGCCTGACCCGCTGTTACTCCAGCTTTTCGTGTCTATTCTTAAATGAACTGGGTTGGATTTCTACTACTTTATGTTAACAGGCCATAACAAGGTGTCTTCCACATTGCCAAGTATTTTCCAGTGCTGTAACTATGCTGGGAATAGCTTTGCTCAGCGTGATGGTACTTCTCAAATGCAGGCCTTCAGTACTATAATACAGCCACAATACGTTCATAAGTTATGGGAGCAGAATTTGGCCATTTGGCCCATCAAGTCTGCTCCACCATTCAATCATGGCTGATCTATCTTTCCCTCTCAACACCATTCTCCTGCCTCCCAGTAACCCCTGCCTTAAAAATATCCATTGACGGCCTCCATAGCCTTCTGTGGCAATTAATTCCACAGATTCACCCCCACTGACCATCTGAATGTTGCCTGTGCTGCATCCACTTTTATGCGATTCTAAATATGAACAGAAAATTGCCGGAAACACTCAGTTGATCAGACAGCATCTGTGGAGAGATACACGCACTTAATGTTTCAGGTAGAAAAACTTGCATTGAAAACACTTCTGGAAGGGTGTTTGACCTGAAATGTTACCTATGTGTACCTTGCCACAGACGCTGCCTGACCTGCTGAGTCTGTCCAGCATTGTCTGTTTTTGTTTCTGTCTCCTATACCTAATGGCATTTAAAAATTGGTTAACAGTGAGGTCAAAAGATTAAGAACATAAAAACAGAAGAATGTGGCGTCAGCTGATACACAGACCACTTACACAGAACCCTCGTCAGTAGCTACGAGGGCTGGCACGTGACGTCACGGCCTAGGGCGAGTGTCCTGCTACTTAAGCTTGTCTCACCTCGAGACCTAGGCAGTGAACAGGTAGCTGAGCCCGAGAGCACAACCCCGCTCAGCTACAGTAGCAATGACAATTACGTTAGCGGACCAACTTAACATGTAACACCTGAATAAAACTACTGTTTGAACCTGCCTGGCGTCTGGCCTTATTCACCACGTTTGGTACCGCAACAAGAAGGCCATAAAGCTTCTACGGCTTATTACACCTTCCTTTGTTTAAAAGGTGGCGCAGCGGTGGAGTTACTGCCTCTCAGCACCAGAGACCCGGGTTCGATCCTGACTTTGGGTACTGTCTGTGTGGAGTTTGCGCGTTCTCCCTGTGACCCCGTGGGTTTCCTCCGGGTACTCCGGTTTCCTCCCACATCCCAGAGACGTGCAGGTTTGTGGGTTGATAAGTTGTCCCTGGTGTAGGATAGAAATTGTGGACAAGTGACTGTTGGTCGGCACGGACTCGGTGGGCCGAAGGGCCTGTATAGTCACTAAACTAATCTAAACTAAGCTGAAATAAATAGCGGACCCTTAATTTAAAAAACCTCATCCATGCAAGCTGTCCTGTAATTTAACTATGTTTTCACAAGCAGCTGTTATTTGATGGTGTTTCCTCTTCATTATACCTTCAGCAACCTATTGAGATGATGAGTGGCTGCTTAATCACCAGGTTTCTGAGAGAGTGCGACACAGTGACCTCTACAGGCGACGAGGGAACAGTGCAAAAGCACTTCAACACAATCTTTACTCAGCATGACGTGAAGCCCCTTTGAAGCCCTCGTGTCGAAGGAACTCCCACCGTTCTCTGTCATAGATATTGGACTCGAAAGATTTAACTCAAAGGAAAGACTGAAGCTTAATTTAAAAAAAGGAGGGGGGAGACTTAACCAAGGCGTATAACATATGTGTAGGATGGAACTGCAGATGCTGGTTTACACCGAAGATAGACACAAAATGCTGGAGTAACTCAGCGGGGCAGGCAGCATCTCTGGAGGGAAGGAGTGGATGACGTTTCGGGTCGAAATCCCTTCTCCAGACTGAGAGTCAGGGGAGTGGGAAACCAGAGATGTGGATGGGTAGGGTGTGAAAACGAGTGATCAACAGGGACAAACGTCAAGGGAAATGTAGAACAGATGATTGTTAGCTAGGGGGAGTTGACAACGGAGCATGCAATGTAAAATTTAATCAGGAGGACAGTCGGACTGGTCGGAGAACTAGTGTGAGAAGTGGAAACTAGTGTGAGAAGTGAGAAGTGAGGGCCTTCATCCCTCTCACAGTTGGGGCACCCGATTCGGAAGCATTTTTGTTCCAAACAGTGCAGTGTTCTAAGACCAATGCTAGTTACCAGTCAAACTATTACCTTGGGAATATGGATAGTTAACAGTGACTTAAATGAGGATTTTAGGATTTATTAACAGAACAGATAGGATAAGGCAGAATATTCCCTTTGTTGAAGGGAAGTCTATTTGTGGACGATGCAATATGGCTTTAACGACCATTCAAGAATGGTGACATTCCTATCTAGTTTAGGATTATGAGTCAACCCATTTTAGTGGGTTGACTAGTAATAATAATAATAATAAATTTTATTTATGGGCGCCTTTCAAGAGTCTCAAGGACACCTTACAAAAATTTAGCAGGTAGAGGAAAAACATGTAAGCGGAATGAAATCAATAGTAGAGACATGACTAGTACACAAATTAAAGACAGAATTCAATTCAAAACACAATATGAGGCAATTCAAGCACAGATGAAAAGGGAGGGGGACGTGGGGTTAAGGATAGGCAGAGGTGAAGAGATGGGTCTTGAGGCGGGACTGGAAGATGGTGAGGGACACGGAATTGCGGATCAGTCAACTGATTGGTGAATTACTTCATGAAAAAGCATAAGTTTTTAATCAATCTGCATATCTATCTTTGGAATGTGTTATTAATTAGAACATCTGAAAGGTCCCTCAAGTTCAGAGGATGGTGAATCAGTGGAATTCATTGCCACAGACGGGTGTGGTGGCCAAGTCATTGGGTATTTTTAAAGTGGAGATTAACAGGCTCTTGAATCTTAGGAGGGGGGGTGGGGGGGACAAAGGTCATGGGGAGAAGGCAGGAGAATGGGGTAAGGTGGAACAGGGATGACTGAATGGCGGAGTAGACATGATGGGCCGAATGGCCTAATTCTGTTCCTATGTTTGATGAACTTATGAAGCTCTATCCATCTCACCTTTGGTGGGAGAAGATTAGGTATTTTATCTAAGAATAAAGAATCATAAAATACATTCAGATTTACTGTAAATACCAAAACGAAATAACATTTCTATGATTAAGAAGGCATAATAGGACAAAACCAAGATTGGTTTCATTTATTGAACTATAATATGGTATAATTACAGGGGGAAATTCAAATATGAGTATTTGTAATGGAATTTAATGTAGTAAAACCCAGGCAGTTGACACCACTATAATTGCTATAATTACTATATATATATATGCCTTGATGGGGACTATTTTTGGAACAGCGCAAGGTCAATGTAGGCAGTACAGTACAATTTACTCCCACATGCCCAAGACATGGTGATTGGTTAATTGGCTACTATAAATTGCATCTAGTGTAGGCGTGTGACAGTGGAAGCAGGAGTAGTTAAATGGACACATATGAGAGAGAAGTGCTTTAGGCAGGGGAAAAGGATGATGGGGGGGGGGGTGTAGGAATGATGGGATCGCTTCTTGAGCCAGTGTAGACTTGATGGACCAAGTGACTGTCATCTCTACTTTGTGGCAAAGTACAACATGAATGGCTAGAATTTAACCAGAGCTCTCTGTGTTCAGAAGTTGTAGGAGCCGAGCTGGGAACAGCTTTGCTCAGGGTGAGGGTACTTCTCGAATGCAGGCCTTCAGTACTATAATACAGCCACAATACGTTCATACGTCCATAAGTTATAGGAGCAGGATTAGGCCATTTGGCCCATCGAGTCTACTCCACCATTCAATCATGGCTGATCTATCTTTCCCTTTCAACCCCATTCACTACCTGGTAAGTTTCAATAAGGTGTTCCCTCATCCTTCTAAACTCCAGCGAGTACAGGACCAATGCTCATCATATGCTCATCATATGTTAACCCACTCATTCCTGGGATCATTCTCATAAACCTCTTCTGGATCCTCTCCAGAGCCAGCACATCCTTCCTCAGATATGGGGCCCAAAACTGCCCACAATACTCCAAATCTGGTCTGACCAAAGCCTCAGCAATGCACCCGGTCTTTATTTTCTAGTCCTCTCATAACAAATGCTGTGATGTTGCTCAGGTCAGTGACACAATTTTGCTTTCCGGCGCAAATTATAAATTTTGGATAAATAAATGTGCTACAATTCTGGAGGCAGGCGGAGTGCAGTAGAACCCCATGGAACCTCACCAGGTCAGGTGTTCATTTTGATGCTTGTTTTGTTTTGCAAGGAAACGAGGGAACTAGGGATTATGGTTTAAATTGAGCAATTTTAAAAAAATAATAATCTTCAAATCTTTAGCCTATATACTTTTCATAGTTTGCATGGTTTTGTTTGGATATAATGGAAATGATTTAATATGTCGACACAGTGGCACAGCTGGTGGATCTGCTGCCTTACACCTCCAGAGACCCGGGTTGGATCCTGACCTCGTGTGCTATCTGTGTGGAGCTTGCACGTTCTCCCTGTGACTGCATGGGTTTCCCCGGAGCGCTCTGGTTTCCTCACACATCCCTAAGACGTGCAGGTTTGTACGTTAATTGGCCTCCGTAAATCGCCCCTAGTGTCGGTAGTGAATGTAAAAGTGGCATAAAAGTGGCAAATGCTGCCTTACAGTGCCAGATACCCGGGTTTGACCCTGACGAGGGCTGCCAACTGTAGCGTAGGTTTTCTCCGGGAGCTCCAGTTTCCTCCCACACTCCAAAAACGTACAGGTTTATAGGTCAATTGACTTGGTGAAAATAGTAAATTGTCCCTAATGTGTGCAGGATAGTGCTAGTGTGCGGTGGTTGCTATTCGTCATGGACTCTGTGGGCCGAAGGGCCTGTTTCCACGCTGTATCTTTCAATATTGGCTTGAATTAAATACAAATACGATGTTTACAAAATAACAACTGAAAATGAAATTCATGCAATTTATTTATAGATTGTTCTAAAGTAATTTGGAAGTTTATTGAATACTTGTTGGCCTTGTTCCCAGTGACAATGTTGGAATTTTTTGAGGATGTAACAAGTAGAATGGATAAGGGAGAGCCAGTGGATGTGGTGTATCTGGACTTTCAAAAAGCCTTTGACAGTCCCATGCAAGAGATTAGTGTGCAAAATTAGAACACATGGTATTGGGGGCAGGGTATCGATATGGGGAGAGAACTGGTTGGCAGACAGGAAGCAAAGTGTAGGAATTAATGGGACCTTGTTTGTTTAAGAAAGAACTGTAGATGCTGGTAAAATCGAAGGTAGGCACAAAATGCCGGAGAAACTCAGCGGGTGAGGCAGTATCTATGGAGAGAAGGAATTGGCGATGTTTCGGGTCGAGACCCTTCTTCAGACTGATGTCAGGGGAGGGGGTAGGACAAAGGAAGTTTTTTTTTGTAGACAAGGAATCGTTTGTTGAGGGCGTGGATCTGCTGTTGGATAAAGTAGAGTTGGGGTCCATTGCGGGTCTGGGTGAGTGAGGCCCGGAGCTGCGGGAAAGTCAGAGCGAAGGCCCGCTGGTGCCAGTGTATCACAGCCAGAGTTAGAATGCAGGGCACGGAAGAACTGTTGTGAAAAGTGGCAGCTCGACTGTGGGAACCTAGAGTCCGGGTTGTCTATCTAATTATGACAGGCAGTGACTAGTGGCGTGCCGCAAAGCTCGGTGCTTGGACCGCAGTTATTTACAATATATATTAACTATTTAGACAAGGGAATTAAATGTGACATCTCCAAGTTTGAGGGTGACACAAAGCTGGGTAGCAGTGTGAGCTGCGATGAGGTTGCTATGAGGCTGCAGGGTGACTTGGATAGGTTGGATGAGTGGGCAGATGCATGGCAGATGTGGTATAATGTGGATAAATGTGAGGTTATCCATTTTGGTGGCAAGAACAGGAAGGCAGATTTTTATCTGAATGGTGTCAGATTAGGAAAAGGGGAGGTGCAACGAGGCCTGGGTGTGCTTGTATATCAGTCACTGAAAGTAAGTATGCAGGTACT
Organism: Amblyraja radiata; assembly: GCF_010909765.2. NCBI lineage: Eukaryota > Metazoa > Chordata > Chondrichthyes > Rajiformes > Rajidae > Amblyraja > Amblyraja radiata. Next base: position 32,878,699 of record NC_045977.1, on the reverse strand, counting down.
GCAGGCAGTGAAGAAAGCTAATAGCATGATGGCTTTCATTGCGAGAGGATTTGTGAGAGCAATGATGTCCTACTGCAGTTGTACAGGGCCCTGGTGAGATCGCACCTAGATTATGTGCAATTTTGGTCTCCTAATTTGGGGAAGGACATTATTGCTATTGAGGAAGTGCAGCATAGGTTCACCAGGTTAATCCCCGGGATTGCGGGACTGACATATGATGAAAGAATGGGTCGACTGGACTTGTATTCACTGGAATTTAGAAGGATGAGAGGGGTTCTTATAGAGACATATAAAATTCTTTAAAAATTGGACAGGCTAGATGCAGGAAAAATGTCCAAAACCAGGGGTCACAGTTTAAGAATAAGGGGTAGGCCATTTAGGACTGAGATGAGGAAAATCTTCTTCACCCAGAGAGTTGTGAATCTGTGGAATTCTCTGCCACAGAAGGCAGTGGAGGCCAATTCACTGGATGTTTTCAAGAGAGAGTTAGATTTAGCTCTTAGGGCTAAAGGAATTAAGAGGTAGACACAAAATGCTGGAGTAACTCAGCGGGTGAGGCAGCATCTCTGGAGAGAAGCAATATGCAACGTTTCGGGTAGAGGCCCTTCGATTTAAACTAGCATTTGCAGTTCTTTCTTACACAAGGAATTAAGGGATATGGGGAAAAAGCAGGAGCGGGGGACTGATTTTAGATGATCAGCCATGATCATATTGAATGACGGTGCTGGTTCGAAGGGCCAAATGGCCTATTCCTGCAACTATTTTTCTATGTTTCTATGTTTCTATGACATGGTTGTTCATCACACAGCCTCACCTGTTCCTTTCCTGCTTCAATGAACAATTTGTTCGGGTTGATTTAAAGTTCAGTTTAACAACGATCTCCATTGCCAGAGGCTCCTGGCAGCAGGTTCTAGTTCATTTATGACCAATGACAAATATATTGCTCTGCATGATACTTGCCCTCTGCCTGCAGCCTGCTAGACTGTCGAACGTGCTGGATTCATGCTGTTCCCTCACTTCTTCCTTTTAAGCCACAGAATACAATTTAACGTTATGTGGATACAAAGCGCTTGACCACTCTCATACTCTTAACAAGTGGCGTGCCACAAATATAACCAATGCAATCGGGAAAACCTGGAAACAAATTTCCCAATTATATTGCGGGTGTACAGTTAAAAGGAAATCGTGACAGCTTCTTAATAGGAAAGAAAATCAGTTTTAGTTTGGTTTAGAAATACAGCACAGAAACAGGCCCCTCGGCCCACTGAGTCCATGCTAACCAGCGATCCCTGCACACTAGCATTATCCTACACACACACGGGACAATTTAACTCGGGTGAAGAGAGATCAGCCATTATTGAATGATGGGCCAATGACTCAATGGGCCAAATGGCCTAATTCTGCTCCTAGGACTTACGAACTTATGAGCATTCAGTTCCTCCATCTTGAATGCAGTGTGCATGTCAACAAAATATAACAAGAGCAACTTGCCAAAACATCTCCAACTGTACTTCCCTCACCTGTAACATCTACAGTCCAGGAAAATAGTAGCAATCTCATGGGACTACCTTTGCCTCCAACATCTCTTCTGACTCACACATATCATTGACTTGGAATATATTGCCAATCATTCATTGTTGTTAGCTCTGAGCCTGCAACACCCTCTCCAATAAGCACTGTCGGATGGCTGGAATCATTGCAGTTCAGCTTTGATATACGTTCACTGCTGCATTGTACGAAAAACAACTCACTCTTGAGGCTTTTCTTAAATACGTCAAAGGCTTTTTGCAGATCCTTACTCTAGAGCCATAGGTTGCCTTTCGTTAAAATTATCTCACTACTGTGGCAAGATTAGGTAGGATTCTGACAGAGTATTAGATCATACAGATTCACCAATGTCTGGCTGAAGAAATTCCTCCTCAATTACTTTCTAAAGGTACGTCCTTTTATTCTGAGCCTCTGGTCCTAGACTCTTCCACTAGCACTGCAAAGCACTGAAAACCAATAGGCAAGTATACTAAATGGTAGATTTAATTACAAGAGGATTACTGTATACTGTAGGTGTAACAACATTCTACTGCATTTATATCAGAGCTAGATGAGACTTCACCTGGAACACTGTATCAAGCTTTGGTTCCCTTACCTAAAATAAAATCGGCTTGCAATAACATAGGCTTGCCTTACAAGGAGTTAAGTGAGAGTTTAACTGCTCTAGTACCAGGGATGGTGGGTTTGCTTTATGTGGAAAGATTAAGCAGACTGGGCTTAATTAGAACATGGGAGGATACACGGGGAACTGGGAAGATGTGTAGGAAGGAACTGATGCTGGTTCACAGCGAAGACAGACACAAAATACTGGAGTAACTCAACGGGTCAGGCAGCATCTTTGATAAAAAGGAAGATTTATGCAGTGCAATTATGCAGCGCCAGAGACCTGTGTTTGGTCCCTACTACGGATGCTGTCTGTGTGGAGTTTGTAGGTTCGCCCCGTGACCATGTGGGTTTGCTCTGGGATCTTAGGTTTCCAGAGGTACAGGTTTGCAGGCTCGTGGCTCGGTAAAATTGCAAATTGTCCCTAGTGTGTGTAGGATAGTGTTAGTGTGCGGGGATTGCTGGACGTTGCGGGCTCGGTGGGCCAAAGGGCCTGTTTCCACGCTGTATCTCTAAACTGTGACGTGGAATGATTTCCTCACGCACTGTGTGGTAAGTTTTAAAATTTTAGAAATTCTCCAATTCAGAAACTAATGGAGTCTCAGTCATTCAGTTAATTCAAACTAGAGCTCATGGATGTCTGCCTATTAATGAATCAAGAGATGTGAGACATACTGCTGAATCTGATGCAGCATCTTAATGTGAGAATATTTTTGATTCCAATTTCATCCAAGACTTGTTTGGTATACAAGTGCAGCCCTCAAGGTTTTTAATATTCAAGAAATGCTGTTCACAACGCCTACATTAAGTTGACTGCAGGCATGAGAGGTCGAGCTTCATAAAACCGTCTCCTCCCTGCCAAATCCATGTATAAATCTCTGGATGTTGGCAGCGGAGATTGTTCACCAGCTCATTTCACAACCTCTGCAGAGCTGAATGGTTCTGACTGCCTTGGGGACACCCTGATCACTGTCGCCCATTCACTTAGCGTCACTGTGAACCATTCACTGTACCATTCAAGTTGTAGAGTGATACAGTGTGGAAACAGGCCCTTCGGCCCAACTTGCCCATACCGGCCAACATGCCCCAGCTACACGAGTCCCACCTGCCTGCGTTTGGTCCATATCCCTCCAAACTTGTCCTATCCATGTACCTGTCTAACTGTTTCTTAAACGTTGGGATAGTCCCAGCCTCAACTACCTCCTCTGGCAGCTTGTTCCATACACCCACCACCCTTTGTGTGAAAAAGTTACCCCTCAGATTCCTATTAAATCTTTTACCCTTTACCTTGAACTTATGTCCTCTGGTCCACAATTCCCCAACTCCAGGTAAGAGATTCTACCCAATTTATTCCTCTCATGATTTTATACACCTCTATAAGATCAGTTTGCACAGTTCTTTTACTAACGGCACTTTCAATGCAAAGGCCCCAGGTTAGGGTTTAATGTGGATGGGTCAGCTATATGATTTTATACATTATCAGCTGTACGTCTCTTAATGCCCATGTATGAATCCTTAAACATATCTTCATATTGTCAGCATTTTCTTAAAGTCTGGCTTGTGATGTGTTTTCTCTCAATACATGTATTCTATTTTCAATCTTTTCAGTCAATCATTTCCTAGCAAATTCAGTCTGCTAAAGTGCTAATGTAACCTGCCACTATGAACATTAATTTTGCTTTGAGCCCACATTCCACATCCAAATGCTCGCAGGGTGCTGCTGGTATATATTCTTGGCCTTTTTAAGAGTTTTCGAGATGCAGCATGGAAACAGGCCCTTCGGCCCACCGCGCCAGCGCACACCATCGATCACCCGTTCACACTGGTTTTATGTTTACCCACTTTTGCATCTTACATGGTAGCGGCATTTTACAGAAGCCAATTTACCTAAAAAACCTGCACGTCTTTGTAGTGTGGGAAGAAACCGGATCACCCGGAGAAAATCCATGCGGTTACAGGAAGAACCTGCAAACTCCGTAAAGACAGTACCCATAGTTAGGATCGAACCGGGTTTTTGGTGCTGTGAGGCAGCAACTGTGCCGGTCATTATTTTAAAGTACCTTTCCCCTATGGCACCAAGCTAATCTCCTTGATTACCTACACAGAACAATCTATGACTATGCTAACATTCATTGTTAATATCCTTATTATTGATCTTTATTTTAAAATTAAAACCACTGCTGTTTGTTATTACCATTGTTTATACCATGTACAACGACCACACTGCATTGCTACTTCATCTCAGTATTGTTCAAATTCTATTGACATTGTTTCCTTCCATTAAACATTTACTGGACTACCACTACTTTAGTTCACTAGGTTCTCACTAGACTTGCATACAACAACTAATTGTTCTTGGAGACACAAGACACTGCAGATGCTGGCATCTTGAGCAAAAAACAGAAAACATATGCGAATATGTTTGACGCCGCTGGGCCTGTATTCGCTGGAGTTTAAAAGAGTGAGGGGGGACCTCATTGAAATGTACCGAATAGTGAAAGGCTTGGATAGAGTGGATGTGGAGAGGATGTTTCCCCGAGTGGGAGAGTCTAGGACTAGAGGTCATAGCATTAGAATTAAAGGACGTTGTTTGAGGAAGGAGTTGAGGAGAAATTTATTTCGTGGTGAATCTGTGGAATTCTTTGGATATATTTAAGGCAGAGATAGATAGATTCTTGATTAGTGTGGGTGTTAGCGGTTATGGGGAGAAGGCAGTCTCCCCATCTCCCCAGACCCGCAACCTTGGCGTGATCTTTGATTCCACCCTCTCCCTTGAGCCTCACATCCACCATGTCATTAAAACCTCCTTCTTTCATCTCCGCAACATCGCCAAACTCAGACCCTCTCTCACACCGCCCGCTGCTGAAAGACTCATCCATGCCTTCATCTCCTCCTGACTGGACTATTGCAACTCACTTCTCCTTGGCATCAGCTCCACCTACATCAACCGACTCCAACTGGTCCAGAACGCAGCCGCCCGACTCATCACCCACATCAAATCCTGGCATCACATCGCTCCAGTCCTCAAACAACTTCACTGGCTTCCCATCTCTCACCGGATCACCTACAAAATCCTGGTCCTCACCTACAAAGCCCTCCACCATCTGGCCCCCCCATATCTCACTGACCTCCTCTCCCCCTACCAACCCTCACGGTCCCTCAGATCCACATCAGCCGGTCTCCTCTCCATCCACGTCCAACCTCCGCAATTTTGGGGACAGAGCCTTCTCCAGGGCAGCTCCCAGGCTCTGGAACTCCCTCCCCCAACTGATCCGCAATTCCGTGTCCCTCACCATCTTCCAGTCCCGCCTCAAGACCCATCTCTTCACCTCTGCCTATCCTTAGCCCCACGTCCCCGTCCCTTTTCATCTGTGCATTAATTGCCTCATACTGTGTTTTGTATTGAATTCTGTCTTTACTTTGTGTACTAGTCATGTCTCTGCTATTTATTTCATTCCCCTTACATGTTTTTCTTCTACATGCTCAATTTTTGTAAGGTGTCCTTGAGACTCTTGAAAGGCACCCATAAATAAAATTTATTATTATTATTATTATTATTATTAATAGGGTTAAGAGGGCGAGATATATCAGCCATGATTGAATGGCGGAGTAGACTCGATGGGCCGGATGGCCTAATTCTACGTCTATCACATGATCTTATGAAAATGCTGGAGTAACTCATCGGGTCAGGCAGCATTTCTGGAGTACAGGGACAGGCGATGTTTCGGGTCGGGACCCTTCTTCAGACTGATTCCAGTGGGGAGAGAAAATTGGAAGAGATGTGGGATTGGGACAAGGCCAGGGAAGTGATAGGTGAATACAGCTGAGGAGATGAAATTGGAAGATGGGTGGACAAAGGCCAGACACAGAGAGGAGACAAAGGGCTATGAGATATGGAGAGAAGAGGCGTGAATTGTGAAGCCAGAGGAAGGGACGTAGATGAAACAGGATCGGGTAGGGGGGGGGGGGGGTGCAGGATATAAAAGGTGGGGGTGATTAGTTGGTTCATTAACTAAAATGGGAGAATTCAATATTCATATCCTCGGGTTGAAAGTGTAAAATGAGATATTGTTCTTTCAGTTTGCATGTTGTGGCTTGCTTCCAGGTTGTATAACTCTATGGCAATTGTCATTTTAGCTCAAGTGCTAGACAAGGAGTGATCCAGGTTCTATGCAGCTGTGATCAAGCCAGGCCAAATTCATTCGAATGGTGTGATTGTTCTTCCGCACAGTTAAACAATACATGCACGGATGAAGATGTTTCTACAATTCCCTGTGACATTCATGCTTGAGATTGATGTTTCACTTATCTCTGGAGTGCTGCAGGGTGTATGTAAAAGATATGTCAATAAAGGTGTACAGTAGAGAGCATATTGACCCGGTTGTATCACGGCCTGGTTCAGCAACTTGGAAAACATCCCTCTTCTGTTCCCACCACAGTCTGAGCTTAGGGCCTGTCCAACAGTGTGAAAACGTTTTGAAACAATATATTCTGCAAACCAACAATCTCTCAGGATTACTGGAGGAACTCAGCGGGTCTGGCAGCATCTATGGAGCGAAGGAAATAGGCAACGTTTCGGGCCGAAACCCTTCTTCAGTCTGAAGAAGGGTTTCGGCCCGAAATGTTGCCTATTTCCTTCGCTCCATAACTGCTGCCCCACCCGCTGAGTTTCTCCAGCACTTTTGTCTACCTTCAATTTTCCAGCATCTGCAGTTCCTTCTTAAACAATCTCTCAGGATTGTTGTCCCAGTGTCCTGGCTCAGAGAAAAGATAGATTTTAGGTTTAGGTTTAGTATTGTCACATGTACCGAGGTACAGTGAAAGGCTTTGTTTTGCATGCTTTCCAAACAGATCGCATATGCCTTATATAGATACAAACTAAAATAGCTCAAACGTAACTACAATAGATAGAGCAAGGGGGAAGATACAGAGTGCAGAATATAGGTCTCAGCACTGTAGCACATCAGTTTCTTAGACAAAGTCCAATGTCCACAATGGGGTAGAGGTGAATGAACAGCACCCCAGCATACGGAAGGGGCATTCAGAAGCCAGATTGGGGAGGGGAAGACGCTGTTCCTGAGACTGAAGGTGCACACTTTCATGCTTTCAAAGGTCAAAATGCTGTAATTTATCAATTTGAAAGCGTTGTTTATTTCAGCTGATGTGTGACAGTGGTCAGCAGTATTGAATTCCATCAGTAATTAGACCTTAGCCTTTACTTTAAAGATATTGCATGGAAACAGGCCCTACAGCCCTCCCAACAACAACAGAGGGGTATTTGACTCATAAATTCATAAGGTCATAAGTGATAGGAGCAGAATTGGGCCATTCGGCCCATCATGTTTACCCCGCCATTCAATCATGCCTGATCTATCTCACCCTCTCAACCCCATTCTCCTGACTTCTCTCTATAACCCCTGACACCCGCCCCAATCACAAATCTATATATCTCTGCCTTAAAAATATCCATTGACTTGGCCTCCACAGCCTTCTGTGGCAATTAATTCCATAGATTCACTGAGGGCCAGGCAGAGATCCAGGTTAATTTGGGATAATTGTCGTAACAGGCCCAGCCACTATGACACTCTCAATCCTCTGACCTCCAGTCTGCTGCCTGCCTCATGGCTCATCATCCCCATTAAAACCAGGACCTTTTGCAGAAGCTGGCCCTGATAACAAATGTTTATTTTGTCATTCACAGTAACCCAGGTGGATAAAAGCAAGTCTCTGCCACGTTATAGTTATCGTTAGAGGACAATTCAATCTGTGACCTGTGCAGTTGTGTAATTAAATGAACGAGAGAAAGCCATTTCTATTTTAGCAGTGGCTATTATCACGTTTCCTCAGACTCTTTAGATCCTTTAATCGTTTAAAGGGAGGTACACATGTGCCGTGACTAATATGATGATTTTACAATGGAGTATTGCATGCACGGATGTCATGTGCGTAAGAGATAGTGATGCGCAATAAATGTGCCACGAGAGTAAATAAGAATGATTGGGAGATGCTCGCTGTAAATGTGAATGTGTAAATAAGTACCACTATGTACTTGGCTGCAGGACGAATGAGATACACAAAAGGCCAATATTATACCCACTGAAACATGAAATGTTCTAAACTACGTCTATTACAAAATTATGGCCTAGGTTTATATATAAACAATGTTCCCTCTGCAATCTTAATATTATTAATTATGTCTGTAGTGCATAACCAGTCAGGAGTAAGTTAAACCCAGCAGGTTACTTACTCCTCTTGAATTCTCCCAATTTTGTTAGTCCTTGCTGTCTCCTCCCCTTCCTCAGCCCTCCTGCTGTCTCCTCCCATCCCCCAGCCTTCGAGCTCCTCCTCCTTTTTCCTTTCTTCTCCCCGCCCCCCCACCCCCGATCAGTCTGAAGAAGGGTTTCGGCCCGAAACGTTACCTTTTTCCTTTGCTCCATAGATGCTGCTGCACCCGCTGAGTTTCTCCAGCTTTTTTGTGTACCAGGGGTTTAATTTAGTTTAGTTTAGAGATACAGCACGGAAACAGGCCCTTCGGCACCACCCTGGTCCGCGCCAACCAGCGATCCCCGCACATTAACACCAACCTACACCCACTAGGGACAATTGTTACATTTACCAAGCCAATTAACCTACAAACCTGTACGTCTTTGGAATGTGGAAGGAAACCGAAGATCTCGGAGAAAACCCACACTGGTTACGGGGAGAACATGCAAACTCCGTACAGACAGCACCCGTAATCGGGATCGAACCCGGTTCTCCGGCGCTGCATTCGCTGTAAGGCAGCAACTCTACCGCTGCGCCACCGTGCTGTCTCTTTATTCCGTTCATTTTCAGTTCAGTTTAGTTTATTGTCACGTGTACTGAGGTACAGTGAAAAGCTTTTGCTGCATGCTAACCAGTCAGTGGAAAGACAAAACCTGATTACAATCGAGCTATTCATGTAAAGCCAAATGATTAGGAAGGAACTGCAGAAGCTGGTTTAAACCCGAAGATAGACGAAAAAAAGCTGGAGTAACTCAGCAGGTCAGACAGAATCTGTGGAGAAAAGGAATATGTGACATTTCTGGTCGAGACCCTTCTTCAGACGGTCTCGACCTGAAACCTCACCTATTCTTTCTCTTCAGAGATGCTGACTGACCCGTTGAGTTACTCCTGCTATTTGTGTCAAAGTCCGTCCAAAGATAGTCCAAGGGTCACCAATGAGGTAGATAGTAGTCCAGGACCGCTCTCTAGCTGCGGTAGGATGGTTCAGTTGCGTGATACAGCTGGGAAGAAACTGTTCCTGAATCTGGAGGCGTGCGTTTTCACACTTCTATATCTTTAGCCCGAGGAGAAAAGAAAGACTGGCCAGGGTGAGACTGGTCCTTGATTATGTTGCTGGCCTTGCCGAGGCAGCGTGAGGTATAACAGCCCCCAATGGTTAACGAGGAATTGAATGTTTTCCAAAGGAAAGGAGTTATGAAAGTCAATAAAAAATTACCATGACTGAAAAGCAGTGGCATTAATTCCCATCATTACATGGCGTGTATACTTCGGAAAAGGAGCATTTTGAGCCTGAAAAAATGATGTGAAACAAAAGAGGAGCTTCATACCAGAATGACCACCCATAGTCCCAGGAGTGTGGTCTCCAGTCCTCAGGTCCAAGACTCACTGTCACCTGGAACACTTGCGTGTACATCACGTGAGCCACCATTCCTAGAAGTCCTAAATATCAAGAGGTAAAAGCACACACAGCAAAATCAGCAAAAAAGAACATAGTTTGTAAAATACAACGGAGTATATTTGGACGCATATAATACTTTCAGTCATTAGACCACACTCGAGCGGCACGGTGGCGCAGCGGTAGAGTTGCTGCCTCACGACGCCAGAGACCCGGGTTTGATCCCGACTACGGGTGTTGTCTGCACGGAGTTTGTACATTCTCCCCGTGACTTCCCACACTCCAAAGACGTGCAGGTTTGTAGGCTAATTGGCTTTTGCAAAATTGTAAATTGTCCCTAGTGTGTTTAGAATGGTGTTAGTGTGCGCGGATCGCGGGTCGGCAAAAACTCGGTGGGCCGAAGGGCCTGTTTCCGTGCTGTATCTCTAGTCCAAACGAAACTAAATAAACCATCTATATCGTGGGAGTTTTCAACTTGTGAATGTCACTAAGCTGCTGACCTGTGTGTCGATTTCTGCATCAGAGTTTCCTGTATCTTTGAGTACAAGGTATAAATGATTGCACGCGCATCGCTTGACATGTCCCAGATAATCCTGAGGTCCATGCATGCGGGGAGAGATTTAAAGTACACCAAGCTGTTGTATGATGGCCTTTTTCCCCTGCATTGGTACCTCAATTTAATCTCATCCTTATCATCTAAGCAGTACACAGAACATCTTTCCTGTGGCATCTTCAGTTCGTGAGGGCTGTATCCTCATGGAGTCATACAGCATGGGAACAGGCCCTTCGGCCCAACTCTTCCATGCCGACCATCTAAGCCAGTCCATTTGCCTGTGTTTGGCCCATATCTCTCCAAACCTTTCCTATCCATGTACCTGTCCAAGTGTCTTTTATATGCTATTATACCTGCTTCAACGACCTCCACTGGCAGCATGTTCTGTACACCCACCACACTCTGAGTGAAAAAGTTGCCCCGCAGGCTCATTTTAAAGCTTGGCCCTCTCAACTTAAACATATGCCCCTTTATTTTTAATTCCCCTTTTTTTGATGCATCATCATGTCCAATAGGTTGGTCCTATTTTTCAAACGTTGCTGGTCTCATGGTCAACATGGTGAACCAATATTTTCTTCTGGAAGCAATCTTTACTTTGATACATAAATTATCAGTTTGTATCCATGCTATACTGAAGCATCAAGGTGAGGTCTTTGTATTTTATGTGATTAATTCCCGGGATGGCGGGACTGACATATGATGAAAGAATGCGCTTGTATTCACTGGAATTTAGAAGGATGAGAGGGCATCTTATAAAAAACATTGGGACTGGACAGGCTAGATGCAGGAAAAATGTTCCCAATGTTGGAGACCTGAACCAGGGATCACAGTTTAAGAATAAGGGATAGGTCATTTAGGACTGAGATGAGGAATAACCTTTTCACCCAGAGAGTTGTGAATCTGTGGAATTCTCTGCCACAGAAGGCAGTGGAGGCCAATTCACTGGATGTTTTCAAGAGAGGGTTAGATATAGCTCTTAGGGCTAACGGAATCAAGGGATATGGGGCCCATGATCACATTGAATGCCGATGGTCCAAATGGCCTACTCCTGCACCGTTTTCTATGTTTCTATGAATGAACATCCTGTGCCAGGTTTGACCTGATGCACAGAATGCTTCTTGACTGGTTGCATTACGCCTGGTTCAGCATCAGGAAGAAGGTACAGGAGCCTAAAAACTGTGACCACCAGCTTCAAGAATAGATTCTTCCCCAGGAACAGGTTAGGCTCTTGGACAACGGAAACCTCAAAGTCAAGTGTGTGGACTCGACAAGAAGATTATGGTTATTAATTTATTGTATTTTATTATTATTACATTTATCTGCATGTATTGCATTCACAGGCCTGCGAAGTTACTGCAAGTAAGATTTTTATTATTCTGTTGTCTGTGCATGTAATTAAATACTTTTGACTCTCTTGGTTCTGGGCTCACGATCTCAATAGACAAGAACTGACCCTAAGGGACTAAGGTAAATATTAGTTCATTTCAGTATTGAGTTTGAGAGTGATTAACTTAAATCTGAAATTTGGGTCTTAAGTAAATAGAGGCAATTACCTACATATGAAGGAGAGATTGTCTTATTAGATTGAGAAACTCTGCTAAGGCAATCTTCCCTTCATATGAAGATAATTGCCTTTATTTATTTAAGATCCAAATTTCAGATTTAATTTAATCGCTTTCAAACGGAATCTTTAAATGAACTAATATTTGCCTTAGTCCCTCATGGTCAGTTTGGGATAATTAGAGAAATATTTCATGAATCTCAACAATTGTGATTGTGACAGTGTGGTGTAAGTGTGGCCCAGTTGGTAAAGCTGCTGCCTCGCAGCACCAGAGACCCGGGTTCGATCCTGATCTTGCGTGCTCTCTGTGTGGAGTTTGCACATTCTCCCTGTGACACATTGGCTTCCTCCGGGCGCTCCGCTTTCCTCCCACCTCCCAAAGATGTGCGGGTTAGTAGGTTAATTGGCCTCTGTAAATTGCCCCCAGTGTATAGGGAGTGGATGTGAAAGTGGAATAACATAGAACTAGTGTGCACAGATGAACGATGGTCGGCACGGACTCAGTGGGCTGAAGGGTTTGTATCCATGCTGTATTTCTAAACAGCATCTCCCAACAGTTGGGTTTTTTTGCACCATCACGTCAGGGTTTTATTTCAAAGAAAGATACAGAGCGTTGGAGTAACTCAGTGGGTCGGGCAGCATCTCCGGAGAACATGGATAGGGGATGTTTCGGGTCGAGACCCTTCTTCAGATTTTATCTCCACAGCTTTTGGAGGTGATACATGTTGGTCAACAACTGAGTTAATAATGGCCCTGTCCCACGGTACGAGTTCATTCCAAGAGCTCTCCCGAGTTTGCCCTGATTCGAACTCGGAGATTTACGGTAATGGCCGCTCGTCGGTACTCGGGGCTCTCGTGGACATTTTTCAACATGTTGAAAAATCTAGACGAGTCTTCCCGAGCTTACCTGCCGTTAGCGAGTCTTCCCGAGCATCTGCCGTTAGCGTTACGAGCAGCTAAGAGAGGTCCCCGAGCTCCGATGTACCCGCTATGTTCATTCTCCGTGCTTACCACGAGTTTGATTTTTTTTTAAACTCGGGAGAGCTCTTGAATGAGCTCGTATCGTGGGACAGGGCCGTCATATTATAAAACACTTGAAGAGCTCTTCAACCATGTAAAGAAAGCTGCTCCAAATTAAACCTTTCAAGGGCTGCTTTGGTTTCAACGGGCAAACAAACACATAATTATTAAATCAAAACCCCACTGTGGCGCGAGGGGTGATTAATGAGCAGAATGGTGTTTCACTAATTACAATAGGGGGGATGACTCAGGTCATCACTAACAAACAAAATGAAGGCAGCAATTCATCAGAAGGTGGGAGTGGACAGCAGGAGTCTGGGAATCTGTACTCTCTTGCCTGTAATTCTTCTAGATGTTGAAATTGCATTCTCCCATTGGGGCTGGCTGCATCTCATTTCATCTTGGCCACGCTCCCATTTCACCTGTTATCGGGAAGAAGGTACAGGAGCCTGAAAACTAAGGTCCAGGTTCAGGAGTAGCTTCTTCCCAACAGCTCTCAGGCTATTAAATGCTACAACCTCCAAATAAGCTCCGAAATAGATAAGACTTGGGGGGCATTGTCATTGTCTTTGCATTATTAACATTTGTATATATAATATATATAAAGAGACGAGGTCAGGCGGTTGGTTATCCTTCTGCTAGTCATTTATGCTCCAACTGCCTAAAATACTTTTACAATCTACAAGATAAGTCTTCTGTAAATTGTCCCGACTGTGGAGGATACAACTAGTGTAGGCGCTGGTAGGCGCGGACTCTGCGATGTTGGCCTGCTGTATCTCTCAAATCTAAAATCTGGCTGCAGTGTGATCCATGTGCAAAAGGCACTGCAGTCACCACATGCAGACATATGTGCATAACTATATATATGTATATATATATATATATATGTATATATATCACCAAGAAGCAAAACCAATGTAAGTACATGAGGTAACTACCCTCTGCAGGTGCTTCTTCGAGCTGCAGACCATCCTGAACTGGAATTATATTGCACTCTTCTAACACCGATGTGTCTAAATCCTGGGACTGCTGACCCAACAGCGTAATGGAGTGTCCCATCAAAAGAACTGCGGTGGTTAAAGGTGGCACACCATCACCTTCTCAAGATCCATTATCAGTGGTCAATAAATGGGCGGGAGAAGGCTAAAGAATGGGGTTAGGAAAGAAAGATAGGTCAGCCATGATCGAATGGTGAACTGCTGGAAATACTTGAGTCATCGGAACAAGGGTCTTTGACCTGAAATGATTAACCCTGTTTCTCCTTCCACAGATGCCCCCTGAGTTGGTGAAATGCTTCCAGCTATTTCAGTGTTTGTTTCAGGTTTCCGGCATCTGCATTTTTTTTTTTCATTTTCATCTCGGAGGCTTGACCTTATCGATCCATTCTACTGGCCTGCTGTAGATTTCCACTGGACCACAGCCAAAAGCCCGGCTATATTTAGTTCATGTCTACCTCCAGCACTCTTGGGACTGATAAGCAATATTTCACTTTCATTTCCATTTAGAGAAGCCAATGTACAGGAGGAGTATAAGATTACTGTTTGTTCTGCGTTCAATTACATTGTAAGACAGCAGATGTATCAGTCTCATGGTGGTTGACACATCTGCGTGTGTTTTCATGATTGCATTATTCATTCTGATGACTTTGAGCTTTGCTTTTGAACAATACCACTAATTGACTGTTTCGTGAAAAGAATTTTCAGCTGTTTCTAGTGCAAATTGCTCAGTACAAACTGCTGCTGAAAAATGAGGGCGCATTGCTGATTTATAAAACCAATATCTACTTTGGCGTATTTGATTCTCGGATAGATTTTTTAATTTAAATACGAACAATGGCTCAGTGCTGAAGTTGCTGCCTAATGCCCCTGTTCCACTTAAAGGAAACCTGAACGGAAACCTCTGGAGACTTTGCGCCCCACCCAAGCTTTCCGTGCGGTTCCCGGAGGTTTTTGTCAGTCTCCCTACCTGCTTCCACTACCTGCAACCTCCGGCAACCACCTGCAACCTCCAGGAACCGCACGGAAACCTTGGGTGGGGCGCAAAGTCTCCAGAGGTTTCCGTTCAGGTTTCCTAAGTGGGACAGGGGCATTACAGCGCCAGAGACCCGTGTTCAATCCTGGCCATGGGTTTGTCCGTACGGAGTTTGTATGTTCTCCCTGTGACCGGGTGGGTTTTCTCCGGGTGCTCCGGTTTCCTCCCACATTCCAAAGAAGTGCAGGTTTGTAGGTTAATTGGCTTTTGTAAATTGTCTCTAGTGTGTGGAATAGAATTAGTGTACATGGTGAACAGGGTGGCTCAGTGGGCCGGCGGACCTGCTTCCGCTGTCCCCATCCCCATTCCCATTCTTTCTTATCGAGAATCTTTTTGCTCTGCCCTCAATAAAATCAAATCAAAGGCTCTGCTGCGACCTTCCTTTACGATAGAAAGCGCCAAAGAATCACTACTCTCCAAGAGAAAAAAATTTACATCTTAAAGGGGTGACCCTTATTTAAAACAATGACCCCCCCACTATTGATTATGGCTGATCATCAAAAATCAGTACCCCGTTCCTGCTTTCTTCCCATATCCCGTTAGCCCAAAGAGCTATATCTAACTTGGGTCACTGGTGCTGTAAGGCAGCATTTGCCTACTTCTGCGCCACCCTGCTGCCCTCATTCTATGTTCTATGTTTTATGCTTTGACGGTGTGCAAGCTTTGAAGAGGTGGCTAATCTATTCGCCCCTCAGTCACAGAAACCCATCCTCTGTTCTCTTTGCTACTCAAGCCTGTGCTATTTTTGCTTCTGTTATTTTTCCTCAGCTTCTTATGTCAGGCATGGGAGTTCATCAACCAAGTACATGGGATTTAAATCTGTAACAAAAATGATCATTATCTGGTGTTACAAAACCATTTCAATGACTCGAACCTTGGCTGATATGAAATGGAAGCAGCAGGAAAGGTGAAATTCTGCAGCATCATATATCTTACCGTGTTAGGATAATTAGTTTTAAAGTGCAGGAATAATTTGCTTCATTTTTATGTTTATATCAAATTTTTTTTAATGTAATTGAAAGGCTCCTGCCCTATTGTCAAAAGCAAGCCACAGAATGTGCTGTATTACAAGGGAAGCTATACAGGCTGCACAATGCCACCATCTGTTACAAGGACCTCTACAGAATCACACAGAAGATGCAGCTTTGAAAGCAGGCAGTATCAGGAACAGCCACAGCTCTGCGTGGAGATTGTGCTTCACCTGAGGAAGGACAGACTAGATAGGGGTGTCACTGTAGCTCAGCGGTAGAGCTACTGCCTCACAGCGGGAATTGAGCAACTAGATCTCCTCAACTTGGTAAAACAAAGCCCACATCAAAATTTAGTCACTACTCTACTCACTCCGACCTGTGCGAGATAACCACTGATGAGGTGTTTGCGCAGTAATCGACCAGAACCAGAACCAGCGGCAGAGACCCTGGTTCAATCCTGACTATGGGTGCTTGTCTGTACGGAGTTTGTACGTTCTTCCCGTTACCTGCGTGGGCTTTCTCCGAAATTTTCGGTTTCGTCCCACACTGCAAAGAACCGTACAGGTTTGCAGGTTAATTGGCTTGGTGGGGAATGTAAAATTGTCCCAGTGTGTGTTAATGTGCGGGGATCGCCGGTTGGTACAGTCTCAGTGGGCCGAAGGGACTGTTCTAACACTGTTTCTCTAAACTAAACTAAAAAATGGAATCACACTGTTATTTAGTCGTGTTTAGAAGAATGAGAGGAGATCTTATTGAACCTGATAAAACTCTGACTGGGCTTGACAGACTGACCATTGGCAGGGACTTTCCTCTGTTAGGGGATCTAGAACGAGGGGTCACCGTCTCAGGATATGGAGTTCGACATAAAGGAATGTGACGAGAAGATTTTTAATGAGGTGTCATTTTAAATGAGGTGTTAATGGCCAATCCAAACATATCTGCTGTTAATTCCCAATAATCAATACCAGACCACAGTGCCTGATGAGAGTTAGGAAACAATGTTTAACATTTCAAAACACATCTTGGTTATTTACTGAAGATTGGAAAAGTATTTTTTAGATGAGATATGATTATGAAATGAATGTCAAATAAATGAGTCAATGCAGCATTGAAGGTGAATAAAGCTCATGAGGTTATTGATTCACAATGAGAGTAATTATCGCATGTTCATACAAGGAGAAAATGTTTGTGGGATCCTTGCACAGTAGATACTGGACACAGTAATCATATGCAGGATACAAAGATTAGTTTAGTTTAGTTTAGTTTAGTTTAGAAATACAGTGGAAACAAGCCCTTTGGTTCAATGAGTCTGCGCCGACCAGCGATCCCTGTACACTAGTTTATCCTCCAAGGGGAACTTACAGAAGCCAATTAACCTACGAACCTGCACGTCTTTGGAATGTGGGAATAATCCAGAGCACCCGGAGAAAGGGGATTTAGTTTAGCTTAGAGATACGACGCAGAAACAGGCCCTTTGGCCCACATTAACACCATTCTACACACACTAGAAACAATTTATAATTTTAACTAAGCTAATTAACCTACAAACCTGTACGTCTTTGGAGTTTGGGAGGAAACCGGAGCACCTGGGGAAAACCCACATGGTCCAAAACCCAAATTCCATACAGACAGCACCTGTTATCTGGATCAAAGCAGGATCTCTGGTGCTGTACGACAACAACTCTACCGCTGCGCCACTGTACGCCTTCTTAAAGAGCTTAAAAAAAACTTAAGATTTAAGATATTATATTTGTAACTGTTATTCAATTAAAACCAATTACATAGCTCAGTGCCTCATTTCAAAATTAGCATGTCCTAATTTCTCTCAGTAATTCCTTCGAACCTCTGTTTATGGTTCACCTTCATATACAATCTTGCTGCTCTTTTCCATATTCTCAGCGATGCTTTTCTTATCCAGGGGAGTGATATAAAAAATTGATTCGATGTTTCTGATAGAGAATCTGAAATAAATCCTGAATGCCCGTGGGCGGAGAGTTGGGGTTTGGTTAGTTGGACGGAAATTTTCGAAACGGAAATTTGACTTACCTGAAAGAACGGTGAAGACTGCAGCAAATGCGTTCAGTTTGAGGCCATCAATCATGTTGCTCGAATGGAAGAGCTCCAGGCACATCAGGCTGAACCCAACTACTAAGAGCACGATATATAAAACTTCGGAGATGAGTGCCAACCAGAGAACACCTGTAACACAGGAAGCACAGGCTTCAGAAACCGGGCCTGAAACTACACATAGGTTTCAAGACCAAACAGTTGTCTTCTGATGGAAGGAAGGCCTAACGATATCATTGTTATTTACATGCAGAATACTAAGATGGATATTGCCGCAATAATCGCCACCATAATGGATGTTTATTGCCACAACATAAAATAAAAGTGAGCAAAACATATTGAAAAGTGGAATCACTTTGGACGGATAAGATATTTTCATAAATATTATACAGGTACTTAAATAAAATTGCATAGAACATAGAACGTTAGTGTGCAGAAACAGGCTTTTTGGCCCATAAATTCTTTCAATCAATCAAACATAATGCCAAGACAATCTCTTACCTGCCTGCACATGATCCTTATCCCTCCATTCCCTGCACATCCATGGGCCTATCAAGAAGTCTCTTAAGTGCCATTATGGCATCTGCCCCCACCACTATCCCAGTCAGCATGTTACAGGCATTACAGGCTCTGTGTAAAAAAATAACTTGCCTTGCACATCATTTAAAATCAGGATGCATCACTGCTTCTTTTGGCAACAGCTCTGCCCAAGACCACAAGAAATTGCTGAGAGTTGTGGATGTAGCCCAGACTATCACACAAACCAGCCCCCCTCCACCACTCCCCAATCAATTATTGACTCCATCTACACCACACACTGTCTCAGCAACCAACACAATCAAGGGCCATTTCCCCCTTGGTCATTCCCTCTTCTCCTCTCGGCCGTTGGGTAGAAGATACAAAAGCTTGAAAGCCTGTCCCACCAGCTTGAGGAACAGCTTCTTCCCTGAGGTTATCAGGTCCTTCCATAAGCTACGGTGCACATCCAATCTTCCAACCTACCTCACGGCAGATCTTGCACTTTTGTTTATTAATGTGCACCTTCTCTGTAAATATAATACAATAATGCCACAACACTATAATCTGCACTCTGGTATTTTTCTCTTTGCACTACCTGTACTTGTACATGGCCTAATTGTACTCAAGTACAGTATGATTTGACTGGATAGCATGCAAACCTTTTCACTGTATCATGGTACACTTATATAGTACACAATAATAAAAAAAATCAATATCAATTCCAAATTCTAAATTGAATTGATTCTAAATCATATATTAATTCCAGTAAAGTTTAAAGAGCTTAATTACTTTAGACTGATCTCTGTTATATTATAATGTTTTTGACATCTGTGACAAAATTGATATTTAAAATTAAATTATCTTGACTGCGTTTCACAAATCCAGCCAGGTTCTGATTTTCCGCTAAATAGCTCGCTCATTCTTTCGCTGCCCGCATGTGACTCAGTGTTAGTCAAGCAAATGAAGGCCACATTACTATGTTAAGCTTGCACTTCATTTTTCAAGATAAAAGTGCCTACCTCCCCCATCCAATGTTAGATGTCCAACAGGCTGTAACTCCCAGTTTCCACTAGTGGGAAAAGCTAGGACCAGAGGACAAAGCCTCAGAATAAAATGACATACCTTTAGAATGGAGATGGAAGAATTTCTTTAGTCAGAGGGTGGTGAATCTGTTGAATTCATTGTCACAGAAGGCTGTGGTGGTCAGAAATTGGGGTATTTTTAAGGTGGAGATTGACAGATTCCTGATTAGTAAAGGTGACAGGGGTTATGGGGCGAAGGCAGGAGAATGGGGTTGAGAGGGAGAGATAGATCAGCCATGTTTGAATGGCAGAGTAGACTTGAGGGGCAGAGTGGCCTAATTCTGCTCCTATGACTTATATGAACTGTGGAGGCTCACAGTGCCAGATCTTCAGGTAGATCTCAAAGCATCACAATCCTTCATATTGAAGAGTGACACAAAAAGCTGGAGTAACTTAGCGGGTCAGGCAGGATCTCTGGAGAAAAGGAATAGGTGACGTTTCAGGTCGAGACCCTTCTTTAGACCCTCTCGATCCGAAACGTCACCTATTCCTTTTCTCCTAGAGATGCTGCCTGACCCACCGAGTCACTCTGGCTTTTTGTGTCTAACTTCAGCATCTGCAGAATCAATCCTCATAATCCTTCACAATCTGCTTTAATCCTCACAATCTATTATCAATCCTTCATATGGTCGTTGCTTCTGCTGGCAGCAAGCAGAATGTAGCTAAATATACAACCAGCAATGTAACAGTTCAGTGCAGGTTAATTAAGTGTCGGGGATATGATAGCTCCACTGAAAGGGTAACGAACTACCAAAGAGTAATATACTTATTTCTTAACCTTATTTCACTCGACATCGACACATTTCCTCCATCTTTGAAAAGGTGGCTAATGATTTAAAGAAACATCATGTGGCTCTTTAAATCCTGTTGGCTGGATACTCCCGAGATGGGTTGCTTGATTAAGTTGCTCCTTGCATGTTACTTGATTAATCAAACTTCAGCTACAATCACTTGCTACTCCACTCCAGCCATCATGTATTTCTCATGCTGATTGAGAAGTCCAATTTACCACCATCAGAAACGTAATTGCTGATTCTACACGGTGCAAATCTTCCTCAAGACTTTGAATTACCATACAGCCATGCTACAAAAAAGGCAACAAGACACACCCCCGCGGCTAGCGCCCCAAAGTCGATCCCCGACAAGGATCGCGAGCTCCGTGATGTTAAGTCCGCAGGCTCCCGCGGTGGAGCTCTCGAAGTTGGTCTCTAGCAACACCCGCCAACTCCTCGATGTTAGGCTGCAGGGCGGACAGAGTTACGATACGGAAAAACATTGCATCTCCGTCGAGGCAAGAGATTAGAAAAAGTTACCCCCAAATTCCTCCCACCACCCGAACATAAAACAAGCTAAAGAACACTAAAAACAAACATTTAACACAAACAAACAAACAAACAAACAACAAAGCAGGAAGGGACAGACAGACTGTCAGCGAGGCAGCCACTCTTGGCGACACCCGGTCTTCTAAGTAAGACAATTATGTAAGTCCGGTACTGGCATGCTGCGTGGTCAGTGTATACATTTACAGTGCATTGTGTTGCCTGGACTTCCTCAAGAGCAGTTCCCCAGCTTGTGAGCTCCACCATCTAGAAGGACATGGGAAGACACAAAATGCTGGAGTAACTCCGCGGGTCATGCAACATCCCTGGAGAACACGGTTAGGTGACGTTTCGGGTCACGACCCTTCTTAAGACCAGACGTTTCGGGTCAGGACTTCTTCAGACGAAGGGTTGTAACTATCTAGATACCAGATTTCAACAGAACAGTTCGAAAGAACTGACAAGTTACAAGTTACAACAATGCTTTGCCTAAAGATGAGTCCCGACATAAAATGTCAAGTCTGAAGAAGGGTCCTGACCCAAAACGTCGTCTGAAGAAAGATCACAATCTAAAAGTTAATCTATCCATGTTCACCAGGGGTGCTGCCTGACCCGCTGAGTTACTTCATCATTTTGTGTAATTCCTAATGCCCCTGTCCTACTTAGGAAACCTGAACGGAAACCTCTGGAGACTTTGCGCCCCACCCGTTTGGTTCCCGGAGGTTGCAGGTGGTGGAAGCAGGTAGGGAGACTGACAAAAACCTCCGGGAACCACACGGAAACCTTGGGTGGGGCACAAAGTCTCCAGAGGTTTCCGTTCAGGTTTCCTAAGTGGGACAGGGGCATTACTAAACCAGCATCCGCTGTTCCTTGTTACGACATAGAGGGGCACGTGCTCATGGAAACATCAGCATTCACATCAAAGATCCTGACTTAAATAGGTATCATCCTCCTTTTGTTGTCACTGGATCTTCCCATCAAAGGACATTATGGGATCTCTTTTATACGATGGCTGCGATAGTCCATGACAAAATCACATCATTGCCTCTCCATGGCAACAAGGTTGATACTAGCTGATGACCTTGCAACCAATTTCAACTTCCTGCAATTTGCTAATTGCACGCTATTTGCAGAGTGACCCAGGGAACAAGTAAAGCATTTGTTATTACAACAGCAATATGATTTATTTTGTCATATTCTCTGATCTTTCTGTTATACTTCAATTAAACGTACTTCAAGCAGCAGCAACTTTATTGGTCTTTTCATATCATCAATGTAAACCTGAGATATTAGTGTGCGCATTGCGTACCAAATTTCACAAATACTTTCAAGGCTACACCCATTCAGCTTTCATTGTATGTAACCCGTTCCGACAGTATTTTAAAGATGTTTTGCTAAAATGTAGAAATTATTATGTGACGAAGAGCTGCAATATCCGTCACCAAACGCCGGCATGAATATTAATCATAGGGTGCACAGCCTGTTTCAATACCTCCATTTGGTTGAGTACACAGAAGTACACAGAAGCAAACACAACATTACTAAATAGTGAAAGGCCTGGATAGAGTAGATGTGGAGAGAATGTTTTCACTAATGGGAGAGTCTCGGACCGGAGGTCATAGCCCCAGAATACAAGGACTTTCCTTTAGGAAGGAAATGAGGAGGAATCTCATAGAAAATAGGTGCAGGAGTAGGCCATTCGGCCCTTCGAGCCTGCACTGCCATTCAATATGATCATGGCTGATCATCCAACTCAGTATCCTTCACCTGCCTTCTCTCCATACTCCCTGATCCCTTTAGCCACAAGGGCCACATCTAACTCCCTCTTAAATATAGCCAATGAACTGGTCTTAATCAAAGGGTGGTGAATCTGTGGAATTCGTTGCCACAGAAGGCGGTGGAAGCCGTGTCAATGGATACTTTTAAGGCAGAGATAGATAGATTCCCGATTAGTATGGGTGTCAGGGGTTATGGGGGGGGGGGAGCCAGGAGAATGGGGTGAGGAGGGAGAGATAGATCAGCCATGACTGGATGGTGGAGTAGACTTGATGGGCCAAATGGCCTAATTCTGCTCCTATCACTTATCAACGTGTACCAGCAGTGACTGGACGGCAGTGGTCGATAACAAATCTTTTCGGTCATACAATAGAGCAGCAGGTTCATTATCCTGCCTCATTATCCAGCAATCCTTCTTAGATCCTGACCTCTGGTGCTGTACTATGTTTACATGCTCTGTTGTGCTGCTGCAAGCAAGAATTTCCTTGTTCTGGGACATGTGACGATAAAACACTCTTGATTCTTGACTTCCTCCAATACTTTGTGTCCTTTTGTGTAAACCAGCATCTGCAGTTTCTTGCTTTGACGCATCTAGATACTCCTAGACTAGGGCTGCAAAAGACCAAACAAAGATTGGGTACCATTAAACCATCTTTGTGCAGAGGCATTCTCCATGTAGCATGAAACCAGGACACCAGGTGTCACAATATTGTGAGCCACTAATAAAGGCAGTGGTTAAAGTCGGTCACATTTCCCTTTCTAACAGAGAGAAGCTTCACCAACGCACAAAGAACGATACTACCCAAGCAAGGTACAACTGGAGAGGTTCAAACCTCACTTAAAACTGTACTAGTGAGAAAGCAAGTTGGATTCAAAGCAGGGATGCCAATCTTCACCATCCAACAACATGCAGAAAGAACTGTGGTCACCATAAACACAGTGGTTCAGCTGGTAGCACTGCTGTCTCACAGCGCCAGAGTCCCCAGGTTCGATCCAGACCCTGTGTGCTGTCTATGTGGTGGTTGCACGTTCTCCCTGCGACCGAGTGGGTTTCCTCCAGGCGCTCCCGATTCCTCCCACATCCCAAACACGTGTGGGTTTGTAGGTTGATTGGCCCTCTGTAAAACTGCCCCAAATGTGTAGGGAATAAAGGAGTATGCGGGATAAGGATGATCGATGGTCTGGATGCACTCGGTGGGCCAAATGGCCTCATTCCATGCTGTTTCTCCAAACTAAACTTGGGCAGCACAGTGGCCCAGTGGTAGAGTTGCTGCCTTACAGCGCCAGAGACCCGGGTTCGATCCTGACTACGGGTGCTACGGAGTTTTACGTTCTCCATGTGACCTGCGTGGGTTTTCTCCGGGATCTCTGGTTTTCCCCCCACATTCCAAAGACCTACAGGTTTGTAGGTTTAATTGTTTAAGAAGGAACTGCAGATGCTGGAAAATCGAAGGTACACAAAAATGCTGGAGAAACTCAGCGGGTGCAGCAGCATCTATGGAGTGAAGGAAATAGGCAACGTTTCGGGCCAAAACCCTTCTTCAGACTGATGGGAGGTGGCGGGGAGAAGAAAGGAAAAAGGAGGAGGAGGAGCCCGAGGGCTGAGGGATGGGAGGAGACAGCCCGAGGGCTGAGGAAGGGGAGGAGACAGCAAGGGCTAACAAAACTGGGAGAATTCAATGTTTATGCCCGCAGGATGCAGACTCCCCAAGTGGAATACGAGGAGCTGTTCCTCCAATTTCCGGTGTTGCTCACTCTGGCCATGGAGGAGACCCAGGACAGAGAGGTCGGATGGGGAATGGGAGGGGGAGTTGAAGTGCTGAGCCACCTGGAGGTTTAATTGGCTTGGTATAATTGTGAATTGTCCTTAGTGTGTGTAGGGTAGTGTTAGTGTGCGGGAATCGGTGGTTAGCACGGACTCGGTGGGCCGAAGGGCCTGCTTCCACGCTGTATCACTACAGTAAACTAAACTAAACAAAAACTAAAGTAAACTTAAACTACATAAAAGCTTTAGATAGCGTCTGGCACAAGACACACTGACTCTCAAATTATAAGCTGAGCATCAGCAAATCCTTAATAAACTAATAGAATAAATCTACAGCAAACCAGAAGTGGAGTACTGATCAATAATAATGGTCTTGAATGATGTGAAACTTATGTAGTAGCATACCCAGGATATCAGGTCTATTGGTTCATTCATTTTAACAAATCATGTCTAATGCCTTAAAGGATTACTGGAAACTGTGTCAGGCAGGTATACAAAAATGCTGGAGAAACTCAACGAGTGCAGCAGCATCTATGGAGCGAAGAAGATAGGCAACGTTTCGGGCCGAAACGTTGCCTATCTCCTTCGCCCCATAGATGCTGCTGCACCCGCTGAGTTTCTCCAGCATTTTTGTGAACCTTCGATTTTCCAGCATCTGCAGTTCCTTCTTAAACAAAACTGTATCAGACACATAGTTTTAGTTTAATTTAGGGATTAGAGATACAGCGCGGAAACTGGCCCTGCAGCCCCTCGAGGACGCGCCGCCCAGCGATCCCCGTACACTAACGTTATCCTAAACACTAGGGACAATTGACAACTTTTACCGAAGCCAATTAACCTACAAACCTGCACGATTTTGGAGTGTGGGAGGAAACCGGAGCACCCGGGGGAAACCCACGCGGTTACGGGGAGAACATCCAAACTCCATACAGAAAGCAGCCGTAGTCAGGGTCCAACCTGGGTCTCTGGCGCTGTCAGGCAGCAACTCTACCGCTGTGCCACCGTGCCACCCTGATACTTGTTGGTCACTCGTGTGTAAGGCCAAGGATGAGGAGCCAACGATCGACAACTTACGCCTTACGATTGACTTGGATCTATGGCACATTTCCTGTCAAATACGCGAAGAGTTATTGATCGGAAATAAGTGCTGAGAAAGGCAAAATAATGACAGCTTCCAAGATCACTGCCAGCGATGTCAACATGATGATCAACAGTGAACAAATAGAAAGGAAAACTATTCTCCCAGTTGTATGCGACTGGCAGTCACTATCAGGAAAAATTTAATAAGAACGTCAAGATCAGAATAGGCTGACTAACCAAGTTAATGAAAACCCAGACACACAGAAATATTTTACTTAAGACAAAGTCACGGCCGTGAGAAATGATCACACTGAAAAAATCTACAGTACGGGATTGGGGCACTAGAGATACACTGTGTTAGAAGCCTAGTGCTTGACTCGTACCTTGAGGATCGTCCCAGTGAAACCTTCAACCTATACATAGATGTGCAAGGTAGGAATCTGCAGCGATTTGTACACATGCCATGAACACTGGCTGTTCTTGCCAACGTCATTATGTCGGGCATTATAAAGAAAGAGATGGACCCTTCTCGACCCGAAACATCACCTATTCCTTCGCTCCATACATGCTGCATCACCAGCTAAGTTTCTCCAGCATTTTTGTCGACCTTCGATTTTTCCAGCATCTGCAGTTCTTTTCATGCTTGGGACAGGTGCAGGAGGAGGCCATTCGGCTCTTCGAGCCAGCACCACCATTCATTGTGATCATTCCACAAATTCACAACTCTCTGGGTGAAAAAGTTTTTTTCTCACTTCAGTCTTAAATGGTCTCGCCTTTATTCTAACACTGTGGTCCCTGGTCTCGCCTAGCATTGGGAACATTTTTCCTGCATCTAGCTTGTCCAGTCCTTTTATAATTTTATATGTTTCAAAAGATTTCCCCCTCATCCTTCTAAACTCCAGTGAATACAAGCCTAGTCTTTTCAATCTTTCCTCATATGACAGTCCCGCCATCCCAGGTTTCAATCTCGTGAACCTACGCTGCACTGCCTCAATCATAAGGATGTCCTTTCTCAAATTAGGTCTTATAACTGAAGGAATTAAAAATACATGCAGATTTCTTCCAAATTATAAGCCTTCAAAAAAACTAATTGTGGTTGTTTGATTTCTTTGTCGCAGCGGTAGAGTTGCGGCCTTACAGCGCCAGAGACCTGGGTTTGATCCTGACTATGGGTGTTGTCTATACGGAGTTTGTACGTTCTACCCGTGACCTTGTGGGTTTTCTCCGAGTGCTCCGGTTTCCTCCCACACTCCAAAGACATGTAGATTTGTTGGTTAATTGGCTTTGGAAAAAATTGTAAATTATCACTAGTGTGTAGGATAGCGTTAGTGTAACGGGGATCGCTGGTCGGCGTGGGCTCGGTGGGCCGAAGGGCCTGTTAACACACTGTATCTCTAAAGCCTAAAGTCGGAGAAAAAGCTGATTCGATATTGGCAATTGGGAAACTTCAGGATTGTTATAAAAAGTCCACCTAAACTAAACTAAATTACAGGTCAGCTCTATGCAACCTTCAAAGAGACAGTGAGTTCTTGGTGAAGTCACTTCCATCCTGTCTTCAATTATTCTCTGCCTCACAGCGAACAATTTAGAGACCGTGGATGTGGATGTGGAATTGGTTATTACCTGAGGAGTCTCTTCTGCCTATATGCGAGAAGATTCACAGCATCTTTGATAAAAAGAGATCAGATTATAAATCTTCCCACTTGCGTTTATAGGTTGCAACTCAGGGAGGTTATTCATAATTGTGCCTTCTACTTGGAGCCTCAGGAAAACGCAAGGAGGGTTTTAATTTGCACATAAAAGAAACAGAAAACGTTGAAAGACTCAGCAGGGTGGGCAACAGTGTTGGATGCAGTTCATGTGATCTTTGGCTGGTTCTGATGAAGGGTCTTGAACTTGAAATGTCAACTGTTTCTCTTTTAGATGTTGAAACAAGGAACTGCAGATAATGGTTTGCAAAAAAAGACACAAACATAGAAATATAGAAAATAGGTGCAGGAATAGGCAATTCGGTCCTTCAAGCCAGCACTGCCATTCAATATGATCATGGCTGATCATCCAAAATCAGTACCCTATTCCTGCTTTTTCCCCATATTCCTTGATTCCGTTAGCCCTAAGAGCTATATCTAACTCTCTCTTGAAAATATCCAGTGAATTGGCCTCCACTGCCTTCTGTGGCAGAGAACTCCACAGATTCACAACTCTCTGGGTGAAAAAGTTTTCCTCATCACAATCCTAAATGGCCTACCCCTTATTCTTAAACTGTGACATCTGATTCTGGACTCCCCCAATATCGGGAATTTTTTTCCTGCATCTAGCCTGTCCAATCCCTTAAGAATTTTATATGTTTCTATAAGATATCTTCTCATCCTTCTTAATTCCAGTGAATATAAGCCCTGTCGGCCCATTCTTTCATCATATGTCAGTCCCGTCATCCCGGGAATTAAGTTTGTGAACCTATGCTGCACTCCCTCAATAACAAGAATGTCCTTCCTCACATTAGGAGACCAAGACTGTACACAATACTCCAGGTGTGGTCTAACCAGGGCCCTGTACAACTGCAGTAGGACCCCCTTGCTCCTATACTCAAATCCTCTCGCTCTGAAGGCCAACATGCCATTTGCTTTGTACACTGCTTGGTGTACCTGAATGCTTACTTTCAATGACTGATATACAAGGACACATAGGTCTCGTTGCACCCCTTTTCCTAATCTGACACCATTCAGATAATAATTCAGATAACCTCACATTTATCCACGTTATACTGCATGTGCCATGCATCTGCCAACTCACCCAACCTATCCAAGACCCTGTAGCCTCATAGAATCCTCCTCACAGCTCACCCTGCCACCCAGCTTTGTGTCAACCGCAAACTTGAAGATGTTACATTTAATTGCTTCATCTAAATCGTTAATATATATTGTAAATAACTAGAGTCCCAGCACTGAGCATTGTGGCACCCCACTAGTCACTGCCTGCCATTCTGAAAAGGACCTGTTAATTCCTACTCTTTGCTTCCTGTCTGCCAACCAGTTCTCTATCCATGTCAATAACCTACACCCAATACCATGTGCTCTAATTTTGCGCACTCATTTTATGTGGGACCTTGGCAATGGCTTTATGAAAGTCCAGATACCACACATCCACTGGCTCTCCCTTATCCATTCTACTTGTTACATCCTCAAAAAATTCCAGAAGATTAGTCAAGCAGGATTCCCCCTTCATAAATCCATGCTGGCTTTGACCGATCCTGTCATTGCTTTCCAAATGTGCTGCTGTTACATCTTTAATATTCGACACAAGCATCTTCCCCACTACCGATATCAGGCTAACTAGTCTATAATTCCGTGGTTTCTCTATCCCTCTTAAAAAGTGGGGTTACATTAGCTACCCTCCAGTCCACAAGAACTGATCCAGAGTCTATAGACCATTGGACAATGATCACCAATGCATCCATAATTTCTAGGGCCAACTCGTTGAGTATTCTGGGATGTAGACCATCAGGCCCTGCCTTCAGTCCCAACAGTTTACCTAACACCATTTCCTGACTAACGTGGATTCCCTTCAGTTCCTCCCTCCCACTAGATCCTCAGTCCACTCGTATTTCTGGGAGATTGTTTGTGTCTTCCTTCGTGAAGACAGAACCAAAGTACCTTGGTGAAGACAGAACTGCAGATACAGATTTACAAAAAAAGACACAAAGTGCTGAAGTAACTCAGCGGGTTAAGCAGCACCTCTGGAGAACATGGATAGGTGATGTTTTGGGTTGGGACCCTTCTTCGGACTTTATTTCCACAGACTTTATTGGGAGGTTGGGAGAAGGGTCCTGATCGGAAATGTCAACAATCCATGTTCTCCGGGGATGCTGCCTGACCCGCTGAGTTACTCCAACGTTTTGTAGCTCTTTTAGAAGTTTCTTGATCTATTGAGTGCTTTTTAAACTTTTCTGTTTTTATTTCAGCTTTCCAGCATCTGCACGCCACTTATCTTGCTCTCTGGGGCACGCGCACCCCTGACAGAGTATGGCCACTTAATGCTGAGCATGTCAATAGAGTCAAAAATTATTTTCAACGATTCACTTATACTTTATCATCACATGTACCTAGGTACAGTGAAATGCTTTGTTTTGTATTCAACCCGGTAAAAAATCATGTCGCAGACCTCACCGAGGCAGCACACAAGTGGCTCCTCGTTTTGGTGCCGCCAAAGATACAAAAGTTCACCGAACAGTCAGTTCAATCATACCTGGGTTTTATGTTAATAATAAGATCATACAGTTAGCGACAGGAGCAGAATTAGACCCATCAAGTCTACTGGGACGACAGATGGCACAATGGGCTAAGTGTTCGGCTGGCGACCGGAAGGTAGCCGGTTCGAATCCCGCTTGGAGTGCATACTGTCGTTGTGTCCTTGGGCAAGACACTTCACCCACCTTTGCCTGTGTGTGAATGTGTGTGAATGTGTGTGAGTGATTGGTGGTGGTCGGAGGGGCCGTAGGCGCAGATTGGCAGCCACGCTTCCGTCAGTCTGCCCCAGGGCAGCTGTGGCTACAGAAGTAGCTCACCACCACCGAGTGTGACTGAGGAGTGAATGAATAATGCGATGTAAAGCGCCTTGAGTATTAGAAAGGCGCTATATAAATCCCATCCATTATTATTATTACTCCGCCATTCAATCATGGCTGATCTATCTCTCCCTCCGAACCCCATTCTCCTGCCTTCTCCCCATAGGTAAGTAGGAAACCAAAGCTATGAATGTGATGGGAAGCTGCAGCAATTGAGAGTCCCTTGTTTATTGACTGCTGTTAAACCTGTGTGTGCCTCCACGCTAACGGCAGAGCAGTATGTCAGACAGGACCCCATGCTGTCTGCACTACCAACATGACATTGGTATCAGTGTAGATCAATACATTGCTTCCAAGGAAAGCTGTCAGGAGTCGAACTACTAAACACTTTCTGCCCTCATTCAAGTGAGGCCACAAGGAACTTCAGATGCTGCCACTTTGAGTAAAACACTAAGTGCTGGTGTAACTCAGCAGGTCAGGCAGCATCGCAGAAAGGCAACGTTTCGGTTCGAGGAAGGGCGCTGATCCAAATCGTCACCTGATCCATGTTCCCCACAGATGCTTCCTGACCTGGTGAGTTACTACAGCAGTTTGTGTGTTTTAATAATAAATAATAATAATGCATTTTATTTGCTGGCGCCTTTCTGGACACCCAAGGACACCTTACAGGACATAAAATCACAATACATTTATCAATATTAAAATCAAGTTGATTAAAAACAAAAACAAAAAAAAAAAAAAAAATACGCAAAACGTTTTAAGTAATTAAAATCAGGGTGAACATGGTGGAAGTTATGTCGGGTATGCTAATCTAAACAGGTGTGTTTTAAGTTGTGATTTGAATTGATCGATAGTGTCCAGGTGACGGATGGGAGGTGCGAGAGTGTTCCAGAGACGTGGGGCAGAGCAGCTGTAGGCTCTGGCACCCATGGTGCTGAGTCTAAATGTGGGGACAGTTAAAATTGCAGCTGAGGAGGAACGAAGTGACCGGGAAGGAGTGTATGGTAGCAGCAGGTCAGAGAGGTATTGGGGAGCAAGGTGGTGTAGGGCTTTGAAGGTCAGCAGTAAAATCTTGTAGTTAATCCGGTGGTGCACAGGGAGCCAGTGGAGCTGAGTGAGGATGGGTGTGATGTGGTCCGATGATCTGGTGCGGGTGATGATCCGGGCTGCAGAGTTCTGAATGCATTGGAGGCGATGAAGAAGTTTATTGGAGGTGCAAGTGAGGAGGGCGTTGCAGTAATCGATGCGGGATGTGACCAGAGCGTGGATGAGGACTTTTGTATTGTCTTTGGAGAGGGAGGGGCGGAGTCTGGAGATGTTGCGGAGATGAAAGTATGCAGAGCGTGTGATATTGCTGATGTGGGGGCCAAAGGAAAGTGTACTGTCCAGAATGACGCCGAGACTTTTGACATGGGAGGAGGTGGGTATGGGTGAGCCATCAACTGAAATGGTGAACGGGTGGGTTTTGGAGAGTGTGGACTTTGAGCCAATTTTTCGTCTTCATTCAAGCCTGGGAATCAGATACAATAAAGGATCAGTCTGCACCTGTAATTCTTCAAATCCACAATAGTAGCCTGAAACAATAACTTGCTGGAAGCTGCTGAACAATGCATTCCCTTATATCATCATCAAGCTATGTCACTGTTACCTGCCATTAAAGTAGACACGACTAAAGCTGAGGTGCTACATTTGATGAGTATCAAATGTCAGGCAGACCAGTCGGTGTTTAGTTTTTTAGTTTAGAGATACAGCGCGGAAACAGGCCCTTCAGCCCTTCGGGTCTGCGCCGGCCAACGATCCCCGCACACTAACACTATCCTACACACACTAGGGACAATTTTTTAATTTATACCAAGTCAATTTACCTACACACCTGCACACCTGTACGTCTTTGGAGTGTCGGAGGAAACCGAAGATCTCGGAGAAAACTCACGCAGGTCACAGGGAGAACGTACAAACTCCGTACAGACAGCACCCGTGGTCAGGATCGAACCCGGGTCTTCGGTGCTGCAAGCGCTCTAAGGCTGCAACTCTACCATTGTGCCACCGTGCATTAATTACTCCTCTCCTTCTAGAGTGTAGAATGTGGCAGACGGCATTGCTATTTTGTGGATAGAGAGAAAGGTAGTGCTGCCCTCAAACACTTTAATTATTGCCTTACAGCGCTTGCAATGCCCGGTGGTGCCACCAGCAGTGGCTGCCTCACCAACAGTCTGTCTGTCCATTTTTGTTAATTGTAGTATGTGTTAAAAAGTATTTTTAGTGTTCCTTGGTTTGTTTTATGTGGGTGGGGGGAGGGGTTGAGGGAAACTTTTTTCAATTTCTTACCTCGACGGAGATGTGATTTTTGTCCGTATCGCATCTCCGTCCGCACTGCAGCCTAACATCATGGAGTTGGCGGCCTTTGCTGGAGACCGACCCGGCGCTCCAAGCCACGGGAGTCTGCGGGACTTTATCATCGCGGAGCTTGCGATCCCTTTGCCGGGGACCGAAGCTCCAACCGCAGGGCCTGTGGACTTGAACATCGTGAAGCCCGCGGTCTCTGGTAAGAAGAGGCCGACTCAGGAGCACGAGAGTTTCAACTGCCCCGACGCGGAAGTTTCGATCACCCCGACGAGGGCTTCAATCGTCGGCTGCGGGGGCTTTGACCTCCCCGACAGCGGATGGTTCGACAGCCCTGACTGCGGGAGAATAAAGGGGAAGTGTTTTAAAATGTATTGCCTTCCAATACAGTGAGGAATGTGGAATCCACCGTGGTGGATGTTTATGTTCTTTTATGTAGTTGTGTGTCTGCTTGCTTTTCACTTAGTATGGCTGCATGGTAACTCATATTTCACTACACCTTAATTGGCGCATGTGACAATAAACTGACCTTGACCTTGATCTTGAATTCCCCTTCCCATTCCCACACTGACCTCTCTGTCCTGGGCCTCCTCCATTGTGAGGCCAAATGCAAATTGGAGGAACAGCACCTCATATTTCACTTGAGCAGCTTATAACCCAGCAGTATTGATTTCTCTAACTTCAAGTAACCCTTGCATCCCTTCTCTCCCTCTCCCCGTCCCTACCGCACCCACATTGTTGTACTAGTTTTAAAGTCGTCTTGTTGAGTCTCATTGTCTGTGACCCGTTTTCACCTAAACCCACATCTAACAAAGGCCTGTTTCCTTTACCATTGTCACTTTTTTGCTTATCCCTCTAAATCACCATCTACAGTATACCTCTCGTTTCCCTTTCCTCTGACTGACTTCGGGTCTGAGGTCGGGTCTCGACCCGAAACGTCATCTATTCCTTTTCTCCACAGATGTTGCCTGTCCCGCTGACTTACTCCAGCTTTTTGTGTCTATCTTTGGTCTAAACCAACATCTGCAGCTGCTTCCTACACTACTCACCATTTTGATTCATGCGTCGGCTATTTCTATTGCAGATTGGAATCAGACAAATAACTGTAGAAGGTTACAGCACAAAAGCAGTCAGTATCCGATCAGTCTCGGTGATTAATTGCATTCACCTTTCCCCCTATGATTTGCCTCTTTCAAGTGGGAGTCAGCTTTCAATGGACAGCACAAATGCTATGCTAACATAACCTTTCAGCATAAGTCTAAGAGGAAAAAATAATACATAAAGAGAGGGAGTGAACACAGTGTGACACTGCTAAATCAGACAGCTGTAACAAGTAATTGCAGTCTCACTCTACAGGTTCATCAATATACTATTGCCGAAGGCATTGTCATGAAACAAATTGCTGCAGAATAACTCTCATAATGTCTTAAATGTTGGATATTTCTTCAATATATTCAATATATTATTAATCCCCTTACTGGCGACATTGATGTAAAATTGACACCCAAATTTAGTTCCCACAATATTATTGTAATTTGTGTTTAAAAAAAAAAGCTAAATAGCTATAACAGATTAGTTTAGTTTAGTTACAGCGCCGAAACAGGCCCTTTATCCCATTGGTCCACACCGACCAGTGATTCCTGCACACTAACATAATCCTACACACACTAGGGACAATTTACATTTATACCAAGCCAACTAGCCTACAAACCTGTACATCTCTGGAGTGTGGTAGAAAACTGAAGATCTCAGAGAAAACCTAAAAAATCACCTGGAGAACGTACAAACGTACAGACAACACCCGTAGTCAGGATCGAACGCGGGTCTCTGGCGCTGTAAGGCAGTAGCTCTACTGCTGCACCACCCTGCTGCCCTGTGGTAAAGATTGCAGAAGGGAGGTATTTTCAACAGTTCAGAAGCCCGACATGATGGCCAATTGGCATGGAATGATGTGGCCATCAGAAGAACACCCCTTTAGTTCACCAAGTCCGCACCCCACCATCAAACACCCATTTATACATTAATCCTACCCTAACCTGTTTTTCTTTTGAAAGAAAATGGCCCCTACTCCATTTGGAGGCAGCTTAGAAACAGGCCCTCCAGACTGCCAAGTCCATACCAACCTTCAAGAACCAGGGAGACCAGTAACAGCAATAAACGGCACGGTGCCACTGCGTGGTAGAGTTGCTGCCATACAGCGCCAGAGACCCGGGTTCGATCCTGACTACGGGTGCCGTCTGTACGGAATTTGTACGTTCTCCACGTGAACACGTGGGTTTTCTCTGGGCGCTCTGGTTTCATCCCACACTCCAAAGGCGTACAGGTTTGAAGGTTAATTTATCTTCTGTAAATTGTAAACTGTCCCTATTGTGTAGGATAGTGCTAGTGTACGGGGATTGCTGGTTGGCATGAACTCGGTGGGCTGAAGGGCATGTTTCTGCGCTGTATCACTAAACTAAAGTGGCTTCTGATCACAGTGCACGCGTACAATTCTCCCATGCGCTGTAACTTGTGAAACTTCCCAGCCCCACAGTGAATAACCTTTTCTAAATTTATGCCTGCACATAACCACGTCTGCTATCTATAAATGATCCTCTTGTAAGATCATTGCCCTGCATTTCTGTAAGAAGTCGGTCTGTAGTGTGGTTCCGTCTTATCATCAAAGTGTGGCAACACAGGCTCGATTCTCCCTGTCTCCTTGGTCCTTTTGACTGCTTAGTCATGAGCATCCAAGCTGCACCATTGCTTCTGCCTCGTTCACCGTCGCATCTGCCTCGTTCTCCGTCGCATCTGCCTTGTTCTCCGTCGCATCTGCCTTGTACAGCTGCCTGAGTGCCCCCTTGTCCTATGCAGATGGGGCAACAACTTCATTACATAGTTGATGGGCTCCAGAGTTTTGTTACTTCTACAACAATGCTGCAACAATTCTCCCGGTTCCTCCGCGCTACCGTGAACATCTTCTCTCGTGCTTAACAACCCCTGTGAAAATACGTGGGTCGTTTCGTGGATTTTGCAGATCTGCACACAACTCTCCATTTAGTTTAGTTTCATTTAGTTCAGAGATAGAGATGGGGAAATAGGCCCTTCGGCCCACCGAGTCCACACCGACCAACGATCCCTGCAACTATCCTACATACACTGGGGGCAATTTTACATTTATACCAAGCCAATTAACCTACAAACTAGCATGTGTTTGGAGTGTGGGAAGAAACCAAGGATCTCGGAGAAAACCCACGCAGGTCACAGGGAGAACGTACAAACTCCGTACAGACAGCACCGGTAGTCAGAATCGAATCCAGGTCTCCTGCACTGTAAGGCAGCAACTCTACCACTGCGCTGCACTTCGATGTTACCTGGAATACTTCCCAGCTCCCGTTGTAATTTTTATGTTTGTTCACTTTAAAGGAATGGGCAAGCGTTACATATTGGAGGTACAAGGCACTGCAGATGCTGGAATCTTCAGCAAAATACAAAGTGCTGGAAGAACTCAGCGAGTCGGGCAGCATCTGTGGAAGGAATGTTCAGGTGGATGAAATGGGTCAGGACTCTTCAGATTGGTGGTTAGCTTTAGTTGATTCCAAGTGGTTGATGTTCTGTCAGCTTCCACAGCAGTAGCTCCAGGCTAAATGTGCTTAACAACCTGCATCTATTTTCTAGGCTATAATTTTTCTGCTCTCTCTATTCCTTCCTTTGGGTGCAGATGGGAATCACCTAGACTAACCGCGTGGAGTGACAATGTTGTCCTGCTCTTAAAACATCTGAAAGTAATCTGCTTGTGACTTTCTCTATAAGTATAACTGATGCTGCCTAGTTGAGTCGTTCCCCAGCGCCATAGACCCGGGTTTGATCCTGACTGTGGGTACTGTCTGTACGGAGTTTGTATGTTCTCCCCTTGGCCGGCGTTGGTTTTCCCTGGGAAAGTCCTCCCACACTCCAAAGACGTACAGGTTTGTAGACTAATTGGTGAAATTGTAAATTGTCCCTTAGTGTGTGTAGGATAGTGTTATGCCCCTGTCCCACTCAGGAAACCTGAACGGAAACCTCTGGAGACTTTGCGCCCCACCCAAGGTTTCCGTGCAGTTCCCAGAGGTTGCAGGTGGTTGCCGGAGGTTGCAGATAGTGGAAGCAGGTAGGGAGACTGACAAAAACCTCCGGGAAACGCATGGAAACCTTGGGTGGGGCGCAAAGTCTCCAGAGGTTTCCGTTCAGGTTTCCTAAGTGGGACAGTGGCATTAGTGTGCGGGGATCGCTGGTCAGCACAGACTCGGTGGGCCAAAGGGCCTGATTCCACACTGTATCTCTAAACTAAACTAAACTGGGTTCGGGCATATTTTTTTAATTATAAGTCTTTTATAAAAAAAAATTAAATTATTTTTTCCTTATTGTCTGTCTGTCTGTCTGTCTGTCTGTCTGTCTGTCTGTCTGTCTGTCTGTCTGTCTGTCTCTTTATTTAATTATTTATTATTATTATTATTATTATTATCATTAAAAGTTATTGAACTTCAAAGTAAAGTATTTCTTATCTAAGTAAATGAAAATGGTGGATAGCTTTAGCCAAGACCCTTTCAGAAAAGATGGAGTCCCGTGTGATATTCTGGGGAACACCTCGACTCACTTGTGTAAGAAGGAACAGTAGTTGCTGGTTTAAATCAAAGATAGACACGAAAGTTAGAAGGGTCTCGACCCGAAACGTCACCCATTCCTTCTCTCCAAAGATGCTGCCTGTCCCACTGAGTTACTCCAGCTTTTTGTGTCTATCTCTACTCACTTCATTCTAATCGCTGTTTATATACCTTAACCTGTCTGCCACTGGCTTCTCAATAAATTTCCCAAACCAAGTTGTATGCTTGCCTCCGATTCTGCAGATGATCATTTCTTGCCAACCAATAGTTATTTAAATGGATTACCTTGGCAAATCACTCGCATGTCAGAGCTTCGAGGCATCGGCAGATCTAACACAGTGCTGTACAATCAGTACCATGTGTAACTTGAGGGTCAATAACGTTACTGCTGAAAGTGCTGAACATTTCCTCAGCATATTAGCTACACACAAGTGCAGCATTTCCATTCACAATTCAATTGTCTGTTAGCTTGCATCTTTCCTTGCCGTCTCACCTTGTTTGTGGACATTTCAAATCATCACTGATGACCCACTTTGGATAAAGGAGACCATGGAGGGAGGTCGTTGAATAATCACTTTAGACCAGGAAAGACACTAGGTGCTGGAGTAACTCAGCGGGTTCAGGCAGCATCTCTGGAGAAAAAGGACGGGTGATGTTTCTGGTCGGGACCCTTCTTCAGACTGTATAAAAAAGACAAGCTCAACTCAGTGGAGGAGAGTGTTAGTAGAGGGAAATTGATAGAGTCTTTGTTCAAGGAAGAAGTGAGGGGATTTAAGGCACTCCTGGTGTGGGATGGAGGTGTAGAGTGACCATGTAGAATGACTACGGAGAAGATGCATGAACAGGTGGCCTGGAAACCGATAGTTATTAAAGAGTTAAACGGCGTGCGAGGTGTCCTGGGCGTAGATGGGGAGGGGTTGGACAAGGAGAGATAACATCTCGATCCAAAACATCACCCATCCTTTTACCCCAGAGATGTTGCCTGACCCATTGAGTTACTATAATGCCTTGTGTCTATTTAGTTTAGATTGGAGATACAGCACAGAAACAGACCCTTTTGTCCACCAAATCTGCGCTAACCAGCATTCCCTCACATTAACCCACACACACTAAGGACAATTTACAATTTTACCAAACCAATCAATCTACAAATCTGTACGTCTTTGGAGTGAGGGAGAAAACCAGAGAAAATCCACGCAGTTCATGGGGAGAATGTTCAAACTCCGTACAGACAGCGCCCGTAATCAGGATCGAACCAGGGTCTCTGGCATTGTATGGCAGCAACTCTACCACTGCCATCTATCTTTGGTATATATCAGTATCTGCAGTTACTTGTTTCAACACTTTAGAACAGGAATAGCTTCACTACAGCGGAGGTGAATGGTAACTTCTGCCACATTGATGAATGATAACTTTGGCCACATTGTCTTTGGCATTATGATATATAACGGCAAAGCCTGAATCTTCTAAGATAAACAGTTTGGCTATAATCTATATAGATTTCCATTTATTAGCATTAGAATCACTTGATCTGGAACTGAAAATGGCAATGGTGATGTAAATGAAAATATTACTGTGTGAAACCAGTTATATTTACAGAGCAGAAACCGCTGGATGGGTTTCAGACATTTCAAGGACAGGACAACCCTGTGTGTTTCCTCTTGTGTGATTACTATGTATGTAACCCACTTGTGCACGGGAGACTGATGGAGACACAGGAACTGCAGATGGTGATTTTTAAAAAAATACAAAAAGTGCTGGAGTAACTCAGCTGAGTGTGAAGAAGCCCTTAAACGTCACCCATTCATTCTCTCCAGAAATGCTGCCTGTCTCGCTGTGTTACTCCAGCATTCTGTGTCTATCTTCGGTTTAAACCAGCATCTGTAGTTGCTTCCTACAACAGGTACTCCAGCACTTTATTGTCACATGTATCAAGGTGCAGTGAAAAGCTTGTGTGGTGTCCTATCCAGTTAACTGAAAGACAATACATGATTACAATCGAGTCACCCACAGTGTGTGCATGTCTGTGTACCTGTACTGATTCCTGGCATGTTAATAATTTAGAGAATGCATCGGTGAAGCAGCAACTTGCTTCTGATGAAAGGTCATTGCCACAAATGTTAACTCCTCTCCAAAGATGCTAAGATTAGAATTACCAGCAACATCTGCTTAAAATTCAACATTTCTGAGACCCACAGCATCATCTTGTGATATTAATACCATGCTATTTACTGGATATTCCCTTCATCTGTGTACTTTACTTTAGTTTAGTTTATAGTTACAGTGTGGAAACAGGCCCTTCGGCCCACCGTGTTTGTGCCGACCAGCGATCCCTGCACACTTACACCATCCTACAAACACACTAGGGACTATTTTACATTTATACCAAGCCAATCAATCTACAAAGCTGTGTGACTTTGGAGTGTGGGGGGAAACAGGAGCAACCGGAGAAAACCCATGCAGGTCACGGGGAGAAAATACAAACTCGGCACAGGCTAGCACCCATAGTTAGGATCGAACCCGGGTCTCTGGTGCTGTAAGGTAGCAACTCTACCGCTGCGCCACCGTGCTGCTTGAGAGCTCAGATTAAGCCTTTATATTATTTAACCACAGGTGCCCCGTGTGGTAATTGTGGGAAAAAACTGAGCTGTTCTTCCATTTTGTCTTTCAACATGGGCAGCGCTTCACTCTGTGGGAATCAAACTTTACTCCAGTGAATGAACCTTTCAGAGCTAGGCTAACCCTTCATACCTGGTGCCAGAGGCCCACAGAGTCAAAAACAAGTCTGCTAAAAGTCTTCAGGGTGGCACGGTGACGCAGCGGTAGAGTTGCTGCCTTACAGAGCTTGCAGTGCCGGAGACCCCGGGTTGAATCCCGACCACGGGTGCTTGTCTGTACGGAGTTTGGCCGTTCTCCCCGTGACCTGCGTGTGTTTTCTCCAAGATCTTCGGTTTCCTCCCACACTCCAAAGACATACAGGTTTGTAGGTTAATTGGCTTGGTAAATGTAAAAATTGTCCCTGGTGGGTGTAGCTTAGTGTCAATGTGCGGGGATCGCTGCTCGGCGCGGACCCGGTGGGCCGAAGGGCCTGTTTCCGCGCTGAATCTCTAAACTAAACTAAACTAAACATATTGGCACAGTTTATTAACATGGACAGAGTTGATAGGAATGTGGGGAGAAAATAGGATTCGTGCAAATGAGTGCTTGGTGGTTAACACAGCTGTTGTGCTCTAGGCCTGTTGAATTTATGACCATTGGCTGCAACACAGTATACATTCAATCCATGCAGTTCATCTCAGCTCTAAACCTTCAGTCCTTTTTATCCCTTTTGGAGTCTGTGGAATTCTCTGCAGTCTGTGGAATTCTCAGGTTCTCTGGATGCTTTCAAGAGAGAGCTAGATAGGGCTCTTAAAAATAGCGGAGTCAAGGGATATGGGGAGAAGGCAGGAGCGGGGTACTGTTTGGGGATGATCAGCCATGATCACATTGAATGGCGGTGCTGGCTCGAAATGCCAAATGGCCTACTCCTGCACCTATTGTCTATTGCCTATTGTCTATTTATTTCCCGTAATCATTCAATTTACATGCCCATCCATTCCTCTTTTGCCACTTGCAGTATTTAAGCTAAAGGACAATCATATTACCAGCACATTAACCATTAACTTCATGTAACTTTGTCGGCCCCAGAAACGTGGCGACTCTTGTGTACTGTGGTACGATTTTACCTGGTTGGATGCAAAACAAAGCATTTCGCTGTTTCTAGGCACATGTGACAATAAAGTGTAATTGAATCATTGAATCTTAGGGGTGGGAGATTGCAACCTTCTCGTGGTCCACCCTGTTTTGACTAATGCAATCAACCTGACGTGCACAAACAAATAGATCAAATAAAACAAATTGACCTACAACTTTAGGCTGCGCACGCCATACACAAGAAGAAGATTGAATCTTAGAAGATGTGGGAGGAAACAGGAGGATCTGAAAGAAACACACCGGGAGAAGAAATATAACACCGCAAAATTGGCAGCCGGCGTCAGGATTGAACCTGAGTCACTGGAACTGAGTGACACCAGCACTAACTGCAGTGCCTCTGGGCTGCCTCTTTGATTTTGCACACTTCCATGAGTAACACAGAACATTGAAGGGCAGATCTCAGGAACAGGACCTTTGGCCCACAATGTCCGTGCCAAACATGATGCCAAGGAAAACTAATCTCACCTGGCTGCGCAGAATCTATATCCCTCCATTCCCTGCATATCCATCTAAAAGCCCACATCAAAGCCACTATCGTATCTGCCTCCACTACCACCTCTGACAGTGTGTTCCAGGCACCCACCACCCTCCGTGTAAAATAATTACCCCGCACATCTCCTTTAGACCTGTTGCCCCGTCAGCTTAAAGCTATGCCCTCTAGTCTTTGACATTTCCACCCAGGGAAAAGGATTTGGTATGAAACATACTGAACTAACAGGCCACTCTGGCACAGTTAGACTTTAGAGATATAGCACTACACAGGCCCTTCGACCCACTGAGTCCATGCCATCCAGCGATCACCCCATGCACTAGCACTATCCTGCACGAGAGGGACAATTTACAATTTTTCCGATGCCAATTAACCTACAAACCTTGACGTCTTTGGAGTGTGGGAGGAAATTGGAGCACTTGGAGTAAACCCAAGAGGTCACGGGGAAACGTACAAATTCTGTCCATACAGCACCCGTAGTCAGGATCGAACCAGGGTCTATGGTGCTGTAACTCTACAACTGTGGCCCCCTTGAATATAGATTTTTCGTATCTGCAATTAAATCCTATAAAACATACTCAACAAAAATTTTGCTTGCCTGAAAATACTAAGAAAATATGGAAAAAACAATCTTATCACATATGTTGCGTTTCGGTACAACAATGGAACACAGTAATTACAAAGTCTAGGAACTAAATCCTAGTCTCTGACAATTAATGGCCATTAGGTTCTCCAGTCGTTGCTTAAGGCATGATGTTAATTACGCATACGGTGCTGTTGTAAGGAAAAGTTGAACGTATTAATATTTTCGAGATGTTTAAAACATCTCCTCTTAATCTGGTTAATTATCAGCATCAATTAAAAGGCGAGGCAACACAGCGCGGAATGCTCAGGTCTCTGTTGTTACTCACTTCTCTCAGATGCAGGAGCCAAATCAATAAAATTCCGGCACTCTTCACCTAAAATAAAAGAGAGCCAAAATTATTTAATTTCCATCAACGTTAACAAGTTCCAAAACATTATCTCTCGGCATCTTAAAATCTAAAGTGGAAGACCTTTTTGATCTTACTCCTGGGAATTCTCAATTCTCAGGGAACACAGAGTAAAAGAAATGTGTGAAAAGTTATGACAGAGATATGAAAGGTATTTACCCAACCATTCCACATCAGTATTCATCTCGATGCAAGCAAGTAGTTTTGAAGAGAGAATTTTTTTTTTAAACTACCCTGTGGTTTTTTTAACCTGATATTTTATTCCAGGATTTCAGGAGCATACTTGGAAAAGCAGAACTCGAAGATGTGGCCTGTACTGCTTTTCAATCCCATTTTGTGGCCATTTTTTTTGTTCTTGTAGCCTGTTCAGGTGCAAGGTCGATCTTTGAAGCTACATTG
The DNA here is from genome assembly GCF_010909765.2 of Amblyraja radiata. NCBI lineage: Eukaryota > Metazoa > Chordata > Chondrichthyes > Rajiformes > Rajidae > Amblyraja > Amblyraja radiata. Next base: position 32,835,981 of record NC_045977.1, on the reverse strand, counting down.
ATCATGGTACCTAGTGCATTCCTAAGGAGCTCCCAAATGCAAGGTGGTAAAAGGAGTGCATTATAGGCAATAGTCAATAGACAATAGGTGCAGGAGTAGGCCATTTGGCCCTTCGAGCCATTCAATGTGATCATGGCTGATCATCCACAATCAGTACCCCGTTCCTGCCTTCTCCCCATATCCCCTGACTCCGCTATCTTTAAGAGCCCTATCTAGCTCTCTCTTGAAAGTATCCAGAGAACCAGCCTCCACCGCCCTCTTAGGCAGAGAATTCCACAGACTCAGAACTCTCTGTGAGAAAAAGTGTTTCCTCGTCTCCGTTCTAAACGGCTTACCCCTTATTCTTATATTCTCAATCCTTCTAGTTGGCAGATCCACCGGAGCAGGGGTTCCCAACCTTTTTCGTCCCGTTTACCCCTGGCAACTTTAATAGCACATAACAATGTTATTTCACTTATTTATGAACAAGTAATGATGAACAGATACCGATATATCAGAACCAAACACAGTCAATCAACGAGAAAAAATATGTACAAATCCAGAATCAACAAATTTACCCCCTGAGTAGGCAGAATTTACTCCTTGGGGGTAAATTTACCCCAGGTTGGGAACCCTTGCACTATAGCAATAAACTCACAGCTCCAGTGGCCCCGGTTCAATACTGACTTCTGCCGCTATCAATCTGAAGTTTGCATGGTCTATCTATGACCATGTGGATTTCTCTCCAGTTTCCTTTCCTTTCCCAAAGACATATTGGTTGCCAGCTTATCAGCCAATTAATCGGGACAGAGTTGATCCATCTGCAGCCTAAACTAGTGACCAGAAGATACAAATGCAAGCCTGTAGAAGCTTCAGTTCCTCCCTAGTTTTCTTCCAAGGGGTCTGCCTGTGATAGGAAATAGCTTTGAGCAACATCGCCAACCACATCTAGGTCTGACCAATGAACGGTTTTGGTATAAAATAGGTCAAAAAGTGCCGGAGTAACTCAGCAGGTCAGGCACCACCAATGGAGAACATGGATAGTGACGTTTCGGGTCTGAATAATGGTCACATTTAACGAGGTACAGTGAAAAGCTTTTTGTTGTGTGCTAACCAGTCAGCTGAAATGATACATGATTATAATGAAGCCATTCGCAGTGTACAGATATGATAAAGGGAACAACATTCATTGCAAGATAAAGTTCAGAAGAGTCCAATTAAAGATAGTCCGAGGGTATCCAATGAAACATAGAAACATAGAAAATAGGTGCAGGAGTAGGCCATCCGGCCCTTCGAGCCTGCACTGCCATTCAATATGATCATGGCTGATCATCCAACTCTGCATCCTGTACCTGCCTTCTCTCCATACCACCTGATACCTTTAGCCACAAGGGCCACATCTAACTCCCTCTTAAATATAGCCAATGAACTGGCCTCAACTACCTTCTGTGGCAGAGAATTCCAGAGATTCACCACTCTGTGTGTGAAAAATGTTTTTCTCATCTCGGTCCTAAAAGATTTCCCCCTTATCCTTAAACTGTGACTCCTTGTTCTGGACTTCCCCAACATCGGGAACAATCTTCCTGCATCTAGCCTGTCCAACCCCTTAAGGATTTTGTAAGTTTCTATAAGATCCCCCCTCAATCTTCTAAATTCTAGCGAGTACAAGCCGAGTCTTCAATGAGGTAGATGGTAGCTCAGGACCGCTCTCTAGTTGTTGATGGGACAGTTCAGCTGCCTGATAACAGCTGGGAAGAGACTGTCCCTGAATCTGGAGGTGTGCGCTTTCACACTTCTGTACCGCTTGCCTGACGAGAGAGGGGGGAAGAGGAAGTGGCCGGGGTGCGACTCGTCCTTGATTATGCTGCGGGCTTTGCCGAGGCAGAGTGAGGTGAAAAATGGAATCAATGGAAGGGAGGTTGGTTTTGTGTGATGGTCTGGGCTGTGTCCACAATTCTCTGCAATTTCCTGCGGTCTTGGATGGAGCTGTTCCGTGATCGGAGGTATCCGTGATTTGGAGGGACAGCAAGGATAACATGCGACGTAAATGGTAAAAAATAAAATTGCACCCATTCCGACCATCGGTGTGAAACCCATGCAGGACTGTAGTGGCGTGATCCTGACTCAAATGTTTTTCATTCTTTTTTTCCCACGAGTTTTAGATGGAATTCTCATCCTACTGATCCTGGAAGTTTGCTTATGGGTTGAGAGCACCTACAGCAGCTGCAAGTCAGTTGACCTGATACTGTACCTTAACATGACTGAGCTGTTCATTTATAATCTGCTATTGGGTAGGCCGAGTGTAACATATGATGAGCGTTTTGTCGGCCCTGGGCCTATACTCGCTGCAGTTTAGAAGAATGAGCTGGGGACCTCATTGAAACTTACCGAGTAGCGAAAGGCTATTGTGTGGATGTGGAGAGTGGATGTGGAGAGGATGTTTCCACTGGTGGAATAGTCTAGGACAAGCGGTCATAGCCTCAGAATTATAGGACATTCCTTTAGGAAGGAGATGAGGAGGAACTTATATAGTTAGAGGGTGGTCAACCTGTGGAATCTTTGCCATGGAAGGCTGTAGAGGCCATCAATGGATATTTTTAAGGCAGAGTTAGATAGATTCTTGATTAGTACGGGTGTCAGGGGTTATGGGGAGAAGGAAGGAGAATGGGGTTAGGAGGGAGAGATAGATCAGCCATGGTGGAATAGACCTGATGGGCCAAATGGCCTAATTCTGATCGCATCAGTTATGAGTATACATGGGACAGCATTGTCGGTGTGGGCTGGTTGGAACCAGGGCCTGTCTCCATGCTGTAAGACTCTCTGGTTCTATTCATAAATTGAGTTGATTAAGGTTATAAATTGAATTGATTATGGTCAGGTATAAGTATAAGTACTTTCTACAAAGTCTGTTATGTCAAATGCAAACTCAATCTCTTGCTTCCTACAGTTATATCAAAGAGAGGACTGACAAGAGAAGTAAATATGATTTTTGTGTAGGAAAGAACTGCGGATGTTGGTTTAAATCGAAGATAAGCACAAAATGCTGGAGTAACTCAGCGGGACAGGTAGCATCTCTGCAGAGATTAAATGGGTGGCATTTCGGGTCGAGACCCTTCCTTTTTTTAAATATTTTTTTCAATTATTTTTATTAGAAGCGTAAACACATAATAACAACACAGTTTGTTGATCAATTACATTCATATAAAGCTTCTGTTCTTTTTTTTAGAATTTTTTGAAAGATAGAACTGAAAAGAAAAGTCTATAAACTAATAGAGAGGGAGGGGGGGGGGGGGAAACAAGAAAAACAAACAAAAAACATTACCGATAACAATTTTGGAGATAGGTCCGAAGATTATAAGGCGTAGTTATTCATCCAATCCTGAGCTCAGGTTTCAGTCCAGTTTCAATATGATCAGCCATGATCATATTGAATGGCGGTGCAGGCTCGAAGGGCCGAATAGCCTACTCCTGCACCTATTTTCTATGTTTCTATGTTTCTGTGTTGTTTTAAGAAATCAATAAATGGAAACCATATTCTAGCAAATAGTTCTAATTTGTCAGTTAAGACAAGTCTAATTTTTTCCAAGTGTAAGGTCTTAGACATTTCTGTAATCCACATTTTAATTGTGGGGGTCGTTGGGTTTTTCCAAAATCTTAGTGTTAATTTTTTCCCAGTTATTATACTGTAATCAAGAAAATTTATTTGATTTGGTGTAAGTTTTATACTTTGTTCTGATATTCCCAGGGTCGAGACCCTCCCTAAATAGAATGTTTGTTCCCAGTCAAATCTCCAGCTGTGTGGAGCTGTGTTGGAACATTGGCCAAACTAAGTTATGATTCAAAATCCTACGTCTCTGCTCCCACTACCTGCATCAATTTCTACATACTCTATGTTGTTCAATTCTGAAAACTCACTCAGATGTAAAATTATGGCAGAGTCATAGAGTCAAACTGCGTGGAAATGGCCTCTTTGGTTCAACTTGCCCACACTGATCAACATGGCCCATCTACAATACGTCGTAGAGGGTTTGTAGCCATGTCAACAACCAGACTCCTGAAGGGAATGGGAGTTCGAGGACAGACCTTCCGGCAAGCCGTCAGGTGGCTGTCAGAGGCTGCCGAGCGAAGCAGCAACTGGCTGTGGCTGAAGAGGAAGGACTCCAACTGGGCAGCGAAATGACCAGCAAGAGGGGTAAAACGGAGAGGAGCGCACCTGGGACGCCAGGTGTTGCTGTTGAGGTGTTGTGGGCCTATCAACGAAACATCAAGGAAGGAGGGTGCCCACCTGATGACCCCAGTGAAGTTTTTACCCTTACCCCCACTCAAGATAGTTAGAAGGTGCCAATTATAGTGGGGATTGTAATATCAAGTCCGATAAGCCCAACAAATGTAGCATCATCAACGCCTTATAGAACTGCAACATGACCTCGCAATCTCTACACTAAATACTCTGACTGACGAAGGCCAACATGCCAAAAGCCTTATTGACCACCCTATCAACCTGTGGAACTATGTACCTGCACTCCTGGATCCCTCTGGTCTGCAACACTTCCCAGAGCCGTACCATTCACTGTGTAGGTCCTGCCCATGTTAATCATCGCAAAATGCAACACCTCACATTTCTCTGTATTAAATTTCATCAGCCATTCCTCAGCTCACCTGCTCAACCGATCGACATCCTGCTGCATTTTCTGACAACCATCTTCACTATCTCCAATACCACCCACTTATGTATCATCTGCAATCTTGCCAATCATGTCATGTACGTTCTCATCCAAATCATCAGCTTCAAATAACTTTGGAAGATACTGAAAATTGTATGAAGGACTGTGTAGAAATGCAAATGTTCTTTTTTAACGTTGGACACAGTGGGTGCACAGTGGTGCAGCCGGTAGAGCTGCTACCATACTGCTGTCGAGTCACAGGTTCGATCCTGACCTTGGGTGCTGTCTGTCTGTGTGGAGTTTGAACATCCTTCCTGTGACAGCGTGGATTCGTTCCAAGTGCTCTGGTTTCCTCCCACATCCCAAAGATGTGTGCGTTTGTAGGTTAATTGGCCTCTGCACGCTGTCCCACGGGTGTAGGGAGTGGATGTGAATGTGGGACAACACAGAACTAGTGTGAACGGGTGATCGATGGTCGACATGAACTCAGTAAACTGAGGGGTCTATTTCCATGCTGTGTCTCTAGACGTACAGTAAACAGGTACCTTGCTGAGGTTCCCACTTAATCCGTAATTGGAAAACTACCGCACGAAAATAGCTACAAATAATGATCAGGTAATTTAAGAATCTGAAATAAGCATTGTAGAAGGTGAAATGGTTGCAACAAAAATGTTCAATTAAGTGAAATAACATCTTTGGAGCTGTCTGTGACATTGAGGCTACCTGTTACATCAACAGCTACACAGTGACACTCACTCTATCACACAGATAGCATTAATTCTAAACACAGTTCTCGTCAAACATTGTGTAGGAAGGAATTGTAGATGCTGGTTTACACCGAAGATAGACACAAAATGCTGGAATAACTCAGCGGGACAGGCAGCACCCCCGGAGAGAAGGAATGTAACAAATACTTAATACTTAAAAGGATCAGAATTATAAATATACCGGCTAGAGCACACTGGCAAGTTAAAAATAAAAGTAGCATAGCATTGTATTATTGGAGGTAAAAAGTAAAGTGTAAATGCAAGTGTAGTCATGTGTTAAGAATATTTTGTCAGTTCCTACATATTCCATGTGGATTTTAATGGAAATTACACCCTATTCTGGATATGAAGTCACAAATATAGGAATTAGGAGCTGGAGAAGGTAACTCACCCTCACGACTATTTGGCTGTTTCATAAAACCTTGTTCATAATTACTAGGAGCAGAATTAGGCCATTTGACCCCTCAAGTCTACTCTGCCATTCAATCATGGCTGATCTATCTTTCCCTTTTAACTCCATTCTGCTGCCTTCTTCCCATAACTCTTGACACCCTTACTACTCAAGAATCTGTCAATCTCTACCTTAAAAATATCCATTCATTTGGCCTCCACAGCCTAATGTGATAATATATTGCACAGATTCACCACCTTCTGACGAAATTAATTCCTCTTCATCTTCGTTCTAAAGGTACGTCCTTTTACACTGAGGCTATTGACTCTGGTCCTAGACTCTCCTACTAGTGGAAACATCCTCTCCACATCCACTCTATCCAGGCCTTTCACTATTCGGTAAGTTTCAATGAGGTCCAGCCCTCGTGCCATCAAACGCTCATCATATGTTAACCCTGTCATCCCTGGGATCATTCCCGTAAACCTCCCTGGCAATTGTAGGATCTACTGAATCCCATGACAGAAAGCAAAGAACAACCAACACTTAGCTGAGCCAGACACCACGTGTCACGTTTATTCCAGAAGCCACATTTACATACATTCTCACCAAATTATAACCAGGGTGTAGACAAGGCCAATTAGTGTGTCTGACCTTTGAGTTGTTATTTAAGCATTGTGGCTGGACCTTCTCGTGAGGCTGCTGGTGACAGGCTGTATGCAAAACCAACGTGGGTGTGAACGCACCACAGGTTACTTTCAAGAGGCTATGACGAGAGCAGTGCCACAAGGGTCAGTGCAATGGAGACCTCCTGTAAAGCATCTAAGTTTGCTAAGATGGCGGGCAATATTGGTTGTGAGGGGGATGCAGAGGGACTCCAAGGGTACATAGATGGGCTACGTGAATGGGCCAGCATGGGGAGAGGAAATATTTCTCGCAACATGCGAGGCCATTTAGCCCATCAAGTCTGTACTGGCATTCGGCGCATTCGCATTAGTCCAATTCCCCCACTTATTCTTTCTCCAGTAACTTATTCTCTGACACACACATCAACCCCCCCCCCCCCCCTTACAGAAACCAATTAATCTACCACCAATGTATGGGTTTAGAGCAAATGGGAGTCCGCAAGGGAAACCTATGCTGTCACAGAGAGAACTACGCTACCTGAGGATAATGGAGAAAAATGCGAGGGAACCATTTAGTAGAAAAATAGAAGACAGAGTATTTTTTTAACGGTGAGAGATTGGTTGTGTTCGCAGAGACCTTGGCGGCCTTGTGCATGAATCACTGAAAGTTAACTAGCAGCTACAACAGATAATTAGGATGGCAAACAATATGTTGGCCTTTATTGCATGAGGATTTGAGTGCAAGTATAGAGATACCTTATGGCAATTACATACAGCCCTAATAAGACTGCACCTGATGTTCTTAGTGCAGGTTTAGTTTAGTTTAGTGTAGTTTAGAGATACAGCGTGGAAACAGGCCCTTCGACCCACCGAGTCCTCGCTGACCAGCGATCCCCCAAGCACTAGCAGTATCCTACGCACTAGGGACAATTTACAGAAGCCAATTTACCTGCCAACCTGCACGTTTTAGGAATGTAGGAAGAAACCAGAGCACCCGGAGAAAACCCACGCGGTCACTGGGAGAACAAGCAAACTTCGTACAGACAGCACCTGCAGTCAGGATCGAACCAGGGTCTCCGGAGCTGTAAGGAAGCAACTCTACCGCTGTGTCACTGTGCCACCCATACAGGTCTGGTCTCCTTATATGGGAAAACAGTAAGTTCAATGCAGATTCTTGCTGGGATGGGGGATTTGTCCTGAAGGATGATAATATAGACTGGGACAGTGCTTTCGCAAGTTTAGAAGAGGGGGTGACATACCAACTTCTTACGGGTTTAGGTGCAGAGCCTAGCATTTCTCGAAGCATGATGCATGATGCTCATCATCTCATAATTATTGTTGGCTATCCAGGAATGAGATAAGGGGAAATGTCTTCACCCACAGGGTAAGTCTATGGAATGTCCTCTGTCGTTGCATATATTGCCGACAGAATTTTATGAATGGAAGCAAGAGAAATGGGATCTGTGCAGGAATGTGATGTTGAGGGGAAAAAAATTAATCAATGAATAACATGCTAGATATGAAAGACTGAGAGATCTTTCTATTGCTTCCGGTTACGTTCTTATTTTAGTTTACAAGTACGGCATGGAAACAGGCCCTTCGGCCCATCGAGTCCACGGCGACCATCGATCACTCGTTTACACGCGTTCTATGCTATCCCACTTTCTCATCCTCTCCCTACGCACTAGGGGCAATTTACAGAGGAGCAAATAACCCTGAAACCCACACGTCTTTGGGAAGTAGCTGGAAACCAGAGCATCCGGAGGAAACTCAGACTTTCACAGGGAGAACATGGAAACTCCATACAGACAGCACCCGAGGTCAGGATCGAACCTGGGTCTCTTGCGTTGTGAGATGTTGAATTCTGAAGGTTGTAAGGACATATAGTCAGACCTAGCATGGAGCTTTATTGCAACAGTGTGGGTCAAATATGGGTGGCACGGTGGCACAGCGGTAGAGTTGCTGACTTACAGCGCCGCATTCGATCCTGACCACCCTGCTGTCTGCGTGGAGTTGGTACGTTCTCCCTGTGACCGCGTCGGGTTTTCTCCGGGTGCTCAGGTTTAGAAACATAGAAACATAGAAATTAGGTGCAGGAGTAGGCCATTCGGCCCTTCGAGACTGCACCGCCATTCAATATGATCATGGCTGATCATCCAACTCAGTATCCCGTACCTGCCTTCTCTCCATACCCTCTGATCCCCTTAGCCACAAGGGCCACATCTAACTCCCTCTTAAATATAGCCAATGAACTGGCCTCGACTACCCTCTGTGGCAGGGAGTTCCAGAGATTCACCACTCTCTGTGTGAAAAAAGTTCTTCTCATCTCGGTTTTAAAGGATTTCCCCCTTATCCTTAAGCTGTGACCCCTTGTCCTGGACTTCCCCAACATCGGGAGCAATCTTCCTGCATCTAGCCTGTCCAACCCCTTAAGAATTTTGTAAGTTTCTATAAGATCCCCTCTCAATCTCCTAAATTTTAGAGAGTATAAACCAAGTCTATCCAGTCTTTCTTCGTAAGACAGTCCTGACATCCCAGGAATCAGTCTGGTGAACCTTCTCTGCACTCCCTCTATGGCAATAATGTCCTTCCTCAGATTTGGAGACCAAAACTGTACGCAATACTCCAAGTGTGGTCTCACCAAGACCCTGTACAACTGCAGTAGAACCTCCCTGCTCCTATACTCAAATCCTTTTGCTATGAAAGCTAACATACCATTCGCTTTCTTCACTGCCTGCTGCACCTGCATGCCCACTTTCAATGACTGGTGTACCATGACACCCAGGTCTCGCTGCATCTCCCCTTTTCCTAGTCGGCCACCATTTAGATAATAGTTTACTCCCACACTCCAAAGATGTACAGGTTTGTAGGCTAATTGGCTTCAGCAAAAATTGTAAATTGCCTATAGTGTGTAGCAGAGTGCTGGTGTACGGGTTGATCGCTGGTCGGCGCAGACTCGATGGGCCGAAGGGCTCTGTATCTCTAAAGTCTAATAGAAACATAGAAAATAGGTGCAGGAGTAGGCCATTCGGCCCTTCGTGCCTGCACCGCCATTCAATATGATCATGGCTGATCATCCAACTCAGTATCCTGTACCTGCCTTCTCTCCATACCACCTGATACCTTTAGCCACAAGGGCCACATCTAACTCCCTCTTAAATATAGCCAATGAACTGGCCTCAACTACCTTCTGCGGCAGAGAATTCCAGAGATTCACCACTCTCTGTGTGAAAAATGTTTTTCTCATCTCGGTCCTAAAAGATTTCCCCCTTATCCTTAAACTGTGACCCCTTGTTCTGGACTTCCCCAACATCGGGAACAATCTTCCTGCATCTTGCCTGTCCAACCCCTTAAGAATCTTGTAAGTTTCTGTAAGATCCCCCCTCAATCTTCTAAATTCTAACGAGTACAAGCCGAGTCTATCCGGTCTTTCTTCATATGAAAGTCCTGACATCCCAGGAATCAGTCTGGTGAACCTTCTCTGTACTCTCTCTATGGCAAGAATGTCTTTCCTCAGATTAGGAGACCAAAACTGTACGCAATACTCCAGGTGTGGTCTCACCAAGACCCTGTACAACTGCAGTAAAAAGACGTCCTTCTCTGACTCCAGGTTAGCGTGATCTTTGTTCCGGGGTTGGCGTGAATGCAAATAAACACGAGCAATCATAGATGGGACTTGACCTCCTCACATCATTACTCTCATTCGGGTCAAGTCCCCAACGTGCAATGGACAGCAACTTCATCCGGCCTGCTGCCACAAACAGGGCAGCCAAGAGGTAGAGTTCTTTTGTTCCATTTCACTCTACCAGCACTCCCACTTGATTAGTGCCGCTAACCCATACGCATGCCAGCAGAAATATCTGGACTGGTGCCGGGTTTTCTTGGACGGAAGCCAGCCGGGATGAAACTCTGTGTCTAATCAAAGTTCATGATTTCAGCCGAGAAAGAATAGAACTTAATTAAAACGCTGGGAAGAAAAAAAACACTTCAAAGCTCAAGTGATTTAAGATTGTTTCACTTCATAAAATTATCTGCTTAAGAGAATCAGGATAATTCCACTAAGAGAATTGGAATGTATTATGTTAGCATGGGGATATCCCTAAGAACGTGAGTTTATTGACATTAAAAAATGTGACAATATATACAGCAATCACTGCATCAGGCCTCTAAGATTCAGTCTAAGGAAAGGGTGACATTTTGGGTCAAGACCCTTCTACAGACTGAAGAAGGGTCGCGCCACGAAACATCACCCATTATTTCTCTCCAGAGATGCTGCCTGTCCCACTGAGTTACTCCAGCGTTTTGTGTCTATTTTCGGTGTTAACCAGCTTCTGCAGTTCCTTCTTACACATTCAAGGGCCTGTCCCACTTGCCGATTTTTCCTGGCGACTGTCGGCATCATTGTCTGACGTATTCAGGTCACCGAAAAAGTCGTGGCGCGATGCGGCGGTGACGCGGCGTGATGACGTATTGACGTGCGGTGTTCCCTCAAGTGTCGCAGCATTTTTATGTCGCCGCTGGATTTTGAAATGTTCAAAATCTTTTGGCGACCCTGATACATCAGTCAATGACGCCGGCAGTCGCAGAAAAACTCGCCGTGGGACAGGCCCTTCAATCTAATGAATGTTGTGATTATATTGAGAAATGCATTTGATGAACATTTACTAGTGCAAGCAAAATGATTTAGATTAGTTTAGTTCATTGTCACGTGTACTGAGGTACAGTGAAAAGGCTTCTTTGTTGCGTGCTATCCGGTCAGCGAAAAACTATTCATGATTACATTCGAGCCACTCGCAGTATACAGATCAGGACAAAGGGAATCATATTTAGTGCAAGATATTGGAGGGGGATTCAGTGCTAGAAATCTGGAACAAAATCAGAACATTCTGAGATTACTCAACATGTCAGGCAGCATCTCTGGAAAGAAAAACAAGGCTAGCACTTCAGGTTAGTGACCTTTCAACACAACAGTATGGATGGAAGACAGATGACTGACCTGAAATGATGACTCTGTTTTTCTCTCCACACATGCTGCCTGGTCTGCTGAATATTTCTGACAGTGTTTGGTTTTGTTTCACCCCAAATAGTTGAATTGAAACAGTAATTCAGCCTAGAAAGTGAACACTCGCCTGGATTTCTTTGTGGGACAATTAGTGCTTGTGTCTGTCTTGCACAATTATGTGTAAATACCTTTCAGACTAATAGGTGCCACAGTGGCGTAGCAGTAGAACTACTGCCTGACAGTGCCAGAGACCCAGGTTGGTGCATTCCCCCCGCGACCTGTGTAGGTTTTCTCCGAGATCGTCGGTTTCCTCCCACACTCCAAAGATATACAGGTTTGTAGGTTAATTGGCTTCGGTAAAAATGTTAAATTGACCCTAGTGCATGTAGGGTAGTGTTACTGTGCGGGGATCGCTGGTTGACCCGGACTCGGTGGGCTGAAGGGCCTGTTTCTGCGCTGTATCTCTAAACTAAACTAAAATAAACTAATGACTAAAACTAATATTCCAAAAACAATAAGCATCAATAAACAGCACCATTGAGAACAAAGTCAACAGAGATTCATGGTACCTGCGTTATTGGTGGAGTTGGATAAGCAGTGTGCTTTTACATAAATTGTCCTGAAATAATTTGAACTTTTGCTAGTTGTCGCCTCTTCTGGATGATCACTTTCATTGCACCTTAAGACAGAACTGCCTGGAATGCGTTCTTCTAGTTTTTAACTGTGACTATAACCAAGTTTTGTTTAGTTTATTATGGTCAAGTGAACTGAGGTACAGTGAAAGCCTTGTTTGTGTGCTACCCAGTCAAAGACGATATTCTAATTCTAATCAATCCATCCACAGTGTACAGATAAAAGATACTTCTTGTGCTTCAGTATGATGGCACTTATGTATAGTAAGATTTTTTACTGAATTATATGCCAAGAAAAAAAGTTACCTTGTACATAGTACACGTGACAAGTATCAAAATAACAGTGAACTTTTTGAAACAATCCTTGCAAAGTTTTAGGTTCTTTTAGTTTAGAGATGCAGTGCGAAAATAGGCCCTTCGGCCCACCGAGTCCGCACCGACCCTCGATCCCCGCACGTTAACACTATCCTACACACACCCGGGATAATCTTACAAGCCAAGCCAATTAACCTACAACCCTGCACATCTTTGGAGGGTGGGAGGAAACCGAAGGTCTCGGAGAAAACACGTACAAACTCAGTACAGCCAAGCTCAGTAGTCGGGATCAAACCCGGGTCTCTGGCGCTGTAAGCGCTAAGAGGCTGCAAATCTACCGCTGCGCCACCGTGCCGGTTATATTGTATTCCTGGATTCTACTCCCTCTTTCTTCACTTTAATAATATTCAACTAGGAATGTACTTAAATCACAAGTGGCTCAAAGTAAAATCCAGCATCTATTATTCCTTACAGAATTAGGTTTGATTCTGTTTGATTAAACACATTTTATTTTGCTAGCATTGTTACAAAAAAAATGATTGTGTTACTCAGTATTGGAGAAATAGGCTGCATGTTAAAGGTATAAATTGGCTGCAGTAACGTTTGCACAAGCTTTCAATCTGTCCGAATGTTAGCTAGTTCTTCGGTCTTAGAACTAGAGGAAAATATTTTTGAAAGGGCATGATGCAACCAAAGACATCAGCACTAATCAATAATCATGATTAATATAATCCTGAGTGGTATTGAGGGGCTGTTCATCTTAGGCAGTCCATTGTTTCCACTCTAGTTGTATGGCTTCTGCGGTGATCAATGAGGCCAAAGTTAACACCCCTGCTTCTTCAGAGGAAGGGTCTCAACCCGAAACGTCACCCACTCCTTCCTGTCAGAGATGCTGCCTGTCCCGCTGAGTTACTCCGGCATTTTGTGTTGATCTTCAGTTTAATCCCGCATCAGCAGCTCCTTCTTCCCACACACATCATGCTCGCAAACATCCTCTGGACCCTCCCCCCAAAGCTAGTGCATCCTTCCTCAGAAATGGGCATTTTCTTCCATGTCTGCTTTCCTATCTTCTCCCATACCCGAGCTGCAAACAGATTGTCTCAAAAGCCAGTCAGGTGCGGAGCGTACAAATGGCACGGGCTGTCCAACGCAGCTGATTGTATGTAACCAGGGCCTCAGTACTAGAAGTGTTGGCTTGGGAGAGGATTATCCTTCCAGTGACTTTGGAGGAGTTTCCAATTCCTTGAGGTTCCTGCGATAGGGATTGGTGTATCAGTGCTGCCTGGTACACCATTAACTTTAGGTCTGAGGTCTTTAATCATCAAATATTTTCTAGGGGCGGGTAATAAATCTCTCTTGTTGCTCGTTGGTGCAGTGTAGCAGTGTGGGCTGGTACATGACCTTGGTATTATTGGCCTTGAGTGAAACGCCCATGCTCTCCTATGCTTTGGTGAACGATTCGACCACGTCTAGGAGGTCTGACCATGCACAAACGCAAGCATCATCTAGCATTTGATGGACGACTATATTGTCAGACGTACTAATTTTCTGGATGAGAGTTAATTCAAGGATGAAGGTCAAAAACCAGTGAGTCAGTGATCAAAGTCAATAGCTTAGAAGCTGAGTAGCATGTGCACAGGAATCAATTTTCTGCAAGTATTTTTAGAGATACAGCGTGGAAGCAGGCCCTTCAGCCACCGATTCTGTGCTGGCCTGCGATTCCCGGACACTAGCACTATCCAACTCACCATCGGCAATTTACAATTTTTAGCCAAAGCCAATTAACCTACAATCCTGTACGTCTTTGGAATGTGGGAGGAAACCGGAGCACCCGGAGAGAACCCACAGGGTCACAGGGAGAACGTACAAACTTCATACAGGCAGCACCCATAGTCAGGATCGAACCCGGGTCTGTGGCACTGTACGGCAGCAACTCCACCGCTGAGACACCGTGCATGTGTTAATAATTTAAAAGTTAAAAATATTGACATTGACAAGCCCGGGTCACAAACCTTCCCACTTTGAGTCAGAAAAGTCTTCTCCGTTTTTCTCTCTCTGCAGAAGTTTCCTGATACATCACCAAATACTTTCAGCAATCTTTATTTCTGTCATATTCCCAGCTTTGCTCTGTGCTCACAGTTGCAGCAGGGTACCTTTCTGTTTGACTGCCCTCAGCCTTCTTCTGTTTACACCTCCTCCAGACAGATCAGTTGTGATTTACAAGCATCCATCGCCCCCTTTACGATGACACCAACACCATTTGTGTCACCTGGATAATCCTGGATCCCATCCTCTCACGGATATTTTCATGTTCTCACCTCCCTCCTCACCTCGGAAACTTAAACCGTGCTTCTTTACTTATTGTTTTCTGATTGATTGATTGAAAGGTGCAACAAGGAAACAGGCCCTTCTCGACCCGAAACATCACCTATTCCTTTTCTCCGGAGATGCCGCCTGACCCGCTGTGTTACTCCAGCTTTTTGTGACTGCCTTCGGTTTGAACCAGCGTTCCTCCCTTCACATGGAAACAGGCCATTCTGCCCACCGAGTCCAATGCTGGCCATCGATTGCCCATTCACACAAGTACTGTGTTACCCTCATGTCTGCAAATTAGGGAGGCCAATTAACTTACGAACCTGCACATCTTTGGGATGTGGAAGGAAACCAGAGCATTCGCAGGGAACCCACGTGGTCACAGGGAGAACATGCAAGCTCCACACAGACAGCACCCAAGGTCAGGATCGTACCTGGCTATCTGGCACTGTGAGGCAGCAGCTCTACCCACTGCTTCACTGCGACGCAAGGTCGATGACCTGAAATAATAACTCTACTTCTCTTTCCTTTGAAGCTGTCTGACCTGCTCAGAATTACCAGCAGTCTTTTCAGATTTGTGCTGATAATTTAGTTATTACTTATAAGGCAGCTGCACATAAATCCTACTGTTCTAGTTTTTACGGGAAGAACGTTCTGTAATTTAGGTTTGTTTACACAGATGGCCCCCGCGTCGCACCCATTTGGGTAATGGAAAAATCTGCCTTACAGAATTCATAAATCACTACCCACGATTTGAGTTTTGAAATACAATTTGCTCTCAGGACCATTCTTCTGGAGTGGGGGAAGAAAGCTGGAAAAGAGAGGCTATGCTTTCCCCCAACCTCACCTCTCTTTTCCATCTTTCTCCCCCTTAATCCATCTGTCTGACGTAAGGTCCCGATTCGAAACATCATCTGTCCATTCCCTCCACAGATGCTCCCAGACTCGCTGATTTCCTTAAAAACCTTATCAAAGTCCTAATAAGGTTGTTCTCAGGTCATAAGGTCATAGGTGATAGGAGCAGAATTTGGCCATTCACCCTATCAAGTCTACTCCACCATTCGATCATGGCTGATCTATCTCTCCCTCCTAACCCCATTCTCCTGCCTTCTCCCCACAACTCCTGACACCCTTAATAATCAAGAATCTATATATCTCTGCCTTAAAAATGTCCATTGACATGGCCTTCACAGACATCTGTGGCAAAGAATTCCACAGATTCTCCACCCTCTAAATACATTTCTCCTCATCTCCTTCTTAAAGGAACGTCCTTTAATTCTGAGGCTATGACTTCTTGTCCGAGACTCTCCCACAAGTGGAAACATCCTCACTACATCCACTCTATCCAAGCCTTTTACTATTCGGTAAGTATCAATGATGTCCCCCCCCCCCTCAACCTTCTGAACTCCAGCGAGTACAGGCCCAGTGCCGTCAAATGCTCATCATTGTTAACCCAATCAATCCTGGAATCATTCTTGTAAACCTCCTCTGGACCCTCTCCAACACCTGCACATCCTTCCTCAGATATGTTTCTTGAACATAGATGTGTACTTATCTATACACATACACCTAAGATTAGAAAACTTTTCCTAATCTTTTCACGTTTCGATGTTCTTCAGAATTGTCCAAAGTTCACAAGCGATTGAGGGCTGTTAGTGTGCAGCCATAATTTTGATTTACTTCCATTCAAACAATGGTAAATTAAAGACAAGCAAAAAGGGCTAAATGACCTGTTTCTGGATTGCCAGCAAAATGGGAGCTTGCTGCTGGAGTTTACCCATGTGTATAAGGTTGGCAGGTTGGAGGTTTTTATCAATGGGACCTTTACCCACAGAACAATTATTAACTAAACACAATGATTTAGGGATAATAACCATTAATAGCGATGCCAAGAGGAAAAATTAGGATAAATGACCCCACTCTAACGATAGGTCTGGGGACTATTAGCAACTTTTGTTTACTCTGCGAATTGTTGTGTTCACGGGATCTGTAATAAATAATATTGATTTCAGTGATTTTGCCTGCTCCTTGATTTTAAAAGCAACCTCCTAAATATATCACCATTAAATGCAGTTGGGAAAGCAAACGCCTCCTTTCTCTGCTTCAGACCTTCAAGTCAGGAATAGTTGCTTCAAATTTCCAGATATTTATAGCCGAGTAGCTAACGTTATAAATTGTTAACCGGCGGTTCACTTGATTTTGGGTGAAAAGCTTTAATTTGTAAGTGTCTCAAAATGTGTTTAAGATAATATTAATCAAGTCTATTGTCCTTAAGCAAAGCATGATTTATTCTTTGAGTATTTTATGTTCACTGAGAAACTTTGGGAATGAAAGTCAATAATTGACCTTGACGTAGACAGTCCATTTCTGCACACATTGTAAATTATGTGCAAGGTCACTATTATAGTCGAGCACAACTTTGACCATCAGCGATGAATATGATATTGTCTTGTTAAATCTCTATTTTGAGTTTTAATATTGTCATCCTCACGACTTTTCATATGACTTATGAAAGGGCAGTAAAGAATCTTTTGATTAATGTGTTAATGATGGGCAAAAACGCACGATAATTAATGAACGCCTTTTTTTAATAGGCAGTTTGATTTGCAACTGGCACCAACATCATTTTAATCAGGGAAGGATTATTTTGTTTAATTGTTTGATTTTAATTGGATTGGTTTCTCTGGAGCGCTGGAGGTTGAGGTGTGAGCAGAGATAGGTCAGACAGTCAGAACCGATATCCCAGGATGGAAATGTGAAATGTTGGAGGGCATAGCTTTGAGGTTTAGAGAGGTAAAGTTTAATAGAAATGTGCCAGGCATGTTCTTTAGACAGGGGATGGTGGTTGCCAATAGGGGCGGTGGTGGAGGCAGATACGATAGTGGTGTTTAAGAAACTTTTGGATAGGCACATGAATGTACAGGGGATGAGGAGATCTGAATTATGCGCAGGCAGATAAGAGATTGTCTTGGCATTGTGTTCGCCACAGACATTGTGGGCTGAAGGGCCTGTTTCATATAGCCCTATGTGCTATAATAACCAAATTCATCTAGATTCAGGTTTGCTGTAAAAAACTGCTTCTAGGGAGGATGTAAAATAAATGAAAGAACTTCACCTCGAGATTCAGTTTCATCCTCAATTTGGTTTAGTTTTAGTTTAGAGATTCAACACAGAAACAGGCCCACACACCCCACGCCCATTCACTTTCGCATCCACTTCCCTACACACTAGGGACAATTTACACACGAGGTCCAGTAGCCTACAAACCCGCACGTCTTTGGGATGTGGGAGGAAAATGGAGCACCTGGAGGAAACCCACGCGGTCACGGTGAGAACTTGCGGAACACAGAGAGTGGTGGGAGCCTGGAACGCATTGCCAGGGGTGGTGGTGGAGGCAGATATGACAGTGGTGTTTAAGAGGCTTTTATATAGGCACATGGAAGTGCATGGAATAGAGGGATAAGATCATGTACAGGCAAATAAGATCAGTGATAAGATAAGATAAGAACTAGTCATCGTGTTCGACACAAACATTGTGGCTGAAGGGCCTGTTCCTGTACTCTACTGTTCTATGTTCTGTCGTTGTGCGATGCGGGCTGAACAAAGTGAATCGTTGCTTTGTGCAGCTCAGAACTGATCAGAATAAGGACATCTTGCTTGCACCTCATAATGTAGGGAGCTCTTATGAATCATTTTGCATATTACAGAGCATTGATCAATAAACATTTTAACGGGAAGCCATCGATGTCCAACACAGACTTATTAATTGACTTCTCCTTGCCTGTCCCCGTGCGAAGTGCCTTCGATATCCCATGAGGGCAGCCCGGGAATGATTAGGTTAACGTATGATGAGCGTTTGACGGCACTGGACCTGTACTCGCTGGAGTGTTAGAGGATGAGGGGAGACTTCATTGAAACTTACGGTGTAGTGAAAGGGCTGGATAGAGTTGATGTGGAGAGGATGTTTCCACTAGTGGGAGAGTCTAATACCAGAGGACACAGCCTCAGAATAAAAGAATGTGCCTTTAGAAAGGAGATGAGGAGGAATTTCTTTAGTCAGAGGGTGGTGAATCTGCGGAATTCATTGCAACAACCAGTTGTAAAGGCCAAGTCATTGGATATTTTTAAAGCGGAGATTAACAGGTTCATAATTAATAAGGGTGTCAGGGGTTATGGGAAGAAGGCAAGAGAATGGAGTTGAGAGGGGAAGACAGATCACACCGCCATGATTGAATGGCAGAGTAGACAAGACAGGTCAAATGGTCTAATTCTGCTCCTATGACATGAATTTATGAACTCTCTCAACATTTGCTCCTGTGTGTCTGCATTATTCAAATTGGGCATAGGTTTCACAACTGGGGCAGCCTGGCCCATGCATCAGAGGTGAA
The DNA here is from genome assembly GCF_010909765.2 of Amblyraja radiata. Taxonomy (NCBI): domain Eukaryota; kingdom Metazoa; phylum Chordata; class Chondrichthyes; order Rajiformes; family Rajidae; genus Amblyraja; species Amblyraja radiata. Next base: position 32,816,907 of record NC_045977.1, on the reverse strand, counting down.
AAGCCACAGTTTTAATCAGCTCACAACACATACCCCCTTATTTCATTCCTCAGCCTGGTCTATTGATTAAATGGGATAGCAGGTGATTCAGAATCCTGTTTTTCTTAATGATAAGTGATCCTATTACCCTTCAGGTTAGTAATCCTGTTTCCCCTAATGATTAGTAATCTGAAAATATTTAAAGAGGATAATCTGCAGTTTAATTAGGTCTCCAATCCTGGCGTTTGCACAAAAAAAAAGAGTTTAGCTTTCTCTTAACATTGTTGGCTTACTGAAGCGGCACAAATCTCCCTCCTGCCGCGATGCAAAAATAAACCTGAAAGTAAAGAGTCACAGAGGGCTAAAGCAGATAATGTGTAAAACTTTGTGATATATGATATGCAATTAATTTGCTTGGATTTGCCCCAGTGCAGCTGACAGCCAGCACTCACCACACTCTTTACTATTTGAGCACATCACCGCGGGGCCCAATTTCATGAGTGTTGAACTCCAGTCCCAGCTTGCAAATGGTGATTGAAACCAGCCCGTACCTTTCAAAGGTGAAGGATAGGATTAACATTGTGAGTGAATTCACCACAGGTGTTTAAACAAAGCTTCATCAGGTCAGAAGTGATAGGATCAGAATTAGGCCATTCGGCCCATCAAGTCTCCTCCGCCATTCAATCATGGCCGATATACCTTCCCCTCTCAACCCCATTCTCCTGCCTTCTCCCCAAAACCCCTGACTCCCATACTAATCAAGAATCTGTCAATCTCTGCCTTAAAAATATCCACTAACTTGCCCTCCACAGCCGTCCGTGGCAATGAATTCCACAGATTCACCACCCTCTGACTAAAGAAATTCCTCCTCATCTTCTTCGTAAAGGAACATCTTTTAATTCTGAGGCTATGACCTTTGGTCCTAGACTCTCCAATTAGTGGAAACATCCTCTCCACATCCACCCTATCCAGGCCTTTCACTATTCAGTAAGTTTCAATGAGGTACCCCCTCATCCTTCTAAACTCTGGTGAGTACAGGCCCAGTGCTGTCATCCACTCATTCCTGGGATCTTTCTCGTAAACCTCCTCTGGACCATCTCCAGCGCCAGCCTATCCTTCCTCAGATATGAGGCCCAAAATTGCTCACAATATTCCAAATGCAGTCTGACCAGCACCTTACAGAGCCTCAGCGTTACATCCCTGCTGGATTAACTCAGCAGGTCAAGCAGCATCTCCGGAGAAAAGGAAGAGGTGACATCTCAGGTCGAGATTCTTCTTCAAACCATGCTACCATGACTAACGTGCTAACAGACTTCAACTAAAAACATGACATAATATATTGCTGATTTCACTGAGAGGAATTTTAGCCAGAGAAAGAGCACTAGCAAAAACAAAAATCTGTAAATCTGTGAAAAGGTTAGTCAAATTCCTCAGATGCCTTCAATAGACCAGGGAATTAGGCATATGTTGCTCTGTAGAGACCCAAGGAAATGCAGATGCTGAAATCTTGAGCAACACACAAAAGTGCTGGAGTAACTCATTGGATCTGTCAGCATTTGCGAAAGGAGTGGACAGGTGATATTTCAGGTCGGGACTTGCTCTACTTAAACAGAAGTTAAACAGAATTTGAACAGAAATGTGTAATTTTGCTTAGTTTAATTTATAATTACAGCGCAGAAACAGGCCCTTCGGCCCACCGAGTCCGCACCGACAGGTGATTCCCGCACATTAACACTATCCTACACACATTCGGGACAATTTATATTTATACCAAGCTAATTAACCTACAAACCTGTACGTCTTTGGAGTGTGGAAGGATGAGGATCTCGGAGAAAACCCACGCAGGTCACAGGGAGGACGTACAAACTCCGTACAGACAGCACCCGTGGTCAGGATTGAACTCTACCGCTGCGCCTCTGTGCCACCAAAAAGGTATACAGAGAGATTGCCAGTCCTTGGTCACAGTCTGATGTCTCATTCAGAAGATGGCAGCTCCAACAATGGATAGGACAGGTTGAGAGGGATATTGACCAAGTGCAGGCAGGTGGGACTAGTGTAGCTGGGACATTTCGGTCAGTGTGGGCAAGTTGGGCCGAAGGGCCTGCTTCCACACTGTATCACTCGATGAATCAATCACAACCCCACACACCCCTAGGGCTGTACGGAATTGCCAGCCTGGGCATTTTTTGGATTGCAGGATCACCATAACTTTCTGACTCAGGCTGTGATCAACTGAGCCAATACAGCCCATTGAACAGCTCACAACAGACTCAAAGTCACACTTTGATATTGTGATTTCACTTTCCATTTGTAAGAATGCCATTATGTTTTTATATTGATTCATTGTTGAAAGACATGGAAACGATTTATTTGTCAGGTTCCCAATGACTCCGATCAATATAACTGATGAGAAAAGATTTTTAAATATGCTAAAGGATGTTATTGTGCCAGTGAGTCTTGGGTATGTTGATGAGAGGATTGTTTACATTTGTGGATGGTTTGGTGGGGTGTAAAAAATAAAACGTAATGCTCAGGTGTCGAGAGGTGTACGAAGGAGGCCTCTCATCTCTATCTGCTCAACTATTTTGAACAATTTCATCTACAAAGTTAGCGCAGCGGTAGAGTTGCTGCCTTCCAGCGGTTGCAGCGCAGAAGTCCCGAGTTTGATCCCGACTACGGGTGCCGTCTGTACAGAGTTTGTACGTTCTCCCCGTGCCTGCGTGGGATTTCTCAGAGATCTTCGGTTTCCTCCCATGCTCCAAAGACGTGCAGGTTTGGAGGTTGGAGGTACACAAAATTGCTGGGGAAACTCAGCGGGTGCAGCAGCATCTATGGAGCGAAGGAAATAGGCGACGTTTCGGGCCGAAACCCTTCTTCAGACTGATGGGGGGTGGGGGGGGAGAAGGAAGGAAAAGGGGAGGAGGAGGAGGAGCCTGAGGGCGGGCGGATGGGAGGGTGGGAGGAGACAGCTAGAGGGTTAAGGAAGGGGAGGAGACAGCAAGGGCTAGCAAAATTGGGAGAATTCAATGTTAATGCCATCCGGACGCAAGGTCCCCAGACGGAATATGAGGTGCTGTTCCTCCAATTTCCGCTGTTGCTCACTCTGGCAATGGAGGAGACCCAGGACAGAGAGGTCGGATTGGGAATGGGAGGGGGAGTTGAAGTGCTGAGCCACCGGGAGTTCAGGTAGGTTATTGCGGACTGAGCGGAGGTGTTCGGCGAAACGATCGCCCAACCTACGCTTAGTCTCCCCGATGTAAATCAGCTGACATCTAGAGCAGCGGATGCAGTAGATGAGGTTGGAGGAGATACAGGTGAACCTTTGTCGCACCTGGAACAACTGCTTGGGTCCTTGAATGGAGTCGAGGGGGGAGGTGAAGGGACACGTGTTGCATTTCTTGCGATTGCAACGGAAAGTGCCGGGGGAGGGGGTGGTGCGGGAGGGAAAGGAAGAATTGACGAGGGAGTTGCGGAGGGAGCGGTCTTTGCGGAAGGCAGACATGGGGGGAGATGGGAAGATGTGGTGAGTGGGGGGGTCACGTTGGAGATGGCGGAAATGGCGGAGGATTATGTGTTGTATTTGCCGGCTGGTGGGGTGAAAGGTGAGGACCAGAGGGACTCTGCCCTTGTTGCGAGTGCGGGGATGGGGAGAGAGAGCAGTGTTACGGGGTATGGATGAGACCCTGGTGTGAGCCTCATCTATGGTGGCGGAGGGGAATCCCCGTTCCCTGAAGAACGAGGACATTTCCGATGCCCTGGTATGGAATGTCTCATCCTGGGAACAGATGCGGCGTAGGCGGAGGAATTGGGAGTAGGGGATGGAGTCTTTACAGGGGGCAGGGTGGGAAGACGTGTAGTCCAGATAGCCATGTGAGTCAGTGGGTTTGTAATGTATGTCGGTCAGGAGTCTGTCCCCTGCGATGGAGATGGTGAGGTCAAGGAATGGTAGGGAAGTGTCGGAAATCGTCCAGGTGTATTGGAGTGCCGGATGGAAGTTGGTGGTGAAGTGGATGAAGTCAGTCAGTTGTGTGTAGGTGCAGGAGGTGGCCCCAAAGCAGTGGAGGTTAATTGGCTTGGGTTAGTATACTTGGTATCATTGTAAATTGCCCCTCGTGTGTGTAGGCTTGTGTTAATGTGCAGGGATCGCTGGTCGGTGCGGACCCGGTGGGTCGAAGGGCTTGTTTCCGCGCAGTATCTTAAAACTAAACTAAATTAGAAGCTAAAATATAACGTTTCAAAAACTAGAAAGGAACTGAGTAACAAAGTGGAATTATGCAGATATTGTTTTCAGTTATAAAGAAGAAAGTTAAGCTCAGAGCCTCAAATTTTTGAGTGATTGAAAGACACATGATAGAAAGAGGCCCTATGACTCTCCGAATCTACGCAGACCTTCAATCACCCATTCACACTAGTTCTTTGTCACGACCACTGCCTGCACACTCGTGGCAATTTCCAGAGGACAATTAGCGTACAAACCCGCACATCTTTGGGATGTGGAAGGAAATCTGGAGAAATCCCATGTGGTCACAGACAAAGATCCTATAGCTCCGCTATAAGATCTTTGGTCACAGAGAGAATGCGCAGACTTCACACAGACAGCACCCGAGGTCAAGATCGAACCCAGGACTCCGGCTCTTTGAGGCAGCAGCTCTACCAGCTGCACCACTGTGCCGCCCGTAAATAAGTCACTTTCACATCTCCTTATCTTACTTATAAACAGTGAGTTGTTCCACACGATCGAATCATTAAATGTCTCATCAAACAACACAAAATAACTGATGCTGGAATCTGAAATAAAAACAGAAAAATGTTGGAGATAAAAAGCAAAAAAAGGCAGCATGCTGAAAGAGAAATGGAGTCAAAATGTCACAGATTTCCATGTTGTCTCTCCTCCTTCATCCTTCGCTACACCTTGAAACCCCGGGCGGTGGGACAGGGGACCCGCCCGAAGGCTCGTTGGTCGACGTAACCGGGAGGGAGCTGGAGACGAGGAGCACGGGCTAGTAGAAGGGTGAACCAGGGAAACGCTCCCAGTGCCTTCAAGGTCGGCTGCTGCAGGCGTTCCCGAGACAAAAAGATGACCGGGTGAAGTGAAGAACAGGAACTGCCTCAGTACGAGTGCATGGGCCGAATGGTGCCCGCATGTGTAATGTATGCAGAAAGAATTTCAAGTGCAGTTGTACATGTGACAAATAAAGTATCACCACCAAACCTCTTTACACTCTCAACTACTTCCAGTTCTGCTGGAAGGTGAGTGATGGGAACTATTGTCATTATTTTTCTCTCTACAGGTTCTGACGGTCCTCTGAGTTTTCCAGCATTTTCTGTTTTATTTAGTGCAAATTTATACTGTTACTTCAAAAGACTTATATTCACTTGTCCATCACCTCATATTGATAATGAATTCCAAAAGGCAGTGTGTATCTGCTGTAAACTTGAGTCAGGATGATGAGCAAGTAATTGACCTCCCAATATCAGGTGTTTGGCACAGTAGCGCAGAGGTAAAGTTGCTGCCTCACCACGGCAGAGAGCCAGGATCGATCCTGCCTACGGGTGCTGACTGTACGGAGTTTGCACATGCTCCCCGTGAACCGCGTGGGTTTTCCCCGGGTGCTTCGGTTTCCTCCCACACTCCAAAGACATCCAGGTTTGCAGGTTAATTGGCTTCGGTAAATTTGGAAATTGTCCATAGCTTATGTGTAGGTAGTGATCGCTGGTCGGCATGGACTCGTTGGGCCGAAGGAATATCTTTCCGCACTGTATCTCTAAAGTCTGAAGTCTATTCCCAGCTTTCTATAAACTGTTGCTGAAAATTGCATCTGCAACAGTTGTAAATTGTTACTGGGAACTAAAGTACCGCAATCAAATGGTAGCTCAGCAGAATAAAATCCATTAATTTTGGTTGAAATCTCTTTGGGTTTCTTGGATAAAATCCCTTTCAAGTGGACGTGTTATATTACTCTAATTAGCTTGGCAATTGCTGTCATAAAATACAATAGTTCCTGCACGGACTAACCCGTACACCAAAACCAGCTTTCCCACCGCACTTTTCCCCTTAACTTTGTAAGCATTTCATTTTATGAGCCGAAAAGTCATAGTGTAATGGTCATAGAATCACAGTCATAGCCTTCAGCCCACCAAATATGCACCAACCATCTACTTACCCCAATCTCATTTTGATTTCCTCTAAACTTCATCACCCCTAGAGTCAACCACTCGTGACACAATGGTGGTAATTTACGTGTGGCCGATTTTAGAGATGGGAAGAAATCCGAACCCCCAGAAGAAACCAAAGTGGTCACATGTAAACTTCCCACAGACTACACGGAAGGCCAGGACTGTACCTGGCTTAGTAGATGTAGGATCTGCAGAATCCTTCACCAAAGATAGACACAAAATGCAGGAGTAACTCAGTGGGTCAGGCGGCATCTTTGGAGGAAATGAATAGGTGACGTTTCGGGTGGGGACCCTTATTCAGACTCACCCCGAAACGTCACCTATTGGCTGGCTTAAGGAAGGTCCTCTTTGTTTCCATGAAACTGATGGGCTGCAGAAGCCAATCTAATGTCGAGGTGCCTCTCACTGAATGAGGATTAACACACAATGGGAAGTCAGATAGTCAGAGAATCGTAGAATTCTACAACACGGAAATTGGCCCTCCGGCCCAACTTAACCATGCCAACCAAGCTGCCTACTTGAGCAGGTTCCATTTGCCTGCCTTTGCCAACTTCCTCTAACAGCTTGTGTAAGAAGGAACAGCAGATGCTGGTTTAAACCAAAGATAGACACAAAAAGCTGGAGTAACTCAGTGGGACAGGCAGAATCCCTGGAGAGAAGGAATGGGTGACGTTTCAGGTCGAGACTCTTCTTCTCCTCTCAGCTGAAGAAGGGTCTCGACCTGAAACGTCACCCATTCCTTCTCTCCAGAGATGCTGCCTGTCCCGCTGAGTTACTCCAGCTTTTTGTGTACATCCTCTAACAGCTTGTTCTACACAACTACCACCCTCCATATAGAACAAGTTGCCCCTCAAGTCCTTTGCAATGTTTCTCCTTTCAGCTTAAATCTATATCCTCTCGTTTTAGTCAACCCCAACCCTGGAACAAGACTGTGACCGTACACCTTGTCTATCCCCCCTTATGATCTTAAATACATGATGAATGATGATGTGTGGCATGGTGGCGCAGCGGTAGAGTTGCTGCCTTACAGCGGCAGAGACCTGGGTTCGATCCTGAAACGTCACCCATTCCTTCTCTCCAGAGAAGCTGCCTGTCCCGCGGAGTTACTCCAGCATTTTGTGTCCATGGACAGGTATATGGATAGGAAAGGTTTAGAGGTATATGGGCCAAACACGGGCAGGTGGGGCTAATGTAGATGGGGCGTCCTGGTTGGCATGGCCAAGTTGGGTCGAAGGGCCTGTTTCCATGCCATTAGACTCTATGATGCTACAGTGCTAATTCCATCATTAATAATAATAATAATGGATGGGATTTATATAGCGCCTTTCTAATACTCAAGGCGCTTTACATCGCATTATTCATTCACTCCTCAGTCACACTCGGTGGTGGTAAGCTACTTCTGTAGCCACAGCTGCCCTGGGGCAGACTGACGGAAGCGTGGCTGCCGTTCTGCGCCTACAGCCCCTCCGACCATCACCAATCACTCACACACATTCACACACAGGCAAAGGTGGGTGAAGTGTCTTGCCCAAGGACACAACGACAGTATACACTCCAAGCGGGATTCGAACCGGCCACCTTCCGGTCGCCAGCCGAACACTTAGCCCATTGTGCCATCTGTCGTCCCGACATCATTGGTAAAAACAAGTCATTTCTCAGACACTGACAGTTTTTCCATGGAAGGTCATACCATCCAGGTATACCATGCACCAGTCCATGTGGCTAAATCATAAATTAGTGTGCTCCTTTTACATCAATGCCATTAGTTCTCCCTCATTCTCGATGGAACAATATTTGCCAAGGCTCGGATCGTCCAAAAGATTTACAATGTATTTCAATATTCCAATTGTAATAAACTCATCACAAAAGTTATTAACTATCATCTTAATTATTAATGTTTCCTTATATTGCCACAGAAGAGAGTAGTTCATTGACGTCATCAGTTACTACATCAAAGTGCACACGGTTACATTTGCAATTCCTCAGTCAGTGGATGGTGTCAGGTCAACCAACTCTGCACACGGAGCATTCTGTAAATTATATCCTTAATAAAATGTTAGTAAATGTTATGTTTTCAACCGCTTGAGGACAAGCGTCGGACGCTATGGAGTAGCGATGAAGAGGTGGGGCCTCGTGGACAGTGAGCGCCTCCTGTGAGTGTGGGGACCCAACACAGACAGTGGAGCACATAGTCACCAGTTGCCCCAAACACTGGCCACCGAATGGTGAACGAGGTCTGATTGACCTGGACGATGACACGTTGGCCTAGCTCGCCTCAACGGAGCTGCAGGTCTAAAAGACATACGACAGAAGAAGTAAATGTTATAGAATGTTACCCCCAGGGGGTGTAAGTCTTCAAATGGTCTTGATACGAAGGTCTGTCTGTGGAGGCATCATCCTTGGGTACACATAAGTATAGGATAAGTAGATTTATAATCTGGAGGTGAATCGGTAGCTAATGCACCTGTCCCACTTAGGAAACCTGAACGGAAACCTCTGGAGAATTTGCGCCCCACCCAAGGTTTCCGTGCGGTTCCCGGAGGTTCCCGGAGGTTTTTGTCAGTCTCCCTATCTGCTTCCACTACCTGCAACCTCCGGCAACCACTTGCAACCTCCGGGAACCACACGGAAACCTTGGGTGGGACGCAAAGTCTCCAGAGGTTTCCATTCAGGTTTCCTAAGCGGGACAGGGGCATCAGGGGAGATCTTGATTAGTAAACGTGTCATGGGGTTATGGGGCGAAGGCAGGAGAATGGGGTTGAGAGGAAAAGATAGATCAGCCAGGGTTGAATGGCGGAGTAGACTTGTTGGGCCAAATTGCCTAATTCTGCTCCCATCACTTCTGACTTTATAAAAGGACATAGTAATGTCTCTTTTGCCACCATCCTATTGAATGGCTGAAGAGGTTAAATAGCCTCTCCTATCCATACTGCTTACATTATGCTCAACCTGCTGCCAGAATTGTGCTTTTCCAATTAACTTATTACTCAGTAGACACAAGGAATTGCAGGTGCAGGCTTGCAAAAAAATGACACAATGTGCTGGAGTAACTCAGCAGGTCAGGCAGGGTCTCTGCAATACATAGATAGGCAATGTTTTGGGTCTGAAGAAGGGTCCCGACCTGAAGTGTAACCGATCCACGTTCTGCAGAGGAGGTTGCTTCCTGACCCACTGAGTCCACACTTCAGTTTGTGTATTTGTTTTTAAAACTTAGTCCTCGCATGAGAGTATCCATGGAAGATTCAGGGTGAGAAACAGAAGACCAATAACTCTGAGGGTTCGGGGTTTGGCTGAAGCTAGCATTCCTGAGACTCCACGAATAGTTTTGACACTAAATACAATTGTAGAGTTCAGCTCTTCAAATCCATATTGACAGAGTGCCTGCAGCGGCTTTGGTTTAAATTGGATGTTGCCAATGATACATTGAATGATACTTCGCTTATCAGGACACCAGTGGTAATCCGGCTCCAGAACCCAGTGGCACAGCAGTAGAGTTGCTGCCTCACAGCGCCAGAGACCAGGTTCAATCCTTACTCAGGGTACTGTCTGTACAGAGCTCTTATGGTCTCCCTGTGACCATGTTAGTTTTCTCTGGGTGCTCCTGTTTCCTCCTACATTCAAAAGATGTGCAGGTTTGTAGGTTCAAATTGCCTTCCGTAAATTGTCCCTAGTATGGGGGATAGAACTAATGTGTGGGTGATTGCTGGTCAGTGTAGACTCGGTGGGCCGAAGTTTCCATGCTGTAACAATAAACTAAACTAAACTATACTATACGCACTCATGATAGACACAAAATGCTGGAGTAATTCAGTGGGACAGGCAGCATTTCCAGAGAGAAAGGAATGGGTGACGTTTCAGTTTGAGATCCTTCCTTTTCACCAGAGACACTACCTGTCCCGCTGAGTTACTCCAGCATTTTGCATCTATCTTCGGTGTAAACCAGCATTATTCACTGGAGTTTAGAAGGGATCTTATAGAAACTTATAAAGTTATAAAAAGGACTGGACAAGCTAGATGCAGGAAAATGTTCCCAACGTTGGGGGAGTCCAGAACCAGGGGCCACAGTCTAAGAAATAAAGGGGAGGCCATTTAAAACTGAGATGAGAGAAAAAAAAATTCACCCAGAGAGTTGTGAATTTGTGGAATTCTCTGCCTCAGAAGGCAGTGGAGGACAATTCACAGGATGAGTTTAAATGAGAGTTAGATAGAGCTCTAGGGGCTAGCAGAATCAAGGAATATGGGGAGCAGGCAGGCACGGGTTACTGATTGTGGATGAGCAGCCATGATCACAATGAGTGGCAGTGCTGGCTTGTGCTGCACCTATTTTCTATATTCCTATGTTTCTATGCATTTCCTTCCAAAACACACTCATCCTTTACTGAGCCTCCATACGTAGCTACCACCCGGAGGTTTGGGGTAATGTTGACTGCTGTCTCTAGCAGGTGGCAGTGGCACCATTGTACTGCCTAGCAGGCACTGGTGGATCGGAATAATTATAGTCTGCTCCTCACCAAGGGCCAAGGACTTCCCGTCTGAGGATCCAGAGCAGAAAGACCGAGCAGATGGTAGACTTCCCCCAGGAATAGCGCCACGGCAACTGCAGACAAATAGCCTTGCGTGTTCCAGCACAAGTCCCTGGACTGAATGTCTGTGAGAAGGATTTTTGCTCTCCAAACATACAGATGGTGTGAATCTGTCAATCGCATCTTGCGAGTGTTTGTTCCAGGAGTTCTTGCAATAACATCATCCTGCACGTCACATGGTGGCATTTGCGGATGGCACTGTGGCGCAGTAATTAGAGCCGCTGCCTCACAGCGCCAGAGACCCGGTTTTGATCCTGATCTTGGGCCTTGTCTGTGTGGAGTTTGCACGTTCTCCCCATGATCATGTGTGTTTCCTCCTGGTGTTCCGGTTTTTCCCACATCCCTAAGATGTGCGGGCTTGTCAGTTAATTAGCCTCTGTAAATTGTCCCTAGTGTCGGGAGTGGGTGTGAAAGTGGGCTTGGATAGAGTGGATGTGGAGAGGATGTTTTCACTAATGGGAGAGTCTAGGACTAGAGGTTGTTGCCTCAGAATTAAAGGAAGGAGATGAGGAGAAAATTCTTTAGTCAGAGGGTGGTGAATCAGTGGAATTCTTTGCAACAGAAGGCTGTAGAGGCCAAGTCAGTGGATATTTTAAAGGCAGAGATAGATAGATTCTTGATTAGTACAGGTGTCAGAGGTTATGGGGAGAAGGCCGGAGAATGGGGTTAGGAGGAAGAGATACAGTAGATCAGCCATGATTGAATGGTGGAGTAGACTTGATCGACCAAATGGCCTAATTCTACACCTATGACCTTATGAAAGTGGGATAGAACATAGAACTAGTGTGATCCTGAATTTCCTGTAATCTTGGTACCAAAAGCCAACAGTATCAGATATCTAATATTCATTATTCTGACTATGTCTATCAACTGGGTAATTCACAGGGTGTCTGGCTGCATGCGTTTGAATGGAAAGCCTCTCCTGTCTTTTGATAATCAGGTCCATCGACAATCCCCAGCACTTTCTGACAAAGAAGAGTCATTCTAGAAAAAAAAATTGAAATCGTAATCAGGGCCTTTGAAATGGTGTAAACCTCATATTGGCAACTCACGTTATTTCCTGTTTATGAAGGTCATTATTAATTTGGATCTCTGATTCAGCACTAAAGGTATGTCTGTCGAACAATTTGCATTCTACCAGCATGCATTCTGATATAGACAATAGACAATAGGTGCAGGAGTAGGCCATTTGGCCCTTCGAGCCAGCACTGCCATTCAATGTGATCATGGCTGATCATATCTTTGAAACAGTTGTCACATTGTCCTGAATTTTTACCCATACACCTGACAGATTTTGCAACTTGACAAATTTGCTCATGTATCTATTTTAAGCTACCTAAAATCTGATTATGGCTTTTAGATTTAGCGGGTTAGGAAATGAAACTGTTTTGAAACTCATTTCAAAATGGCTGCCTGTATTGAAACGTTCTACTTTGTACAGTGTAATTATTATTAATCGTGCAATATTATCCAAAACTACAGAAGTGTTTCCAATTGCTCAACTATTTAATATTGTGATATCGAGAGTATTTTGTCAGCGAAGTTCTAAATAAATAGCCAGGCAACTATTACCCCTGGTCTACAATAGCCTTTTTTTGATTAAAACTAGAAGAGAGAAAATATGAAATTGCAGGTCAGGAATTGCACATCAGGCAACACGAATACCCTGAAATCCATTGTAATAGAAATGGCAGGAGGGAACTGCAGATGCTGGTTTAAACCAAAGAGAGACACAAAGAGCTGGAGTAACTCAGCTGGACAGGCAGCATCTCCGGAGAGAAGGAGTTTTGGGTCGAGACCCTTCTTCAGAAGAAGGATCTCCACCTGTCAGTCAGCGGAAGACAATGCATGATTACAATCGAGCCGTCCACAGTGTACAGATACATGATAAAGGGAATAACGTGAATAACGTCTAATGTAAGATAAAGTCCAGTGAAGTCCAATTAAAAGTCCGAGGGTCTCCTATGCGGTAGATGGTAGCTCAGGACTGTTCTCTAGTTGCTGGTAGGATGGTTTAGTTGCCTGATGGTCTGCAAAGGGATAAAACAGATTAAGGGAATGGGCTAGAAGCTGCAAATGGGAGCATATTGTGAGGAAATACTGTATAAGATCATTCACTTTTGGTGAGTAATAGAAAAGGCTGAAGTTTTTACATGGATGCTAGTAAACTATTAAATATTGATTTTATATAGGTTTTCTTGTACTTAAAACACTTTAACTTTAAACTACAGCTTGCAATTACGATAGAAAATGAGATAAAGCAAAAAGTACTGTAAATGCATACCAGTTCAGGCAGATTTGTTCATGAATGGCGAGCACACTGTAACATTCACTGTAACGGCAGCATTCATTTGGACTCCATCTGCTAATGGTTCAAGTATTCAATATTTGCTCAGCCACTTTTCAGTTTAATCTTTCACGATATCTTCATTAATCTTCTTTTATGTCAAAATTACCTCCTCTTTGCATCAAGAATATACCAAGGATAGTGAATGGGTAATAATATCAGGCAACTAACTGAACCATCCTGCCAACAACTAGAGAGCAGACCTGAGTTACTGTCCACCTCCCTGGAGACCCCCGGACTATCTTCAATCGGACTTTACTGGGCTTTATCTTGCACTCAACGGTATTCACGTTATTCTCCTTATCATGTATCTGTGCACTGAGGGCGGCTCGATTGTAATCATGTATTGTCTTTCCACTGACTGGTTAGCTCGCAACAAAAGCTTTTCACTGCACCTTGGTACAGAGTCAAAAGTGTTTTATTGTCATGTGTCTCAGATAGAACAATAAAATTCTTACTTGCTGCAGCACAGCAGAATATGTAATCATAATAAATAATATAACAAAACTCCAAAAAACAAACAGTGCAATAATAATAATTATAATAGTCTATTGTAGACTATTGCAGTTTATAGCTTATGAGGTTTTAATATTTAATAGCCTGATGGTTGTAGGGAAGAAGCTGTTCCTGAGTACAGTGAAATTGGACGCCGAATAGTGGAGGGTGGAGACGACCTCCTTCGATCTCCTTCGACCTCCCTTCGACTATGATGAAGACTATCTATGACTACCTTCGACTACCTTCGACTACCCTCAATTACCTATGACTAACATGCTGACCTACTGCGACCTACTACGACTAAACCTATGAGTAAAAGTATCGATTTTTTTCCCATAGCAAACTTTTATTACTCGCGGGCATTTTTTAAGATATTGAAAAAAACGGCGCGACCTAGCTGAGGCCTCGAGTACGCAGAGACCACTCTCGAGCATGAAGGAGAGTTACGGAGACCTCCTACGACCTCGTGTCGACCATGCTGCGAGTATGAGTCGAGGGCAAACCCGCCAGAACTCGCGGATTAGGTCGCCCAAGTGGGACAGGCTCTTAAATGTTCTGTTGGAAAATTCTTACGTTGAGGTCTATGTTCCGCAAAACCTATTATATACTTGTCAGTAGATATTTGTGGCACCTATCATATTCGTAAGCAGAGCCATGGTGATTTTTTAAAATATCAGACTGTGAAGGAACAGATTCTCCACAGCATGATTAGAGTCCGCATTAAAGTGTAGGGTGAACCTAAAACCAGTTGCAGACCTATCCTCGGAGCAATTAATTGTTGATTAAGTCAGATGCCATCTTAACAGAGGTTACTGAAGTGAAGTGCGGTAGAGTTCGTGTAAATTAAAAGCTCATTAAGTGATTCATCAAGAAACAATGAATGGTCTGCTGGATCTGAAACACTCTGTAGCACTCTCTAGCGATGTCATCTGACCTGCTGACTGTTCCCAGCATTTATCATCTTAAAAACTTTATCCCACTGCAGGCAATTAGTTAAATTCCGCGCGACGTCCCCAGCAGACATGGCCAGCTCACTCAGTTTCGTTGTTCATTCCCTAATCCCAAACCATGCGAGAAGGCTAAGCACTTAATCATTCACACAGGCCTAAAAGGGCGCTAAGAAGATTTACGAGGATGCTACCAAGACACAAGGGTCGGAGCTATAGGGAGAAGATGAGCAGGCTAAGACTCTATTCCTTGGAGCATAGGAGGATGTGGGGTGATCTTATAGAGGTGAACAATATCATGAGAGGAATAGATCGGGTGGATGACTAAAGTCTCATGCCCAGAGTTGGGGAATTAAGAACCAGAGAACATAGGTTTAAGGTGAAGGGGGAAAGATTGAATGGGAACCTGAGGGGTAACTTTTTCACACAAAGGGTAGTGTGTATTAAACAAGCTGCCAGAGGAGGTAGTTAGGTCATAAGTGATAGGAGCAGAATAAGGCCATTCTGCCCATCAAGTCTACTCCGACGTTCAGTCATGGCTGCTCTATCTCGCCTTCCTAACCCCATTCTCCTGCCTTCTCCCCATTATCCCTGACACCTGTACTAATCAATAACCTATCTATACTTTAAAAATATCCATTGACTTGGTCTCCACAGCCTTCTGTGGCAAAGAATTCCACAGCTTCACCACACTCTGACTAAAGATATTCCTTCTCATCTCCATCCTAAAGGAATGACCTCTAGTCCCACGAGTGGACTCCATACCTTCCTCAGATATGGTGCCCAAAATTGCACACAATACTCCAAATGAGCCTTGAACAGTGCTTTATAGCCTCAGCATTACATCCCAGTTTTTGTATTCTAGTCTAGCCCTCATGAAATAAATGCTATCATTGCGTTTGCCTTCTTTACTGCCGACTTGACTTGCAGATTAACCTTTTGGGAATCCTGTACCAGCCCTTTACACCTCTGATTACTCGATTCTTTCCCCATTTAGAAAATAGTCTACTCCTTTAATCCTACTACCAAAATGCATGACTCCACACTTTGCTACACTATATTCCATCTGCCACTTCTCCACCCATTCTCCCAACCTGTCCAAGTCCTTCTGCAGAGTCCCTGCTTTCTCTACACTACCTGCCCCTCCACATATTTTCGTATCATCCGCAAACTTGGCCACAAAGCCTTCAACCCCCTCGTCCAAATCATTAATATACAACCTGAAGTGTAGTGGACCCAGCACTGAGCCATGCGGAACACCGCTAGTCACTGGCAGTCAACCAGAAAAAGCCCTCTTTATTGCCACTTTGCCTTCTGCCATCCAGCCAACCTGCTATCCATGCCCTCTAATACCATGGGCTCTCCATCTTCCTTAGCAGCCTCACATGTGACACCTTATCAAAGGCTTTCTGAAAATCTAGGTAAACAACATCCACGGACTCTCCTTTGTCTGTCCTACAATTTACTTCTTCAAAGAATTCTAGCAGATTCATCAGGCAAGATCTCCCATTCGCAAAACCATGCTGACTTTGACCTATTTTATCATGAACTTCTAAGTACTCCGTAACCTCATCCTTTATAATGGACTCTAGTTGAGACAGGTACTACCTCAAACGTTTAAGATACATTTATACATGTACATGGATATGATAGGTTTCGAGGGATATGGGCCAAACGCAGGCAGGTGAGAATAGTATAGATGGGACATGTTGGTCTGCGTGGGAAAGCTGGGCCGAAGGGCCTGTTTCCACGCTGTATGGCTCTATGACACATAAGTGGAAATATTGATAATTTTTCTTTTGCTCCATGACATCACAGACTGGACTGTCCACTATCAGCTCCCAAACTCTAGCCTGCTTGCCAAAGTTTAGAAGGCATGTACAATTAAATGTGGAAGTCGGAATTTGCAGTCCAAGATGACTTGTCCCTCCAGCATCTCTGCAATAATAGCGGCTCAACCGCAGAATGAAGTTGCTGCAATTGCCTCGTACTATAGATACAAATTAAACTTGCTAGAGGAAATTAGCTGTAGTACATGCTAAAGTACAAACATTTAATGCAATGATAATTAATTCTGGCAGAGGAATCAACTCCGATTGGAAATTAGATTTTAAAGACAAACTACTTCATTGCTTCAAATTGTCCTCATTGCTAACGCTGGGTCACTGGTCAAAGGATAAAGGATTGCCCATAAAGAATGCTATAAGGCCATTTTTTTTCTCTCAGTGGGTTCCAAGTCCTAGGAGCTTTACATCCACCACCCTTTGAGGGAGAGAGTCTTTAAATATAGTCACAGTCATACAACGTGGAAACAGGCCCTTTGGATCAACTTGCCCACACCGACCAACATGTCCCATCGACAGGAGTCCTACTTGCCTGCATGTGGCCCCTATCCCTCTAAAACTGTCCTATCCATGTACCTGTCTATTTGCTTCTAAAAAACGTTGCAATAGTCGCTGCCTCAACTACCTCCTCCGGCAGCTCGTTACAAACACTCACCATCCTTTGCGGAAAATTGTAAATTGTCCCAAAGTGTGTAGGATGGTGCTAGTGTATAGGGTGAACGCTGGTTGGTGCATCCCTATGGGGTGATCATTGGTTGGTGGGTAAAAAGGCTTGTTTCTGCGCTGTGTCTCTGAAGTCTAATGTCGAAAGATTCCGACAAGATGTGCATGGATACCTTCCATTGCCTCCATCTACACTTCACGCTGCCAGGGCGAGGTCACCAGCATAATCAAAGATCGGTCCCACCCCGCTCACTCCTTCTTCCATCAGGCAAGAGGTACAGAAGCATGAAAACGCACCCCTCCAGATTCAGGGACAGGTTGTTTCCAGCTGTTATCAGGCAAGTGGACCCGTCCTCTCAACAGCTAGAATGCGGCTCGGACCTCTCTGTACCTCACTGGAAACCTTAGAGCTATTGTTAACCAGACTTCATCGGACTCAATGTTGTCCCCTTTATCATATATCTGTACACTGTGGACAGCTTGAGTGTATTCATCTATAGTCATTTCTTTAACTGGATAGCGTGCAACCGTACTTTTCACCGTACCTCGGTACACGTGACAATAATAAACTAAACTTAAAAAGATAGGTGTCTGTCTAATAAACAACTTTTGTTTCCTGCAGAGTCAAGCCCATTAACTTCGCTACATCTTACTCCAGCCCAGGTCACTCCACATCAAGCACGGCTTTGTACATTCCCTTATTAACTTGTTGTGTCAAGGAAATAGTCTTGCATTTACCGCATGAATTAGCCGGTCTCTCCAAAGACATTCCGTCTGTAATTTCATTCAATTTTTATATAATTAAAGTCATTAATAATTAATGGCCTTCCGCTTCGTTCGCGGCTCCGATTACTTGCTTCAATAATTCAATCAAAGTGCCTTTTGTTTTTTGTTCTCCCCGGCACCTCACAGCGATTAGCATTTTCCGCACGGTTCCGGTGACGTAGCTGAGGCAGCAACAACAACAACAACAACAACAACAACAACAACAACAACAACCGAGAACGATTCAAAAGGGAGCAAGAAAAATGGTGTTGGGCATCAGAGTTTATGGAAACCTGAGACAGATTGATAAATAAATCGATCACGAACGCACTGAACAGCAGAAGAGAACTCAAACGCCTAAACGGTTTTCTCAAAGGCTGCAAAAGTCATAAGGGATAGGAGTAGAATTAGGCCGTTCGGCCCATCAAGTCTACTCCGCCATTCAATCATGGCTGATCTATCTCGCCCTCCTAACCCCATTCTCCTGCCTTTTCCCCATAACCTCTGACAGCCATCCCAATCAAAATAACGTTAGGAGGTGCAGGCCGGCATTTGTTGAAAATGACCTTGTGTGTCTTTGAAGAGTTTGTTTATCTTTTAACAAACACACCAATGGAAATATGTGTCTTTTATATCCTTTGCCTCTGAATCAATGACAGTGATGAAGGTTTTAATGTCTCAATTCATATTCATAAGCATCCCAGCCACTTGCGCGGAGATAAATTATTTCCTTTGTGCCCTAATACAACTTGTCAATGTCATTTCCTTTTATGGGTCTTCTGTAAGTGGAGCTATTGTCGTTATTTAATTTAGTAATGAACCATCCCTTTACTCTAAGTAACACTGAGAATACTTGTTGCTGAACATAGTAATGTTTATTATTACGAGGTGGACAAGTGCTATTGCCCAAGTAACCGCTTACAGAAAATGCAAAGAGGATTTTAATTCCAACCTGATTTGGGGGAAAAAATGAATACATCTGTCCTTGTCTTAGAACAATTACATGTAATTTTCCCTTTTACCTTTAAAATGATGTTAGGAAATTTGCTGTAATTTTTGCCTTGCAGGGATGTGAATCCTTTGAATGGCACTTAATTTGGGTGACATAAACAGTTACGAAAACAATTAAGAGAAGTAGAAACTGCAAGAATGTGCGCTGGAGTTGTCATGTCTGTAGTCAAGACTGTCTGGGCATTGCTCACAATTGCACTTGAGGTAAATAAATTAACAGCAGTGTTTCAGCATTGCCAACAGCACTGCTTTCCAGATTGCAGATCATTTACCACCTGGAGTCTTGGAGACTGCTAATTAAATGTGTAGGAAGGAAACATAGAAACATTGAAAAATAGGTGCAGGAGTAGACCATTCGCCCCGCCATTCAATATGATCGTGGCTGATCATCTAAAATTAGTACCCTGTTCCTGCTTTTTCCCCATATCCCTTAATTCCTTTAGCCCCAAGAACTAAATCTAACTCTCTCTTGAAAATATCCAGTGAATTGGCCTCCACTGCCTCCTATGGCAGAGATTTTCATAGATTCACAACTCTCTGGGTGAAGAATTTGTCCTCATTTCAATCCTAATGGCCTACCCCTTATTCTTAAACTGTGACTCGTGGTTCTTCCTGCATTTTTCCTGCATCTAACCTGTCCAATCCTTTAAGAATTTTATATGTTTCTGTAAGATACCCTCTCATCCTTCTAAATTCCAGTGAATACAAGCCCAGTCGACCCATTCTTTCATCAATAGACAGTCCCTCCATCCCGGGAATTAACCTGGTGAACCGACGCTGTACTCCCTCAATAGAACAATGTCCTTCCTCAAATTAGGAGAACAAAATTGCACACAATACTCCAGGTGCGGTCTCACCGGGGCCCTGTACAACTGCAGTAGGACCTCCTTGCTCCTAAACTCAAATCCTCTTGCATAGAAGGCCATTAGCTTTCTTCACTGCCTTCTGTACCTGCATGCTTACTTTCAGTGACTGATGTACAAGCACACCCAGGTCTTGTTGCGCCTCCCCTTTTTCTAATCTGCCACCTTCAGTTTAAATTCCATTTGGAATATTTTGGAGGACCAAGAAACCAAGAACCAAGAACCAAGAACATTCAGATAATAATCTGTCCTGTTCTTGCCACCAAAGTGGATAACCTCACATTTATCCATATTATACTGCATCTGCCATGCATCTGTCCACTCACCAACCTATCCAAGTCATCCTGCAGCCTCATAGCATCATCATCGCAGCTCACACTGCCACCCAGTTTTGTGTCATCCACAAACCTGGAGATGTCACATTTAATTCCCTCGTCTAAATCGTTAATATACATTGTAAATAACTGGGGTCCCAGCAACGGTCCTTGCGGCACCCCCCTAGTCACTGCCTGCCATTCTGAAAAGGACCAGTTAATTCCTACTCTTTGCTTCCAGTCTGCCAACCAGTTCTCTATCCGTGTCAATATCCTACCGTCAATACCATGTGCTCCAATTTTGCACCATGTGCTCTAATCTTGTGTGAGACCTTGTCAAAGGCTTTTTGAAAGTCCAGATACACCACATGCACTGGCTCTCCCTTATACATTCTACTTGTTACATCCTCAAAAAATTCCAGAATATTAGTCAAGCATGATTTCCCCTTCATAAATCCATGCTTGCTTTGACCGATCCTGTCACTGCTTTCCAAAGGCGCTGCTATAACATCTTTAACAATCAACTCAAGCATCATGGTCTATAAGGCTAACTGGTCTATAATTCCCTGTTTTCTCTCTCCCTCCTTTCTTGAAAACTGGAGTTACATTGGCTACCCTCCAGTCCACAGGAACTGATCCAGAATCGAGAAAACATTGGAAAATTATCACCAATGCACCCACGATTTCTAGAGCCACCTCCTGGACTACTCTGGGATGCAGACCATCAAGCCCTGGGGATTTATCTGCCTTCAGTTCCAACAGGTTACTTGACACCATTTCCTGACTAATGTGGATTCCCTTCAGTTCCTCTCTCCCACTAGATCCCCGGTCCCCTAGTATTTCTGAGAGATTGGCTCTGTCTTCACTAAGGAAGACACAAACAAAGTACTCGTTTAACTGTTCTGCCTTTTCCTTGTTTCCCATTATAAATTCACCTGCCTGATTGTAAGAGACCTACATTTGTCTTCCCTAATCGTTTCCTTTTTACACATCTAAAGAAGCTTTTAGAGTCCATTTTTATATTCCCCGCAAGCTTTCATTCATGCTCTTTTTACCCCCTCTAAATTAACCCCTTTATCCTGTTGAGTATTAAATTTCTCCCAGTCCTCCGGTTTGCTGCTTCTTCTGGCCAATTTATATGCCTTTTCCTTGGATTTAACGCAATCCAGATATCCCTCGTTAGCCGCGGTTGAGCCGCTTTCCCCGTTTTATTTTTTTGGAATTGCAGATGCTGGTTTACACCGAAGATAGACACAAAATGCTGGAAGTAACTCAGCGGGACAGGCAGTATCTCTGGAGAGAAAGAATGGGACCCTTCTTCTGAAGAAGGGCCGCGACCCAAAACGCCGCCCATTCCTTCTCTACAGAGATGCTGCCTGTCCCGCTGAGTTATTCCAGCATTTTGTGTCTGTCTCCAGATTCAAGGACAGTTTCTTCGCAGCTGCTATCAGGCAACTGAACCATCTTCTCAACAGCTGGAGTGCTATCCTGACCCCCCATCTACCTCATTAGAAACCTCTAAACCATATTAAATCAGACTCCATCTTGCATTAAATGTTGTACCCTTTATCTGTACGCTGTGGACAGCTTGATTGTAAACATGTATAGTAATTTCTTTGACTGGATTGCACGCAACAAAAGGTTGTCACTGTATCTTGATACACGTGACAATAATTACTCGAACTAAACTTAAAAAGACTGGCGTCCGTGTAATAAACAGCGGATCCTCTTGTTGCCTGCAGAATCCAGCTCATTAATTTCTTACTGCATCTTACTCCAACCCATGCCAACAAAGACACACTACATCAAATACAGCTTTGTACATTCCCTTATTAACTTGCTGTGTGAGATATCTGAAATGAAAAAACAAGGCATCGCAAATGCTGGTTTACAGAGAAGGACACAATGTACTGGAGTAACTCAGCGAGTTAGGCAGCATTTCTGGAGAATATTTTAACAAGGAACTGTAGATGCTGGTTCATACCAAAGAAAACACAAAATTCTGGAGTAGCTCAGCGGGGCAGGCAGCATTCCTGGAGATCGTGGATATGCGTCGTTTTGGATCGGTCTCAAAAAGTCGTTCTCTTTGCGTCGTTCTCCGTAATGAAGAGTTTCCTGAGATGTTTAAGACTATCTAATTGTTGAGACTGTTGGTTGTGCACTCTGTGTAATCCTGAATTGATTGACCAGTCCTCATGCAAGATCCTTGCTTCGATGAACAAAAGACTTTCTTGCCTAACATTCAAACACTTGCTTCTTCCATCAAATCATTTAATCCTTCATCTTGTACCAAATCTCACCGTGAAATACCCAAACCTCTAATTGTATATCCAACATTCCAACAGGTTCCAACAATCCAACGTTATCTGGTATGGTACGTACAAGTGCCCTTTCTTTGTTGCCTTTTTCATGATAAATTCCTGATCATTCAGCGGGTGATGGGAATAAATGAGAAAACATTTTCCTGGAAAAAAGGAGCAATGTGTGTCCAATAGTTCAGATTTTATATGTATTTTATGATGTTTTTATATGCAATGTATTTTTATGCAATGTTGTCCCTTGTCTGGATCTTGAGTCCGAATTAAAATGTATTAAATTAAATTAAAAATTAAATAGTACTTTATTTGACACATGTACTGAGGTACAGTATCCTGAGCAGACACTAAAAGCTGGAGTAACTCAGCGGGTCAGGCAGCATCTCTGAAAGGAATAGGTCATATTTTGGGCTGAAGAAGGGTCTCGACCCGCAACTTCACCCTTTCCTTTTCTCCAGAGATGCTGGCTGACCCGCTGAGTTTTTTGTGTCGATATTAGGTATAAAGCAGCATCTTTGTTTGTACGCTTGTCCATGCTGATGTTATTTGGTGATGTGATGTTGTCTTTTCATTTCTCTCCCCATGACCCATATCAATCCACATCAAGAATGAGGGCAAACTGCCTGTTTGGTTATATTTAGTAACATAGTATGTTGAATTGGCAGCAACAAATAGTCTGAAAATGATTTTCAAATCTCTACTGTCATTGGTACTTAGTGTCTTGCTGAACAATGTGTTTGTGACAAAATCAGGTTTATCTCTGAACACCAGTATATATATATATATATACAAATCTATAATTCAGAAAATGTTTAAGAAACACTTAGACAGGTACATGGATAGAACAGGTTTGGAGGGATATGGACCAAACGCGGGCAGGTGCGACCAGTGTAGCTGGGACATGTTGGCCCGTGTGGGCAAGTTGGGCCGAAGAGCCTGTTTCCACGGTGTATCACTCTATGACTCTCAAAGAGAAAATGCTGAATACACTCAGCAGGTCACACAGCAGCTGTGGAACGAGTAACAGTTAGCGTTTCAGGTTGATGAACGATAGTATATCAAGTTTGAAACAGTAGGGAAGAGAGGAAGGCAGGAGAGGTAAATGATAAAAAGGAATGCGAATCCAAGCCAAGAGAGGACTAGAGCGTATGATAAAAGCAAAAACAACAACAAAATCTGTGGGAATAAAAAGTTAGCATTTGGTGCAATGATGCTTTACCGGCCACCTATGCAACTGCACAGTGAAACATATTTGCAAATATTACACATGCGGGCGCCACCATGTTTGGCGCCACGATTCAAAGTTCGAAGTCCGGTCGGCCCACACGCTCGGGATAGTGGAGCCGTTCCCGCGAACCGTTGTCCCTTTCCTCTCCTCGCCCAACCACCTGGTCCAACACCTGAAACTCCCCACAGATGCTACCTGGCCTGCTGAGGGTTCCCTGCATCTTCTGCTGTTATTTCCAACATCTGTAGTTTATTTGAATTACATATACATGGAGAGACATGGAGAAACAAAATGGCTCTACAGGAGATATGGGAATCACCAGCCTAAGTCTAGACTGAGTCTAGAAGGTAGTATGCTCAGTAGTAAAATGCAGCACTGTACCCTGACCTTATATTGAAATTGAACTGACAGCACTGAATTAAGAATCAGATTCGAATTCGGAATAATTTATTGTCATATAGACAAATACTGTATGCAATCAAATTTCCTGTTTGCTTGAAATTCATAGAGTATACAGTATATATGGTAATGATAGATACAACAATAACCACAATGACAAATGCAAAACAGCAGAAAAGTACAAAGATTGCGGTGCACTCTTAAGTAGAGCTGCTGCCTCACAGCGCCAGACACTTAGTTGTATGTACGGCGTGATGATTGTTGGCACGGACTCGGTGGCGTAGAAACAGGCCCTTCGGCCCACCGAATTCGTGCCATCCTACATGCTGGCAACAATTTACAATTGACAAAAGCCACTGTGGGAGGAAACAGGAGCACCTGGAGAAACCCACACCATCACGGGGAAAACGTACAGACAGCACCTGTAGTCAAGATTGAACCCGGGTCTCTGCGCCACCGTGCCGCTCTCAAAGTTCCACCAAACAAAAGCAGCATGGCACGGTGGGGCAGCGGTAGAGTTGCTGCCTTACAGCTCCAGAGACCCGGGTTCAATCCTGACTACGGGTGCTGTCTGTACAGTGTTTGTACGTTCTCCCCGTGACCTGCATGGGTTTTCTCCGGGTGCTTCAGTTGCTTCCCACACTCGAAAGCTGCACAGGTTTATAGTTTAATTGGCTTTCGTAAAATTGTAAATTGTCCCAAGTGTGTGTGGGATAGTGTTAGTGTGCGGGGTGATCGCTGGCGCACACTCGGTGAGCCGAAGGGGCAGTTTCCACGCTGTAACTCTAAATATAAACCAACCAACAGCATTATTTTCTCAGCAGGGTTCCTGATATTGCTCAGCCTGAAGTTTAATGAAGCTGGATAGTCAGAGTAACAGATAACCGTGAATGAGTGGAATCAAAAAATTGAGTTGGTCATCGTCATGCCAGGAGGTTGAGATGAAAATTTCTCAGAGGACTTGGATTCAGTGAAGATGTCTCGATGAATCAGGGTTTTTAGAAGTCAAGATCAAATATGCTATTTTCTAGACACCCAGCTAAAGAACTTTTGGTGCAAGCTTTTAATTTCACATCATTACCATGGTCTATTTGTTGAAATGTGTAGGCAAATTAGGTAACATAATTCTATTAATTACACATCCATTGCATCTCTCCAGTAACGAGTTAAAAGGCAATTTTTCACACTTGAAAGGGCACATGAACTCATTTTTATGCAAACTGCTTTCTTAATATTTTATATATTTCAGTGCAATAAATTTACAGTGAATTATATTTGAGTTTCAATTATTCATTCACTCAACTAATTCTTGCTGTGCGTCAAATAATACATCAGCATCCACGAGGGATCACAACTGCTGCCATTTCGTGGTGGCCAGAGGATACTATCCCATTCAGTGTGAACGCCTCCACCATTTTTCCCTCTGTTTTACAGCCACACTCCGGGTACAGCGTAGAAACAGGCCCTTCAGCCCGCGCAGATTAGCGATCACCCCGTACACTAGTTCTATCCTACACACTCCAGGGACAATAGAAACATAGAAAATAGGTGCAGGAGTAGGCCATTCGGCCCTTCGAGCCTGCACCGCCATTCAATATGATCATGGCTGCTCATCCAACTCAGTATCCTGTACCTGCCTTCTCTCCATACCCCCTGATCCCTTTAGCTACAAGGGCCACATCTAACTCCCTCTACCATTCCCATTCCAATCTGACTACCCTACCAACCAGCACGTCTTTGGAGCGCGGGAGGAAACCGGAACACCTGGAGAAAACCCACACGGTCACAGGGAGAACGTACAAACTCTGTTCAGGCAGCACCCGTAGTCTTTGAACATGGAACAGAACAGCACAGAAACGGCCCTTCAGTCCACAATGTTTGTGTTGAACGAGATGCCAAGTTAAACTGATCTTATCTGTCTGTACATGATCGATATCCTCTACACCCTGCACTTCCTTGTCGTCTATCTAAAAGCTTATTTAACGCCACTATCTTATCTGCCTCCACCCCCACCTCTGTCCATGCTTTCCCGGTCCCCACCAATCGTGACTTCTCCCAGTGAAGTCCCATCTGACGCCACATTGCTTCTCAGATGTCTGGCGTTGCTGTTGATGCCATTGTTTCGGATGTTTCTTGTGGAAGTGTCACTTCTTTCTGAAACACTAATGGTTGTGCTTCCATTGGCTATTTTGTTTAATGAGCAACAATCTGACTCGTTCACCCCATCACCCGTCACATGCAACCCACCCTCCTCCGACATTTTGCTCACCTCCAACGGGATCCCGCCAGTAGTCACATCTTCCCATCTCCACTTTTCTCTGCTTTCCACAGAGACCGTTCCCTCTAGAATGCAACTCCCTGCCACATGCAACTCCCTGGTTCACCCATCCCTTCCCACCCAAACCACCACCCCCTCCCCAGGAGCTTTCCCCTGCAACCGAAGGAGATCCAACACCTGTCCCTATACCTCCCCCCCTCGACTCCATCCAGGGACCCAGACAGTCCTGTGTTTAAGAAGGAACTGCAGATGCTGGAAAATCGAAGGTACACAAAAATGCTGGAGAAACTCAGCGGGTGCAGCAGCATCTATGGCGCGAAGGAAAAGGCAACGTTTCGGGCCGAAACCGAAGGGTTTCGGCCCGAAACGTTGCCTTTTCCTTCACTCCATAGATGCTGCTGCACCCGCTGAGTTTCTCCAGCATTTCTGTGTACCCAGACAGTCCTTTCAGGTGAGGCAGAGGATCACTTGCACCTCCTCCAATCTCATCTACTGTATCTGGTGGAGTGCGGGCTCCTTTATATCGGCGAGACCAAGCATAGGCTTGGCAATCATTTTGCTGAACACTTACGCTCAGTCCACCTTGGCCTATATGCGAACTCCCGGTGGCCATACATTTTGACTCCCCTTCCCATTCCCATACTGTCCGATCTGTCCTGGGCCTCCTCCACTGTCACAGTGAGAACACATGCAAATTGGAAGAACAGCACCTCATATTTTGCTTGGGCAGCTTACCACCCAGCGATGTAAACGTTGCCTTCTCTAATTTCAAGTAACTCCTGCATTCCTTCTCCCCCCCTCTCCTCTACACTAGTCATCCTAGTTCCACTGTTCGCATCCTTGTATCCCTGTCATTAGCATGTCTTCCCCAGCCATCAATGGACCATTATAGACTCCACCCTTCACGAAGCCAACTGTTGTTGGACCTGTTCTGTTCTGGCCCTCTCTATCTTTCAGTCTGAAGAAGGATTCCAAACAGAAACATCACCTATTCCTTTCCTCCAGACCTGTTACTCCAGCATTTTGTGTACATCTTCGGTATAAAGCATCATCTGCAGTTCCTTCCTAAACAATCTGATCCATAATGTTTTAGGAAGGAAGTGCAGATGCTGGTTTATACCAGAGAGGATTTGACCCATAAAGTACTTTTATATTTATCTCTGCTGTTTCAAAGCATAGTATTAGCAATGACAGCTCACTTGTTTAAAGCACATCAGGATGGAATTTCTCGCCCTTGATCTTCAAAGTTAGATTTCACTTAGGAAAGCTAGGGTTTATGAATCATTAAATAGCATTTTAAAATCATAACTTAATTCCCGGTGTCAATTTAAGCTCGATGTTTTATAATGCTAAGATATGGAACCACTGCATCCCATAGAAACTGTTGTGACTATTTTAATCTGTAATTTTAAACTAGATCTGATTGCAGTAATTAACTAACATAAATCTTTTGTAAAATGTTAAATATTTATGTGGCTTCCAAATCCAACTGTATATGTAATAGGGCTCCATTTGCAACAGATGCAAAAGGATTGTCTCATGTATAAGTTAAATAATTTAAACTTAACAGATGACGGCTTGCAGCATTGCATTCAAAATAAATTACAGCATTTTAGAGGTGTCATATCTCAAAGATAGTCCTGCAAGGAAAAATGTGAACATAGAAGCAGGAGGCAGCCATCCTTCCCAGGAGCTTGTTTGTCCAAGCAGCGAGTTCATAAAACTACCTTTTCTCCTTCTGAATCTTCTGAATTTTGTAGTCGGCAGGGCAGTACTCTGCACATCGCCAACTTGGACAATTTAACATTTTTATCAAGCCAATTAAACAAGCCAATTAACCTACAAACCTGTACGTCTTTGGAGTGTGGGAGGAAACCGAAGATCTCGGAGAAAACCCACGCAGATCACGGGGAGAACGTACAAACTCCATACAGATAGCACCCGTAGTCGGGATCAAACCCGGGTCTCTGGCGCTGCATTTTGCTGTAAGGCAGCAACTCTACCACTGTGCCACCGTGACTGCCATCTTGGGACCCTTCTTCAGTCTCTAGTGCTGCCTGACCCACTGAGTTCCTCCAGCACTTTGTGTTTTGCTCAACATTCCAACATCTGCATGTCCTAGTGTTTCCTCAGTTTCAGTTTGGTAACAATTTTGGCTGCATCCCATAACTGCAATTTCTCAGCCGTACATTTGTTGTAGAATGGATCAAATGATCACAATGACTCATCAGTGTACGGTCAGGATTAATATAACAATGATATAATTTCTCTAACGACTGATGGAGTATTCCCTAATAATTTCTCTAACCAAGTAACCCTTGATCCGTATTTATTAAATTGTTAATATAATTATTTAGCCTTCTAGCTAGAATCTTTGCTAAAATTTTCTGATCCGTATTTAGTAGTGAAATAGCTCTATAAGAACCCGGTTCATCTAAATCTTTATCTTTTTTTGGTATAAGTGTTATTGTTGCTTCTGCTAGGGTTTCTGGTAGTTTATTTTCAGTATAAGCCTGCATGTATAAATTGAATAATCTTGGTATAATTGACTCCTGAAACCTTTTATAAAATTCATTACTAAAACCGTCTGGTCCTGGGGTCTTCCCATTTTTCAGTGAGTTTATTATTTGTTTTATTTCTTCATTAGTAATCCGTGCTCCTAATTGCTCTTGTTCTAAACTATCCAATTTTGGGAGCTTGCAATTATCTAAAAAATTTGTAATTTTACTTACATCTGTATTTATTTTAGATGTATATAAATTGTGATAAAATTGGGCAAACCTCTTATTAATATCCTTAGGCAGTGTTAAAAACTCACCCTTATCCGATTTAATTTTAGTAATAGTTTTTTCCTTTTCTCGTTGCTTCAGTTGCCTCGCAAGTAGTTTATGTGGCTTATCCCCAAATTCGAAGTGTGCTTGTTTTGTAATTTGGAATAATCTTATTACCCTAGCCGATAGTATTCTATTGACTTTATATTTCAATAAAGTTATCTTATTATGTTTATTTATGGTTGGGTCAGTTGCATTGTCCAGTTCTAATAGTTTTATTTTCTGTTCTATCCGCTGAAGTTCTCTTTTATTTTCCTTATTTTGAAAACTTTGGTAAGAAATTATGACACCGCGAATATATGCCTTGAAGATTTCCCATAATAGCGGTGCAGAAATACCCGGCGTGTCATTTATTTCGAAAAAAAGTTTTATTTGTTCTTTTATATACTCATAACCATGCGGGTTATTTAATATATGTACATTGAATCTCCAAAAAGGTTTTATACTCGGCATTCCCTCAATTTTAAGTATAAAAGTCAATGGTGAATGATCAGAAATAATACTATTATGATATGATGGTTTATTCGTATACGGGATTAATTTTGTGTCCAATAATAAATAGTCAATTCGCGAATGATCACAATGACTCATCAGTGTACGGTCAGGATTAATATAACAATGATATAATTTCTCTAACGACTGATGGAGTATTCCCTAATAATTTCTCTAACCAAGTAACCCTTGCATCCCCTCTCTCTCTGTCATTCCCCCACCCTAGTTGTTGTACTAGTTTCACTGTTGTCCTACTGAGTTTCACTGTTTATATCCACTCATCGCCTTCTCCTCAGCATTGTGGGCTCCACCTTTCCTGGATCATTGTTGCTGGCTTTGATTTGTCCTTGTGCATATCTAACATTCATTTGTCTCTTTGTACATTTTCATATCTCTCGTTTTCTCTCTCCGCTGATTCTCAGTCTGAAGAAGTGTTTCAGCACGAAAATGTCACCAATTGCTTTTCTCCAGAGATGCCGCCTGACCCGCTGAATTACTCCATGTTTTAGTGCCCATCTTTGGTGTAAAGCGGCAACTGCAGTTCCTGCCCACCCAATGATATCATATTATTGGGCAAAACAAAATCACTTGACAACCAGCCCTGATCTGGATTAACTAAAAGGATGTTTAGTTTAGTTTTAAGATACAGGTCCACCAAGTCAGCACTGACCGGTGATCCCACACACTAACACTATCCTACACATACTTGGGTCAATTTTTAACATTTTACACTAAGCCAAATAATGAATTAATCTGTACGTCTTTGGAGTGTGGGAGGAAACCGAAGATCTCAGAGAAAACACACACAGGTCACGGGGAGAACGTGCAAACTCCGTACAGACAGCACACGTAGTCAGGATCAAACCCGGGTCTCTGGCGCCGTGAGGCAGCAACTCTACTGCTGCGCCGCCGAGCTGCACTGCTATTTTTAAACTGTTAAATGTCTCGAAGTATGAAATATTTAAAACCTTTAACTAAAGATACTCCATCTCCTTCAAGAAAGCTTTGAGAAAGAAACTGATGGCTGTTTTGTATTTTAATTGAATCCTGAACCATATCACATCATGGCGTGGAGAGAGTGATGTGTTGAGAGCAGAGTAACGTGTCTCAGAAGGATCAGTCAAGTGTGAATAGTTAGCAGGGAGTCGATGTGACAACAGGTTAATAAAATAGTTTTAAGGAAGCTTTAAAGTAGCAGGTGCAGAATTATTAGAGGCAAACACCAAAAAAGAAAGACACAATGCGCTGGAGTAACTCAGCGGGACAGGCAGCATGTATCAAGTAAAGTGGATAAGGGAGAGCCAGTGGATGTAGTGTATCTAGACTTTCAGAAAGCCTTTGATAAGGTCCCGCACAGGAGATTAGTGGGCAAAATCAGAGCACATGGTATTGGGGGTAGGGTATTGACATGGATAGAAAATTGGTTGGCAGACAGGAAACAAAGAGTAGGGATTAACGATATGGGGAGAAGGCAGGAAAAGGATACTGATTGTGGATGATCAGCCATGATCACATTGAATGGTGGTGCTGGCTCAGAGGGCTGAATGGCCTCCTCCTGCACATATTTTCTGTATCTATGTATCTCTGGAGGACATGAATAGGCAATGTTTTGGGTCTACAGACTGATCGTGATCGGAGGAGGGGGGAATGCTGTAAGGGAGAAAGCTCGGAAGGGTGGAGGGGCAGGACAAAGCCTGGCAAGTGATAGGTGGATACAGGCAAAGGCAGATGGTTGGACAAAGGCCAGAGATGAAAAGACACAAGGTGTGAGATGCAAACAGAAGAGGTGTGAATTGTGAAGCCAGGGAAGGGAATATAGGTGGAATAGTAGAAATGGGTGCAAGTCCAGGTACGGCGCAGGGGAGATGTTTGTACATAGGCTACTCCAATTTTAGGACTTGACCTACAAACAACCCCCTCACCCCCTACCCCCATTCACAACAAAGAGTTGTGAATCTGTGGAATTCTCTGCCACAGAAGGCAGTGGAGGCCAATTCATTAGATGTTTTCAAGAGAGAGTTAGATAAAGCTCTTAGGGCTATTGGAATCAAGGGATATTGGGAGAAAGCAGGAACTGGGTATTGATTTTGGATGATCAGCCATGATCATATTGAATGGCGGTGCTGGCACGAAGGGCCGAATGGCCTACTCCTGCACCTATTTTCTATGTTTCTCCCTCTCTTGCTTGTGCCTCACCTGGACTCACATCCATTTCTCACTTTCCCCCTCCCTTCCCCTCCCACCAATATTCCTTCCTCTGGCTTCACAATTCACGCCTCATCTACCCTTATCTCACACCTTTTTGTCCTTTCATCTCTAGCCTCTGTCCAAGCACCTGCCTGTAAAAGGAAACCTCTCACCTGTATCCACGAATCAGTTGCCAGGCTTTGTCCTGCCCCTCCACTCTCCCAGCTTTCTCCCCAGCACTATAACCAAGTTGAAGAAGAGTCCGGACTTGAAACGTCACCTATCCATGTTCTCCAGAGTGATGCCTGGCTCGCTGAGATACTCCAGCACTTTGTGTCTTTTTTTTTGTTGTAAACCAGCATCTGCAGTTCCTTTCGTCAACGAACATCCAAAGTTTACAGGTACAATAGGGGGGGGGGGGGGGGGGGGGGGGGGGAAGGGGAGTGGCTAATTTGTCAGAGTGTCAGAGGTTATGGGGAGAAGGCAGGAAAATGGGGTTAGGAGGGAGAGATAGATCAGCCATGAGTGAATGGCGGAGTAAACTTGATGGGCCGAATGGCCTAAATCTGCTCCTTACACTTACGACCTTATGAACTATTAACACAATGGTTTAATGTTTAGCTACTAAAGCAATACCTGGAAGCAATGCACAATGCTCTTTATTTAAATGTTCAACAAACTTGTCACAAGTTTATTCCCGAAAGCTCGACGATCTGAATAACGTTTTGCATGGCTATTTAGAAAATGCATCTCAAATGGGCAATTTTAAGATGAATCAATTAAGAAAACATTCTGTTGAAATTAAAAAAGAACTTTCTGTATCCATCAAAAAAATTGCAGGAAAATCAGTATGTGCTGAACAAGTCAGAACAAATTTAACAAGCTACTCATGAAGACAAGAGATTGTCTTTTTTTAATGTGTTTTATGTCTCAAGGTGATGCTAATCTCGACTACCAGAGAGCCTTATGTTTTGTATAGCTCATCACACTCGTAGGTCTTGTCTCAATTTGGTTTAGTTTAGAGATGTAGTGCGGAAACAGGCCCACCGACTACACACTGATCAGCAATCCCCCGCACATTAACATTATCCTACACACACCAGGGACAATTTGCACAGACAACAAGCCTACAAACCTGTACGATTTTGGAGTGTGGGAGGAAACCGAAGATCTCGGAGAAAACCCACGCTGGTCACGGGGAGAACGTACAAACTCCATACAGACAGCACCCATAGTCGGGATCGAACCCGGATCGCCGTCACTGCAAGCGCTGTAAGGCAACAACTCTACCGCTGCGCCACCGTGCCCCCCCTCAATAGACGACAATAGATGTTGTTATTTTCATCAGGAAAGTTATTTTATATTCATTCAACAGACGTTCATTGTTCAACCACAAACTAACAGGTCGAGTTTTACAGCAGAAATATATGGAACACAAATTATTTTGGTAAAACAATACTTCATTAAAAGGCCAGCTGTAACAGATACACACACGCAGAATCTCAATGAGGCATTTACTTGTCAACGATGACAGAGTTCACCAGCATTGAAAATACTGGCACAACTTCTTCCCAACAAGTCTCTCTCCCCAAGGACAAATTATGCAAAACATATTAATTACAAGAACCAGCAGAAATTCTTCCATTCCTTTGTTCCAGATTTGGAAACTTTGCGATTTTCTGCCGTTTTGCAGGTGCTGGTGAGCTTTTCAGCTTCTTATTGGTGGGGAGTATTGGTGAGATTGGAGCGGTTAGCGTATTGTGTGATGGAGTCAAAGACACTCACATCAAAGGCAACGTCACAGTTGAGCAGTTGTTTGAAGTGGTTCTTCCAGCAGGTATTGTCTGTCTCTCTCTCTATCTCTCGGTGACCCTCGGACTATCCTTGATCGGACTTTACTGGCTTAATCTTGCACTAAACATAATTCCTTTATCATGTATCTATACATTGTAGTGGCTCGATTGTAATCATGTCTTGTCTTTCTGCTGACCGGATAGCGCACAACAAAAGCATAACTAAAGCTTTTCACTGTACACATGACAATAAACTAATCTAAACTTTCCCTAATAAACCTTCCTCCATATTTGGCTATAGGACAGCCTGTACACAAGATAAGCAGAGTGATCCCCGTTTTCCAGGTCCCTTATTCACACACCACGTGGTATGACTGTTCATATAACCAGCACCACAAACATGTACAATTCACAAGTGTGACAAATGGCCTATCTCACTCTCTCGACTGTGTTGCTGAACCTAAATAAATGATGTTTAATTACACGCAGATTCATGCAAGTGCACGGTGGCGCAGCGGTAGAGTTGCTGCCTTACAGCGGCAGAGACCCGGGTTCGATCCTGACTACGGGTGCTGTCTGTACGAAGTTTGTACATTCTCGCTGTGATCGCATTGGGTTTTCTCCGGGTGCTCCGGTTTCCTCCTGCATTCCAGGCGTGCGGGTTTGTAGGTTAATTGGCTTCTGTAAATTGTCCCGAGTTTGTACTCGGTGGGTCACACGGCCTGTTTCTACGCTGTGTCTCTAACAAACTTAAAAAAAACTAAATACAATTGTTACATAAACTTTGGTTTAAGATATACAGCATGGAAGCAGGTGTTTTAGCCAACCATCCGCAACGACCATCGATCACCCACTCACACTAGTTCTGTTATCCCATTTTCTCATCCTTTTCCTAAAAAAACGAGGGGAAAGTTACAGTTACTGAAGAAAAGTCCCAACCCGAAACGTCGCCCATCCTTTTTCTCCAGAGAGAAACTCCAGCCTGACCCGCTGAGTTACTCCAGCATTTTGCATCTAGCCTTGCTCCATTCTATGTACAGTACAACCATGACTGTGCAGCCAACTCAACCTTTAAGTTTTCCGATGATACCACTGTCGTCAACCTTAGTTACTACGACGTTGAGACGAAGAATAGGAAAGAGATACATAGAGCCCATAGCCATGGTGTCAGGACAATAACCTCGTGCATAATGTCAGAAAGATGAAAGAGTTGGTTGTTGACCAAAGAAAACAAAGAGATGAACAGAACCCTGTCCTCGTCAATGAAGCTATTGCAGCGATGGTTGACAGCTCCAAGTTTCAAGGAATAAATATCACAAACAATCTAACCCTGTCTGTCACACTGAGATGGTGATCAAGAAAGCTCATCATTATTTTTACTTCACTAGGTGTCCACAATGATTTTTTTCAGACGTCTACAGTTGTGCGATAGAAAGTATATCTGACAGGATGCATCTCGGCCTGGTGTAGCAAATGCTCTGCTCTTGCCCACAGGTCCTGCAGAAAGTGGTGAACACAGTTAAGTCAGTCATAGCCGGTCACTTCCTACCATCCAGTCCATCTTCGCAGTGTGTTGCGTCAGGAAGGCTGGAAGTAGCATCAATGCTGATAGGGGTGGCACGGTGACGCTGCGTTAGAGCTGCCACCTCGCAGAACCAGGTTCGATCCCGACCACAGGTGCTGTCTGTACGAAGTCTGCACATTCTCCCTGTGACCGTATAGGTTTTCTCCGGGTGCTCCAGTTTCCTCCCACATTCGAAAGACGTTAATTGTAGGTTAATCGGATTCTGTAAATTGTCCCCAGTGTTCTGGTTAGAATTAGCGCAAAGGTGATCACTGGTCAGTGCGGGCTCGGTGGGCCAAAGGGCCCTGTTCCCCACTGTGGCTCTAAACTAAAGATGCCAGTCACTGTTGCCATTCTCTTTTCTTTCTTCCACCTTCTGAGAGAAGATAGAGGAGCCTAAAAACTCGGGCGCGTAGACTTAAGAACGGCTTCCTTCCCACTCCTTAACTCATCACCTCTCTCACCAACTATTCCTGTGGGTGCTGCCAGGTGGTCTTCCTCTCAACACTATCTCACTTGGTAATCTCATTATTGTACTCAAATAGTATTTTGTACTATTTGGATTTTGCACAGACAATCTTGCACCACTCTGCTGTGTACAGTTCACAAAATAAGCAAAATGCATGCAGGATCACACGTCATTACTGTGTGTATTTACTCTGTGAGTTTCCTTGAATAAGGTATTTCATTGCACTCTGGTGTACATTACAATAAATTAATGTAATCTAATGTATTAATAACACAAAGATCCATGGACCAGCAGAAATTAAATCCGAGATTCACAAGGTTTTGTATTAATGCACACAGCTGCCTTCATTTTGCTCTCTTATCCTAAATTTTCTTATCCTGGGATTAATTAGATTTAGTTCAAATGGTAACTCAAGCATGTCATAAATATTTTGCAGGAAATATATTTTTTTTCCTTATTTTGTTGTATCTCCCATAAATTGTAGTGCAGCGCTGCAAGGTATTGTAGCATGATTTGATTTCATATTTTGGTTATAATTTGTGGGACCACAGCTCTTCCTTTTGAAGATATCCTCTGATACCTGGATTAACCCGAGGGAAAAGAGCCAAGCCAGATCTTAAAAAATGTATCTTGATCTCAATAAACAGCAAACAAAGTGATAACAAAGGCAAAATATTCTGGTCAATTGGTGATCATTAGAACATTAAGTCTCAAGAACATTCCCATTTCAGTACATTGCACAACACACTCAGATGTGCCGAAGAGGTCTTATGTTTAATTAGCTTATGACTGGATTCAGGCAGAAACCCATCTACTGTACACAAGATTCTCCAAATCAAATCCCTGGGAAATCCACATGTGCACATTCAATCTAACTCTGCCCTATGTGGAGTTTACAAAGAACAGCTGGTTATACATCAATTGTTTAGTTTGGTTTGGTTTGGAAATACAGCGCAGAAACAGGCCCTTCGGCCCACCGAGTCCGCACCGACCAGTGGTCCCCGTACACTTTCACTATCCTACACACTAGGGACAAATTGCGATTTTGCCAATTAACCTACAAACCTGTATGTCCTTGGTAAAGGCAGCAACTTTACTCCTGCGCTTCCGTGCCACCCAAATCTGAGACCAAGAGTTTCCTGCTGAATGGCGATATTGTGGGGGTTATGGAGCACAAGAATGTCCACATTTCATGAGTTCATAAGTGATGAGAGCAGAATTAGACCACTCGGCCCATCAAGTCTCCTCCGCCATTCAATCATGGCCGATCTATCTTTCCCTCTAAACCCCATTCTCCTGTCTTCTCTCCATAACCCCTGACAGCCGTACTAATCAAAAATCTATCTCTGCCTTAAACATATCTGTTAACTTGGCCTCCACAGCCTTCTGTGACAATGAATTCCACAGATTCACCACCCTCTGGCTAACAAAACTCTTCCTCATCTCCTTCGTAAATGAACGTCCTTTTATTCTGAGGCTGTGACCTCTCGCCCAAGACTCCCCACTAGTGGAAACATCCTCTCCTCATCCGCTCTATCCAAGCCTTTCACTATTCATTTGATCTCAGTGAAATGCAAAATGTGTCCACAAGATTAACTGACCAAAATCTGCCGCAATTAAGGTAATAAAATGGCGATAGGGTAAATAAATGGAAAAGGAGGTCCCCATCAATTCTTCCCAGATTCAATCACTTATTTACATGGTTGGGGTACACTACAGTGGCACATTAACCTAGCAACGCGTACATCTTTGGGATGTAAGGAGCATCCAAGGGAAACCTACACAGTGGCAGTGAAAACATGCAAACTCACACTGACAGCACCAGAGTTTAGTTTAGTTTAGAGATAGAGCATACAAACAGTCTCTTCGGCTCACCGAGTCCACGCCAACCCAATGATCACCTGTACACTAGTTCTATATGATCCCAGTTTTACATCCAACACACTAGGGGCAATTTTACAGAAGCCAATTAACCTACAAACATACACGTCTTTGGAGTGTGAGCGGGAACCGGAGCGTCCGGAGAAAATCCACGCGGTCACAGGGAGAACGTACAGACTCCATACAGACGGCACCCGTGGTCAGGACCGAACCTGGGTGTCTGGCGCTGTAAGGCAGCAACTCTACCGCCGCGCCACCTTGCCGCGCAAACACCTGAGGTCGGGATTACAGCAGGGTGGCTGAACCCACAGCTCGACTACTTGTGTCACTGTGCCGCTCTCTGGCAGCAGTTGGTATCACGTACTCTTGTAGTAGTTTCGTTTTTAGTTTAGAGATACAGCGTGGAAACAGGCCCTTCAGCCCACCGGGTCCGCACAAACCAGCGATCCCCGCACATCAACATTATCCTACACACACTACAGAAAATGTTTACATTTACCAAGCCAAATAACCTACAAACCTGTACATCTTTGGAGTGTGAGAGGAAACCGAAGATCTCGGAGAAAACCCACGCAGGTCACGGGGAGAGCGTACAAACTCTGTACAGACAGCACCCGTAGTCGGGATCGAACCCTGGTCTCTGGCGCTGCATTTGCTGTAAGGCAGCAACTCAACTGCTGCCTCACTGCGATGGCAGTAGTGGTACCCTGGAGGAGAGGGCCATTCAGAGATCCAGCAAGCAATTTATCCACAAAATATGAATATAACAGGAGATATTAGTTTTTTTTATCATCCAGGAGCCGCAGAATACCTCAAGCTGTAAAGCGTGGCATTTATAGCATCTGTGAACGTTTCATAAGTAGCTGAGAAGCAGGTTATACTAAATTTAGAACAAAACAGAAAATGCTGGAGATACTTACTAAGTCAGTGACATCCATGTAGAGGGATGTTTCGCTTCAACAAATACTAGGAGCGTTTGACAGCACTGGGCCTCTACCCGCTGGAGTTTGGAAAGCTGAGGGGGACCTCATTGAAAATTACAGAATAATGAAAGGCATAGATAGAGTGGATGTGGAAAGGATGTTTCCACTGGTGGGAGAGTCTAGGACCAGCGGTCATAGCCACAGAATTAATGGGCATTCTTTTAGAAAGGAGGCGATGAGGAACGTCTTGAGTCAGAGGGTAGTCAATCTGTGGAACTCATTGCCACAGAGGGACATGGAGGCCAAGTCAGTGGATATTTTTAAGGCAGAGATAGACAAATTCTTGATTAGAACGGGTGTCAAGGGTTATGGGGAGAAGGCAGGATAATGGGATTAGGAGGCAGAGATCAGCCACAATTGAATGGCGGAGTAGGTGCAATGGGCCGAATGGCCTAATTCTAGTCAAGTCAAGTCAAGTTTATTTGTCACATACACATACGAGATGTGCAGTGAAATGAAAGTGGCAATGCTCGCGGACTTTTGTGTAAAAAGACAAACAGCCTATAAACACAATCATAACACACATATACCTTTACATAATAAATAATGGAAGGAAAAACGTTCAGTAGAGTTAGTCCCTGGTGAGATAGGCATTTACAGTCCGAATGGCCTCTGGGAAGAAACTCCTTCTCAACCTCTCTGTTCTCACCGCATGGCAACGGAGGCGTTTGCCTGACTGTAGCAGCTGGAACAGTCCGTTGCAGAGGTGGAAGGGGTCTCTCATGATATTGTTGGCTCTGGAGTTGCACCTCCTGATGTATAGTTCCTGCAGGGGGGCAAGTGAAGTTCCCATAGTGCGTTCGGCCGAACGCACTACTCTCTGCAGAGCCTTCTTGTCCTTGGCAGAGCAATTCCCAAACCAGATAGTAATGTTCCCGGACAAGATGCTTTCCACCGCCGCTGCGTAGAAGCACTGGAGGATCCTCGGAGACACTCTGAATTTCCTCAATTGCCTGAGGTGGTAAAGGCGCTGCCTTGCCTTACTCACGAGTGCTGAGGCGTGTGATGCCCATGTCATATCCTCGGAGATGTGGACTCCCAGATATTTAAAACAGTTCACCCTATCCACAGGATCCCCATTTATCCTCAATGGAGTGTACGTCCTCGGATGATGTGCCCTCCTAAAGTCCACGATCAGCTTATAACTTGTGAACTTTCTAGTGGCTTGGAAAAAGTTAGGGAACAACATGTTTTAAATTGCAGGGGTGGGGGGGAGCATGAGCAGGGGTGTGAAAGGCAGGAGGAGTAACAAATGGAAATTTAACTGGAGAGTGGAGACCTTGGGACACACGTTGGCGTAACGATAGAGTCGCAGCCTTCCAGCGCCAGAGACCTGGGTTTGATCCTGACTACGGGCGCTTGTCTGTACGGAGTCCGTACGTTCTCCCCGTGACCTGCGTGGCTTTTCTCCCGAGATCTCTGGTATCCTCCCACACTCCAAAGACAGTAGGTCAATTGGCGTAGTATAAATGTAAATTGTCCCGAGTGTGCTGAGGATAGTGTTAGTGGGCAGGGGATCGCTGGTCGGCACGGACTCAGTGGGCTGAAGGGCCTGTATCCGCACTGAAACTCTAAAACTAAAGACTAAAACCAAAATTAGACTGGAGACCGAAAGTAATTGAATGACACAGATGGTGTTGGTGCCGACTGAGAGAGGAGGTTCTAGCCTGTTAATCACAGCTGATCTGTCTGAAGGAGGTGTAAATAGAAGAGATGATTGAAAATAGAGGGCAGAGAAAGAATGTCCTAAACCAGGCGCCTCTCCGCGTACTGCTCACAAATGCGGATCTGGAATCACTCATCACAATTGCTCCACTCGTTTAAGTTTAGTTTAGTTTAGAGATACAGCGGGGAAACAGGCCCTTCGGCCCACCATTTCCATGTGGACCGACGATCCCCGCACACTTACACTGTCCTACACACACTTGGGGCGATTTACAATGTTTATTAACCAAAGCCAATTGACCTACAAACCTGTACATCTTTGGAGTGTGGGAGGAAACCAGAGCACCCGGGGAAAACCAAAGAGAAAAAGTACAAACTTCGTACAGACAGTCAGGATTGATCCTGGGTCTCTGGCGCCGTGAGGCAGCAGATCTACCACTGTGCCTCCCATCTTTTAAACCTTTACTCCAACAGCAGGTTCCCTTTATCCTGCATCCGTACTGTGGACTGGATCGCACGCACTAAAAAGCTTTTCACTGCACCTCGGTACACGTGACAATAAACTAAACTAACTGGAAAATATAGCTCATCAAATTATAGCCCAGAAGAAGGAGCAGTCTCCCCACAAACTCGCCTTCTACCCCATCTGTCTTTATGTTTAGTAGATTATCAAGTCAAGTCAATTTTATTTCTATAGCACATTTAAAAACAACTCTCGTTGACCAAAGTGCTTTACATTAGTTGCAGGTACTAACGTTCTACAAACAGTGGTACATAGATCAACAATACATACATAGATACATACATACAGCGCTCCCTCAGAGGACCTCAAGAAAGGCTTGAGAGTAGAAATAAAATTTAAGTCTAGACTTAAAAGAGTTGATGGAGGGGCAGTTCTGATGGGGAGAGGGTGCTGTTCCATAGTCTAGGTGCTGCAACCGCAAAAGCGCGGTCGTCCCTGAGCTTATGCCTAGACCGCGGGATGGTCAGTAACCCCAAGTCGGCCGATCCGAGGGACCTGCAGGTGGTACGGTGGGTAAGAAGCTTTTTGATATAGGTGGGGGCAAGCGCGTTAAGGGCTTTGTATACATAAAGGAGGAGCTTGAAATTGATTCTGAACCGCACTGGGAGCCAGTGGAGAGTGGCCAGAATCGGAGTGATGTGGTCCCTTTTTCGGGTGCCCGGATTATCCTCCATACCTTCAATCGCTCCCACTATGATTGCAACCATCAGGCAGATTTTTCTTTCCCCTCCCCTTTTCTCATTCCAGAGGGACTGTGCTCATTACTCTGGTCTAGACTTCCATATCCACTAATACTCATCACTCTCCCACTAAAACTCCCCCAACCACAGGAGATGCTGACTATGGTTGCTGTCTGTACGGAGTTTATGAGAGATTAGAACATAGAGTATCTGTGACAATGCCCGTGACAAATATGATGCCAAGTTAATCTAATCTGAGCCTAAATGATCAGTTGCCCAAATAAGAATCTAATATCTGAGCCAGCATGTTTTTATGTCATTTCTTCAGGGTTCTGCGTGTCAGACGGCCTCAACATGAAACGTCACCTATTCCTTTTCTCCAAAGATGCAACTGACCCGCTGAGTTTTATGTCTATCTTCAGTGTAAACCAGCATCTGCTATTCCTTCTACACATTATTCATATACCTTATGGCTGAACGAGTCAAGCCTGATTTCAGAGATTTCCATAGAATGGCCAGTCACTGACTCCAATGTTGACTCTGTAAACTAGTTCTGAATTTCCAATTTTTCATGTTTCTGATTCTGCTCTCAGACAAGAAGGAACAGTTTGCCAAATTTTGGTCCAACTCGAATCTTGGAAACATTATACACTAGACTAGATTTAAATCATTTACTTTCTAATTTTATTCCACGGCTTTTTTTTATATGCTACAAGTATTCATT
Organism: Amblyraja radiata; assembly: GCF_010909765.2. NCBI lineage: Eukaryota > Metazoa > Chordata > Chondrichthyes > Rajiformes > Rajidae > Amblyraja > Amblyraja radiata. Next base: position 32,774,904 of record NC_045977.1, on the reverse strand, counting down.
TCTCAACCTGTTTTCTAAATATAGCTATAATGGTTTCACTGTTTATTCAGCAAGCAAAATCCTTGCTGCCAATTGTCCAGAAAGCAGTGAGAGAAGACTGATCTGTCTATTACATGGAGCACATATTGGCATGAACTACCCTTTAGCTTAGTTTAATTTAATTTAGTTTAGTTTAAAGATACAGCACAGAAGCAGGCCCTTCAACCCATCAGGTCCCGGCTGACCAGCGATCCCCAGACTATCCTTCACACTAGGGACAATTTACAATTTTTACCAAATGCTAGAAACCTGTACGTCTATGAAGTGTGGGAGGAAACCGGAGCATCCGGAGAAATCCCACGCAGTCACGGGGAGAACATACAAACTCCACACAGACAGCACCCGTAGTCAGGATCGAACCCGGGTCTCTGGCGCTGTAAGGCCGCAACTCTACCGCTGTGCCACCGTGCTGCTCTCCATTCTCTGCCAATCCATGTGACTATCTGAAAGCTTTTTAAAGGCTAGTCTCATATGTTTCCGCCACCATCCCTGGCAGCAAGTTCCAAGCACGCAGTCTGCGTAAAAACATGCCCCGCAATATCCTGTTTAATCACACGCAGAACCCTGAAGCAATGAAATAAAAACATGCTGGCTCAGATATTAAATTCTTATTTGGGCAACTGAGGATTCAGCTTCAGATTAGATTAACTTAGAATCATATTTGTCACGGACATTGTCACGGATACGCTATGTTCTAATCTCTCATAAAATTGTTGTGTTAACTGGAACATAGAACAGTACAGCATAACACAGGGAGCGGGAGAGCAGGGTGGCGCAGCGGTCAAGCTACTGCCTTTCAGCGGCAGAGACCCGAGTTCGATCCTGACTGTGGGTGCTGTCTGTCCGGAGTTTGTACGTTCTCCTTGTAACCACTTGGGTTTTCTCCGGGTGCTCCGGTTTCCTCCCACAGTCCAAAGACGTACAGGTTAATTGGCTTTTGTAAAATCGTAAAAATGTCCCCAATGTATAGGATAGTGTAAGTGTATGGGGTGATCGCTGGTTGGCCCAGACTCAGTGGGACGAAGGGCCTGTTTCCTTGCTATATCTCTATAGTCTAAAACTCACGAACAGGCCCTTCGGCAAATGAACAGTACATGATGCCGAACATGATGCCAAATTAAACTACTTCCATCCGCTTGTACATGATCCTTATCCCTCCATTATCTGCGTAACCATGTGCTCATCTAAACGCTTTTTAAAGGGCATTCTCCTATCTTTTGAACCACCATCCCTGACAGCAAGTTCCAGGCAGCTACCACAGTCTGTGTAAAAACTTTCCCCTGCAATATCTTTTAAACGCCAATATCCTCCCCGCGTCCCCAAATCCCCTTACTTTAATGGTCCTGCCATTAAATGCATACTTTCCCCATACATTTGTCCTCCTGAACACCTCTGCTCAGTCCGCCTAAACCTACCTGATCTTCCGGTGGCTAAACACTTATCTCCCCCTCCCCATTCCCACGCTAACCTTTCTGTCCTGGGCCTCCATTGTCAGAGTGAGGCCTAGCGCACATTGGAGGAACAACACCTCATATTTTGCTTGAGTAGTTTACACCCCAGTGGTATGAATATTGACTTCTCTAACTTCAAGTGACACTTGCCTTCCCTCTCTCTCCATCCCTTCCCCCATTCCATTCTCTGACTAGTCTGTCTGTCCTGGTTTTCATTTTATCAGTTTGCTTTGTTGTTACCTTCTCCTAGCTAACAATGACCTATTCTACATGTTCCTTGATCTCCATCCCCCTTGTCTCGTTTTCACACCTTACACTTCCTTATCTCTGTGTCTCCCTCTCCCCGGACTCAGTCTGAAGAAGGGTCTCGACCCGAAACGTCACCCATTCCTTCTAATCAGAGATGCTGCCCGTTCCGCTGAGTTACTCCAGCTTTTTGTGTCTATATTCGGTTTAAACCAGCATCTGCAGTTCTTTCCTATAAGACTTCTGATAAGTCTGACAAAACGGGGGGGGGGGGAGCCGCCGAGAATGAACGGGGACCCGGCCTTGGGGCCACCTGCTGCCACGTGCGATGGCCGGCGGTAGAAAAGACTGTTCGGAGAACCTTTGAAACTATGTCGGCGCCAAAACGTGGCGACACTTGTGCGATGCCTAGGTGAGGTCTGCCGTATAATTTTACCAGGTTGTATGCAAAACGAAGCATCTCACTGTACCTAGGTACATGTGAAAATAAAATATAATTGAATTGAAAATGTGAATTGAACTGTTCCTAGGGTGGACACATAAAATTCCTAACAGCTAAACTGAGAAGCCCAGTGCAATTGAAAATGTGCAAGTGTTTTTGTCGTCTAGAGTACAGGCGTACCGAGGAGCCATTAGATTAAACTGTGGCACCACCATTTGGTAGGTTCAAACTCCCACTGTAGTTGCTAATTTCCCCGAAAACAAGCCTTAAATTGCCAAGAGGGCTATCATTTTGACAAACCTTTCCTTGGTTTTATATACGTTTATATCTCCGAGAATATAACCAAAACAAAAGCATTTGGAATGTGCATAAAACGACAGCATGTACAATTGGAAGACTTTCTTGAAAATAAATCCAAGGCTGGCATTATCAAGGTAAAACTGCTATTCAGTGTTTCAGGGATTAGAAAATGAATGGAGGAGATTGAAGCATCATTGTAAACGGAACCATGGTGCAATGCAAGCTACACACATTATCATCTGTGTGAAGAAGGATCTCGACCCGAAACGTCACCCATTCCTATCCAGAGATGCTGCCTGTCCCGCTGAGTTACTCTGGCATTTTGTGTCTATCTTCGGAGTAAACCAGCATCTGCGGTTCTTTCCTACACCTATCATCTGTGCGTTGGTCCTCTCCTTGCAAATAAATGCAAGCAGGACAAAGCCTTGTAGTTGATCAAAACATCAAGGAAACTTGCTGCACTAAGCAGTTGCCGCCGCACTGATATTCTTAAGCTACACTCGACTTTGTACACGGGTTGGTGCGAATAGGAGGAGAAAGGTCGGGGTCATTTCAGGTGTAGCCTTGCACCCACGATGTACTAATCCTCATTCGATGCTATTATGCACAGAGCATTAGCCTATCTTTTCTCTTCTGAATACAGATCAGTGTGCCGCGATGTTGTGGTGCTGCTTTGCATGGCCAATATGAAAGCCCTTTCCTCTCATCTATCAGCTTCCTAATTAGATCATTTACAATCGTGTGCATTCCAATAGTTGGATTGTTAAAAATCCACACAAGACGCGCAGATCAAAAATATGATTACAAAATACTCAGGACAACTTTTTCAACCTTGGTCAAAATGTAAACAGGCACTGAATGAGTGACATGGGAGGGAGGAGGGATATTTGAATTGTCGGTGTCAGGAACTCGAATCAGTAAGTATTTTTGAATATTTTGTCCCACTTTCCTTTAATTCTACTGAGCTGTAATACGAGAAAAGGAGGACTCTGATAAACATAATAAGTGACTTCCAGCTGATTAGCTGACAGGTGCCAGGACAGAATCAGTTCAAACATATTCACCCAATGTTCAGAGCACTAGTCGATTTTTATGGTGAGAGGGGGAAAATTTTAAAAGAGATTTTCGAGGGAAGATTTGCTGAACACAGAGAATGGAAGGTGCCTGGAAAATGCCAGTGGTCGAAGCAGATATGATGGCAACATTTAAAAGTCATTTTAAACAGACACATCAAGAGGCAGGGAACAGAGAGATATGGACCATTTGCAGGCAGATGGGATCAGTTTAATTGGACATTAACATCAGCAAAGGCATGCATGGTGGTCCGAAATGTCTGTTCCTGTGCTTTATTTTTAATGTTTCTATGTTGCAAACACTATTAAATGATACATAACAATTAACTGGGTGAATAAGATTCAACTAAATTAATTCTCTCCCTGTCCAATGCTGACACAATTATAAGGATTAACACAAAATGCTGGAGTAACTCAGCGGGTCAGGCAGCATCTTTGGAGGAAAGGAATAGGCGACGTTAATAAACCTAACTCACCACAATCTGAAGATTGCCCTCCAAGTCACATAGCTAAGATAGACACAAAATTCTGGAGTAACTCAGCGGGTCAGGCAGCATCTCTGGTGAACGTGATTTGTTCTGTATCTTTTCATACCTCTACTTTCCCTCTCCTCTGACTCAGAATGAAGAAGGGTCTCGACCCGAAACATCACCTATTCCTTTTCTCCAGAGATGCTTCCTGACCCGCTGAATTACTCCAGCATTTTCTGTCCTTCTTCGGTGTAATCCAGCATCTGCCGTTCCTTCCGACACAATTATAAGGTACACAAAAATGCTGGAGAAACTCAGCGGGTGCAGGAGCATCCATGGAGCGAAGGAAATAGGCAACGTTTCGGGCCGAAACCCTTCTTCAGAATTATAAGGTTTGTTGTGCATTGTAACAAGTACACAATGACCAAAAAGTGTTTTCACTTGTTTAAGAAATTAGAAATAATTCAAGAATTGTGGTTATTTATGTACAGTCCTAGAGAGAAAAGGAGCATTTTGTTGCAGACAGCAATTTTTGTCAAAATGTATTTGCTAAAAAAAATGTGGGATAAATGCAAAAAAAAAGCTAAGTTTGTAAACCCATTCCAAATCCAGCAGCAAGTTCAGAGAATGATCTCCCATGCTATTAGTTTCCCAATTAGTGACAGAAACTTTCTGAATAATGATCAAAGGGCAGCACAGTTGGTTGAGCGGCAACCTCACAACGCCAGAGTCCCAGGTTCAATCCTGACCTTGAATCCCACCTGTGTGGAGTTTTCCATGAGCAATGAATGCATTTGTGGATTTTCCAATGTTGTTAGAAACATAGAAACATAGAAACATAGAAAATAGGTGCAGGAGGAGGCCATTCGGCCCTTTGAGCCAGCACCGCCATTCATTGTGATCATGGCTGATCATCCCGTATCAATAACCCGTGCCTGTCTTCTCCCCATATCCCTTGACTCCACTAGCCCCTAGAGCTCTATCCAACTCTCTCTTAAGTCCATCCAGTGATTTGGCCTCCACTGCCCTCTGTGGCAGGGAATTCCATAAATTCACAACTCTCTGGGTGAAAAATGACCTCAGTCTTAAATGACTTGCTATTTAACTTTTCTGCATGATTAATTGGGGCCATAGTCCCATTCATCCCAATGATGCAATCCCTAGAATGATAAAGGTGAATACTCATTGGGGCAGCATAGTGGCAAGTTACAGCGCCAGAGACCCGGGTTCAATCCTGACTACGGGTACCGTCTGTATGGAGTTTGTACGTTCTCCCTGTGTCTGCATGGGTTTTCTCCAGGTGCTCTGGTTTCCTCCCACATTTCAAAGATGTACAGGTTTCTAGGTTAATTGGATTCAGAAAATATTGTAAATTGTCCCTAGCGTGTAAAATAGTTGGAGTACGGGGTGATCGCTGGTTGGCGCAAACTCGGTGGGCTTAAGGGCCTGTTTCCGCACTGTATCTCTAAAGTCTGAAGTGAAGTCTAATGATTCAACATTGCCCTTGCATATTCTTGTTTTGAATACAATGTTGTGATCAGTATTTCCCAACTATTGGTGTACTCTAAATAATTGTTGATTTTTATTTCACTATTAAACTTTTCAGTACCACATACATTCTAAAATGGTTTCCTCGCCACTGACAACAGGCATAACCACTTATTTTTGTTTACCTTGAAATAGTATTAACCAAAATGACAGTCTTTTTCATCCCTCTGAACTATCGATAGAAATGCAAGTTTATCTTAACTTCAGTGTTTGATAGACTACCAGATATTGAGAGCTGGACAACTTTCCTTGTTATATATTCTGTTTGAGCATAAACCCACGGTGTCTTTAGGTTCTGATGCTGGATGGAATCCTTTGCTAAAGTTTGCAAGCATACCCTGTGACCGCGTGGGTTTTCTCCGAGTGCTCCAGTTTCTTCCCACACCCCAAAGACATAGACAATAGACAATAGACAATAGACAGTAGGTGCAGGAGTATGCCATTCAGCCCTTCGAGCCAGCACCGCCATTCAATGTGATCATGGCTGATCATCCCCAATCAGTACCCCGTTCCTGCTTTCTCCCCATATCCCCTGACTCTGCTATTTTTAAGAGCCCTATCTAGCTCTCTCTTGACAGCATACAGGTAGGAAGGTTAAGGTGGGCCTCTGTAAATTGCCCCACAGTGTAGGTGAGTGGTAGAACAATAGGAAGGGGAAGTTGATGAGTATGTGGGGAGAATACAAATGTAGGGTTTGCGTAATGGGTGGTTGATGGTCGTTGAGCCAAAGAACCTGTTTCCATGCTGCATCTATCTGACTTGAAAACTCTCAATCCCGACCATATATGAATATGATTTTTTTTAAATTAGAGCTTTCATGAGAACTATCTCCATAAACAAACTATCTCCATAAACACAACTGACTGAACAACTAATTTATTCAACAAAATTGTTAAGAAATCCACGATGAATGAGTGAATTCATGTATTTTTGCACTACTTTTGTTTTTCAAACAATCTTTTTCTTTACATTTTCTTGGAGAATTAATGTGAGGTTTATGTAATTTATGTACAATTTATTTTTCTGTGTGTTATCCGAGTCTTGCTGCCTGGGTCACTTCTACACCAAGGTTTTCATTGTGCATATGACAATAAAGATAGACACGAAAATGCTGGAGTATCTCGGCGGGACAGGCAGCATCTCTGGAGAGAAGGAATGGGTGATGTTCTTCAGAAGAAGGGTCCTGACCTGAAACGTCACCCATTCCTTCTCTCCAGAGATGCTGCCTGTCCCGCTGGGTTACTCCAGCATTTTGTGTCTATCTTTGGTTTAAACCAGCATCTGCAGTTCCTTTAGGAAGGAACTGCAGATCTCGAAGTCTGAGAAGGGTCCCGTCCCGAAACGTCACCCATTCCTCTATCCAGAGATGCTGCTTGTCCCGCTGAGTTACTCCAGCATTTTGTGTCTATCTGCAGTTCCTTCCTACACATATGAGCATAAACTTGACTTGAATGAATGATGTTTATTCTAAGCAAGTAGTGAAGCAGAAACGGTAAATTGCTTTAGAAATTGTTTGCTTTACTGAATCAGGTGCCAAGTAGAAAGATTAAGAGTTATTGCTTAACTCAGGATTAAATCTCTCAGTGCTCTTACTTCTCAATGAGCCTATGCAGTTTGGGAGTCTGAAGGGGATTTGATCAAGGTGTCCCCGTGTTAATTGTGATTGAGTCAGGTAGATGCACTTGCCCAGAGTAGGGGAATCGAGAGCATAGGACATAGGTCACATAAGGTGAGAGGTGGAAAAGATTTAATAGAAACCTGAAGGGTAACCTTTTCACACAAGGGATGGTGGGTGTATGGAATGACCTACTGGAGGAGGTAGTTGAGTCAGGTACTATCGCAACATTTAAGAAGCATTTAGACAGGTATGTGGATGGGACAGGTTTAGAGGGGTTTGGGCCAAATGCAGGCAGGTGGGACTAGTGTAGATGGGACATGTTGTTCGGGGCAGACAAGCTGGGCCAAAGGGCCTGTTTCCATGCTATATGACTCTATGACTCTGTCCACGTCTTCCTTCAGTTAAATCGCTCAGAATTTGTGCCATCCTCATTGAAACTAATTGGAATCACAGATTCAATATAAGCCCCCTACTTTTTTCAATTTCAGAGTAGTTTCAGAATTGCTTAAGAAACGTCCGAGGCTAACAGAGTGCAAAACGTTTTTTATCACAGAGAGCGGCTGCCTGTAAACAGTTGAAATGTGTAGTTTTAGTTCTCTCTGTAGCATCTTTTTTTAAATGCACGATGTTTCTGACCGAAGAAACCAGAGGCGGTTTCAGGAGGGGACCCGCCACAAGACCCCACTAGACCGACCGACACCCGCTAAAGCAGAGAAACGCGATAGAGAGAGAGCGCGAGTTGTCTGTCACACTCACCGATGCCGTTTATGTTCTCTTCACAGGAGTACCAAATGCCGGTGTGGAAGTAGCGAAAGAAAAACTTGTCGTCCCCGGTATCCCAGCTGTATTGGGGCAGGTTGGAATTGGAGTTGTTCGCCACTCGGCTGCCGTTAAGGTTGATGCAGTTTAATTTGGTGACCTTGTTACAGTTTGGTTTGAGCACTTTCTGGGTGCCCTCGCACCAGTAGGTTGTGACGAAAGCAGTCGTGGAGAAGAAGAGAGCCACTAAGTTTAAGCCCACCGCCAGCAAGGCTCTACATTTCCTGGTGGTTTTCATTGTACCATGAAGTATCTCTCTCTCTCTATATATATCTCGCTCTCTTTCAGGTTTGGAGAGCGAGTCGTCACTGACAATGCACACACAGCTGGGGTTTCAGGTCTGCATTGAAACGCAGCGAAGGATCGTGTAAAATGCTTGCCTCAAAGCTGGGTTCCCTCTTCTATGTCCTTCTGCAATGTGCCCATTGTGCGGCGATGGTGTGCGGGCAAGTACTGGATAGTGTGGGTAGCGGACGGGGAAAGGCTGCCTCTCGTCTCAGCAACATCTTCGGCGAAACTCATGGTGCATCGAGATTGCTGCTGCTGCTGCTACTGCTGCTGCTGCTGTTGCTGTTGCTGCCGCCGCCTTCCTTCGACAGATACCTGTAGTGTCACCAACTCTCTCCAAATTTCGCCACGCTGTTCATTATGTGCCACGTCGCTTGCCCTGAAATAAATAACCAACCTCAATTCGTCTAAAGTGCGCTCGGATGGACGAGAAATAATAAATCTGACTTTGAGAGCTATTTTCACCTAGAACGTGACACACTTTTTTATTTTGTCGAATATGATTTTTTTGTTTGCTTGTTTGTTTTGTTGCGGGAATGGGTCGTAAAATTAAACTTGTTAAAGTATTAAAACACAATCATGTTTTAAACACAAACACAAACAAAACAGAAACGATTAAAAAAAACAAAAGGATCGCAACAAGCACATTTGTAGCAATCTTATTAGGCTCAGTTTTTCAACAGTTTTTAAAAAAGGCAAACAAACAGAGCCCATCGATCAGGAAAATAAATGTAAAAGTGTTTCAGTCTTGACTGCTGGCATTTATCTGTCACGTTGAAAGATATTCTCGTGGCAGAAAGTCAATTCGAGGTGAAATTCATCCATAAAACGTTAAACCTTTATTTCTGAGAAAATATGATACCATTAAAACACTTTGAGATGATCGAATGCACTCTTGCTTAATGTCAATAATGCCGGCAGTGTCTATTAATATATATCACATTATCAGCGCTCGGAAATCAGATATTAAACATATGAAATATTTCATTTCAGGGCAGTACATTTAAATTCCCGTTCTGCAATTGAGTCTTTCGCCAGGTCGCGAAGGGCGGCAGCAGTATATTGTAACCTGTTGGGTTACATGTACCATCCCAGCCCCAACAATAGCGAGGTGGTTACATTCTAGATCAATGCATGCCCGACGGGCCCGCCGACCTCTGCCGAGTAGTACAAAAATTCACACGTCCACCTCCCACTCTATAACGCAAGTCCACCGATGCAACCCATGTCCCATGTCGCTAACTCCCCCGGTTAAAATGCAAATGAAGGCTCAATTGTCACGGCTGCTTTCTCACCTGCTGGAAGGAACGGGGTTTGCTCGCTTGTCACTGCGCTGACGGCTTTCCCCTCTGCACTTTGGTTCACATCGGGATTCATCCACCCTTGCGTCGCCCAAGACCCCGCCTCGGAGACGGGCACTGAGCGAAGATAAACAGCAACTGGTCCCTCCAGCGAAATGGTGAGAGAGAGGGAGAGGGAGGGAGAGATGAGGGGGAGGGGACATTACAGGGACACACAGCAGATGGAGGGGTGTAGAAGGGGACAACAGAGGACGGAGTGGTAGAGAGGGGGAAGAGTAAATGGGATGGTGCTGAGAGGGGGGGGACGGGAAATGGGATAGTGCATAGAGGGGGGGAACAGTAAAGGGGAGAAGGGGAAGGGTATATAGGAGGGGAAGTAGATTGGGAAGGGTATAGAGGGGGGGTACAGTAGACGGGGAAGGGTATAAAGAGGGAACAGTAAAGGGGAGAAGTAGATAGAGGCTGTGCATTGAAAGAAGCATCACAAGTAGGTAGGGTGGTACATTGGCCTACATCATTCCAAGTTTTGAGTATAGAAGTTGGGAGGCTGTGCTACAGTTATATAAGACATCTGTGAGGCCACATTTAGAGTATTGTGTTCAGTTTTAGCAAAGATGCTGTCAAGCTGGAAAGGGTGCAGAGAAGATTTACGAGGGTCTTGCTAGGAACCGAGGGCCTGGGTGGGCTATAGCGAGTGGTTGAGCAGGCTGGGATTTTATTCCTTGAAGGGTAGAAAGATGAGGAGTGATCTTACAGAGATGTACAAAAACCATGAGAGGCATAGATCGGGTAAATGCACAGAGTCTTTGGCCCAGAGTAGGAGAATCAAGAACAAGAGAACATAAGTTTAAGATGAGAGGGGGGGAGGGGGGGGGGAGATTTAATAAAAACCTGAGTGGTAACTATTTTACACACAGGGTGGTGGGTATATCGAACGAGCTGCCAGAGGAGATAGTTGAGGCAGGTACTATCACACGTTGAAGATACATTTGGACAGGTACATGGATAGGATAGGTTTAGAAGGTTATTGGCCAACTGCAGGCAGGTAGGACTGGTGTAGATGGGGCATGTTTTTCAATATGGGCAAGTTGGGCCAAAGGGCCTGTATCCACACTGTATGACTCCACGGGGTCACCAGGTAGCTGGGAGTTCCTATTCTCCAGGCAGCTTCCATTGTCCTCCAACATCTCTTCGACACTTTTAACTGGAACGCTTGGAGTTCTTCCACTTCTTTTGGATGCCCTCTCAGTCGGGCCCTTAATGGCAGTAGATTAGATTAGTTTAGTTTAGAGACGCAGTGTGGAAACAGGCCCTTCGGCCCACCTAGTCCGCACCAATCAGCGATCCCCGCACATTAACACTATCCTACGCACAATAGAGACAATTTTACATTGATACCAAGCCAATTAATCTACAAACCTGTACCTCTTTGGAATGTGGGAGGAAACTATTGAGAAAGCCCACGTGATCACGGGGAGAGCATGCCAACTCCGTACCGACAGCACCCGTAGTCGGGATCAAACCCCGGGTCTCTGGCCCTGTAAGCGCTGTAAGGCAGCAACTCTACAGCTGTGTCACCGTGCCGCCCTTGATTATTATATAGTCATTACCAAGAAATCTGCAGACCGTGTCCTCAAATCAGCCTTGGTAGCAATGAAAATGCGCAGGGAAGTAGCAGCAAAAATTGTCCTCAATTTTTCTCTCTGGATTCCCATAGTCGATGACAGCTACAGTGTTAAGCGTGCAACATTTTCTTTACACAATCATTTTATATTCAGCCAGGAGGTTTTGGAAATGTAACGTGAATTTTTAAGTGAGCCAACTGTGGAAAATATTTGAATTCTGCAACTAATAAAATATAAATTCATTTGCCATCCCTTACAATGAAAAGATATCAAACAACTTAACCATATAACCATATAACGATTACAGCACGGAAACAGGCCATCTCGGCCCTACAAGTCCGTGCCGAACAACTTTTTTCCCTTAGTCCCACCTGCCAGCACTCATACCATAACCCTCCATTCCCTTCTCATCCATATGCCTATCCAATTTATTTTTAAATGATACCAACTAACCTGCCGCCACCACTTCCACTGGAAGCTCATTCCACACCGCTACCACTCTCTGAGTAAAGAAGCTTGTGCCAATGTATACTGATTATGCAACCAAAGAGATATTGACAAATGCCTTTGTGCCTTATTGACGAGCTTTCTATGTGGTAACATATGTGGTAACATTGATTAGATAAATCAATTTTATATGCATACAAATAGGGAAAAACATATGTGTAGGAAGGAACTGCAGATGCTGGTTTACACCGAAGATAGGCACAGAATGCTGGAGTAACACAGTGAGTCACACCGGGTGTCCCCTCTCCCATCGGCAAAAGCTATAGAAGTGTGAAAACGCCCACCTCTAGATTCAGGGACAATTTCTTCCCAGCTGTTATCAGACAACTGAACCATCCTACTGCAAGTAGAGAGCAGTCCTGAACTTCTATCTACCTCATCGGTGACTCTCGGACTATCTTTGATCGGACCTTCCTGGCTTTACCTAGCACTAAACATTATTCCCTTATCATGTATATACAAACGGTAAATGGCTCGATTGTAATCATGTATTGTCTTTCCACTGACCAGTTATCTTTTCACTGTACCTCGGTACACATGACAATAAACTATACTGAAACTGGGTCAGGCAGCATCGCTAGAGAAAAGTCATAGGTGACGTTTCGGCCCCATTCATAGACTGAGAGTACGGTCTAAGGAAGGGTCACAACCCATAACGTCACCTATTCCTTTTCTCGAGAGATGCTGTCTGACCTGCTGAGTTACTCCAACAATTTGTGCCTATCTTCTGGGAAAATTATATTATGTTTCTTTTTGATTACTGACCCATGAGCAATTTTCTGTTTGTGTTGAGTCCAAGTGTGATGTCAAGTCGAAGGGTGACACAAAATGCTGGAGTAATTCAGCTGGAGTAACTTAGTCTGAAGAAGGGTCTTGACCCGAAACGTCACCCATTCCTTATCTCCAGAGATGCTGCCTGTCCCGCTGAGTTATTCCAGCATTTTGTGGCTACCTTTGATTGCGGGTATTCTGCATCTGCAGTTCTTTCCCACACATATAATGTCAAGTCGCCAGGTTGAATTACCAAGTAAATTGACACCAGGATTGGCAAGCAGCCTGGAGCTTATCTGTACTGGATGGTGGGGCAGCCTGCTGGCAGGGTACGGCAATGTTATAGCAATGATGCTGGTTGGGTTATCCAGAGAGCTGGACAAAATACAGGGTACACAAAAATGCTGGAGAAACTCAGTGGGTGCAGCAGCATCTATGGAGCAAAGGAAATAGGCAACGTTTCGGGCTGAAACCCTTCTTCAGACTGATAGGGGGTGGCGGGGAGAAGGAAGGAAAAAAGAGGAGGAGGAGCCCGGGGGCTGAGGGATGGGAGGAGACAGCCCGAGGGCTGAGGAAGGGGAGGAGACACCAATTTTGTTAGCCGTTGCAGAGTTTCTCCAGCATTTTTGTGTACCTTCGATTTTCCAGCATCTGCAGTTCCTTCTTGGACAAAATACAGGGTGGCGGCACGGTGGTGCAGCGGTAGAGTTGCTGCCGTACAGCGCCAGAGACCTGGGTTCGATCCCGACTATGGGTGATGTCTGTACGGAGTTTGTATGTTCTCCCTGTGATCAGCATGGGTTTTCTCCGGGTGCTCCAGTTTCCTCCCACACTCCAAAGTCGTACTGGTTTGTAGGTTAATTGGCTTCGGTAAAATTGTAAATTGGCCCTAATATTTGTGCAGGATAGTGTTAGTGTACGAGGATCTCCGAGAGCGCAGACACGGTGGGCCGAAGGGCACTGTATCTTTAAACTAAATTAAACTAAACTAAACTAATTAGTGAGAAGAGTGTGAGTTCATATTCCATTTAAGTATTTAAATTCTGTGAAAATAAAAATGGATCTGGAGCGGAAAAGTTTACTTCATTGAATGCAAAACAACTAGTTCACAAATCTTCTTCAGAGAAGGATAGTTACTGCCTTTATCTGATCTGAAATATATGAGTGACTCAACTGCCCTATAAAGTGACCTACAATACAACACAGTTTCATCAAACTGCTAAATATAAGAATAAGATCAAACAGATGTCTTGGTTGTCATTCAGGATTTGATTCAGGACAAAAAAATTTAAAAACTAAATGTTGGAAACACTCAGCAGGTGGAAAAAAAAAATTTGTGTTTGACATCTAGGATTGTTTGGAGCTGAGGGAAAAACAAATTAGGTTTTGACAGCTAACAACTAACTAGTATTCTCTTTGTTAAAGGGGATCAGACCTAAAACTTAAACAGTTTCTCCTTCCGCAGATGCTGCCTGACCCACTGAGTGTTGCCAGCATATTCTGTTTTTATTTCAGATTTCCAGCATCTGCAGTATTTTTTCATCTTGATTCAGAACACCGTGTCTGTGCACCACAGCCAAGTGGACTCTTAAACATCAGCCCGCGCTGACCAGCCATCACCCCATACATTAGCACTATTCCACACACTAGGGACAATTTTACAATTTTACCAAGCCAATTAACCTACAAACCTGTATGTCTTTGGAATGTGGGAGGAAACCGGAGCACCCGGAGAAACCCCACTCAGTCACGGGGAGAACGTACAAACTCTGCACAGACAGTACCCGTGATCAGGATCGAACCTGGGCCTCTGGCGCTCTAAGGCAGCAACTCTACCGCTGCGCCACCGTACGGTTCTAAATGGGGCAGAATGCTCTAAAATTGTCATTGCCTCCTAATTCTGGGAAGGGGTATGGTTCCAAACACAGAACAGGAATGTTTAAATTACCGGGGTAGTTTCCAAAGTCTTCCTCTATTGATCCAGAGTCGTGAAATGTAATCCAACCAGGTTGCTGAGAAATTGAAATTAAGATAATCGATTAAATTTGGAATAAAAAAGCTATTAATGTTGACCATTTATACTGGATTGCTATTAAATCATATCTTCATTAATGTCCTTCAGGTTAAAAAAATCTACTTTCCTCACCCAATCTGATCTAAATATGAGTCCAGTGGCAATTATTCAGTAACTTCTAAAAGCCCTCTGAAATCAGTTTTTGTTCAGTTTAGTTTAGTGTCACGTGTACCAAGGTACAGTGAAAAGCTTTTGTTGCGTGTTATCCAGGCAGCGGAAAAGCAACACATGATTACAATCGATCCATTTACAGTGTATGATAAAGGAATAACGTTCAGTGCAAGGTACAGCCAGCAAAGTCCGATCAAGGATAGGATGAGAGTCAACAGAGAGGTAGATAGTAGTTCAGCACTGCTCTCTGGTTGTGGTAGGATGATTCAGTTGCCTGAAAGCAGCTGGGAAGAAACTGTCCCTGAAACTGGTGGTGTGCGTTTTCACAAATGGCCGGCAAGTCATTTTGTTCTGGAGGCAACTAAGGTTGTACGATAAATGCTGATGTTGTCAGTAAACCCTCACACCTCAGGAACAAATTAGAAATAAAGTTATAGAAGAGTATACAAAACATTGTCCACTTATGTTTCAGTTTATATTTATTGCCATATGTGGGAGCTTTTGTCCAATCAAATCAGACAGGACTATAAGTGAAAACAATCCATAGGGTAGAGTGAAGGGAAAGGTACAGAGTGCAGAATAAAATATCTCAGCATTGTAGTGTGGAAGTTCCAGAGACAAAGTCCAATGTCCGCAATGTGGTAGGTTGGAGAATCAGTTAGTATCCCAGCTTGAGGAAAGTCTGATAACCGAGGGAAGAAGCTGGTTCCTGAACATTGTGGAACGCGCTTTCAATCTTCTGTATCTTCCGCCCGATGGGAGTGAGGAGAAGAAGGAGTGACCTTGATTGCGGGAAAGTCTTTGATTATGTTGGCTGCTTTCCCGAGGCAATGTGAAACATAGATGGAGTCAATGGTGGGAATTCTGGTCTGTGTGAAGGACTGAGTTACATACTCAACTCTCTGCAATTTCTTGCAGTCTTGGGTAGAGTTGCTCCCAACCAACCCGACTTTAGACTTTCTACTACAATAATAATAATGGATGGGATTTATATAGCGCCTTTCTAATACTCAAGGCGCTTTACATCGCATTATTCATTCACTCCTCAGTCACACTCGGTGCTGGTAAGCTACTTTTGTAGCCACAGCTGCCCTGGGGCAGACAGACGGAAGCGTGGCTGCCAATCTGTGCCTACGGCCTCTCCGACCACCACCAATCACTCACACACATTCACACACATTCACACACAGGCAAAGGTGGGTGAAGTGTCTTGCCCAAGGACACAACGACAGTATGCACTCCAAGCGGGATTCGAACCGGCTACCTTCCGGTCGCCAGCCGAACACTTAGCCCATTGTGCCATCTGTCGTCCTGTCGTTCTACAGTGCACCTGTAGAAGTATACGTTCATAAGTTATCGGAGCAGAATCAGGTCATTCGGCCCATCGTGTCTACCCTGCCATTCAATCATGGCTGATCCATTTCTCCCTCTTAACCCCATTGTCTTGCCTTCTCCCCATAATTCCTGACACCCGTACTAATCAGGAATCTGTCAATCTCCTCCTTAAAATATTCTTGGCCTCCACAACCATCTGTGGCAATAAATTCCACAGATTCACCACCCTCTGACTAAAGGAATTCCTCCTCATCCCCTTTCTAAAGGTGCGTCATCTTATTATAAGGCTATGGCCTCTGGTCGTGGACTCTCCCAATAGTGGATACATCCTCTCCACATTCACTGTAATCAGGCATTTTACTATTCGATAAGTATGGAAGGATGATTGGATTTTATCACTCCTAAAGAACTAGAGACCTTGGTATGCTTCTTTTGCTATCACTTAAAAGTGGTTGGTCCATGCCAGATTGTTGGTAATATTTACTTCCTCTGTTATGATTCAACACTGTTTCACATCTAGTACCACTGCAATGGTGAACTAATGTTATGAACTATATGAGTATATATTCAAGTCCTCACCAAAGTGGCATTGACCAAATCCCACTGCCCTGCTTTGTGAATGATGGTGAGAAAGCCATCACAAGGCAGTAACTGACTTGTCCATGAAATACTGTGAGTCTTGTGGATGCCAACTCATGACTTTCCCCCACTACCCTCAAGCTCTGTGCCGAACAACTGGCACCGGTCTACACTGACATTTTCAACTGATTGTAACATCCACTGCAGTTTGGAAAATGGTTGAGATGAATGAATAAGTGCCAAGTATGTACACATACGAGGAATTTGCCTTGGTGCTCCGCACGCAAGTAACAACACGACATACAGTAACAAATATTAAACATTAATAATAAAACTTTATAGTTAAAACATGTGAATGAAATTAAATACCAGAGCAAAAGGAGGTTACAGACTTTTTGTTATTGTAGAGCTACTGCTTGTGGAATAAAACTGTTTTTATGTCTGGTTGTGGCAGCTTTGACAATCCGGAGTCGTCTTCCAGAGGGAAGTGCTTCAAAGAGTTTGTGGCCAGGGTGAGAGGGGTCAGAGATGATTTTACCCGCTCGCTTCCTGGCCCTTGAAGTGTACTGTTCATCAATGGGGGAAGGTTGCAGCCAACAACCTTCTCAGCTGATCGGACAATTCGCTGCAGCCTCCGAATGTCGTGCTTGGTGGTTGAGCCAAACCAGAGCATGATGGAGAAGGTGAGGACAGACTCTACGATGGCAGTATAGAATTGGACCATCATTGCCTCTGGCAGATTATGTTTCCTCAGCTGTCGCAGGAAGTACATCCTCTGTTGGGCCTTTTTGACTGTGGAGTCGATGTTGGCCGCCCATTTCAGGTCCTTGGAGATGATGGTTCCAAGAAACTTAAAAGATTCCACAGATGTGACTGTGGTGGTGTTGATGGTGAGTGGGGGGGAGGGGAGGGGAAGCTCTCCTAAAGTCTACTATCAATTCCACTGTCTTAAGAGCATTGAGCACCAGGTTGTTACGGAGGCCACAGGTGCCAACTGTGTCACTTCCTGTCTGTAGGCAGATTCCTTCCCATCCTGAATCAGTCCAATCAGGGTTGTGTCGTCTGCAAACTTGAGAAGCTTGACAAAGGAGTCTGCGGAGATGCAGTCGTTGGTGTAGAGAGAGTAAAGGAGAGGAGAGAGTACGCAGCCTTGCGGTGTTCCTATGCTGAGGGTCTGCGGGTCCAAGATGTGCTTTCCCAGCCTCACATACTACTTCGGCCCAACTTGCCCACACCGGCCGAAACGCAAATAAAATCAGTAATCAAGCAGTACAATCTTTATTTTGCCAGGTGGGTCTGGTAAAACTCTTAACAGTATGCAGATTACAGACTATACAGAGTTCTCATCCCCTCACAAAGGGACAATGATCTCAGTACATATATATTATACCCCAATAATCGACGAATCACCAATACCTTATCTACAAAGCATAGTACAGCATCTTGCTTCTTAAGATTGACAGATCCTTAAGATTGACAGCTTCATAAGATTGACAGGTTATTCTGACAGAGGAAGGGTTAGCCATATATGGTTATATGAGAAGGTTATATTTCTGCAGAACAAGCATTTTGTTTTTTTCTACTTATGACGCACATTATAATCTGATAGTCTGAATTCTCTCTCAATGTTTATATTATAAAGGAGACATTCATGAAGCTGTGCTTGTTATCTCATGTTATTGGAAAGGGAACATCAACAGTTTGTTAGCTTTGTTACTGAAAGCAAAGGTTAGTGTGTTTCGCTAGCTTTGCAATTTAATAGGAGAAGGTGGCAGCTTCTTAGTTTCAGCTGAATCCATTTTGTAAGTTTAAATCTTTTTAACTTCCACCCCTGCATTTGGCCCATATTTCCTCTAAAGCTGTCCTATCCATGTACCTGTCTAAATGTTTCTTAAATGTTGCGATAGTACCTGCCTCAGCTACCTCCTCGGGCAGCTCGTTCCATACACCCACCAATCTTTGCGTGAAAAAATTACTACTCAGGGTCCTATTAAATCTTTCCCCCCTCACGTTATCCCTATGTGCTCTGGTTCTCGATCTTGTTCCTTGATGTTCAGTTTATATTCTGTCAAGACCATTATGATTCAGGCTTCATTCTGGACTTGATCAAGATTTGGGTGCAGGCTAAATTCTAGATATGAGGTGACAACGGCAGTATCTGCAACAGAAAAATAGGCAGCATTGTGAATTGGCAAGGGAACTGTGAGTGACTTCAACAGTAAAAACGAAAACTAGAACAGCAGATAATGAGATGTCAAGTGAAAGTTAATGCCTGGAAATATAACCGTACTTTTGGAAGGGAAAGTAAGTTGAAGACTGTAAACTAAATGGAAAATCTTTAAAGCAAGTACTGGTAGAAAAAATCTTCAGTTTTCGTAAAACTAAATTCAAATAAGACTTCATAAATCTGCCAAGGAAGGACATGAGTTGATGTATTTTAGATGTAGCAGTCTAGAGTCTAAAGCAAAGGATTAATCCAAATTTATACAAACTTGGTATGTGTAGGAAGGAACTGCAGATGCTGGTTTAAACCAAAGATAGATATAAAAAGCTGGAGTAACTCAGCGGGTCAGTCAGTATCTGAGGAGATGCTTCAGCTTTTTGTGTCTATCTTACACAGACTCTATTGTTTTAAGTCTTCATTCAGGAATTTATTCAGACTCTAAACCAAGAGTACAGACGGGAGAGAAGTTTCACTGACGGGTCTCGTGAGTTATTTTGAGAGGGTGCCATTCAATGTACGAAGGTGGAACATGTAAGGTGTGAGCAAGTGGGCTGGTCTGTCAACACTGGTGACATGCTTGACATGTTAGAATCGTTTTTAGTAACTACACATTATTTCCGCCCGAAAAGATGCTGGGAAATAATGTGCTGTTACTAAAAATTATTCTAACGTGTCAAGCATGTCACCAGTACTAACAGACCGGCCCACTTGCTCACACCTTACATGTTCCACCTTCGTACATTGATTGGCACCCTCTCAAAATAACTCACAAGACCCGTCAGTGAAACTTCTCTCCTGAACAGAATGTGGAGAGAGCAATCAGTGAGGGCAAAGCTAATTTCGGGAAGAAGATGGATTGGATAACTGGAACGTTGAAGGAGATTCCTTACACTTTTTCCATTTCCTCACCTCCTTATCCGTTTCTGTTTTCCACATTCCACATGCAGCTGATATCTTCAGCAACTCAGCCAGCAAACCCCTCACACCGCAAGTTATTCCTCGGCACTCTCCCTGACGTCTGGTGCTGAAAATAGGGAGATGCTTCCATGAATGAAGTAGCTCTTATTTAGTGAAGGGCTCAATGTGTATTTAGAGACCAAGTTGAAATAATTATTTTTAGATGATTAATTGATGATCACACGTGTAGGAACTAGAGTAAGGTATGGGATTCCGAATCACCTCTGAATCCAACATGAAGTGACAGAGAAAACTGCTGGTGCAGGTTGATGGTTTGTTTCAAGACAAAAAGTACCACAGATATTCAGTTTAGTTAAGTTTATTGTCACGTGTACCGTGGTACAGTGAAAAGCTTTTTGTTGCGTGCTATCCAGACATCGGAAGGACTATACATGATTACAATAGACAATAGACAATAGGTGCAGGAGTAGGCCATTCGGCCCTTCGATCCAGCACCACCATTCAATATGATTATGGCTGATCATCCCCAATCAGTACCCCGTTCCTGCCTTCTCCCCATATCTCCTGACTCCTCTATCTTTAAGAGCCCTATCTAACTCTCTTTTGAAATATCCAGAGAACCGGCCTCCACCGCCCTCTGAGACAGAGAATTCCACAGACTCACAACTCTCTGTGAGAAAAAGTGTTTCCTCGTCTCCATTCTAAATGGCTTACTCCTTATTCTTAAACTATGGAGCTTAGTTCTGTACTCTCCCAACATCGGGACATATTACTCTCGAACCATTCATTGTGTACAGAAACTGGATAAGGGATTAATGTATTTGTTCAAGATAAAGTCTAGTAAAAACCAATTAAAGATAGTCTGATGGTCTCTAATTTAGTTTAGTTTAGTTTAGAGATACAACGTGGAAACAGGCCCTTTGGCCCACCAGGTCTGCGCTGACCAGCAATCCCTGCATATTACTGCCATCCTACACCCACTAGGGACAATTTTTACATTTACCCAGCCAATTAACCTACAAACCTGTGCGTCTATGTAGTGTGGGAGGAAACCGAAGATCTTTTGGAGAAAACCCACGCAGGTCACGGGGACAAGGTACAACAGTACAGGCAGAACCCGTAGTCGGGATCGAACCCGGATCTCTGGCGCTGCATTCGCTGTAAGACAGCAACTCTACCACTGCGCCACCGTGACGCAGATGGCAGAAGCTGGAATTTTAAACAAAACACAAAGTGCTGGACGAGCTCAGAGGATCAGGCAGCATCTGTAGAGGGTATGAACAGATGATGTTTCGGGAATCAGTCTGAAGAAGGGTCCCGGCCCAAAATGTCTTCCGTTCATTCCCTCCACAGGTGCTGCCTGACCCGTTGAGTTCCTCCAGCACTTGTAGATACAACTGTAGATGCTGGTTAATACACAAAAGGACAGAAACTGCTGGAGTAACATGGAGAAGGTGACGTTTCGTGGTGGGTCTCTTCTCGACCCGATGACTCTTCTTGACCCGATGTCTCAACCCGAAACGTCACCAATCCATGTCCTCCAGAGATGCTGCCTGTCCTGCTGAGTTACTCCAGGGTTTTGTGTCCTCCAGCACTTTATGCTTTGCAACGGATTTATTGAACTGCCTATTGACACTGTATGTATGCATATACATCATACGCATAGAAGATGCCTTTAATATAGCATGAGCCTTAGCTTCAGCCAGTCACGAAATTGGATCGTATGGATGAGCACCAATGCACTAAATAGTGTGATTAGCATTGCTACCACAATAATGATAACGAGCTGGGAGCAGACATTGTACAGTGTGTGCACTCCACACTGGGTTAATCAAACATCACATTTCCAGCGCACAGTTTCTGCCACTGTCCAATTTCTCCCCCTTAGACTTTAATATGTCTCTATAGCACAGTAGCGATCTTAATTTATATTCAGTCAGGAATATTAACAATTCAGTTGCAAGGGAAAAAATGTAAATTATGTCTAAAGTAAGATTCGGTAATAAAAGGCAAGATACAGATTCAGTTTGATGATGCAGAAAATCATGGGGGCTATTAGCAAATAATATTCAGGCTTTCCATTGCGTTAACTTACTGTTGATTAATTCTGCTGCATATTTTACAGCCGTTAACTTAATAAGTTAATAATTATGCTAGAATCAAACAGTGGAAAGAATTGCCTCTGATTTATTACCGAGGAGCCCTGCAGGGGAAAGATGAATAAGTGCATTAATGTGAGACCGAGGCATTTCAGAAGCTGTTGTGTGGAAGACATGATATCACAAAGGGAAAAGTAAGTTAGTATTGGCCTGAGGAAAGTATGTCACAAAATGATTGTAACGCTTTTTCATGCAACAGTGAGGATACAATCACTGCACTCTTTAAAAATGCAAATCAACGCATAGACATTGAGGATAAAATGAACGAACTCCACTCGTTATATGAGAGAGGTGGAAGAGATAAATTGGGAAATTAGAACATTTTAAACCCTGTTAGATTAAGCAGTGGTTTAAACAGTGCTCTGCTCTCTTGAGGAGAAGCCTTTTAGACCGAGGAACATTTGGAAAGTCCCGATGGTTGAACAGAAAAGTGCCAAGTGACGTTTAATCCGCTGAAGTGTGAAATAATGCATTTGGACTGCAAAGGACTGCCCATTAACTGGGAGGGTTCAATTGTGGGATATTGAAATGTATGTCCACGGATCTTTAGAGACAGGACAGGCCAATGAGTTGGCTCAAGAGCCTAATGGATATTGTTCGCCTTTGTTAACCAAGGCATAGAATATAAGAGCAAGAGGTAATGCTAGAACTGTGTACATGAATAGAGCCCTGGCGATGAAACTATCCACCACATAACATAAAGATGGGGTACCTATAATACTGGAGAAAGAGGGATATGGGGAGAAGGCAGGCACGGGTTACTCATTGTGGGTGATCAGCCATGATCACAATGAATGGCAGTGCTGGCTTGAAGGACCAAATGGCCTCCTCCTGTGCCTATTTTCTATGTTTCTTTGACATAAATAGACTGCTAATGGGCAAAGTCTAATAAAACACAGCACAGTGGGATTACTAACACAAAATTTGGGTCAGTTACTACAGCATTGACACAAGTTACGTCAGAGCACTTTATAGGTGGTGAGAAGCAATGATCTGTGGAAGAAAGTAGTTTAGCAGGTACAAAACGACAATATTAATGATATTGTAATGTTTGCTTTTATTCTTGTGATCTGGAATCCATTGAGATGGACGTTATCCTTTAGTAGGAAAGAACTGCAGATGCTGGTTTAAATCAAAGCTAGACACAAAATGCTGGAGTAACTCAGCGGGACAGGCAGCATCTCTGGTCGAGGTCGAGACCCTTCTTCAACGTCACCCATTCCCTTCTCTCCAGAGATGCTGCCTGGCCCGCTGAGTTACTCCAGCATTTTGTGTCCATCTTCAACATCATCTTTTAGTTGCGCAGAGCTGCAGTTAATCGTTAAATCCGATCTCAACCGTAAACGTTCATCCTTTGCCTCTATAGATGTTGCCTGACCCAGCGATTTCCTCCAGCAGTGTGTTTTGTGCTTCAGATTATGGCATCTGCATGTCGCTTGTGTCTCTGCGATTAAGGGCTACCTGTGGTGCTTCTGACAATTGGACATTGCACCAAAGCATGAAGGTTCCAACAGGTGATGGACGCAGTTGAGAGTGTAGTCAATGACTTTGTTGAGTGATGTGGGCTGCATCACCTGCAACTCAAGACTAAGAGGTTAGAGATGGACTTTAGGAGGAGAGGAACATCCCTGCCCCTGTCTCCATCAAGGGTGTGGATGTGCAGTTTACCAAGGAAGTACCTTGGAGTTTACCTGGACAGTAAACTGGACTGGTCCAAGAACGCTGAGGCACTGTATAGGAAGGGACAGAGCCATCTGTACTTTCTGAGGAGGCTCTACTGTTTCAACATCTGCCGTAAGATGCGGCAGATGTTCTATCAATCAGTGGTGGCATCTTCTTCGCTGTCGTGTGCTGGGGCAGCAGGCTGACGGCTGCGGACGGCAACAGAATCAACGAGCTCATCAGGAAGACTAGCTCAGTCCTGGGGGTGGAGTTGGATTCTCTGGAGGAGGTCTTGGAGGGGAGGATGCTCCTCAAAACTGCGCAGCATCTTGGACAATGCAGCTCACCCCCTCCATGACAAACTGGTCAACCTGAGGAGCATCTTCAGCAACAGACTGGTTCCACCAAGTTGCAGCACAGAACGCTACAGGAGATCCTTTTTCCCTGTCGCTATCAAAATGTACAACTACTCCCTCTTCTGTCGTCCACGCCCCCCCCCCCCCCCTCCACCCCCACACCCCCCCTCCCCCCCCCCCCTCCACCCCCCCCCCCCCCCTCCCCCCCCCCCCCCCTCCCCTCCTCCCCAATCTTTACACATCGCCAATCCTGGACTTTAAGTTCGTATTTCATGTATCTTGTTGTGTTTTATAACTGTTGGCAGACCAATTTCCCTCCTGGGATAAATGAAGTTCTATCGTATCGTATAGTTTTCTCTGAAGGCAACTACTAAACATGGGGTCTTGTTTTAAAAGTAGAGTGTTGCCTTTTTAAGGACAGCATCGCTAAATTCTTCCTTACAGAAAATGCACAGAAATCTATTACAGCGATGGCAATTGAACTCTGAATTATGGAGATGAATAGATTTACATTGAACATAGAACAGCACAGCACAAGAACCGGCCTTTGGTGCCGAACATGATACCGAGACCATCTCTTTTCTACCAGCGAATAATCCATATGCTTCCATACCCTGCATATCCATGTGCTTATACACAAGCCTCTTAAATGCCACTGAACTAAATGCCACTATCGTATTTAGTTCATCAGGGTGACTAGGATTTGCAGAACAAAGGGTGGGAGTTGTGGGAATGGAGGAAGAGTTATGCGGCTGATTGAACGTGTTATTTTGAGTTGATGGAAGATGCCTGAGGAAATGAGCTTTACCCATAATGTCCTCTTCCTATACTCCAATGCTGCAACCAAGAGCATTGACCTGCATTCTCCTTTCCTTATTATTTATTGTTCAGCAAGACGATACTGCAGCCAGCATTCCCCTCCACATTTAATAGTCTTGGTTGCCTTTAAACAGCAACATGAACATTTCCATGCAGTGCTGAGGTTTAGAAATACAGCATGGAAACAGGCCCTTCGGCCCACTGAGTGTCTATCTTCAAGGTTAACCTACAAACCATGTCTTTAGGATGTGGGAGGAAACCGGAGCAGCCGGTGTAAAAACCCACGTGGTCACAGGGTGAACGTGCAAACTCCACACAGAGAGCCCCTGAGGTCAGGATCGAAAGTGGGTCTCAGGCGCTGTGAGGAAGCAGCAGTACCAGCCGCACCTCTCGCTTATTCTTATCATCGCATGTGCTTTGAAAAGTAGACCTTCAAATAAATGTATCTACTCTGGAATGAAGAAATATGATTGAAGTCACAGAGAGTGGTGAATCTGTGGAATTCTCTGCCACAGAAGGTAGTTGAGGCCAGTTCATTGGCTATATTTAAGAGGGAGTTAAATGTGGCCCTTGTGGCTAAAGGGATCAGGGGGTATGGAGAGAAGGCAGGGATGGGATACTGAGTTGGATGATCAGCTATGATCATATCGAACGGCGGTGCAAGCTCGAAGGGCCGAATGGCCCACTCCTGCACCTATTTTCTATGTTTCTATGTAATACGATTGAAACTGAGAGCAAAAATAGGCTTGTAGTGAATTGGCCAACCATTTAACCTGTACCCTAATTTATTTTCCATTCACTTGCAAGAGAGTATTAAACGTTATGCCTACCTTCAGTGTGTGAGCAATGCAGATGAAACAGAAAATATTCCATGCCATGATGACGATGATGGTGGTAGCAGAATTAGCTCAGGACACTTCCAGTTTCCAGCGTGGATGCTTCAGCTATGGGGCCATTCCATGTCATTAATGAATGGAATTTCCTCTGGTTTGCATCAAGCGTGGCTCTACTGTTTAGTTTTTATGCACCACATATATGGAACAAACTTCCAGAAAAATGCAGGTCCGCTCCAACTTTCAGTTCTTTTAAATCAGGGCTGAATACTTTTCTGTTTGACACTGCTTTTAATTACTTTTAATTTTAATTAGTTTAAATAATTATTCATTTCTAACACTGCACTGTAATTTTTATTCTTGTATTTTATACTTGTCTTATTCTATTTTAGCTTATTTTTATTTTCTATTCTTTTTAATGACTGTTTTTAATTGCTTTTTAATGCTTTGTGTAAAGCACTTTGAATTGCCTTGTTGCTAAAATGTGCTATATAAATAAACTTGCTTGCTTGCTTACAGGGCATTCATTCCATTGGTGTTGGAGTCAAGCACATTCTTGCTGCCAAGTCTGCCTGTAAAAGTGGGTCATCATCTGAGAATGCAGTTTAGTAATCCTACAATTTTCAAAAAATGTTTCCTTTGTCAAAAAATAGCCATGATATTTGAAGACAAAGTCTGAATTTTCTTGATCCTAGGAGAACGAGAATTAATCTCATTGAAAAGTACAAAATCCCTGCTCGAATTGCCTGGAACCCAGGGTCATGGTCTCAGGATAAGGGGCTGGCCATTCATGTTCATGATAGGAAGAAATTTCTTCGCTCAAAGGGTAGTGAATTTTTGGAATTCTTCCTGCAAAGGGCTGTGGAGGATCAATTAAAGCCTGAAATTGTAATGTCCAGGTTCAGGAACAGCTTCTTCCCTACAGCAATCAGGGTATTAAACACGACAACCTCCAAATAAGCTCTGAACTACATAGATTTCTGGGCATTGGTTTTGTCTTTTTGCGCTATTGTCTGTTTGTTTGTTTGTTTGTTTGTAAGTATGTGTGTATATATGTGTATATATATGCGTGCACATATGTGTGTGTGTTTATATATATTGTAATGACAATTTCAAACATTTTCAATATCCAACTTTCCATTGCCATTACTACACACGTAGGGAGGAGTGGAATTTACGCAGACGATAAAGAATGCATCCTCCAGTCGTTCTTTCCAGTTTAATTGATTCTTTATTGAAGTAGTTGTACAAACAAAGAGATAATTCATACCAGGTATTCCTTATTCTCATAAAAGCTGTAACTTTCCGTCCTCTCTCTCTCTTCTGGTAAAAAACTGTATCCCGTGTCCGCTACAGTCTGATCTAGCCACTCCCTGTGACTACGCTATACATAATGTCCTACAAAGCATTAAGAGCCCGCCTCCCAAGTGTTCAAAATAATTCTGCAAGAAATATCTAGACAAAACAATAAAATATGCTAATAATAACTAGCCGAAGCATGAATGGATCCTACATATATATTTTATATATATATAGGCAATATAATAAACGGGAAAAAGTTCAGTGTATATATGTATATATACGGAACATATACAAATTGTTTAAATTACTGAAAGGACTATGTTTAGATATTCTGTTTATTGAACGATTTCATTGTTCTGTTTAGGACATTTGACAATAAAACACTCTGTTGATTCTCTTGAATTACTCAGTATATTCAGAACAGAGAACAATAGATTTTTAGATATTGAAAAAATGTAGGTCTACCACAGGAAAGTGGTGTTCAGGTTTTTTTTTAATCTGTTTTTAAATGGAACATAAACAAGAGGCTGCATAGTTTCCTCTCGCTTATTCTTACGATCATATGCATTTTAAAAGTTAGACCTTCAAATAAATGTAACTACTCTGGAATGAAGAAATTTAAGGGGTAAATTTGGTTGAAACTGAGAGCAAAAAAATAGGCTTGTGGTGAATTTGCCAATGATTTAACATGAACCCTAATTCATTTCCTAGTCACTTGCAAGAGAATATTATTATGTGCAGTGTAAAACACTGTCAATTTGTTGTGAATCAGTCTCATGCTCTGGCATAAACTAATTTCATTCCCCCAGCTTTTTTTGATTACTAATTGAGAATTATATTTCCCTGCTTCAAACATTTTGGAAAATATGGTTTTTTTTTTTAACCAGAGGCTAGTGATTGTTTTAAGGAACATAAATACAAAAACAAATTAAGACTGTTCAGGCACCCTGAGGTTAGTTGGACTGCAGCAATTCAAGATGGCAGCTCACCATCACACCCTCAGCAGTAACTTAGCGATGGGCACTAAATACTAGCCTTGCCAGTTCACCCAAGTCCCATAATCAATTCAAATAAAGCCCAGCGCAAATTGGAAGAACAACACCTCATATTTCGCTTGGGCAGCTTACACCCCAGCGGTATGAATATTGACTTCTCTAACTTCAACCAACGCTTGCTTTTCCTCTCTCTCCATCCCTCCCACCTTCCCAGTTCTCTGACCAGTCTAACTGTCCTCATTTACATTTTATCTCTGTTGGCATTGTTGTTACCTTCTCCTAGCTAACAATGATCTAAGCGTTAAAATTGGCATGTCATAAAGGTAATGTTACGGTTGTTATGGGAGATTTCAACATGCAGGTAGACTGGAAAAATCAGGTTGGTACTGGACCCTAAGAATGGGAATTAGTGGAGTACCTTCATGATGGATTCTTAGAGCAGGATGTATTGGAGCCTACCAGGGAGAAGGCAATTCTGGATTTAGTGTTGTGTAATGAACTGGATTTGATAAAGGGAACTTGAGGTTAAGGAGCCATTAGGAGGTAGTGACTATAATATGGTAAGTTTTAATCAAGGGAGAAGGGTAAATCGGAGGTGACCGTGTTACAGTTGAACAAAAGGGGACTATGGAGCCATGAGGGAGGAGCTGGCCAAAGTTGACTGGAAAGATACCCTAGCAGGAATGACAGTGGAACAACAATGGCAGGTATTTCTGAGAATAATACAGAAGGTGCAGGATCAGTTCATTCCAAAGAGGAAGAAAGATTCCGAGGGGATTAAAGGATGACCGTGGCTGACAAGGGAAGTCAGGGACAATATAAAAATAAAAGAGAAGTACAACATAGCCCTAATTTTGCCCATTAATCTCCTATGTGGGGCCTTATCAAAGGCTTTCTGAAAGTCCAGGCACACCACATTGGCGGTTACGACTCACCCGTTGCAGCGGCCCCTACAGCCTGTCTGTCTTTTTTTTATTTTTTGTCTAGTTAAATGTAGTGTTGGTGTTTTTTAATATTGGTTTTAAATGTGTATATGTGGGGGGCGGGAGGGGGAAACTGTTTAAAATCTCTTCCCTTTTCCCTGTCGGGTCTCCGTTGTCGTTGGGGCCTAGCACCGTGGAGCGGCCTCCAACCTGAATGACCCAGGGGCTCGGGAGACTGCGGAGCTGCGGACTACGCACCATCGTGGGGCTGGCCGGCCTCGGGGCGTGGGGAGCGGTGGTGACTCGCTGCTGCGACTCGACTCCTGGGGCTCGGAGGCTCCAGCAACGCAGCCGCAGGTCCGGTGGACTGTCGGGACATCGGGAGCTCGCGGGTCCGGGGGGAGAGAGAGACCGCTTCCCGGAGCTCCCGCAACGCGACTTCTCCAGCCCGTGTCGTGGGGTTGGAACGACCTGGAGCGGGGTCGTACATCACCCAGCACGGCTTCATGGCCGTGGGACATTCCAGCGCCCGCTGGGGGCTCCAACTTTGTGACATTTGGACCGGGAGCGGGGCCGTAAATCGCCCGGCACGGCCTAAAATGGCCGTGGGACTTATCATCGCCCGCCTGGGGCTTGGACATCGAGAGAGACATGGAGAACAGGGGAGAGAAAAGACTTTGCCTTCCATCACAGTAGGTTCACTGTGATGGATGTTTGTGTGAACTAAATTGTGTGTATGTCTAGGAATTGTCTTTGTTTGTATGGCTGTGGAAACGGAATTCCGTTTGAGCCTCATTGAGGCTCAAATGACAATAAATTGTATTGTATTGTATTGTATTGTATCCACTGGCTCTTCCTTGTCCATTTTCCTGGTTACATCCTCAAAAAAATCCAGAAGAATAGTCATGTATGATTTCCCCTTTGTAAATCCATGCTGACTTGGACCAATCCTGTTCATCGCGGTGTGTATCTGTATCACCTTGGCTTTGTACCATGTGAATTTCAGACAGCGCTTCCCCACTTGCCCTGGCCCCCGTCTTTGCGATGTGTATGTGTGTGTGTGTGTTCCACTCTGACAGTCGCCGTTCCAGTTCCCGGTTTTTAAGGCGACTGCAGCAACTTGACTGTCGCCGGCAGTCCGCTGTAAAATCGCCTAAGTGGGACAGGCCCATCAGTCTGAAGAAGGGTCTCATCCCGAAACATCTCCCCTTCCTTCACTCCAGAGATGCTGCCTGTCCCGTTGAGTTGCTCCAGCAGTTTGTGTCTAAGCCAGCACAGTTGCTGTTTAATCATTTAAAAAATGCCTACTCTTAAATTCTGTAAATGTACAATAAAGACTTCATATTCTATACTATTATATTGTCTAATAAAGAATGATTACAACATCAGTACAATAAAATACAAAATTTACATCTGTCCTCTTTCCTCTTTCTAATTAGTAGAGGACACTGCATAAAATAACGGGTTCCCTCAGCTTGTTTGTTAACTGATTGAATTTGCTTCATATCTTTCAGATTTGCATTTATTTTTGAACAGATCCATTGATGTTTGAGTCAAGGATTGGTAACTAGTTTTATTGGAGCAATTCTACAAATGCTTTCAGCATGAAATATGGCAGTAAAATCATTCCATCCATAGACGAACCTTTCAGCTACCAGAGAACCTAGTTAAAAAGACAGAGCAATAAAAGTTAACAATGATTTTACTTCGGAGTCACGTGAATGACTACGTGAAGAACCCCGCCAGGACGCATGCGTGTCATATCGCTACACGCATTGCGAAACGTCAGATGCGGTGGAAAGACGTTCCCCCGCGGCGACAGTTTAAAAGCCGCTAATTGCAGGTAAGCGTTTACTCTGCGGTCTTTTTTGTTTCCATTTCCAACTACAGGTAGGAACATGGATAAAACAAAGAAGAGAAGGACTGCAACAAAGCTGGGGAGGTAGGACCGCGGAGCAGCGAGCAGCGGGCAGCCAGCAACAGCAGCCGACGGCACTTGGATCACCCGTAGTGGGATCAGCTGTGCCCGATGTCGCCTCCGCACCGGCCAAATCCATGCGGCTGGGCGGCAAGGCTAGACACAAAACAAACAAGGTCGTGGACTCAGAGGAGTCCGACTTTGAACCACCGCGGGCGGCCAGCGACCGAGAGCGCTGGAGCCGAATGGAGCGGTGTATGGAGCATTTGTTCCAACGTGACAGACTCCGGGAGATGGAGTCGGGTCACTGTGGGCCCTATGATAAACCCACAGCAGTACCTTTTCAAGGGCTGCACAGTGCTTCTACCTCATCGGAGGGGAGCACTGCGGGTCAGTTCTGGGCTGACCTGGAAGAGGGGTCCGCAGAAGAAAAGACAAGTGTGCATGAGGTGCGGGAAAAAGAGAACCTACTGGTCATGGTGGCCAATTTTATACAGCCGGACCAGACTGGACAAAATCTGGAGCCAAAGCTTGCTGCCAGTATAGACTACATGCCTCTAAACCAGTTACAAGAGCAGGCTGTACTGGACACCACAGGAAGACACCTGGCACCAGGCAATTGCATATCTCTGAACGTTCCAATAGTTAACAACTGTATATGGAAACACATTGAAACAGAAGTCAGGAGTATGGACGTAAAATTGCAAAAAGTACTGAAATTACTGACCGCAGGGATAACAGCATTTGCCCGTACAATGGACAACAGGGAAATGTCCCAGGACCAACAAGATGCACTGGCACTATTCTGCAATACCCAGCATGAAATAAATAACATCAGGAAAAGTGCCATTCAACCCACACTGAACCCAAAATTCGCGGGACTGTGCAAACCTGGGACCACGAAACCACCCATACTCTTGTTCGGAGGCAACCTATCGAAGCAGGTAAAGGAGCTCGATGAGGAAGCCAAAACCTTGGGATTAATAAAAGGAACACCAACAAAAACCCACTACAGCCAAAGACAGCACCCCTACGCACCCACCAGCAGAACTGGTGAAAGCTCGAAGGCACGGTATTCTAAACATGAGTCTTTTTTAGGCCATGGCCCAGGCCGGCCTTCTTGGAAGATGCGGGGACCTCCAACGCCAGCCAAACCGAAAATCCAGACACCAGCGCAACAACAACAGCGAAGAAACTACAAAAAGAAGTAAACCTGCCACTGGTAACAATGGAGGTAGGTGCGTCTGGTTCCCTAAAAAATATGGAGGTTGGGGGGAGACTACACTGGTTTTTGAATGCATGGAGCATGTTAACAACCAATACTTACATCTTAAGCAGTATCCAGGGATATACAATAGAATTTATACACAAGTACAGCCCTCCAGTTCAACATATACCGAACCGAGTGTTCGTGCTCTCTGATAAAGAAAAATCAGAGGCACAAGCTGAACTGGAGCGGCTTTACATAAAAGGTGTAATTGAGAAAACTCAACACGAACCATTAGAATTCATGTCCAATATATTTACCAAAATCAAAAAAGATGGTGGTTGTCGCATCATCATCGATCTGACAAAATTGAATACATTTGTACAATATATTCACTTTAAAATGGAAACCTTTGTTACTGCTAAACAATTAATTTCCAAAGGTTACTTCATGGCCAGCATCGATTTAAAAGATGCTTACTATACAGTGCCTATACGAGGTGACCACAGATGTTACTTAAAATTCAACTGGATGGGACAACTCTGGCAGTATAAAGCACTGCCAAATGGGCTATCATCAGCCCCCAGGCTGTTCACAAAAATTTTAAAACCAGCCCTAGCATTTCTACGGAAACGTAAACACATGGTTATGTCATATTTAGATGACATACTCATTGTGGGCAAAACTTTGGAATTGGCCATACAAACTGTAACAGCCACAAAACAGTTATTTGAAAAACTGGGATTTATCATCCATCCAGTTAAATCTAAACTAACGCCTTCCACTACTATGGACTATTTGGGGTTCACTATTGACTCAGTTCACATGACGGTGACACTACCTAAGGGAAAGGCTAGAGATTTATTAGAGGCTTGCAATAACCTCATTGACATCAGAAAACCATCCATCAGATTGGTAGCAAATGTAATTGGTAAAATGGTGGCTGCTTTCCCAGCCACACAATTTGGACCTCTACATTACCAAAACTTACGGAGAGCAAAAATACAAGCGCTCAAAATTAATGCAGGTCACTTTGACAGACCTATGAAACTACCAATCCAAGCCAAAACTGAACTAATATGGTGGATAGATAACATCTGGCTTTGTTCCAACCCAATCATTGTCAGTAACCCTTCCATGGTACTACAAACTGATGCCAGTGCACTTGGGTGGGGAGCCACCAATACCATCACCAGCTGTGGAGGTAGATGGACTGCACAGGAGGCATCTTTCTTACTCACACTGGGCATAAACTACTTGGAAATGTTGGGTGCATTCCATGGCCTAAAGTCATATTGTACTGGGTCATATCACCAGCATGTTAGACTACAAATAGACAATACCACCGTGGTAGCATACATTAACCACATGGGTGGAAACAAATCGATATCATGTGACAATCTGGCTAATTCAATTTGGCAATGGTGCATCCAGAGAGATATTTGGATATCAGCCACTTACCTACCAGGAAGACTAAATTTAGTGGCAGACACCAGGTCACGCAAATTTAATGAAAACACCGAATGGATGTTGAACAAAAAAGTATTTGCTGATATTACAGCAACATATGGAACACCAGATATCGATCTATTCGCATCCAGACTAAACCACCAGATACCAAACTATGTTTCATGGGAACCAGACCCTGGGGCAGCAGCGACAGATGCATTTTCGCTGCATTGGGGGAAATTGTTTATTTACGCATTCCCTCCTTTCTGCCTCATCAGTCGGGTATTAAGGAAAATACAACAAGACTCTGCGTCTGGTATTTTGGTAGTACCCGATTGGCCTACTCAACCATGGTTCCCAGTGGTACAAAACATGGTATTAGAACCATGTATTACCATCCCACAAAGACCAGACTTATTGCTACATCCCGTAACAGGGGATAGCCACCCATGCCATAAATATTTGAACTTATTAATTTGTAGAGTTTAAAAACACCACTACTACAACTGGGACTAACGGACCAAACAGCGAACATGATCTCGGCGGCCCAAAGACAATCGACTAAAAAACAATATCTGGTCTATATCAGGAAGTGGGAAATGTACTGCCATAAAAACAACATTACCAACAGAAACATGAACATCCCGTCTGTTCTGGAATATCTGGCAGGCCTCCACTATGATGAGGGGCTCAGTTACAGTGCCATCAACAGCGCCAGAAGTGCCCTGTCGACTTACCTATGGCAAGGGACAGAGCGTTACTCTGTAGGGACTCACCCACTGGTAACTAAGCTCATGAGAGGAATTTTTAATACTAATCCCCCAAAATCCAGGTACTCCCAAATTTGGGATGTAAGCATTGTCCTGAAGACGCTCAGAAACTGGTCTCCAGCATCAGCTCTGTCCCTACACAGACTGACATTAAAAACAGTCATGCTAATGGCATTGGTCACGGCACAGAGGGTACAGTCACTGCATAAACTTAGACTGGACAACATGACTTCCTCACCTGACAATATTACGTTCCACATCTACGAGCTAGTAAAGCAGAACAGACAGGGATCAGCAGGCCTCAATATACAATTTAGGTCATACCCTACAGATGACCGTCTCTGTATAGTTAGACACCTGTTATTATACATAGAGAAAACAAAAATCCTAAGAGGCAATGAGAAGGGACTTCTGGTCAGCCACAAGCAACCATACAAAAGAGTGACGGTCCAGACCATCTCGAGATGGCTGAAACAGGTGCTTACACAGGCTGGGGTGGATACTAACATTTTAAAATCTCATTCCACCAGGGCTGCAGCTACACCGGCAGCAATACAATTGGATGTGCCCATGGACCAAGTCCTCGAAGCAGCAGGATGGTCAGGGGAAAGAACATTCCAATTATTTTACAATAAACCAGTAATGAAACCTGGAACGTTTGCAGAAAATTTTTTAAGTTCTGTAAATTAATTCAAACCCATAAAAGGGTTATAATTTTGTGTTAATAAATTTTATGATTTCAATGTTGAATTCATGTCCAAATTATGTTATCACTATTCCTCCTACAGTCAAGGCAGACGTGATGCATGGACTCGTTTCCACGGCATGAAATCACAGAGCTTTAAAATCTTCACGTAGTCACTCACGTGACTCCGAAGTAAAATAATAAGATTAAACGAGAACTTACCAGTTTGAAGTTTGATCTGTATTTTATGAGGAGTTACGATGAGGGATTACGTGCCCTCCGCTCCCACCCTTGATCATATACTTAACTGGTGTCTCTTCTCTAATCTTACTATGTTTAGTCATTACAGTTATCTGTGATTTCACACCGCTGCTTTGAAGAATGACACGCATGCGTCCTGGCGGGGTTCTTCACGTAATCCCTCATCGTAACTCCTCATAAAATACAGATCAAACTTCAAACTGGTAAGTTTTCGTTTAATCTTATTATTCACACCCATGACAACACAGGCTGTTAATTTTCAACGTGATGAACTCTGCAGAAACCAAATAACCATGAGAGGAATAGATCGGGTAGATGCACAGAGTCTCTTGCTCAGAGTAGGGGACCAGCGGACATAGGTTTAAGGTAAAAGGGAAAAGATTTAATAGGAATCTGAGGGGGTATCTTTTTCACACAAAGGGTGGTGGGTGTATGGAACAAGCTGCCAGCAGAGGTAGTTGAGGCTGGGACTATCCAACATTTAAGAAATAGTTAGACAGGTACATGGATAGCTCAGGTTTGGAGGGATATGGGCCAAACACGGGCAGGTGGGACGTATAACTGGGACATGTTGCCGGTGTGGGAAGGTTGGGCTGAAGGGCCTGTTTCCACACTGTATCACTCTATAAGTCCAATAACAATTAGGATTTGAAATTTTAGATATATAATGCGCAATACCAATCTTCAAATTAAAACAACACATTAGCGGAAACAATGTGACTTTCCTTTCTCGAGTTTTGTTTATTATAAGGATATATAATGTTAAATTTTGCTTTTGAAAAATATGACATTTGCAATCTAAGAAATGAAGCAGGGGATTTTGAACCTATGCGAAGAACTGCAGGAAAAGAAAGTGCCCTGTAGATGGTTCCAGGGAACACAGAAACACCCTCCCTCCGACATTGCTTGCTCTATAACAAAATCAGCACCGGAAATGTAGCCAAGATGTTAAATTGTGCATTTTCTGTCTCAAATAAAAGGTGCAGAATTAATATTCTATGAATGTTTAATGCTGAACCTCATAAATTACAGTGTAATATTCACAGCAATTAAGCCGAATAGTTCTAACCATGGTAAAATAATTCAAATGCAGAAATGCTACTAAAAGGCTTTGATTGCTAAATAATTCTAATCATACACTCATTACCATCTTTCCTAAAGATATACCGAACTGAAAGATCAAACGACTGAACTTGAAAAAATTTGTGACCATGAGGAGGATACTTTAGATAGTAATGAAAATCATGTCCTAGGAATGAAATGAGTGATTCACCCTCTGCTGTTAACCTGGTGCATTGAACCTACTAAACCCATGCTCTTTATCATGGGACCAAGGACCGATGAGCATCCATTACACTTTCTGTGGCCTTACCACACCTTCCCGCCATGAGTGTCACTTAAAGAGGCCACAAACTACTCACAGGCTAGTTACTGGGTCAAAGCAAAATGAAAATGCTGGAAAATATTTCCCGTTTCAGTTTCTGTTTTCGATTCAAGTTTCCAATTCTGTGGTGGTGTTTTTTTATTCTTGGTTCTTGGTTCTTGGTTTCTTGGTCCTCCAAAATATTCCAACTGGAATTTAAACTGGAGGTGGTGAAGGGAGGGATTAAGCCAGAACGGGTTATTGGGAAGAAAGTGCTACTTTAAATTTAGTTGCATCTAGTTGGGTAACTATAGTTTGGTGGAGATTATTCCATGCTTTAATTGTGCGTGGGAAGAACGAATTGCTGTACACATCTGTCTTTGTAGCTGGGATCACAAATTGGATCGAATGCCCTCGTCTGCTCCTAATTGGTTTGGGGTTGGTGTAGGTCTTGTGATCTATGTCTAGCTGACCATTTAACATTTTGTAAAAACAGGTCAAACGGTGAGCTTGACCTCGTTTAGTTTAGTTTAGAGATACAGCGTGGAAACACCGAATCCACACCGACCAGCGATCCCCACACATTAACACTGTCCGGCACACGCGAGGGACAATTTTTACATTTTATATTAAGCCAATTAATCTACAAACCTGTACATCTTTGGAGTGTAGGCAGAAACCGAAGTTCTCGGAGAAAACCAACGCAGGTCACGGGGAGAACGTACAAAGTCCGTACAGACAAGCACCCGTAGTCAGGATCGAACCAGGGTCTCTGGCGCTGTAAGGCAGTAGCTCTACCGTTGCGCCACCGTGCCGCCCACGGAGTTCTAGGTTTTCTCATCATTACTCCCACAAACCTAGTGCCATTATTACGTTGCTTGCAGTCTGACAACTATAAAATAAAATGTTAAATCTGACCTCATCATGGCTCACTGTTCCTGGAATGCTGATGCAGAGCAGAGATGAACTGAGATTATTAGGGCCTTACTTGAAAAACGCCTCAGGAAATTATGAATGCTGTTATATAACTTTCTGCGCCTTCCAAATTATGATTCCAATTCCCTTGCTAATGGTGTTTAAGAAGGAACTGCAGATGCTGGAAAATCGAAGGTACACAAAAATGCTGGAGAAACTCAGCGGGTGCAGCAGCATCTATGGAGCGAAGGAAATAGGCAACGTTTCGGGACGAAACGTTGCCTATTTCCTTCGCTCCATAGATGCTGCTGCACCCGCTGAGTTTCTCAAGCATTTTTGTGTACCTTCCCTTGCAAATGGTCTTGTCTTCACCTCCAATCAAATCGATAGTGATCACAAATTTTATGAAAGAACGTGTAATCGCCACCTTTCATTAATTCTGCCATGATTTAGCTAATTACAATTTTGAACCAAATGCTTCTATTCAAAACATTTATCATTACTATTGACATATTCGTACCTCGGATTCTTTCACATTACATGATAAATGGAAAGTACTTTTCAAACCTGCCAGAAACTAAGTGGATTAGCTATACAAAATGGCAATCAAAAACGGTTGACCAAATGAAATTAGAATTGTGGTTCTTTGGTGCTATAATAGCAAATATGAATAGATTTATAACGGAACAATTTTCCATTTTATCTTTTCACAATTGTCGATAAATTATAATTTTGCCCTACGGACCTATCCTTGGAGTTACCCAGGTGTTATTAAACGCGTTTTAGTTACAGCAAGGAATAATAAACATGAAATAGAATTGTCACTGACTAATTTAGAAGACGTTATTGTTAGTGAATCCAATAATGTTAATTAATACTCTGTGTCGTTTGCAATTTGTACTTTTCATTGCAATGTCTCACAATAACAGCAGACTGTGGTTAGGGAATGCACAGTAGCTGGTGTAATTTTTATAAATCTGAATTTGATGGAGAAAAGATCCTGAATGAAATAATTCTAGGCAGCTGCAGTCAAGTCTCCTTACACCAACGCAGTACCAGTTAGATTTGCATGTGTGCTATAATTAAGTTCATTGCCCATTTGATGTAGTGCATTAAAGGATGTCATAACCATCAGACTTCAAGCATTCACTGCCATTTGTTGGCCAGTAAAAATCTCATTGTTTTCAGATTTAAAATAATTTCCTGTTTTTATACCCTTGGACCAGATTATTTTCCACATTTCTCGCCCAAGCGGAGGATTTGGGAGTACGGGATAGAGTCCTTACAGGAAGCAGGGTGGGAAGAAGTGTAGTCCAGATAGCTATGGGAGTCAGTGGGTTTGTAGTAGATGTCGGTCAGTAGTCTGTTACCTGCGATGGAGATGGTGAGCTCTAGAAACGGTAGGGAGATGTCGGAAATAGTCCAGGTTAATTTGAGTGCCGGATGGAAGTTAGTGGTGAAATGGATGAAGTCAGTGAGTTCTGCATGGGTGCAGGAGGTAGCACCAATGCAGTCGTCAATGTAGTGGAGGTAGAGTTTGGGGATATTGTTCAACGTACCCTACAAAGAGGTAGGCATAGCTGGGGCCCATGCGCCCTTAGCTATGCCTTGGATTTGAAGAAAATGGGAGGAATCAAAAGAAAAGTTGTTGAGGGTAAGGACCAGCTCCACTAGGTGGAGGAGAGTATCGGTAGGCAAGGATTGGTTGGTTCTGCGGTTGAGGAAGAAACAGAGGGCTTTAAGACCCTCCTGGTGGGGGATGGAGGTGTGGAGTGACTGGACATCCATGATGAAGATGAGGGAATGGGGGCCTGGAAAACAGAAGTCATGGAGGAGGCGAAGAACGTGTGAGGTGTCTTGGACATAGGTAGGGAGGTATTTGACGAGGGGAGGATAGGATGGAGTCAAAGTATGTGGAAATAAGTTCGGTGGGACTGTGGAAACAATGGGTCTGCCAGGGCAGTCAGGTTTGTGGATTTTGGGGAGAAGGTAAATTTGGGCCGTGCAGGGCTGGAGAACGATGAGGTTGGAGGCTTGGGAGGGCAGGGAGCCTGAAGTGATGAAGCCAGTGATAGTGCTTGATATAATGGCCTGGTACTCGTCTGTGGGGTCATGGTCCAAGGATAAGTAGGAGGAGGTGTCTGAGAGTTGGTGCCTGGCCTCAGACTACCATGGCACCTCCCTCGTCGGCAGGTTTGGTCACCGAGTCTGGGTTGTAGCAGAGTGAGTGCAGGCTGTACGTTCAGGGGGGGAGAGGTGGGAGTGAGACATGGGAGTGGAAAAGTTGAGGCGGTTGATGTCCCACCGGCAGTTTAAAATAAAAAGGTCTAAAGCAGGAAGATGGACATGAGGGGAAGTCCAAGAGGAGGGGGTCCGTTGGAGACGGGAGAAGGGGTTGAATTAGCGAGATGCCTTGTGCGGCCAACACAGTTTAAAAATAAAACTGGCTAACGCCGCTGTAAGTTGTTTATTTACTGTAAGAAACATGGCACATCTTAATAGATTATACAAACGGGCAGCTGCTTCAAAAACACGAACATCTGCAGATGATGAGTCATTGAGTATTCTAGCTTGAAGATCTAATAATTACGTTTGACCATCATTGATTTACATGAAGAGAGGAAAGAGGATCTGAATGGAAACTTATCACATCAAAAGATTTGGTGGTTTTATGATACAAAAGCTAAGCTAAGATAATGCCGTCAGACTAAATTATTTTAGTTGGTGGGATAATACAGCCAATGTCTCACAAAACTTCAAGTCAGTGTCAATTCACCACTCACTTATGTGGGTTATGGATCAATGCCTGCTTATTTGTAATCATGGATTACTCATGCTTAGTAGTGTTATTAGTTACCAGCTTGCAATTCTTTACTGATACTGTTCTGCTGAATTGAAGAAATGAAGTAAACAACAGCTAGGTAGACACAAATGCTGGAGTAACTCAGCAGGTAAGGCAGCATCTCTGGAGAAATGGAATAGGTGACATTTCAGGTCGAGACCCTTCTTCAGACTGAGAGTGAGGGGAGAGGAAAACAAGAGATATAAAAAGATACAGAACAAATCAGAGCTGGCACCAGTGACAAAGGTAAGGCGGAGCCCACAATGGTCAATTGTTGGCTGTGGAAGAGGTGATAATGAAGGGATACAAACAGTGAAACTATCAGGACATTATTACCTCTTCCACAGCCAACAATGGGCCATTGTGGGCTCCACCTTTCCTAGGTCATCGATGCACCTTTTCATACCTCTAGTTTCCCTCTCCCCTTCCTTTTCTCCAGAGATGCTGCCTGACCCTTTGAGTTATTCCAGCATTTTGTGTTTATCTTCGTTTCTTCGCACTCGCAGTTCCTTCCTACACAAACAATGGGCAGGCCCACTGAACAGCAGACTCACTTCAATTTCCTGACTGCAGTGAATGTTAATTTAATAGCAATTTTATGGAAGTATAGTTTCATTATTGATCAGGACATCCCAAAATGCTTAATTTGAAACTAATTACTTTTGAAATATGGTCATTGTTTCGAAATAGCAAACATGTCAGGCAATTTGTAAAGAGCAAAGTGCCTTAGGCAGTGCCGAACCAAATGAATGCTGAAGTGTTGTACGCGGGGGGACCGTGGATCACGATGGCTGGAAAGCTTCTTGGCTTCTCTTCAAATAACGTCAAGAGATTTTGTTTTATGTCCACATATAATAATAAGTAGGATCTCCATTTAAGTCAAAACCTGCAGACGTGCCCTATCAAAATTAAATGTTAATGTCTGTCTGGTCAAGGTGTTGGAGTGGCCGAGTGTTGGCTTGGGTGGCATAGTGGCACAACAGGTAGTGCTGGGTCCTCAAATCTCCAAGGATCCAGGTTCGATCCTGACCTCCAGTCCTGTTTGAATGGGATGAGCGTTTGACGGCACTGGGATCTCTTCGCTGGAGTATGGAAGAATGTGGGGAGACCTCACTGAAACTTACCAAATATTGAAATGTCTGGCTGGAGAGTCTAGGGCCAGAGGTCATAGCCTCAGAATTAAAGGACGTTCCTTTCAGGAAGGAGATGAGGAGGAATTTATTTTTGTCAGAGGGTGGTGATTCTGTGAAATTCATTGCTGCGGAAGGCTCTGGAGGTTAAATCAATGGATATTTTTAAGGCAGAGATAGATGGATTCTTGATTAGTACGGATATCAGGGGTTATGGGGAGAGGGCAGGAGAATGGGGTTAACAGGGAAAGGTAGATCACCCATGATTGAATGGTGGGGTAGACAGTGGGCTGAATGGCCTGATTCTGCTCCTATCACTTATGAACTTATGAGTTTGCGTGTAATCCCTGTGACAGCATAGGTTTAGCCAGCACCCAGTTCACTTCTCTCGTTTCTTCCCACATCCAAATGTGTTGGTAGTTCAATTGATTACTGTAAATAAATCCAAGTCTGTAAATAGGTCATGTAGGTTACAAGGAAATAAATCCAAGTCTGTAAATAATTGGGCATGTAGATTACAAGGAAATAAATTAGGGCAGCACAGGGGTGCAGTGATCGAGCTACTGTCTCCTAGTGCCAGAGACCCGAGTTCAATCCTGACCTCGGGTGTTGTCTGTGTGGAATTTGCGCATTCTCACTGTGACCGTGTGGGTTTCCTCCCATATTCCAAAGACGGCAGATTTGTAGGTTAATTGGCCTCCCTATATTGATCCCAAGCGTGTTATGGGATAGCAAGTCAGAATGGGTGATCTGTGGTCAGGATGGGCCAAAGGGCCTGTTTCCATGCTGTCTCTCTAAACTAAACTAAATGGACCAATGGGCCAAATAGGACTGCTCTGAAAGCATAGACTGGATGGGCTGAATGGCCTCCATCTGTGTCCATCTCCATCTGAGAATATGAAATACATTAGATCTCACAAATGCAGAGATTTAATGAACTGGCACATTTTTGAGGCAACTTGTAATTGAATTGCTGCAAAAATCAATCCTTAAATACAATACTCCAGCTAACTTGCAAGTGGACAGTGCACTGAACCTAAGAACATCGACAAAACAGGCCGGGATGGCCTCGATGCTCAGGCAAAGCAGACCACATATCTAGCCTGGGAGATTGATTGAGGTATATGAAACTTTTCACTGTACCTCAACACATGTGACAATAAACTAAACTAAACCTCTCGCTCACTGTCCGGAACTTCCGCCAGAATATTGAGGTCTGTGTCTGTGAAGCTCTTACCCACACTGGGACTTTGCTGCCGTTGCTCTTGTTAGTATTGCCGATGTTCCCACCAGCACCTGTTCTCAGTGTTCGTGTGGCGTTCGTTATCCAATGTTTCAAAGTTTCTTTTTTATCACATGTACCAAAGTACAGTGAAATTCTATTTTTGCATACAGTTCAGTAAACTTATTGCCGTACATAAATGCAATCCCACATTAAGTAGAGAATGTATTGTAACAACCTACTGAGTATATGCAGGGGTCACCAAGTTTTGGTGCGATTTTCAAAGTCCCAGCTGCAGCTGTCCATAAAGGCCCCTGGGTGTGTTGTTAATGGGATTAGGCTGGTTTATGGCTGGTGGACAAGATTTCTGATCTGTCTTGTTCTTACGATGCAGTCATGAAGCAAATTGTCACAATTGGCAGAAACTAAAGATCTCATGTTTAATTCAGTTTAGAGATACAGAGTGGAAACGGGCCCATCGGCCCACCGAGTCCAAGTCAACCAGCGATCCACTTACACTAACACCACCCTAACGCACTAGGGATGATTTACAATCCTTTCCGAAGCCAATTGGCCTATAAACCTGTATGTCTTTGGAGTGTGGGAGGAAATCGGAGCACACGGAGAAAACCCACATGGTCACGGGGAGAATGTACAAACTCCGTACAGATAGCACCCATAGTCAGGATCAAACCTGAGTCTCTGGCGCTGTATGGCAGCAACTCTATCGCAGTGCCAATATCCAAGCATGGAATTAAAACGAAAGATGCTGGAAACACTCAATGGGTCAGGCAGCATCTGTGAAAAAAGAGGAACAGTCAGTGTTTCAGGTCTGACGAAGGGTCCCACACCTGAAATGTTAACCATGTCTCTCTCTACAGATCTTCAGAGCTTCCTGACCTGCTGAGTGTTTGCAGCATTTTCTGTTTTAATTTCAGATTTCCAGAATCTGCAATTTTTTGAAATCCAAATCTTGCATTAGATTCTGCATTAGAACCATGCAGTTGCCAAAACCCCATCCAGCACCACCTAGATGCATAATTTCTTTCCAAGATACAGCCTTGTATGTTAAAGCTGTTAATGTCATCGGTGTAAAATAAGTCAGCAAAGCACCTAGAACATCTGACATTATCCCAAACATTCTGTGAGCTTCAATCTTTGCTTTGTTAATATATAGGAAGTGTGACAGTGCCCCTTCCCTCAGATCTGGAGAACATGGATAGGTGACGTTTCGGGACGAGACTCTTCTTCAGGCTGAAGAAGGGTCTCAACCCGAAAAGCCACCTATCCATGTACTTCAGAGATGGTGCTTGACCTACCAAGGTACTCCAGCACTTTGTGTCCTTCACGTAAAAATGCACCATGCTCATATAACCCTATCTTTTTGTTGAATACTCCAGTCACTCTGGCTGTGGGTAATAATTGGGCCGCGGTGAGTTTCTTTACTTTTTTTTAATTACAGGCAATCACAGTAGCAGGTAACTCAACCTGCAATCACCATGTTTCCTCCAGCTGACTTTCTGCATCACACAAAATATGTCCCCAATACAACAGTTGCAGGCAGGAACTAAAATTAATGTTGGGCGTGACTGACTAACCAAAATCTTATGCAATAATAATAATATAATCAGTAGTCACCTAATAATAAACATAGCACTAATAACGGTGGTGCAGCGGCAGAATTGCTGCCTTGCAGCGGCAGAGACCCGGGTTCGATCCAGACTATGGGTTCTGTCTGTACGGAGTTTGTACATTCTTCACGTGACCTGCATGGGTTTTCTTCGAGAACTTCGGTTTCCTCCTCCCAATCCAAAGACGTACAGGTTTGTAGGTTAATTGGCTTGGTATACATGTAAAAATAGTCTCTAATGTAGGACAGTTAACATGCGGGGATCGCTGGTCGATGATGACTCGGTGGGCCGAAGGGACTGTTTCCGTGCTGCATCTCTAAACTAAAACTAAATTAATATTTTGAATAGTATTATT
This sequence comes from Amblyraja radiata, assembly GCF_010909765.2. NCBI lineage: Eukaryota > Metazoa > Chordata > Chondrichthyes > Rajiformes > Rajidae > Amblyraja > Amblyraja radiata. Next base: position 32,730,368 of record NC_045977.1, on the reverse strand, counting down.
CTAAACCTTACCAAAATAAATGCTATACAATGAATTAAAGTTACACTCAAGAGGAGGAATAACCGGATGTTTTCACAAAGAACCAGCACAGTCCAACAGGCCAGAGAGTCTCCTCTTACTTCAGTCCACAAATAATCTACCAAGATGTAAGGACATTTATAGTCCATCAGGATTTTCAAGAGGGAATTGAACAAGTACTTGAAGAAGAAAAAAACAATTGGGCTAAGGAATAGGGCAATGGGTTCAACTGGATTCCTCAACAAAGACTCAATGGGTCGAATGGCTTCTCTCCAAACTGTAGCAGTACCACAATCCTTCAATTTCTGCATGTACCTAAATGTTCAGAAGTGAACGTTCTTGACATTAATTCTTATGTTGGCATGTTAACGAGCTGTAATATTGATTTCAGTGGGACTGTGTTAAGACAAAGTAATGCTTGGTGGTTAACGGTGCTGAATCATGCAATATAATAATTAAGGCATTAATTTATAATACACTGAATCATAATCCTGACATACAAACCTTTACTAAAGCAGGTTGAATATATGATCTGCTATTTAAAAGATATGGTTATATGATGCTGATTCATTTTAGTTTATCGTCATATACATCAGGGTGCGATGAAATTCCTTGTTCACGTGAAGCTCATGAAGTAAGTACAATACATGGTGTGGCGTCATCAAACATGATGCCAAGTTAAATTGATCACATCTGCCTGCATATGACCATGTCCCTCTATTCTCTGCACTTCCATATGCCTTTCTAAAAGCCTCTTATGTACCACTGTCGCATCTGCCTTCATCACCACCCTTGTCAATGTGTTCCAGCCCCCCACTGCTCTCTGTGTAAAAATACTTGCCCTGCACATCTCCATTGAACTCTTCCCCTTTCACCTTATAGCTGTGCCCTCTACTGTAGGATATTTCCATCCGTGGGATAAAGGTTCTGACTGTCTACCCTATCTACACCTCTCATAATTTTACATACTTCAATCTAGTCTCCCGTCAACCTACGAGTTTAGTCTTTGGACTTTAGAGAAATAGCATGGAAACGGGCCCTTCGACCCACTGAGTCCGCACCGACCAGCGATCACCCCATACACTAGCACCATCCTACCCACTAGGGACAATTTACATGTTCTGTCTTTCTAGAGAAAACAATCCAAGTCTATCCAACCTCTCCTGTAGCTGAAACCTCCTGATTGAGGTAGCATTCTGGTAAACCTCCTCTACATCCTCACCAAAACCTCTAGATGTTTCCTGTAATGAAGCGACCAGCGCGGGGCGGCACTGTGGCGCAGCAGCAGAGTTGCTGCCTTATAGCGCCAGAGACCCGGGTTTGATTCTGACTACAGGTGCTACCTGTATGGAGTTTGTACGTTCTCCCCGTGACCTACATGAGTTTTCCCCGGGAGCTCCGGTTTCCTCCAGAGCTCCAAAGACGTACAGGCTTGCAGGCTAAATGGCTTGTTGAAATGGTAAAATGTCCCTAGTGTGTGTAGGATTGTGTTAGTGTGCAGGGATTGCTGGTCAGCGTGGACTTGGTGGGCCAAAGGGCCCTGTTTCCGTGCTGTATCTCTAAACTAAACTAATGGGGGCTGTCCCACTGTACGGGTTAATTCAAGAGTTCTCCCGAGTTTCCCCTGATTCGAACTTGGAGAATTACGGTAATAGCCGCTCGTAGGAACTCGGGGCACCTGTGGACATTTTTCAACATGTTGAAAAGTCTTCACGAGTCTTCACGAGCTTACCGCGTTTCCCGAGTACCTGCCGTTAGCTTTACGAGCCGCTAAGAGACATCCCGATCTCCGACGTACCCGCAACGTACATTCTACGTGCTTACCACGAGTTTGATTTTTTTTAAACTCGGGAGAGCTCTTGAATTAGCTCGTACAGTGGGACAGGCCCTTAAAACTAAACTAAACTTCATGCAATAATCCAAAGGTGGCCTAATCAAAGTCCAATAAAGCTGCATCATGGCTTCCTGACTCTGATGTGGCCATTACCAGTCTTACATAGCATTTTATTATGGTGGATGTTAGAGCTACTGGAATGTGACCATTGAGATAGGTCACTTTACATTAATAATGAAAAAACATAATTTGCTCTCTTGCAGCTAAGACTGCTTATTTTGTCACGATATTCCTTTTAATATAAAAGGGAGCATTTTTCACAGCTTGTTGTTCAGTCTCTATAGTGAGAGCATCAGCACAACAAGCAGCTCGCTGTGAAGATAATTCTTAGATTTATATGTTGTCCTAAAATAATGTAGCCACAAGCATTATTTTTGCTGCACTTACTGTCAATAAAATTGTATTATTAAAAGCATACTGTTTCCAAATAAAGTACGTTTGCGCTTGAAGCTGAATTTTGCACGCAGTTATTTATGTTTACCTACAACAAACCCGTTTCTCATTCCTTAACTAGAACATTATTTTAATGCAAGTATTTCATTTTTGATGAAGCTAACTTGAGGTATGAATTTAAATTTTCATCTTATTGCTTAAAAATAAAGAGGTCACCTGTTTAAAACTGAGATGGGAGGTGAAGCATTTACAAAATTTTAGGCTATGGAGATGCAGAGCGGAAACAGGCCTTGGGAACAGACATAGATCCCCGTACTATCCTACACACACTGGGGACAATTTTCATTTTTTACCAAAGCCAATTAACCTACAAACCTGTGCGTCTTTGGAGTGTGGGTGGAAACCAGAGCACTCGGAGAAAACCCACGCGGTCACAGGGAAAACGTACAGACTCCGTAAAGACAGCACCCGTGGTCAGCATAGAACCCGGGTCTCTGGCGCTGTAAGGCAGCAACTCTACCGCTGCGCCATCGTGCTGCTCCTTTTCTTGCAGAGTGTTGTCAGTCTTTGGAAATCTCTTTCTCAAAATGGGTGGAAGCAGGCTGTTTAGATGTATTAAAGGTTGTGGTAAATAGTTCCTGATAGGAACAAGTGACAGGCAACATGAGGTAGACAGGAATGTAATGTTGAGGCTACAACGGATAAGATGCAATCGAACTGAATGACAGCACGGACTTGAGGGAGATGAATGGCCTATTCCTGCTTGTAATTTGTATTAGGAGCAGGAATCGGCTTTAGCAAAAGAAGCAGTAAGCATGTCCAGATCAGACTATTTTAACAATGACATTGCTGATCACTTTTGGTTAAGTACATGCAATCATTGCCTTGTTAAATACTGGAACAGGAGTGAGCAGCATATTGGACTTTGGTGAACAATGGTATCTATGGTGAACTATCTTTTATTTAGTTTAGTTTAGTTAGAGATACAGCCTGGAAATAGGACCTACAGCCACACCTGGAACTTCACCTGAAGCCACACAAGGCCACACCAACCATCGATCAATCAGCTGTACATTAGTTCTATGTTAGAACACTTTCGTATCCTACACACTAGAAGCAATTTACGGAAGCCAAGTAACCTGCAAACCTGTACGTCTTAGGAACATGGGAGGAAACCCGTGCTCCCAGAGAAAACCCACGCGGTCACAGGGAGAACGTACAAACTCCATACAGACAGCACCCATGGTCAGGATCAAACCCGGGTCTCTGGGGCTGTAAGGCAGCAGCTCTACTGCTGTCCCGCTACAATTGGTATAGGTACTGCCCAGATTATGAACAATGACATACTTACAGCCCATACATACGAATATGTATGTAATCAATTCTTGATTAGTACAGGTGTCAGGGGTTATGGGGAGAATGGGGTTAGGAGGGAGAGATAGATCAGCCATGATTGAATGGCGGAGACGTGATGGGCCGAATGGCCTAATTTTACTCCTATCACTTAGTTTGGGAGACTAGGGGATGGACTTGCTGACTGCTGCAGGGCTGCAGACATCTTCAGCCCTGTGGGAACTCGGTTTGTGCTCGCATTTCTGAATTGCAAACTCTCCTGCTTCCGAACAATGCGTGGGAACGGAACTATGCTCTAACCTGGGGCGACTTTGTGACATTTATATCTTAACAAATGTTCAACGAAAGTAAAGAGCTGAATCAGTAAACTAAAGAGAGTAACACGGTGGCGCCACGGTAGAGTTGCTGCCTTTAGCGCAAGAGACCTGGTTTGACCCTGACTACAGGTGCTGTCTGCATGGAGTTGGTACATTCTGCGACCATGTGGGTTTTCTCCGGGAGCTCAGGTTTCCATCCACACTCCAAAGACGTGCAGGTATGTAGGATAATTGGCTCTGTAAAAAGATTCTACTTAGTGTGCAGGAGAAAACTAGTGCACATAGTGATCAATGCTCAGCCCAGACTCGGTGAGCCGAAGGGCCTGGTTCCCTGCTGTAACTCTAAAGAGAGAGAGCACATATATAAAGGCTGCTCTCAGAGGAAGATTTAAAGGAGAGATGTATAGGAAACGTTTAGATTAATGTTTACACTTAAAATCTAAAAGCATTGAAAGTCTTCCAGAACAATGTAGCACCTGTTGGTGTGAGACTCCACAATTTAAATGCAGCTCCGTCCGAGGTGAGTGAGATTAATCGAGGTGGCAGGAAAAAATATGCTTATGTTATTAAGTCACTGCACTAACATTCCGTGATGCGTTTAAATAGCACTTTATATTCAAATATAGCATCTTTATGAAAGTGTTTGGGAAGTGAAGACATTGTTTTTGGTACCGCGAATAATGCAACAGCACATATCACCAATAAAATGGTATTTATTTACAATTTATGACGGTTTCCCCCCCCCCCCCCCCCCCCCCCCCCCAAACCCCCACCCCACACCTCCCCTCCCTTTGCTGCATGTTGCTAAATGACTTGCAGCTTAATAACTCTGTAAAAAACAACCTGGAACTCACAGTGACTTGGCTGCAGAATCTGGGCATCGTATTCGACTTTTAATTCAGACGCAGGAAATGTATGAGGCTTCACATGTTTCGTCTCAGCTGCGGCAAAGTCCTTCACGTATCCTGGTCTTGCGCTAGCTCTGGCTTTCCTTCCCTTTCATTCAGCACATAAATCATTCTCGAAACTGTTGCCTTTCATCGCCACAATAAGGTCAGTTGATTGTGGTAGCAACAAAAGGCTGTTCCACCGCAGTACACATCCCAAGATAGAATTCACTTTTTCATTTTTTGCCAATCTTCATTAACATCCACGCATGGATTCACACTGAGAGAAAACAATTTTCCTTTCACCTGTGAAGTTTCTTTAACCTGAAACGTCAACTCTCTTTCCCTTTCCACAAGTGCTGCCTGACCTGCTTAAGTGTCTCCACTTTTTTTTTCTGGTTTTAAGGTCAGTTTTCCTATAACATACTGCCAAATATTGGCATGTGGAAATGACATGAGGATTGTGTTCAGTTTTGGGCCACCTGCTATAGGAAGGATGTTGTTAAGCTGGAAGGAGTGCAGTGAAGAATTCCGAGGCTTTTGCTAGGACACGGGGGCCTGATCGGCAAGGGAGGGGTTGGGCAGCATAGGATTTTATTCCTTGGAATGCAGGAGGATGAGGAGTGATTAGTTTCAGTTAGGGGACCCTTCTTCAGACTGATCAGACTGACCCTTCTTCAGTCTAAATTAATTGATGTTTATCTCAGGCTAATCATTCATATTTTGCAGGTACAATTGCAACATTTAAGAAACATTTCGACAGGTACATGGATAGGATAGGGTTGGAGGGATATGGGCCAAACGCAGGCAGGTGGGACTAGTGTAGATGGGACATGTTGGCCGGTATGGGCAAGTTAGGCCGAATGGCCTGTAAGACTCTGACTCTATAAAAGGCGGTGAATATTCTCAAAGTTATTTATTTTAACATTGTCACCAGACTGGGTCCTTAAACAGAAAGGACTTCTCTATATTTCCTTTCCTCTGACCTCTTTAGCAGCATAGTTTTTGATGTCAAGGTAGTACTTTCAAACCTACTACAAAATATTTCAAGACACATTTACTTAGTTTCTCGTTTAAGACTTTGACTAACTGATTATCTCTAATTAAAGACGATATGTTTAAATGAGTAAACACAAGGCTAAATGAGAATTGATGTCAAACCCCTTTGGGAAATACTTCAGTAAGACAGCCCTGTTAAACCTGCAACAAAGGTTCTCAACTGAAGTGTTGTTAAATTATGTAGATACATTAGCCTAGAAAGTGATTGGTGTGGCAGTGGCTGTTAATCCATTGCTGCACTGCATTTCTGAGACCATGTTGGTTGTGGAATTGCAATGTGGAACATCAGTAGTGCTTAACATGAAGGGTTTAGACAATTACAGAACTGGTCACTACTTGGGAAGACCTTTCCTTCACACAAGACATTAGAACAACATGCTATACCATCTCAATGGACAAATAGTGTTCGAGTAACTCAACAGGGTTCAGGTCAGGTAGCACCTCTAGAGAACATGGATAGGTGACGTTTCAGATCAAGATTCTTCCTCAGTCTGAAGAAGGGTCTCAATGCGAAATATCATCTATCTATGTTTTCCAGAGATGCTGCCTAACCTGCCAAATTACTCCAACATTTTGTGTTCTTTTGTGTATTAATCAGCAACTGTCGCTCTTTGTTTTTACATGCTGTGCCGTGCTGCCTGGATTAGAGGGTTTCTGCTACAGGGAGAGGTTGGGGGGAGACTTGATGGAAGTATATAAAATGATGAAAGGTACAGATAGGGTAGACAGTCAGAATCTTACTCCCAGCTTGGAAACACAAGAGGGCATAGCTATAAAGTGGACCATTTGACCCGTTCCTGCACTGTACATAACACAGAGTTTGTCCGATGCTCTTTACATTCTTAAGGCAAGAGCTCTTCTCTAAATTTAGTTTAGTTTAGAGATACAACGAGGAAACAGGCCCTTCAGCCCACTGAGTCCACGCCAACCATCGATCCCCGCACACTACACTCTCCTACACACACTGGGGACAATTTACAATTATACCAAGCCAATTAGTCTTTGGAGTGTGGGAGATAACTGGAAGACCCGGAGCAAACCCACGCGGCCATGGGGAGAACTTGCAAACTCTGCATAGTACAGCACCCATAGTCAGTATCGATCCCAGGTCTATGGCTCCTTAAGGCAACAGCTCTACCGCTGCACCACTGTGCTGCCCCTGTTGTTTTGATGTATAGTTCCATTCAGGTTAGCAACAGTTGTTTCACTGAGTGCAGTCAGATCATCTCCAAACCTACTCTTTCAGCAAATCTCCAGGCTGGCTCTGCCTGCTCCTCTCAGAGAGCAAGTTGAATTCCATGACCCATACATCTCTGTCTTTTCTCTGCTGCTGTTGCTCCATAAACTGAGAGGTTTGCTGGCATCTCCTCGCTTCTGCATGGAAGGAGGTGAAGGGCACAAGGTTATGAACTCCAGTGACCTTGGTGGCCAGAGGCCAAAACTATTAAAACGCTATGACACAAGGAACTGCAGAATCTGGTTTACCAAAAAGAATCAAAATGCAGGAGTAACTCTGCCATCTCTGGAGAATGGATAGGCAGCATTTCGGTTCGGGACCCTTTTTCTGGCTGCTCTTTGGAACATGCATGCACAATGCTTGGTCCTCAATGCCAATGTTCTGAGTTATATAATAAAGGTGGGTTTATGATACACTGATTAGAAGTGGAAGCAAGTTTAACACCAGCCGCACCACGGAACATCAGTGCTGGCAAGAGTTCAGGCTTTAGAGATACACAGCAGAACCAGGCCCTTCGGTCCACCAAGTCTGTGCCGACCAGCGATCACCCCATACACTATGACTACCCTAGTACACTAGGGACAATTTACAATCTTACCGAAGCCAATAACAAATTGTACGTTTTGGGGGTGCATGAGGAAACCGGAGCACCCGGAGAAAACCCACACAGTCAAAGGGAGAGCGTACAAACTCCGTACGGACAGCGCCCATAGTCAGGATCGAATCCGGGCGTCTCTGGCGCGATAAGGCAGCAACTCTGCCGCTGCTCCACATGCCCCCCACAGTTCCCTTCTGAACTTTTACGGGTGAACTTGGGCCGAGGAGAGACGAGCGTATAACTGACTAAGTAATCTCAGCATCCAAAGTGAAGCCTCGCTGTTTATTCGAAGGCTGCAGCTTCAGCAGTGTAAGTAGGGTTCATGAATGGGAAAGCAATCTATCAGACAGCCGGCTGACAATATTTTAGTGATCTATTTCCGCGCAGATATGCTGTTGATCACGGTGAGGTGTCAGTGACAGCGAAGCCAGCCAACTCAAGCGGGGGAAATTGATTTTTTTTTTTCAGGGGGTGGAGAATGAAGGTTCACGCTGAGTACATTTGAATCAGAACATTACAGTGATTAGCTTGACAGCTGAAAAGTTCAAATAAATCATATTTTAATACCTTGGTAAAGCTGTTCCCACCATAACAAAACTGAGATGAGGAAGAACTTCTTCACCCAGAGGGTGGTTAATTTATGGAATTCACTGCCCCAGGGAGCAGTGGAAGCAGAAACTTTAAATATATTTAAGACTAAAATAGATGGTTTTTTAGCTGCCAAGGGGATAAGGGGCTACGGGGAGAGGGCAGGGATATGGACCTAGGTATGGTTAGTATAGTAAGACCTGAGTGATCTCCTGGACAAGTGTCGATCGCCTGGATTGGGGTCGGAGAGGAATTTCCCGGATTTTTTTCCCGAATTGGACCTGGGTTTTTATCCGGTTTTTTGCCTCCCCCGGGAGATCACGAGGTTCTTGGGGTGGAGAGGGGTGATAGCGGTATAAAGGGGAGGGTAGTGTCTTGTGTTCTGTGTCTTGTGTCTACTGTTTGTGGGTAAGTGTGTCTGTTTAGTGTTCAGCCATGAGCGAATGGCGGTGCGGGCTCGACGGACCTGGTGGTCTACTCTCGCACCTACTTTCTATGTTTCTATATGCCATCGTTTCAATGTAACTTTTTTTATTGAACTAATCCGGTAAAGTTACCGACACAACATAGAATTGAAAATAAGTTGCAGTGTTTAAGGCCCTTAAACCTAATGCATCAGATTTAGTTTATCGACAACCCATAAGTTTCAAAGACATTCATTTCAGTTCCTCAGGCGAATAACAATGAATACTGGAAGATTTAAGTTTATTCAGGAAAAGCAGGTTTGGTGTAGAATTAAGTTACAGGCTAGTACACTGGCGCAGTGGTAGAGTTGCTTCCTTAAGGGTCTGTCCGACTTGGAGATTTTTTCGGCGACTGCCAGCATCATTGACTGACCTATCAGGTCAACAAAAAATTTGCGGCGGGGCGTGACGTGATGCGGCGTGATGACGTATGACGTGCGGTGTTTTTTCAAGTGTCGTAACGTTTCTTTTGTCGCCGCTGGTTTTTGAAATGTTCAAAATCTTTTGGCGACACTGAAATGACGCCGGCAGTTGCCGAAAAAATCGCCAATGGGGACTGGCCCTGAAGGAAGCAACTCTACCACTGCTCAGCCATTTGATTCAGCCACTCTGCAAACAACCCGAAACGTTCCTTCTCTCCAGAGATGTCGCCTGTCCCGCTGAGTTACTCCAGCTTTTTGTGTCTATATTCAGATAAATACTCTGTTCTTCCCCAAAGCTCTTATTGACCTAGTGCATTACCTTTTGTTTAAACTGAATCAATATGGCTTAGGTTTAGGTAGGTTTAGGGTTATTATTGTCAGGTGTCCTGAGATACAATAAAAAGCTTTGTTTTGCACACTATCCAAACAGATCAGATATACCATGCACAAATGCAGTCAAATCAGGATCAAGTTCAATAGATAGAGTGCTGGAGCAGCAATGGGTCAGGCAACATCATTAGAGAACATGAATAGATGACATTTTGGTCAGGACTCTTCTACAGAACCGACCCGAAACATCACCTATCCATGTTCTCTCGAGATGCTGCCTGACCCGCTGAGTCATTCCAGTACTTTGTGACTTATTTTGTAAACAAGCATCTGCAGTTCCTTGTTTCTACAATAGACAGAGCCTCACTTATGACGAATCTACTGCTACTCACCTTGTCCAGAGACTCTATTAGTTATACAGCTGTTGTGCAAAACAATCTGCTCGGCCTGCTTTTGAGGTGTATGACATCAGATGAGAAATAGATAGGATACATGCACATAGTCTTTTACATAGTAAAAGGGGAATCGAGAACCAGACGACATAGGTTTACGGTGAGGAGGGAAAGATAGTCTACCTACCGATTAACGGAACCGGAGGGGCAACTTTTTTTACACCTAGGGTGGGTAGGTATTGGGAACGAGCTGCCGGAGCAGTTTGTTGATGCAGGTACTATCACAAATATTAATAAATATTTAGACAGGTACATGGATATTATAAGTTTAGAGGGGGTGTAGGCCAAACACAGGCAGGTGAGACTGGTGTAAATGGCGCATGTTGGTCAACTTGGGCAAGTTGGGCTGAAGGGCCTGTATCCACGTTGTAATTACTCTATGATGCTACGACTTTATAATGAGTGCAATTGATAATGTGAAGCCCATTGTGAAGGTGACATCCTTGGGCTTCCTTGCTGGGGATTGGGAGACCTCCAATACCACTCCCCACCCATCCCAACATCCCACTACCATAGTACCAGGTTCCTTAGAAACATTCTTGTTGCACCAGCATCCCTGTGTGACTGGAACACATGACAAACCATCTGTCTTCTGGACAGGAATCTAGTTATAAAAAAAAAAAAATGTCCTGAACTGAACTCTTGGTGCACTGAGGCTTCGGGTTTTCCTCGTCAAAACTGTCACTAGCTAAGGCCGGCCATTTTAGATCTGAGACTTTCACTTTTGAATGCTGCCTGACCCGTTGAATTACTCCAGCACTTTGTGCTTTGCTCAAGATTCCAACAACTGCAATTCCTCGTGTCTCCTTTAATACATTTATGATGGTTTCTGTGGAGATTTCTTTGGTGTCACCCAAAATGTCTCATTGTAAATTCAAACAAATTTTTTTTTTCCCGCAAAAGCATTGAATGCACTGTCGCTCAGTAAAAGAATACAAGAAGTTTGGAAGATTGCAAAAACGTCATGTGCAGAATAAAAAGTTATTAGCCATGAAATTGGACTTTTTTAGCACTGGTTTTCAATGTGAACTGTGACGTCCTATTCTGACATCTCACACTGAAGCAGGCCTGAAGCCCGAGCCATGTTAAAATCATTGCATTTCCATGCCTCTGGTTATTCATAGTCAGAGAGTAATACAGCATGGAAAAAGGCCCTTTGACCCAACTTGTCCATGCCGACCTAGATCTAAGTTATCCCATTTACCCAGGTTATTGATTCCCTCACCCTGAGTAAAAGACTATGTGCATTTATGCTATCTATTTCTCTTTATGCTTTTATACACCTCTATAAGATCATCCCTCAGCCTTCTGCACACCAAAGAATAAAGTCCCAGCTTGCCCAACCTCTCCTTGTAACTCAGGTCCTCAGGTCCTGGCAACAATCGTCGTAATTTTTCTCTGCACTCTTTACAACTTAATGACATCCTTCCTATAGCAAGGTAGACAGAATTGAACACTGTACTCTAAATATGGCTTCACCAACATCCTGTACAACTGTAACATAATGTCCCAACTTCCATACTCAATTCACTTGGAAGATTCAGCCCCGGTTTGACTTCCAAAACTGTAACACTTTGCACTTACCTATATTAAACTCCAGTAGCCTAAGGCCATTTGTCCAACTGATCAAGAACCTGCTGTAATTTTTGATAACCACCTTCGCTATCTACGATGCCACTCACTTTCGTGTCACCTGCAAACTTACTCATCGAGCCTCGTACATTCTCATCTCCGGGGAAACATAACACACATTTCCCAACGGACAGCTCTCTGAAAATTATGGAAGTTTGAATTATGGAACTGAAGGGAAGGCAAGTCTCTCTCCTTGCACGCAGTGGGTGCGTGAATTCACCGGAATAGCAATGAGAAATAGGCAATGAAAAAAGCATGAATTAATTAGTAACCTTTTACTTTAAGAGCCTCTGGGAAATAATAATATGAAAGAAATTTTATATTGAAATTGGAAGCAATTTAGTTCAATCTGAAACCAGAATCTTAAATATGAAGAAAGCAAATTGGGAAGCTACGAGGTGGGCTTTGGCTATGGCAGGTTGGGAAAGCACAGGCCAACTACACAGAGAGTAAGGTCAAAAGATGAGCATGTGTATGTGGTACCGGTAATTCTCAGTGATATTTAATAGCACACCTGAGGAGAGGGACAATGGTGGTCCTTTTATGGGCCTTTTGATGTATAAGGAAGTAATTGTAACTCTGTAAACATGGTTTAACAAAGATACAGGGAGTGAATGCTTAAGGTGATAGATCAGTCATAAAGCTATACAGCAAAGAAACAGGCCCTTCGGCCCACTTTGTCCATGCCAAGCAAGTTGGCATTCGGGGCTAGTCCCATTAGCCAACATTTGGCACATTGCCCTCAAAACCCTTCATAAATGAAGAAGGGTCCTGACCCGAAACATCAACTTTTCCACGTACTTCAGGGATGCTGCCTGACCCGCATTACTCCAGCATTTTGTGTCTTTCGATATAAATGTCCAAATGTCTTTTGAAAGTCATAATTGTATCAGGGTATTGTTTTTGGTTGGTGAGCACAAATGCATTCCTGTGTTGCAGCTTCACCAGGAAAGCACGTCATTATGTCTTGATGCAGCTTGATAGGACTTTGGTTAGGCAACATTTGGAATATTGAGTGCAGTTCTGGTTACCCCTTTACAGGAAGGATGTGGAGGCTTTGGAAAGGGTGCAGAGAGGGTGTATCAGAATGCTGCCTGAATTAGGGTGTATTAGCTACAGCGAGAGGTTGGACAGACTTGGATTATTGTCTTGGACTAGGAATGCCGGAGTCTGTGGGGCGACCTGATGGATGTATATAAAATTATGAGAGGTATGGATAGGGTAAACAGTCAGAACCTTTTTTTCTAGGATGGAGAAATTAAATAAATAAATAATAAATACTTTATTAATCCCCTCAGGGAAATTCAGATGTCCAGAAGCCCCCAACCAACAAACCCACAGATTCAAAACGAACTCATCGTTGTTGCTGATGAGGCCAATCACCGTTGTATCATCTGCATACTTGATGATGGTGTTAGTACCATGTACAGGTGTGCAGTCATAGGTGAAGAGGGAGTAGAGGAGGGATCACAGGCTCAGCACACAGCCCTGTGGAACGCCAGTGTTCAGGGTGAGGGTTGAAGAGGTGTGCTTGTCTAACCTAACAGACTGTGGTCTGTTGGTTAGAAAGTCCAGTATCCAGTTGCAGAGGGAGGGATCGATGCCCAGGTTACCGAGTTTGGTGATCAGTTTAGATGGTATAATGGTGTTGAATACTGAGCTGTAATCGATGAACAGCATTCTTACGTAAGTGTCTCGGTTGTCGAGGTGGGAGAGGGCGGAGTGAAGTGCCGTTGAGATGGCATCCTCCGTATTCCTGTTCTAGCGGTAGGCAAACTGATAGGGATCCAGTGTGGGGGGTAGGCAGCTTTTGAGGTGTGCCAGGACCAGCCTCTCGAAGCACTTGGTGATGATGGGGGTAAGTGCAACTGGGCGGAAGTCGTTGAGGCTTGCCGCAGTGGAGTGTTTTGGCACTGGCACGATGGAGGTGGTTTTAAGGCACGTGGGGACAACTGCTTGGGCAAGTGACAGGTTGAAGATGTCAGTCCAGACGTCTGTCAGCTGCGCAGCACAGGCCCTGAGCACGCGCCCGGGGATGCCGTCAGGGCCAGCAGCCTTACGTGCATTAGTCCTACTCAGTGCCACGTATACGTCGTAGGGGGTGAGTGTGAGGGGTTGGTGATCGGCAGGGAGCACAGCCTTGATGGCTGTCTCTAGATTGACCCTGTCGAAGCGGCCATAGAAGTGATTAAGCTCCTCAAGGAAGGAGGCGTCGCTGGATGTGGGGGTGGTGTTGGAGGGTCTATAGTCCGTGATGGCCTGGATGCCTTGCCACATGCGTCGGGGGTCGGAGTTGTTGTTGAAGTTCCTCAATCCTGAGCTTATGGCAGTGCTTGGCCTTCTAAATACTAAAGGACATAACTTTAAGGCGAGAGGGGCAAGGTTTAGAGATATTTAGGGCCAATCTTTTAACACAGAGAGTGATGAGTTCCTGGAACACGCTGACTGGAGAAGGGTTCCAACCAAAACATCACCTATTCTTTTTCTCCAGAGATGTTGCCTGACCCGCTGAGTTACTCCGCCATTGTGTGTCTACCTTCGGTATAAACCAGCATCTGCAGTTCCTTCCAGACCCACACAAGGTCGTGGCAGGGGGATGAGAAGTAGTAAGAGGTGGAGTCAGACACCAGCTGTTGCTTTTATGTCCGAAGAGATTGCGGGATTATGGGAGCATTGGATACCAGCAGGTAGATTAGCAAAGGACATATTGATATTTTCAACAATCTCTTCTTGGCACCAGACCCTGGGCACAGTTGCAATGATGAGATTGCCACTGCTTGAATGACACCACATGAATATTTACCAGCACTCACTCCACCACACTAATGAATCCATTGAAACATCGTCAGTCTCCCCACCCCACAATCTGCTCCTGGTTACTCAGGATATGAGTTGTGAAGCTGTGATAGTGTGTCATGCTGGGTGATGTGTCTATTACTCTTCCCAGCTGTTATAAGGAAACATGGATCAAAGATCCAAGAAGCAAAGCAACATGTATCATGTGCAAACAGATAAGAGTAGGTCCTGGTAGATCTTATGCCAGACATTTTGAGCCGAAGGGCCCATTCCTGTGCTGTACCATTTTGTATTCAATGTTCTATTTCTCCAGGTCATTCTGCCATACTTTATTTATTGATTTTTTTTTTTTTTAAAGTCTATGAGCTGTTAGCAACTTGCGAGATTTGATATCTAGTTGTGGCTCTGCAGAATACTTAACTGAAACTCCAATGGTGAAAGGATTAAAGTGATATTGATGTGCTGTCCTGAAATGACAATCTCCAACTGGACCTTAATGGAAAAGACTAAACAGATTAACCTTGAAGAGATAGGAGAGGAGACCTAATGTCAATGCTGGCAAAACCATTTTCTATCATTTCTGAAAGAACAGAACAGAACATGGTTGTTGGGTGACATCAAAACCGTGCAAACAAAGGTGACCAGAAAATCAATTGCGCAATACTTTTTTTACACACTATATAATTGATTTTGAATGTAAATCGATAATAGATCCAATCAGGGTCTTGTAATACTCAGCTCTGAGTTTGCTCTTTTCCTGGTAACTTCACCGCAGGCACCTGGTGGAATGCCAGAGCCATTCTTCTCCTGTGTAGAAACAAGGAACTGCAGATGCTGCTTTGCACAAAAAGACACAAATCGCTGGAGTAATTCAGCAGGTCAGGCAGCATCTCTGGAGAACATGGACGGTGCACATTTCAAGTCGGGACCCTTCTTCAGACCTGAGCCTAAATGCATCTACAGATGCACCACAGAGAGTTGGGTGGCGTCACAGCTTGGCTTGGGAACAGCTCTGCCCAAGACCGCAAGAAATTGCACAAAGTTGTGGATGTAGTCGCACAGATGCATCACACAGACCGGACTCCCGGCGATTGACTCCATCTACACTTCACGCTGCCTCGGGAGAAGCAGGTGAAATAATCAAAGACTTGTACCATCTCCATCATTCCTCCTCCTCGCTGCCCTTGGGCAGAAGATACAGAAGCTTGAAAGTACACGCCACCAGACTCAAGGACAGCTTCTTTCCCCTCGGTTATCAGGCTTCTGAACGGACATAGAAACATAGAAACATAGAAAATAGGTGCAGGAGTAGGCCATTCGGCCCTTCGAGCCTGCACCGCCATTCAATATGATCATGGCTGATCATCCAACTCAGTATCTTGTACCTGCCTTCTCTCCATACCCCCTGATCCCTTTAGCCACAAGGGCCACATCTAACTCCCTCTTAAATATAGCCAATGAACTGGCCTCAACTATCTTCTGTGGCAGAGAGTTCCAGAGATTCACCACTCTGTGTGAAAAATGTTTTTCTCATCTCGGTCCTAAAAGATTTCCTCCTTATCCTTAAACTGTGACCCCTTGTTCTGGACTTCCCCAACATCGGGAACAATCTTCCTGCATCTAGCCGGTCCAACCCCTTAAGAATTTTACAGGACCTTACAGAAGCTAGAGCACTGTCTGATGCACACCTACCCCATTGCAGACATTGGACTTTGTCTCTGGAACAGTTGTGCTACAATGCTGAGAACTACATAGTCTTTTTCCTTGCTCGACCTATTGTATTAAAGTTCAACCTATTGTATCAATATATAGTATTATCTGATTGCTTTGGATAGCTTGCAAAACAAAGCTTTTCAATGTACCGGTACACATGTCGATAATAAACCTAAAGATAAACCTAAAACACCACGATCTGAAGATTGCCATCCGAATCACATTGACACAAAATGCTGGAATAACTCAACGGGTCAGGCAGCCTCGCTGGAGAAAAAGAATAGGTGACGTTTCAGGTCGGAACCTCGTCTTCAGACTCCTTCCTTATAAGTCAAACAGCTTCCTTATTTGGAAATATATTCTCGTCCTGTCTTTGCTACTGGGTCTAAATCCTAGAACTGCCTCCCAAACAGAATTGTGGGAGCACTTTCCCAATCTAGACTGGATCAGATCAAGAAAGTGGCGCATCACCCCTTTCTCAATAGTAATTGTGGATGGACAGTAATGAATGGCCTTACCAGCAATGCCAAATAATGGATAAGAAAAGCACAGAGAGATTGTGCAGTGCAGCACCAAGTATCTTGGCCTCCTCTAACAAATCCAGTAGGGTGCCCTCGGCAGCCAAACCACCAATCTCACCTCCCTTCCATTCGATATTCTCAAGACCCTATGTCGATTACGTACCCATTAGCTTCTGAGTCTCCAAGTGGTGCTCGAGTTGAACTTTCTGGCAGCTGCTCAGCACCAGCTTCACACCATTCCAGGCAGTAAACAGATCTAGACCACTTACCCCATGCCTCCGTGCCTGAAACCCACTCTGCATTCAAATTATATTGGAAGGAACTGCAGATGCAGGTTTACACCGAAGATAGAGACAGAATGATGGAGTAACTCAGCGGGTCCTGCAGAATCTCTGGAGAAAAAGAATAGGTGACACGTTACAGGTCGAGACCCTTACTCAGAGGGGTTTCGACCTGCAACATTACCTGTTGCTTTTCACCAGAGATGCTGCCTGACCCGCTGAGTTACTCCAGCATCTTGCGTCTGTCTTCTGCTTGCAAAGGACGTCCAATAAGCCTGGCTCAGGTTGACTATGGCACCATGACAAACCAACAAAACTAATGTACAAAGTTGAAAGAACAACCCCACTGGTGATATTCCAGTCCCTGTAACGATTTTCCACGGCACGCTTCGAAACATTTAGGAATTCTGCTTGAGTTTCAGTTTTCAAGTTGAATTAGAGTTTCCTCAGGCACTGACATTTGTTGCAATGAGCAGACTGTTGACAGAAGGAGATGAATATGGCATCAATCAATACAGGAATCAAAAGCACCTTTAAAACGAATAGAAAGAACAACAAACGCTCGTACTACGTGCGCAAATTCACGGGATCCAATCAACATGGCCGACTATCACTGCATGCAGAAAGTTTCTATATTAAGTAAATGGTGCAATTTTTAAATGGGTTTGGGAACTGAGTCAACAGGAGAAATATGGACACAGACATCTGAAGGTGATGGGGGAAACTGAGAAGGCTGTGGAGGCCAAGTCAAAGGATATTTTTAAGGCAGAGATAGATAGATAGATTGTTGATTAGTACGGGCATCAGGGGTTATGGGGAGAAGGTATGAGAATGGGGTTAAGAGGGAGAGATAGATCAGCCTATAGATTGAATGGTGAAGTAGACTTGATGGGCCAAATGGCCCAATTCTGTTGCTATCACTTATCAACTCATGAACCTATGAAGCACACTGGCTTCTTGGATTCATAATCTGCAACAAAGGTCCTCCCCAGGTTTACGAACATAAAACGTAAAACTTGTACGTCTTTGGAGTGTGGAAGGAAACTGGAGCAGCCAGAGAAAACCCATGCGGTCACAGGGAGAATGTACAAACTCCACACAGACAGCGCCCGTTGTCAGGATCGAACCTGGCGCTCTGGCGCTGTAGGCCAGCAACTCTACCGCCCCTGATCTTTCTTATCCAAACTGCAGATAAATCACTTGAGAAATCCAAATGGTCCACGAATAATTGGTCTGAGTTTACATTTAACCTGATGAAGCCAGTGGATGATCAAATGGTCGACATTTGAGACACTATTGGGTTTTCAAACAGCTATTGTTGCATTGTCAGTTGTAAGAAGAAACAGCATTGTGAAGAAAACAGGTGGCAGTTGAGCAGGCTGGGGCACTAGTCCCTGGAACACAGGAGGATGAGGGGTTAGCTAATAGAGGAGTATAAAATCATGAGAGGAGGAGATCGGGTAGACACACGGTCTCTTTCCCAGAGATGGGGAATCCAGAACCAGAAGGCATAGGTTTAAGCTGAAGGGGGAAAATGTTATAGGAATCTGAGGGGTAACTTTTTCACACAAAGGGTAGTGGGTGTATGGAATGAGGTAGTTGAGGCAGGTATTATCGCAATGTTTAAGAATCAATTAGACAGGTACATGGTTAGGACAGGTTTAGAGGGATATGGGCCAAACGCAGGCAAGTGGGTCTAGTGTCGATGGTTCATAGTGGTCGGTGTGGGCAGGTTGGGCCGAAGGGCCTGTTTCCACACGGTATGACTGTGGAACTCCCAGAATAACACTTGAGATGTCTCTGCTGCCTGGCTGATTTTTGAGCTGCAAGAACAGGTTCCAACAGTGGGAGAAAATGTGAAATATAAATTTGCATTGGGTTTTGAAGCTAAAGTGAAGTAATTGAGAAAACGATGACAAAATTGCTGATATCTTATTGAAAAGGTAATGCAGACTTAATAGCTGCAAAATTAAAACCCTAAAGTGCACGTTGTATGAATACTGTTGTGGTTCATTTGCTTTCTGAATGGCAAACAGTACACCCAGACACATTTGCAGTGTGAATTGCATCTGTCACTTTCTTGGTAAGGAAGCAAGTACTTGGAACACCTGCCAGAAGTCCAGAGAATTGGCAGATTGTCACTTCAATCTGATTTAATGATGTGTAGCCAAACTGGAGCCCTACGTTCAAGCTAATCTCACAAAGCAGAGCGGATCAGGCAGCTGAGAACTGCTCAGAACTCAGTGTAGACGATGTTTTCATCAGTAGGAGAGTCTAGGACCAGAGAGCACAGCCTCAGAATAAAAGGACGTACCTTTAGAAAGGAGATGAGGAGGAGTTTCTTTGGTCAGAGTGTGGGGAATCTGTCGAACTGAGACAACAGGAGAAATATGGACATAGACACCTGAAGGTGATGGGGGGGGGGGGGACTGAGAAGGCTGTGGAGGCCAAGTCAATGGATGTTTTTAAGGTGGAGATGAACAGATTCTTGATTAGTACGGGTGTCAGGGGTTATGAGGAGATGGCAGGAGAATGGGGTTGAGAGGAAACGATAGATCGGCCATGATTGAATGGCGCAGTGGACTTGGTGGGCCTAAAGGCCTAATTCTGCTCCTATAACTTATGAACTTATGAACTGGGCATCCATGAGCCATTGTGAACCTTCGGAAATGTACAACAACAATTGGTAACCTCATTGTCGAGCGCACTCCTCACTCTGTAATTGTCATCAGGAGAGTTCAGTGGGGAATGTAAAAGGCAATGCTGGATTAGCACCAGGCATGGCTATAACATCACGAGATGTCAGCCTAGTGAAGCTGCAATGTATGTCTTCTTCCAGGTTAAACTAATGGATCAGATCAAATCTCTATAGTTCTTCCTTGTCTAGTCATGGAGAGTAGATTAGATTAGATTAGATATAATTAGATTAGATATTAGATATAATTTATTGCCACACAGCCAGGCTGGTGGAAATTTGGGTTGTCTGCAGCGATACAATAATAAAGAACACACAACCACAATAAAACTGTAACACAAACATCCACCACAGCATTCATCACTGTGGTGGAAGGCACAAAATTTGGCCAGTCCTCCTCCATTTCCCCCCCGTGGTCAGGACCAGGAATGAGGAGGAAGAGGGGGCTCCAAGAACATCAGGACGGTGCAGTAGTAGAGTTGCTGCCTCACAGCGCCAGAGACTCTGGTTCAATCCTGACTACGGGTGCTGTCTGGGCAGAGTTTGTCCGTTCTCCGTGTGACTGCTTGGGTTTTCACCAGTTTCCTCCCACTTTCCAAAGATGTGCAGGTTTTGTAGGTTAATTGGCTTCGTAGGAGCTGCTGTTAAAACCTGACCCCCCAAATAATCATAGAGATTTGCAGCATTGAAACAGGGCCTTCTTAATTACTTCTTGAATAAATTACATCTGCTGCTTATGTTTTCGGAGCTGGTTTTCACAGCCTCTAGGGGTAGATTAGGTAGGAGCACCAAATTAAAATATTTGTGTTTGCAGCTTCTGGGGTCTAGTGTCATGGAGCCTTTCAAATCCATGCCAGTCATCAATATTCTTTTGCTGCTCTAGATGTCAGCTGATCTACATCGGTGAGACCAAGCGGAGGTTGGGCGATCGTTTCGCCGAACACCTGCGCTCGGTCCGCAATAACCAACCTGACCTCCTGGTGGCTCAGCACTTCAACTCCCCCTCCCATTCCCCATCCGACCTCTTTGTCCTGGATCTCCTCCATGGCCAGAGCGAGCAACACCGGAAATTGGAGGAACAGCACCTCATATTCTGCTTGGGGAGTCTGCATCCTGCGGGCATGAATATTGAATTCTCCCAATTTTGTTAGCCCTTGCTGTCTCCTCCCCTTCCTCAGCCCTCGGGCTGTCTCCTCCCATCCCTCAGCCCTCGGGCTCCTCCTCCTCCTTTTTCCTTTCTTCTCCCCGCCACCCCCCATCAGTCTTAAGAAGGGTTTTGGCCCGAAACGTTGCCTATTTCCTTCGCTCCATAGATGCTGCTGCACCCGCTGAGTTTCTCCAGCATTTTTGTGTACCTTCTTTTACATCAATCCTACATTAAGCCCATTTTTTATTCTACCCACATTCTCACCAATTCCCCCCAGCCCATACCCAGGTTCTACAACTCACATACATATTAGGGGCAATTTACAGCGGGCACTGAACCTGCCAACCCACACGTTGTTGGGTTCAGTCTGAAGTTAACAAACACGTCAGGAAGGCTGGCTCCATCCTGGGGGCAGAGTTGGACTCATGGGAGGTGGTCTTGGAGGAGAGCTCACCCCCTCCATGACACACTGGTCAACCTGAGGAGTACCTTCAGCAGCAGACTGGTTGCTCCAAGATGCAGGACAGAACGCCACAGGAGATCCATCTTCCCTGTAGCTATCAAACTGTACAACTCCTCCCTCCTCTGTCATGGGTAGACTGACTCCCCTCCCCCCACCCCCCCCCCCCCCCCCCCCCCCCCCACCCCCAATCTCTGCTCATCCCCAATCCTTTCCATTTGTCATTGTCATTTCATGTTTCATGTATTTTGTGTATTCTGACTGTTGGCAGATCAATTTCCCTCCTGGGATGAATATATTTTATCGTATCGTATTGTAAGAAGGGTTCCGACCTGAAACATCATCTATCCACATTCTCCAGGGATGCTGCCTAACCCCATTGAATTACTCCAGCTGTTTGTCCCTATCTTTGGTATCTACCAACACCTGCGGTTCCTTGTTATTAAACACATTGTTGGGGATGTGGGAGGAAACCTGAGCACCAGGAGAAAACAATTTGATCAGAGGAAGATCATGCAACCGAGGTCAGGATCGAACCCGAGTGTCTGGAACCGTGTGAGGAAGCAGCTCTACCAGCTGCTGAGAATGCTGCATATGCCTAGCGGACCAGGCAGTGCCTGCGGGGAGAGAAAGTCTGAGGTTGATGGTAATATGAGGAGAAAAGGCTGCTGAGAAAACTAATGGGAGAATAGAACTGCTCTATGAGGGGCTGATGGGCTGAAGGGCCCCCTTCCATGTTGTAAGGATGCCAGGGGGGCTCAGTGATCAGGGTGATGGAAATGAGTATATTGGCAAAGGTGTCTGAGAGGAGATGAGAAATGTTGCAAAGCTGCGAGGGATTTACGATGTGGAATGGATGCCGGAAAGGTTAATGGAAGCAGATTTGCCAGCAACATTCCATAAGGGAATTGGTAAACAAAGGCTACAGTATTTTTTTGGAAAGCTTTGCAGGATTCATTTTATAGCTCTCTGATAGAGCTGACAGAGGCATAAGCAGTGGAAAGCCCCCCCCCCCCCTTGAGATATATGATCCCACAATTCCAACCAAATGCAGCACATGTCAGCCAGGGTAGCTTAGACAAAGCAATGGATAACCCAATGCATGAGACTGAACGGAAGAAAGTTCAAGTGGATCACTGTCTGAGCTGGAAAGAGCGTTTAGCTCCCTGGATAATCCAAAAGTGCTCAAGGTGCCAGCATCTGGTGGTCTTTGTGACTCCATTTTATCCCTCTGTATGCTGGGAAGGGAAAAGGTGACAGGGCAGGAGTTGTCATGACTCAGGGAAAGTGCTTTAAGATGGGCAGTAGTTGGTGTGGATGGAAGAGTTGATCAGGGAGTCACGAAAGGAGTGATCCCTTCGAAGTGCAGAAAGGGAAAAAGAGGGGAAAATGTATGCAGTGACCGGATCTCAATCGGAATGTGTGTGGTGATCTGGAGGATGAAGGTAAGCGCCAGGGAAACTCTGTTGTGGAATTTGAGTTAAAATCCATGGGGGATGAATTGGAGTTTGGCGGCTGTATCTCCAAACTAAACTAACCTAAAGTAAACTAAATGCTTTAGAGCCTAAACCTGTCACTCACTGCAAAATAAAGTTTTGCAGCACTTCTAAAAATGGCTCTGCTTTAAACATGTTATCTGGACATGGACACTTCAGAACTATTAATGTGTCCATCAAATGCTTTTGAGTCAACTTATAAAGTACGACTGTCAAACACTTAAGAAATGTTTCTGATGCTTGAGTAATTTGGCAGTGACTCAAGAAAAATCAAAATATAACTGCAATGTAAAAATCCTGATATAAAAATGATAGTAAAATATTGATTTTTATGCAGGTTTTTTCATCAAAATCTGCCAAAAATAAGTTCAAGCAAATGTCGCGTTCCTATTAGCATTATGATGTTACAATATAATGTAATATAATGTAATCAAAACCTTTCACACCATAAACTTAAATTTTCAATTGATCTTTTAAAGATCTCGATTGATTGCGCAACTCGCAAAATGCAGGTGTACCACTGATTTTCCGGCACCCTTGGTTCCAGAGACTTTCCGGATTATCCGTTTTACCGGAACGACAGAGGTCATGGCTTCCGAGAGGAGTCGGACGGTACTGGAATGGTCCACCTAGGCTGCCGGGGGTGCCGAGATACCTGCCCGCAAGGTCTGCCTCGGAAGTCGGCTAAGGGAACAGATCTGCCAGCCCTGGCCACAGGAGGCCATAAATTCAACCCACTGATCGGCACAGAAGTTCCAATGAGGCCAGCCTTGGCACCACAATTTGGGGGGAGGGGGTGGGATTCCGGGGAGATTTCAAGTGCGCTCTCAGAATTTTGTCTAGATTAAAGGAGGTGCCAGACCACCAGTTGCCGAAAATGTGGCTGTCTATACTATACTATTACATTCTATACTAGCTCTCCAAGCAGTCCCAAATGTCCCATCTTTCCTCCTTTTCCCATAATCATCCTAGAGATCTTTCTCCCCCACACAGCCATCAACAAGCCATTGAATCATCAAGGAATACAAACCATAGATAGGATGGCACAGGGCGCAGCTGGTTGAGCTGATAGAGCTGCTATCTCACAAGGCCAGAGTCCCAGGTTCAATTTTTTTATTTTTTTATTTATTTAAATGATTTTTATTGGAGGGGAAAAAAATACAGAACATCTCATGTAGTGCATTACATTTCCCTCAGTTTTGTTTTTTATATTTAATAACTAAATAACCCTTGCCCACCCTCCATAAACACCCCTTGGCAGCTAATGTGTTCACAATACAAACATCTCACAAATACAAATGCACATTTTAACAATAATAAAGTAACAAAACAGAATAAAGGCGGATCCCCATCTAATATCAAATGCCCTCAGTCAATAGGTAGTTCCTTTAGACCCTCAAAGTATGATTTTTAAAAAAGGTTCCCATTTCAAATAAAACTTTTTCACAGACCCCCTCAATGTGAATCTTTTCTAGCCTTAAAAAAAACATTACGTCTTCCAGCCAAGCAGCAGCAGATGGAGGAGTGGTAGATTTCCAGACCAGCAGGATTCTCCTACGGTCCAAAAGTGATGTAAATGTAATGATATCAGACTGGGTTGTATTTAAACCCAAGGATTTATCTGCTACACCAAATACAGCTACAAGCGGGCAAGGCCTCACTGTCATCCCAAGGACTTCACTGATGGTGAAGGTTCAATCCTTCCCAGGTTCAATCTTGACCTCAGGTGCTGTCTGTGTTGAGTTTGCACGTTCTCCCTGTGAACGTGTGTATTTTCAACAGGTGCTCCAGTTTCCTCCCACATCCCAAAGACGTGTGGGTTTGCAGATCAATTGGTTGCTGTAAATTGCCTCCAGTGTATAGAGAGTGGGATAGCATTGAACGTGCGAACGGGTAATTGACAGTTGGCATAAACTCGGTGGGCCGAAGGGCCTGTTTCCATACTGTATCTCTGAAGTAAGCTAAATATGGAAGGTAGACACAAAATTGCTGGAGTAACTCAGCGGGTCAGGCAGCATCTCGGGGGGAAAAGAATTGCTGACGTTTCGGGTCGGAACCCTTCTTCAGACTGTTCTTTTTCTCCAGAGGTGCTACCTGACCCGCTGAGTTACTCCATCATCTTGTGTCTATCTTCGGTATAAACCAGCATCTGCAGTTCTTTCATACACATAAATATAGAAATTTATGGACTAGTATGTTGAGTTAGTACTGATAAGTGCTTGATAGTCAGTATGGGCATGTGGGCTGAAGGGCCTGTTTCTGTGCTATGTGACTCTATGACTCTACAACACCATTCCCCATCATCGCCATCCACCTACCCTTTGGGAAATTTGCAGAAACAAACTAACGCATTTTTGGGAAATGGGAGGAAACTGCACTTGGGCAAACCCACACGGTCACAAGAAAAACATGCAAACTCCACAAAGGTGGCACCAGAGGTCAGATTTCCCAACAGTATCCGGCAATAGGTTGAAGAGGTTGATGGTGTCCCAATAGAGGGTATGGCATTGGGTGAAGGAGTGGGGGGGGAGGGGAGATTTGGGGGTGGACAGCAGGAAAGGTATCAACTGCATCTCACCTTGTTACCCCATAAAATTTTCATTTCCCAATGCTGATGAAGGTTCGTTGACTTGAAACATTAACTTTGTGTGCCTGCACCTTT